>NC_064912.1:13724402-14342617 GCF_929443795.1 Astur gentilis
CTTCTATCCCTCTGTCCTTCAGTCAGTGCAACACCTGAAGATCAGCAGGGCTGATAGCACAGCAACCAAACGGTACAGTCGTGAACACCCTTTATCTGAGAAATAACTGCACATACTTAGTCAGCTACTTGTGAAGGGCATTTATTGGTCTGGTACCAAATCACTGAAACACTTAACATATTCTTAAGTCACATATGTCCCACAAGTGAAGTATGTCCTTGGCAGGAAGCTGAATCCGAACAGACTTAAACACATGTTTAAATATAAACACATATGTAAGTGTCTCACTGAATTGTGGCTGTGTTGACATTGGTATTACTAGCCAAGGTGTCAAGCAGAATCATTTATTAGTTTCTTCTCTCCCCATTTAATGGTTGTGGTTTTTTTGTACTGGACTCTTCATAAAGAGAAGTTGTGCTTCATACCAAGTAGGCATGACTAATCAGTCTTTTTTAATAAAGAGACAAATTAGGTAAGAAGGATGATGGCGACTATGAAATTGGAGAGACATGTTGATGTCTTATTTTTAAAGCCCCTAATTTTTAAAAAAGTGCTGCATTTTAGCCCTTGGCACCAGTTATGCAAAAATAAGGCATTGCTTTTGGCTACTTTGAGCTAAAGTTTTCTTTAAAAAATTCCAGTAAGCTAAACTTAATGGAAACTCGGGTATGTTTGTTTCATGAATTAAAAGGGAAGTTTCTCCTTTTAAGTAGCAAAGCAAGAGATGAGGAATGTTGCTTTTTTCTCTGTATATACCAGTTATGCTGTTGTACTCTCAAAACTTCATTCGCTTTTTATGTCTCTCCATTGAGTTGCCATGATCTGCCTAACGACATTTCAGTCCCGTGTCAATTTGAGGGCTACATCTAAGTCTCAGCCGTAATTCATCAGGATCAGGTGGCAGCCAGTCCTGAATGCATCTCCTGCGAGCTGGGACACTTCTTAGCCATCATGGAGCAAAAACAATTATCTGAAACTACCCACCTGCTCCAGGGCCACTTTGTCAAATATGATACTTCAGGGGTGATACCTACCTGTCATACTGATTTTTTGGATGTTGACACAGTGGTTGGAGCGAACATCTGTTGCTGCTACTCTGCTGTGATCTCATTTAGACTCTACAGAAGCAAAGATAAAAACATGTTTCAGTGCCTCCCTCCTGCCTGCTCCACCTGAGAAACCCTCTGCGTCTCATCTGAGAGGCTGAACAGCTGTGACCAGATGACATGTTATCCCCTTCTCTCTTTGAAACATCAGTTTAATTCCCAGCTACTCGCTCACAGAATCCTCACCGCTAGTGGCATTCCTCTGGGTCTCTAGCTGTGCATATGGCCATTTTCCCATCCTATCATATAAATATCTGTGTACCCAAATCAAGGGGAAATAAGACCATTTGCTTTGTAGCTGATGGAAACTGTGGAGAAACAAACAAACAAACAAAAAAACACCTGGCTGCAAATCACACCAAGGTTGGGTGTCTCACTGAATGGGATTGTGCTGAGATAACTAGGACAGGATAAGGGACTAGTCAGTTAGAGCACTGGAAGCAGTGGGTTGCAGCCTGCTGTCCTCCCTGCTATGGCTGCATGCCTCCTGCAAACCATTTAGAGGGGTGCATACTGTTCCTTATCTCTAGGATTTGCTCAATATTCAGGTTTTGGGGCTTTGGGGTGCTTTTTGTACTCTCCTACCTTGTTCCAGATGCGCAAGCAAAAAATAGTTTCCTTACTAAGCAGCTTCAGTGCATCTGGGTGAGTTGGAAAATGGCACAGAAGACCAGGCTGTACCACTGTGTGATGCAACTGTAAAAGAGACACAGACAGGGTCCGGGAGGAGAGGTAGGCTGGGTAATGTAGAGAGGACAGTCTATTTGGGTACCTGCTCACAATTAACCTGGGCGAAGTTGCCAGGGTCACTCTGGATCTCAGCCTAAATGGCTTTTGGGGGCTGCAGAAGTGAAAACTCAAACCAAAATGGCAGACCTGTTGGACTTCAGGCTTAGATAAGGTATCAACCCCTCTTTTCCAAAGCTGACAGCAATTAGAGGAGGATGGCAGATGCTTTGTCCCAACAGCCTTTTGCTTTAATAAGCACCTTCTCTACATCTAAGATGTAGCTGCTCCTCTAGATGTGAGACCTTGTGTGTCACGCACAAAGCTTACATAGAGTGTCTCTCAGTAAATAATAAAGACAGCAATATAATCATAGCTACCTATGGGACAGACATTTTCTCAGTACGACGGCTTCCAGAAGTTCAAAGATTTGCATGAACATAATACACGGAGGCTGTGTGTGTTAACTAATCAGTGTTTCCATCGCTATGTGATCATTTTCTAAATTGCCATAAAAGTGGCACCAAGAGCACAGAAGATGACACTCTTCTGTCTGGGTGCTGTAATCACACTGAATGCATCTGAGCAGACTGCATAGCAAATGGGCACTGGAGATTTTAAATATCTCAGTTTTCATCATCAAACATCGCAAGCTAGTTCCTGTTTCCTTCTCAGTCACCTCTCCTGACTCCATCAGGCTATTGATGTAACGCTGAGTGATATGTGGCAGCACATTACTCTCAGTGGAGATTAATTATTTCTTTTTTTAGGCTCCTACAACCCCCATCCCCTCTGGGTCTCTTAGCTGGTAAAGCAGCATGTCAAAAACTAATGGGAAGGTGTGAGACGTGACATGACTTTACGAGAAAAGAAAATTTGGGCCAAGGTAGATGGAGTTTGGATTTTGACAACGGACTCTGTTTTTCTGTTTGTTTCTTCCCCCTAAGAATATGTTTCTATTTTTAAATCTGAATGCATTGCTGTGATTCATACTGTAATTACTACAGGAAATCAAGAGGGACTGCACCTGTATTGGACCATGAGGGAGCACAAAGTGATGCTGGTTCCTCCCCATACTGACTAATCCCCTTTGTCTGCTGTGCACAAACACCGCTACCTGCCCGAAAACCCCTTCAGCCCTCAGATTTCCATTTACAGCTGTCTCCAGAGTGTCGCAAGAAAAGATGATGGATGGGCAGGATTTTATTTCCATTAGAATGAAGCCAACTGAATATTTCCATCTGCTTTATTAAAAATACTAGTTCTCACTTTGCTTAATCTTGAAAAATGCAACATGTTCCTGCAGCTGAGTTTGCATTTTGTCTAGGAAATGGATGCCTGAGGTGCAATGATTTTCTGTGGGAACAGAGCAAGTTGCAATTTAATGCCTTCCCTCCCGTGAACAGAGGGCATCCAGCTTGGGAGAGAGAAGCTGATAGCCCCACAACTACCATCTCCCCAAAGGGGTCGTGCTTCCAAAAGGTTTTTGGCAAGGTGACCCCTGAAGTCCAACAGCAAAGGCAGTCAGGGAGATAACTCAAACTGGAGACCTCCCTGTCATCTAAGCCTTGCCATCAGGCTCGCTGCTCCACTCCCTGACCATGTCCAAGCCCTGCAGAGCATCGCTCTCCCTCCTTGGTGGGTTTCTGAAATTCCTGCTGTTGACACACGACTCATGGTTCGTAGTTGGCATCAGTTACAGAAGATTGTTGGAAGAGATCACTGAAGTGTTTGGATTCGATGGGATGGGGTGGCAGGGAAGGAAACACAGGAGCTTGGCATCTAAAATAGGGGCCTGAGGGTGTCAGATTTGGGTGAGCAACTGCTCTGTCACAATGTCTGTATAACTAAAACTCTGTCCAAAGAACAGACTTTGTTCAAGGTTTTTCTTTTCTTGCATTGCTTTTCCTATTTCCCTCTTGTTTTCCCAGAAATAGAACATGACATTTATTTTTATGGACAGCATGATCTTATGGCTATTCCCCTGTGACGGGGTAATCTGAACACAATTATGTTCTGTTGACAAAAAGTGATAAAAGTGTATTGTGTCAACACTCTGAACTAACAGATTTGTCATCTGCTGTACTCTCAGATAATAGAAACAGAATTAGAAAATGCTCTGACAGACTCTATCCTCTTCTATGGTAAGGTAAGCTCTAGCTCTGTGCTTGGTTACTGTACCCCAGCGTTCTCCCTCTTCCAGCAAAATCTGCTTGGCTCTGTTTTAAATTCAAGTGTAAATTTTGCTTTGATGGACTTCTTTTGTCAGCTTATAGCTTATATGCTTTGAAGGAATTTGACCTAAGTTCTCCATTTCTCTTCAGTTCTATTACTCCCTTTTTTTTCCCATGGCTTTGGAAAATCCAACTTTTTTGTGTATCATTTTTTTGACATGCAAATTTCCTTCTAGAAAATGTATTTGACAATGGGATCTGCATTGCATCCTCCCTCCAGCTGACTTCTTCATGAGTTCATGGACAGCAGTCTACCTGGACTGTTGTTTTCCTGAGACAGGCACCCGCATTTGCCCAATATGTAGGACCAGCCGTAAGCACACACAGTTTTCAGCAGGAAGATGTATGTACAGCGTAACATAAAACACCATCCCATCCTAAGCCTGAAGACAAGTCTGCACTTACAGCTCTTGGTTAGCTGGATGACAATTACTGCTTAAGAGCTAAAAAAATGGTTATATCATTCAAGCAAAATAGAAAAAGCTTTTTCATGGCCAAAAAAAGCAATTTCCAAAATTTCTGTAAAACATTTTGTTTTGCAGCTGTGACTCCTGCACTGTTAAATGCCATTAAACAGCATTTCCATTCAAAAATGGGAGTTCGCAATGTATATTAAGGCTTTCCAAAAATAGGAATCAATACCCACCAGGTGCAAGTATGGAATGAGTCAAGCACGATAGCATTTGGTCACCTGGCTAATGCCTGTCTGAAAAGGTCATGAACATTGGTCTTATCAGAACAGAAGAGACGATAGGTCCCATGAAGATGCTCTTAGCTTATATGTCTGGTCCTTCCTCAGCTCATTCCCCCAGCTTCCAGGTTAAATGCTATGTCAGGCTGGGACGCCTAAAAATCAGCTCTTTTAGGAGCCCAAAGATCAGAGTAATCCAAAGTCTACTCTAATTTGAGGTGCTTTCTGGTCTCCCTCTCTCCTCCAGCCTATCCACCACTGGAAACTTCGCTCCTCAGTTTCTGCAGTGCCCCAGCACATCCAGCCACAAGGAGCTTGTCCCTGTGTAAGCAGCATTTTGCACAGCCATTTCCTTTGTTTTGATACATTTGTTGTTCGAATAGAAATATGCAATCGGTTTTGACAGCAGGGTGAAATGAACTGAGTATATGCACATGAGGTGTTATTGTTTATTTCCCTGATCCAGTTCCTGCCAGTGGGGTTTTTTAGTTTGGAGGTGGAATCAAAGCATTTACATCCTGAAATGAGAATAATGGTCTGGAATAGTGGTTTAAGGTAGGTTGTCACCACATTCTGATACCCATAGCGCCCTTTAAAGAAAATTGAGCTGGACATTGCAATGGAAACTTAGCACCATCAACAATTTAATTCACAAAACAAATTTCCCAGAAGAAGCTACAGCTCATTACCACACCCTACAGAACCACTTTTGAAAGAAATCACAGGTCTGACTCTTGTTCTTCCTCCTGCTCTCTGACTGACAGCCAGACTTGGTGCTCAACAAAAGGATGCTGTTGTGAGAAAACAGCTAAGAAAAAAAAAAAGTGCTAAAGTTCTTTTCAGAATTGACTTAAAGTAGTAAATATATTGTGTAATGAACAATTTTGGATAAAATGAAGCAATATCACCACAGACAACAGATTTTTGCTTACCCACCAGGTTGATCCTCTCTGTGTTACCACACCTAAGGCTTATCAAGTAAATCTCCTTGAATAAATGAATATTTATCTTGTTTTATCAGTAAGTGTCTTTCTATCCTAATGTATTTGACCATATCAAAACAAGCTGCATATACCTAATGTGATTTATTTTACCAAAAACACTTGGTCCTAACTATAATATTTTTGTAAGGTTACACTCAAGATTATTTTTTCGGTACAATTTGGTCATGATTTTAACACTAATCCAAAATATCTTAGAATCCAAGACACTCAGCTTGTAGCACTTGAGTTTTCCAGTGAAGTCAATGAGGTCATTATTCACATGCTTAAAATTAGGCATATGCTTAAGTGCTTCGCCTTTGGGATAAAGAGCCCATTTGGGACTCTTCGGTACTTAGCTCTGATAAAACCCATCAATCTTGCTTAGATGATTAAAACAAAAGCATCTTTCTCAGAACTTCCAACAGATGTTTTCATAAATTTTAACATACTTCTTTTCCCTGTCTCATTCATTTCCAGTACAAGTATTCCCTTAAAAGCTGAATGAGGAAATCTGTAAACTTAATGGAGGAAATTTATTTGGATAGAAAGACATCTAAAGAAGTATAACAGCACTTGCAATGATCTCTGGCCAAATTCTGCACCCATTAGCTTTCTTTATGCCTTTCCCCACTGCCAGATGTATCTGTGCAAATGAGATTTTCCAAAGTAACTATTGTCTTCTCTGAATCCCACAAAATCCTTTCTAATAGTCTCTGAGCAGAGTTTTTAAGAAACCATGTAAGTGTATAACTGCTCACTCCATATGTCTGAAGTGTATTCTTCCTTCCACCCGCCCCATTTCATTCTGTCGACAACATGCATTTTGTCAAACCTCTTACTGCAAATCATTCAGTCAATGAAACTGAAAGACATTTCAGCACATTTTTATCAACAGAATGTAATTTTGTGCAAATCATGCTGTCAACAGGAAAGAATGCCAAAAGAAAAGTGAAAGAACCCAAACTCATTTTGTCCACAAAAAATAAATTACAGTTTGCTTTTATTTTGTGCATGTAGACAAAATGGAAATAGCAAACCTTCCCCATCTGTGGACAAAATTAAGATTGATCTCTTAATTCAGGAGACCAAATGGTATTTGGTAGAAAAATACCAGCACTATGAAGGACAGTTGAGATGCTGAGTCACAAGAGTTTTTCCAGCACTGTACATCTTTTGCTGTTTTCATTGAATCAGTGAAATGCCACCTGAGATATTTAATCCATTGTAGCAAAATATTCAGTGATGGGTTCGAATACAGGAAAGCAGGCTGAGCTAAAGAAAAACAGAGATGCTATTTAATTTTCCAGCCGATGAATGGCTTGGGTTGCTCTGCAGGTGCATGTCCAAAGCTGTCTGGACAGAGCTCCCCAGTCACTGATGCTCCTCACGACTTTGTGCCATAGCTGCGGCCATCTTCTATTTTTCTCCTTTGCAATGCTTTCATCCTTTTGTTGCTTTCAGTTTTGCTCTTGTTATTACAAAGCTTGGGTTTTTTGGCAATCATCTCTATACCTCAGGGTCCCAGACTATCTGGCGCGCTGATGGCTGGTACCACACGACGCAGCCCTGTGGTCACTAAAGCTCTGCAGGTCGAAGCAAAGATTGGTTTCCATAACTGCCTTGCAACTGCTCTCCATCACAGGACTGAAACCAGTTTCTACCTCCCACCAGCTAAAGGGCCTTTTTTGCTGGTCCACACCAGGGACAGGATTCCTGCCTGGCTCTCTGTTAATGCCCAGTAAAACCCGCCTAGGCAAAACATCTGGCTTCTCTAAAGATGGAGTGAAAATTGGCCCCTGGGAGAAGAAGATTACAGGAGGACATTAAACCTTTTGCTTTCCTACACCTACTCAAGTTTTACTTCAAGGTATCCTCAGCTGATTAGGATTATAAGCTTATTTTTGTAAGGGTGGCTGTTCAGTTCCCTTCAATGTTTTGATACTATTTTTCTATCGAGTGGAGTTATTTCTTAATATGGTGAAAAACAACAATAACCTTCCCGGGTTTTTTGGAGAATTTTACTGTGTTTTTAGATCACCTTATCCCTTCCAATTCTTCAGTGAATTGTTCAAATAAGGCCTTGGAGAACTGACAGTCCCCAAGAGTTTGTATGGGGCTGGAGGAGCAGAGACGGTGGCTGTTATCCAGCATTTTAGAAATCAGAATGAGACTTACCACATGCCATTTTGGTACACACTGTGGGGGATAACGGATCATTTTCTCCATCAGTCCCCAGTCTTTACTGGGGAAGGCGTTGATCCAGCCAAATTCCCCAAGTCCTGCTCATCCACAAGAGAGGGACGCACAGTGAGGAGGGACGCACAGAGAGAAGGTACGCATTGTGCAGCGTTAAAAATGTAACTGCTTTGAGACACGGGCCAACACACTGACACCAAAAGCTGGCAGCAAATATGTCAGAGGGATCACGAAGTTGGCACGAGAGGGTTTCAGCTAATACAAGAGATTATTTTCAGGGCCTTATTGCGTGCCAAACACAACACAAAGCTGGCCTCAGAGAGCAGCACTTCTGCTGGAGCCGTAGGGGGTGGCAGCGGAGCAGAGCAGACGCTTGAGGAGAAACCTGGCTTGGGTTTTTATCTGGGACAGCACTAGGGCTCTGCAGGGACCAGCTACTTTTTGGCTGTATGTCACTGCTGCGTGTCCTAGCTAGTCTCTATTTGCAGCGGTCTGCCTACAGTGCCCATGGGATGGGTCACCTTTTTGATTTTTAGGGTCTCGTTGACATAGTATTAGGAGGGGGACTTGGTACATCCCTTTGGCTGCGCCGGGCTGCTCAAGTGAATTTCAGATTCAAAAGCCTTCATTTTCGCCAACATCAAGGACTTCCTCCTGCTTAATCCTTACCTGCCTTTCTATCTATCCAGAGCAGCCCCCAAAGCAAGAAAGTATTCATTAAAAGCATAGGGTCACTTTAAAAGTAGTAGATAGATTCAGCGGAAAGAAGCATCCTGAGGTATAAAAAAACAATTTCATACCATTTTGCTGTGCACTTCTCATGGTATCTTGCCATTTTGGTTGTGCTGACAGTGCTGCATATTGAAAGAAGGATTCATATCTGTGAGGGATAGACAGCAAGCACTGCAAAGCATTTCCTTGGTCTGGATCAACAGAATTTTTCCTCCTTTTAAAAGCTATTATGCCAAAGCCTTTCTGAATAAGTGCATGAGGGCAATGGCTGTGCCTTCAGCCTGGCCTTTCTTGTCAACTGGCACTAAATGCCCTCACCACTATCGGTTCTGCTCGTGTGGCACAGGGCTTTTTCATAAGCACGGTGGACAGAGACTGAAACTTGTGCATCTCCCTTTCCCCAGCGCTTTGTATTATGGCAGTCAGAATCAAGGTCTTGCTAACTAACCTGGTTTTTTTCTTTATATGTTGACTTCAGTTTGCACAAAGTCCTCGGTCCTGTCCTAGCCATGTCTACCCAACCCCATCATTTCAACAGAGTTTTGAACAAAAGAGAAGAAACGAAGACCTGGGAATTTCCATGTTTTTCATGGTTGATTTCTTGTACGTATTTAACATAATTAACTCACAAGGAAACCTGAAAATTTTATATCAATATGAAACTACAGTACTCGGCTGTAGGACACCTGGAAATCAAATCAGTAATTACTAACACAGAGGTAGATTGTACATTCCCTGCTGGAATTTACCCACATTCTCATTCAACAGCAACAATAAAATTATGGCAGTGGTGATCAGAAACAAATTTTCAGATTGCAACCTGTGTTGCTTGCCTATTGTTCTGCCAAATGCAGCCCATCAGCACTTTTAATTTAGAGTGAAAAACTGAGCAGAGAACAGAAGAAAATGGGGAGAGGATTTGAGTGGTTACTTCATGGCTCAGCAGCAACTGCTGCAAAAGCCATGTCTTGTGCATGTTGATGGGAGTCAATGCAGCATCTGCATTGGTTCCCCCTTCACTTCAAGGGAGTGGAGGCTTGAGATGGGTGTTTGAGAACAAGTTGCTTGCAGAAACTCATGAACTTTCCATTAGGTGCACATCTATTAAGTGCACCCGAAATTTTGAGTTCCAGACTGGAACTAAGTCACTCCTTGGTACAAGTTTGATAGTAAGGATTGAGCTACTGGTTTCGAGAAGTACCTATCTGTCAGTGTAAACATGCCATTGGAGGAAAAAACCCCTTAATGTTGCTACATGTAATAGCAACAGCCTCCCACATCACTGTGGATGTGCTGCTGCTGATATGCCAGATCATGGCCAAGAAAGAGCAGTAAATACAGCGCTCATGCAGAGCTGTAGAGAGGTGTGTAGGAATACTGTTGAAGACTTTAGCTCCCAAACCTTCTGCAAAAAAATGGCTATTTGTACTGAAAAGCTGAACTCCTGGTTAACAGAAACCTGGAAACCTGACCATTTGTTTTTAAATGGCAAAAGCCAGCTACTGGCAATTTCTCACAGAAGCACAGAACAGTTCAGATTGGGAGAGACTTCAGGAGATTTCTGGTCCAGCCTCCTCCTCAGAGCAGGGACAACACTGAATACAGCCCAGATGGCCCAAGGCTCTATCCAGCCCAACCCTCCAAATGCAGCCTCTCTGGGAAACTCCTTCTGAAGTGGACAGGTCTCATGGTGATTTTTATTTTTTTTTAATTCTTTTGTTAGTTGGAACCTCCCCTCTTTCAATTTATCACTCTTATCTCTCATGGTCCCCCCATTAACCTCCTCTCTCTCAATTAGGGCTGATTTTCTTGCATACATGTTACGTGATAGAAGCTTTCAGTAATGGGAATCAATCAACATGCCCCAGTAATTCTAAGTGCACTATGGGGAAACAAAAATACAATTTTCAGGCAGAGGTATCTGTTACACAGCTAATTAATGTATAGTGGCATTATGGGGAGTGTGACCCCACGAATCCAAAGTGATTTACTGTGTTCTGCTGTACATCAGGAATCTGCAAAACCTCTAAACGTCTAACATTTAAAAATATGTGTATCTTCCAACATGCAAACCTAGAAAATGTTCACAAACTTTGATGTTGGCATTTTCATTGCTGGTTTTTTTGTCATAATAAAATCAGTTCTGCTAATCACCATTCATGCTATGGAACTTATTTCATTTGAACTGCAGTTCAGAGGAAAACAGTTCTTGATTTTATTGCTGTCCCAAAATACCTGCAAGTTAATTCAAAGATGGACTTCAAACCGCATCCTTTGCTAAAACTGGAGTTCAGTTCCCTGATGCTAGCAGTTGGATCCAAACCCGATGTCGCATCAGTCTTGGCAATCTACAAAAAAACAGTGACTTTCAACCCAAAACCCACCTGTATGCTAAACTATTTCTTCAAAAAACAAATCTGGAGCAGGTATCTGCAAGGCTAGGGAAATCAGCAAAGCCTGGCCTCTCTGCTTCGCTCGAACAGCTGGCATTCCAGGAAAGACGCCAATAAAGGACTCTGGGGCAATTTTTGCCAAGTTGAGTTTTTAATTTGTGTAGTTACGTGACTGAACGCAACGTAGATCTTTAAGGTTCAAAAATGAGAAAAGAAAACAGAAGTTTACCAAAATCCTGCAAGGTTTAGCTGGGGTGCTTTGGCTCCTTCCTCCCCTTGCTCAAACACCTCTAAGCTAAGTTGGAGAGCCTTGGAAATTTATCGGAAACCAAGGTATTTTGCCCTGAAGGGTATTAACAGGGGTGGCCCAGGGTATGGTGGACCCTGTGCCGAGTCCCACGGGGTGATCAGACGAATGTCTACACAGGGGCTGATAATGTTCCCACACAATTTGTAGCCAAATTAAAACCCTGGGACTCTGCTCTACCATGCGAGAAGATAAACCCCGCAAAACTAAGGAGAATGAGGGCAGTGGAAAGGAATGGAGCCTTCCAGCTCAGCAGCCACGGTGGGTTATTGGTTAGAACAGAGCCAGTGAAAGATATTTTTGACAACACTGAGCTGCCCGATTTTCTCATCACCTCCGTTTCATGCTTTCCTCGTAGTGCTTTTACTCAGTGATACAAAAGTCTGCCAGTGCCCTCGGCACTATCTGGGACACCTCGCGCGTACCATCGTTTTGGAGGGTGCCTCTGAGCATTATAGCTGCTCTCAAAAGACAGTGCACAACCTGTGCCCTGCAGAAAGCATTGCCAGTACTCCTACAGAGCAGGTGTAGCCCGCAAGCTCCCAAGCACAGTTATTTTAATGAGCAGGAGCTAGGCTTTCCTCCCGTGTCTCACCCAGGGCTTCTCAAAGGCTCTCACTTGGCATCTGAATTGCACTCGCTTCTAATGCATCCAGCAGATTTACACCTGTTTGTGGAGCAAGCCAAGAACATTTTGAAATTACCTGGCCTATAATTTAGGCCACCCTTTGCCTGCTGTGCATTTCCCCAATACATAGAATGAACTCTTTCACTCCAGCTATTTGGATACACACGTCTTTTTTCCAAAACTGCTCGGTCTATTTTAGCATAACTTTCAAGAACGCCTCTAAGTACAGAGAGTCATTGAAAAGTACAGCACTGTTAAAGCACCTGACAACCAGCTGCATTGCTCCAAAACTGATTTATTGAAAGGGATTTGTGGAAAAAGGGATTTAACATGCCTACTCTTCCAATATAAATGACAGTGCAAAGCTGCTCTGCTTTCCGGTTTGTTTGACTTACACATTTTATATGGCACACGTCGCTGGAGGAATTTATTAAAACGCACTAACAATTACAGTATGGAAAGAGATATTGTGGCCTGTTGGTTGAACCCCAGGGCTGACAGTGCCATGCACTTGCTGTGTGGCCTCTGGAAGTCACTTGGCCTCCAGGAACTGAGTTGCCCAGGTAAAAGGTGGCCTCAGCCCGTCCTTCTTCCCTCCAGCAGCCCCGGGCTGCTAAAGCACTCAGCTAGGGCTGCCTGCGCTGCCCGTTGTTAACCACTGCCATCAAACCACGAGGAACAGCACTTGTCTCAGGGGTACAGGATTCATTAATTTGCATGGACAATGGCATTTTGGAGATGCTGCACTCTGTCTAATTGCCAGGGACTGTAATAGGTCCCAAGTGCATCTTATTCTCTACAAAAGTGATGCTGCGCAGAAAAAAAACCATCTCTGGGCCCTCAAACTGCTGCATTATTACTGTAGCAAAAGCTTGCCTGATGGCAAGAGCCCTTTGAAGACGACGGCTGAATCAGCTCCCAGATATCAAAGGTTTGCTCTGGTTGCTGCAACACGCAACAGATTTCTGCTGCAGTATCTCTGGGTTAATCGCTCCACTATATTAAAAGTGGGAGCAGAAATGTCAAGACCCTAACAGTGAAAGGGAATTTTTGTGAAACTCCTCACCCTGTGTCCAGAAATATTCCAGGCAGGATCCTGTTCCTCAGGAAAATCTGAGGATGGAGATGTGAGACTGATTCTTTCTGGGGCTGTTTCTCAGGCTCAGCTTGCATTATCGTTTAAGAAATCATATGAAAGAGACTGAGAGGCTGGAGAACAGACACTTCAGAGCAAAACTAAAATTCAAACGTGAGATAAGAAATGGGGGAGGAGGGGATATCAGGGTTTCTCTGGGGAGCACACAGGAAAGAGCAGGCACTACCCACTACCTGCTGCGGCTGTTTCAAGACATCAGGTTGTTTCCACCCACGCTGTGGTTGCCTCCAACAGAGGCAAAAAAATACACCTGTCTTCTTCAAACCTCTGGGAGCATCACTTTCGCCTTTTAAATGCTCCTGCCACCCAACCCACATCATCTGCATGTCTCTGTGCAAAAGTCCAAGCCTGCAAAACACGATAACCCCCAACCCAAAGCAGCATCGCGAAGGAAAATTCCAAGAGCTGCTGAAGCCAGTTAGGAATTCACCTGTCAGAGGGAGGAAAAAACAAAAAGATGAGGAAAAGGGAACTGCAGTATCATATGGAGAGCTGTGACAGCGTGGGGAAATGGGCCTTAGGTGAAGTAACCCAGCGGTGGAAGGACCTGCAGAGGGACGTCTTATGGGACAGGCTGTTGGAGAAGCAAAGCCATGGTGGTCTGTAAGAGAGGGGACATCGCTGGAGCCACTGCAATGAAAAATGTCACCTCAGTCCTTCTGCAGGACTCAAGTACTAGAGCAAAGCCCACAGCAGCACCGGAGCTTCTTTGGAGGTAGCAACACCCACCTCCATGCAGCCAGGCTCCGTTCGTCACGTACAAGCAATCTTTCTTTGCGCCCTGATGGGCTTTCAGTCACAGCGGTGAAATTTTGCAGCCTGAGAGCACTGTGTAGGCGTTTGTTCAATCATTACCCAAACATAACCAGCTTCCTTGGCAAATGCCCTGTGATTTGCAAGTGCCTTAGTTGGGGACCTGTGCAAAGCTCCCCACGTATATTTGGCATCCCTGGTCCCTACCCCACTGTCTCCATCCACCGGGCTCAGGCTACTGCTCCAATGATGAACAAGCCACGGGGTTTTGCACAAAAGAAGGCCCTGGAGAAACACAGGTGTAGGACTGGAGTCTCGTATGCAATGTAGTGATACAAAATAAAGACATAAAGCAAAGTCTGCAGTGCTTTCTCCATTCTTTCTGTCTTTCTCATTTCCTGTTGCTATGTCATTCCCCAGGCAAATACAAAAGAAACAGCTTCCTCAGCCACAAAAATGAGATTATTAAAAGAGCCCCTCTGCCTTCTCATATTTATTGTGATAGGCAGTGTTGGAAATGTTTGACAACAACTCAATTATTCGCAATGAATAGAAGCAGGATAGGCAGGCAATTATCCACTTTACCCATGTGAGAGACACCCGTATTCAAAATCCACATTCAGAGAGATCCACATTATTTCCAAACCATTTTGCATATTTTTAATTACCAGCTTCAATTTAGCTGGATGGTTATGACTCCAATCAGTGTGCTTTGGAAGGGCTGAGCACTTGGTTTTAAGCCAGGCTTGCATTGTCTCATTCACACCAGCTTGCTAATGTCAGTATTTGAACTGTTTGGGTTACATTTGAAGAAGCAGCCTCCAGAATGGTGCACATCATTAGAAAACCTGATTAAAAATTTTAATCAAAATACAAGAAATGAGGAAAACTCCTGTAAATATAGAATTCAAGAAGGTGGAAAGATAATATAGAAAAATTAAATGACATACAAAGTTTCGATTCAATGGACTTCTCTTGAATGTTTAACATTTTTTTAGAACTTAATTTCAAAACAAAAATTATTGATTTTTCTATGTAAATGTTTTTGCTTAATAGTTGAAATATGTCTACTTAATATTTTAAATATTTTGAGCAACGTGAACTGTTCTTTCTGGAGGAAATATTTCTATGGTTTTGAATTTGTTTCTTTACTGGGTGAGAACATTTCATCAACTGCATCATAGGAAGCTGAAAATCTAGTTTCTACTGCTCTGAAGTAAATACATGTCCTTCTGTATTATTTGCTCCCAAACATGATCCCTTATTGCAGCCAAACTGGAGTTAAAAGGGGAATGACTTTAAGTAATTTTTGCTAGATTTCAGTTGAATAATAGTATGTGTCTCATGCAAAAAAAATGGTAAATTGCAGCTTTGGTCATGGAACTGTTCACTTTTAAAATTTGAAATTGGACTTTTACATCCACTTTTGTGTGTGTTATCACAATACTCTGGCTATAGGAATCCACATTTCCCTGTGTGCAGGTTTTTAAGTTTCACAGTATCAGTATTATTCTTAACTCTTCAGCTGCTGAAGGCACAGGATTAGATAGGATTCACACCTTTTTTTTTAAGAAAACCTTAAAACATTGAATCAAGCAAAAAGTATTACTGAGCATAATTTAAAGCCTTAGAACAAGAAGTCAAAAAAAATCCGTTATTTTAAGTGATCTTGTAACTGGGGGAGAAACTTCACTCATTATTTTGAATGTACAACTTTGCAATGCCAGTGGAATAATTTTAATAAAGTTATTCCTAATTTGCTGAGACCTAACAAGAATCAGAAGTTGGGCCATGGGTTTTTTTACAGCTTCTTTTTAGTTTTTTCCCTATCCAATTCAAACTCAAAGCACTTCCAAGTACTTACACATCTCAGAGCAACCAGGATTCAAGCACGTAGATTGCTCCTGAATGCACAAATCTAACTGCAGCTGCAAAGATTGGGGAAAATGAGATCAAAGGATCAAGAGCAAGGACTTCCAACTGCTACCCCTCCAGAATATCGTTTGAAGCTGTATATATACGAATCAATTCAAGAAACTCTCAGTTTCCATCCTTGCTATGTACTTCTCCTTTTCAATTTTATTGCGTGCTCTTCATCAGTATTCCTAAAAATGTTGACTATGAGTTGGACAGAGAGTACATCTTCCCTGGACCTTACCAAGGTCCCAGGCCCAGGACATCTCCCACATTCTTGTAGGATGTCCCATATTCCTCGTCATCACTAGTTGTCCAAGGTGCAAAACCACAATTCCTGGCTCCAAAGGTGACAGGCAGAGCCTGCCTGGCTGGGTCCAGCTGCAGCCAGGACCTCTGCAAAAATTGGGACCCTGTAGTAAAATTATGCAGGAGATCCCAGTACAAAAAATAAGCTTATCTGCTCCACATTTTTCTTTTTAATTCCTATGGCAATATGTGCTTAAGTACATATTTGCGGCCAAATGTGATATTGCCTTGTCTGTGCGGCACCACTTTGTGATTTCACTGCGTGTCTTTCAGTTTTTGCAGCACTGCAAGCTCTTTAAGGTAGTAGAGACAAAGCTCCCTTAAGTCAATGAGCCTTGGATCAGCTCTTAAAAGTTTCAGTGCCATGACTATTACTTAATTTTTATATTTTCCTTCTCATTCTCCCAGAACGTCAATAAGAAAACTCGTTCAGGGAAATCGGGTCTATATTTGCATATTTATCCAGTAACATTGTGGGTAACATTGGCTCATGTTATACAGTGTGTTTGTTTTCGTTGTGCAGATTTCATCTGCTCAGGGGGTTCAGTTGTTTGACCTATATTAATATTTAATGGCACAAATACTTAAAATAAAAGTCCAGGCACAGCCAAGGCTTTTGGTCACTCCACTTTAAACAGCCACCTTTCATTAAAATCATTAAAATCTGGCTCTGTTTGAAAGGTTGTGATTTCTTGCAGGGATTGAAACACGCAGCAGTACTTTTGATGACTGTTTCATGACTGTTTGAATATTATCTTGGCTAATATTTTTGTACATCAAGTCTACATTGTAAAGGACCTTTGTACAGTTCTTAATTTACTGAGCAGAAGAGATCTGCATAAAAAAGAGAAAAGTCTCAGCTGGAATAATAAAATCGATCATTGTATCAAAGCAATATCTGTTTTTACGTTGCAGTCAGGCTGGACTAGTATTTTAGCATGGGCAGTTACTGACAATGTAATAAAATGTTGTCTTTCTCTTCCCTGTTTCCTCAAACTAGTAACTTCTTAGCTTTTTCACTAACGACTGTAAAAAAATATATTATTCCACTAACTCTGTCCTCTTCCAAAACAAGGTTCTCGTGGATTGCCTTAATCTCCTGAATTTCAACCAAAAAGCAATCTTTCCTGGCATGTCTGTAAAAGAAAATTTAGCCTATGAAAAGGGTAGGAGGCTTCTTGGCATTATGATAAATTATTTGTATAGTACAGTGTATAGATTTTTTTGCTACGAAACAGCATGAAAGCAAGTGAATGGCTTGCTATGAATCAACCAGCTGCTTTTCAGTACCTCTTTCATTAATCCAGCATATCTCAGCTTGCCTTTCACTCCTTGCACAGTGAAGAATATCCCTGTGTCTACCTTCCGTGAACAAAATGCACACTTTTACCTTGGGCTAGGGATGTGTTGAGAAGTGGAGGAAAAAACATAACCAAGCCTCTAAAGAAAGAAAAACAATCTTTAGAAACACACTCAGCGTAACTATATAAGAATCCTGAAAGCTGACGACATAAAGAAAAAAAACGAACTTAGAGCAAATGTGCAATCAGCATGGATATGATGCAGTTAAAAAGCTTTATACAAACTAATGAATTGATTTAAGGCTCCACTGGGTGATATACAATGACATATTATTTATGTAACCTGTAGTTTACTGTTCACATAGTAATTTCCACCTCCCACCCCGTCAAATAGGAAAAACTTTTTCACCTTAAATCTTAGATGATGATGAGACCAAATAGCAGGAGAGGATGTATAAATGAAAGTAATTTAGTGAAGAAAGTTTGACTGACATGAAAAGACAATGAAAGTTATGAGAATGTTAGGGATATCAAAGTAAAAGCCAGGTGGGCAGACGAGAATAGGCAAGTTCCCAAGTCAATCTGAAAGGCGTTCTTCAACACTGGGGAAAATCCAGCCATTTATTTTCCAGCTTATCACTCCATGGGTCAAAAACTATGTATTAAATTTGGAGCACAAAGACCTGCCTTGTCTAACAATTGTACTTATTGTAGAGACGGGCAGGGAGGAGGGGGAAGGGGAATACTTTCAAAAGCTCAGCACATGCTTTAGAGAAGATGATTTGAGATTTTCTCTCTAAAAAGCAGACCATTTGAAACTCACCTCTCCTACTGTTCAGGGAGGCATATATTAAAATGCCCTTCTCCAGTGTTCATTATTGCTTTTTATTGGAGCATGGTTTCTACTCTTATTTTGCTGGGTGGTAGTCACCATCTCCATTGAGGAAACAGCCTGGCTCCCTGAAAGTGTTCCCACATGGGACTGCAAGACCTGGATTTTCAGAATGACTTAAGAAATGAAGCTCAGAAAATTATCTCTGAAATTATTAAGCTGCCTACCCAATGCTTAGAGAGTGCATGGCTTAGCCCAGCAACCCAGTTGGTCTTCAGCTGAAGTGATGCACTTTGGATAAGGCCCTTACAGACAGTAAGTGGCTAAAATCCAGCTGACCAGTTCCCAAAATCAGAGTGCTGCCAGCTTGTAGAGGAGCCGGGCTGCATGAGTGATGGGTGCTGGGAACAGAAGGGCCGACAAGTTGGGGTCCCACTGCTAACGTGGTTCCCTGAGGAGGAATTGAGTTGGTACAGGGACCCCCAGCAGCTGCCAAACCACAGAGATTTGGCTACTGCATTTGTAGAATTATACATAGTGACACCTAGTTATACATAGAAGGCTCTTGGTCTTTCTGAGATGGGCTTGACAGATGTTTAGACATTTTATCAATAACAACAGAAGATAAGCCAACACTGCAAAAACCCATGGCCACTTCAGTTGTGTGAGGGATCCTACACTTCAGTAATGTTCCTTTTCCTTCCTGTTAGATTAATTGATGGTTCTGTCCCTGTTCTTCTAACTGCCCTGCAAAAATATGGGGGGGGGGGGGGGGGAAGCTGGGAAGAGAGGTTTTTGCTTGAATCTATTTCCATTTTAAGTTTCTATCTCCCCAGATAAAAACCAGAAAGCCCTGCTGAGAATGGAGTAAATAACAGTCCCAGTGATTAACTCCTTTCCTTTTAAACCATACAGTCAGGTGCTCTGAGCACTGGACTGAGCTCCTCCAGCTTAAACCTGCCAAGTTGGAAGCCAAAAGGGCTTTTTTCATACTTAGGAAGAAAAAAAGTGCAAGACATTGTTCTCCAGAACAGAAAGGGCATGAAGGTTTCTATTCTGAACCTGCTATTTTTGGGAGCAGTCCAGTGAGTCAGCGGAGAGCCCCTCCACGTGCTGACATGAAGGAAATCCCGGCTCTGGGTGTTGCTTCCGAACATGCTCTGAGCTCAGCTGAGAACAATACAAGTGTGGTGTTTCCAGTGGGGGCGGCTCGGCTCAGGCTGCTGTGATGGATGGATGGATGGATGGACGGACAGCAGGGCAGCACAGCTGGTGGAGCAGCAAGGCACGTGGCAGGACCAGAGGGGACACGATCATGTTGTCCAATTTAGCCTATGTTAGCTGAGCAACCAGAAGTGCAGCATACAGGACCAAGACAATTTATGCATCCCCTAAAGGCAGGGAACTGAGGTAGCCCCGTCTATTGAGCCAAGTCAAAGCATCATTCAGATGACTACAGTTGGCATAGTGGTTCCCAGTAGTACCAGTGCAGCTCCTCAGAAGAGAGGACTGGGGAACTGCACCTCAAATCTCTCTCCTTTCCCTTACTCAAAGGAAATTGCCAAGGGGAAAAAAAAAAAAAAAAAAAAAAAAAAAAAGATTGACCTGGATGGTGAATTTTATATTTGCTGCTTTTAGGGCATTTGAAACATGGCCTCACTGACATCCTGTCTGGGGTGGCAGTGAACAAGGGGGACACATTTTTGCACCTGAATCTTGAAGCACTTACAGAGTTTGCAAAGTTAGCATATTTCCTGTACCTCTCTTTTATAAGAAACAGATCAGAGGCCTTAAATTTCACACATTACCAAAACCTAGGTATACATGTTGGAAAAAAATTTCCCTTTGTGCAGGAGTGCTTACTGGGACCACCCTGTGCCTTCTATCAGCTGGGTAGTCATACTAGGATAGGTCTACAGCAACACTCCCACCTGGAAAGACTGTGCTTTGGTCCTGGAGTTCAGCTTCCAGACAAACTGGGGAACAACTGCTGGTATCTGAGGAAACATAAAAGTCAGATATTAATCTTGGATTAAACCTGATTTGGTTTGCTTTGTACACACACACACCCCCCACACCTTTTTTTTTTTCTTCTTCTTTTTTTTTTAAAGCCAAAGCAACGTGAAAGTTTTGAGCCAAGAGCTCTCATTCTATGCAAACATCTGAAACACTGAAAATTCAAAGTCTGGGAGTCATCCTGACAGTACAACCAATGTGTTAATCCAACAGGTTTCCTTCTGAGTACCGGTAAGAAGGGGAAATATCATCCTAACAGGGAGAATGGTTTCACTTTCCAGCATCCACTTCCTCAAGAGGGTACAGGGTAACTAAAGATAAGGCCACGTTTGCCAACAGGTTGGCAGCACTCACAGTCTTTAGCCTTGGGCATCTAATTTTGTCACTCAGACTGAGCTCCTTAAGCAACCACCTCTGAAGATGTTCATTTAGCTGTTCTGAACTGCCCCCACAACAACACAGAAAAGCACCAAAACAACATTATTACATGATGAGCAGACCTGTGGCTCTTTTCACATTTATTTATTTGAGTTTCTTCAGTTTTCTTTTGAAGATTTTTAATGCCTTCTGGTTGTTGGGCAATATTCTACACTGTGCTGGCGAATGAGTCTGTTTTGTCATGTGGTTTATTTTCAGCATCTCAATCAGCTCATCTTCATCTTGAATAAAGACAGACAAGCTTTGGGGACCAGACTTGCCTGTGAAGCAGCAGTTTCTGAGACCACTGGCTTCTCATCTGCAGCTCAACTAGGCTGGGATCAGTAACCAATTCACAAATCTCTTTAAGGACAAGTGCTTAGACTGAGAAAAAGAGCCATGCCGTGTAAACATAAGCAATTCCTCAGTCCCATGAAAGGAGTCACAGACACAACTCCTTCTGATGTTTGCATTCTGCAAACACTCATGCCAGTACAAAACTATCACACCAATGTTCATGGAAAGCAAAGGAACAGGAAGTGCAAAAATAGAAGTGATTCATTTTCACATGCAAATAAATATTTCGGGGGAAGGGGGGGAACAACCAAAAACATTATTTATCCATCCAGCTCAACTTGAATCCTTAAAATCAGAGTAGGTTTACTGGGAATGTTGATGGAAAATAGGAGAAGGTAAAATAGAGATACCTTGTTGAGGCTATTTAATTGATAAGCAGGTTCCACCTGCATCCTTACAGCTAAAATGAGTTTATTCCTGCTTCTTCACCAACTGATGGAGCTCTTTACTGAGCGATGTCTAGCAGGGATCAAGGTGATAGTGTATCTCTTTGGAGAGGCAGCCCTCTCCGAGGATCTGTTAGTGTCATGACTTGCCAATGATGTATTGCTCTAAAAATGGTGCCTTCTACAAAAGAACAGGTCCTGGAGCAGATTTAGCCCTAATTACAGGAAGGAAGGAACAGGAGAGGTATGCAGATACCAGGAGATTCATCTTGCCAAAATGGAAAGTGTGTTGCTGCAAGCTGGAGAATTTAAATGGTGATGCTTTGGGAGGAGACCCATGCTAAACAAATACCTCCTCTGCAATAATCAAGAATCAGGTTAGAAAAATGCAGATACCTGAAACCATAATGTATGTGGTTTTTAAGATAAGAGATTTACTTCTAGCCAGAGAGACTCAAAATACCTTTTTACTTCATCTTCTAATATAGCACAGCGTCTCACATCGAATCTATGACTCAGTATCATACAATCACATCCTGTTTTTATTAGGTAATTTAGTCCTAAGTAGCAACTGAAGAAGTCCCACTCCCCTCTCAGTACTTCTCAGATTTCCTGTATTTGTCACCTGAAGACGATTATTTGATATCCTGTGTTACTGCTAATTATCATTATTTTTTATACTAGACTTTTGAATTAGATTACTGTGTTAGTCTAATAACGATGACAATCCCAGGCTATGATACACTAGGGTGCACATCTGAGAGTTTTTCACAGTGCAAGACTTATAAAATTGTTGAAATTATTCTATGGCCTTAGACAAGTCATTTAAATTAGTAGCAAGCCCAGAAATAAAACCCAAGCAGTCTAAATCTCAGTTCCCACTCTAACCAGAGAACAACACAAATGTACCTCTGTATTGGTTCATTATTCTGTATCGTATAACCACCAGTACATTGTCTTTGAGAGCTGAGCATAGTAGGGATTAAGTTACTAAATGCTCTTATAAAACAGATATTGCAGTCCTCAGGTTTCCTCTGTTAATTTGTTTGTTTTGCTGTATCTGGAGGATAAAAAATGTGGGAGTATGAAACATTTATCTGTTAATTAGCAATTATAAAACAGTAATGGAGCTTGTGTGTTTTAAAATATGTGAGACTTTGATTTTATGCTTCATTTAGAAATATCATAAGGATCGAGGCATTATCTATAAATAATTTAAAACACTTTCTATGAGGAGATACGTGTAATCAAATGAAAGAGAGACAAAGTCCATGCTGAAAATAATGACCTTTTTGGCAAAGGTGGGTGTGTTTGTATAAATACAAATGTCTGCATGCTAGCTTCAGCGTTAGTACTTGCCTAATTCATTTAAACATATGCAAATGAATACAAGGTGTGAGGCTATGCCAGTTAATTCCACAATGAGTAGAGCTTGTCAGCAAAATTTCCTTGCACTACCCTCCACTGATAACAGTAACAGAACATCAACATGCAAAAATACTTGTTCTTTCTGTACATACAGGGCTGAAGCATTTGGGGTTTCTAGGTGCTCACCTGACGGGGTGCAACTATCATCTTATCGTCATGGGGGAAGAGGAGAAGAAATTAGCCTCCGGTCCGCAGAGCTACTTTGATTGACACTTGGTGGAATCCTACATGTAAGGTTTAACCCTGCCCCTCCTGAGCCATAAACTCCTGTTAGCTTCACGCTGCAAAGCAACACCAGAGAGAAATCCCCACGCTGAAAAATTTACACTGAGCCAGCAGGAAATTGAGCCATTTGCAAGTACGTTCACCAGGGAGAAGCTGAAAGGAAAGGTCACATTCAGAAGGGGATTGCTGCGTCCTGATTTCATTGAGAGCAATATTGCGCTGGTAGGGGAAAGGCAAGCCCTGCGAGCTCTGCTGGCTGCGGCCAAAGCTTGCAGAGAGACAGAGCAGCAAAGGGCCATGGGCAGCAATGCAACAGTGTAAGACAGCAACAGAAAACCCATTTCTTGTTAAAGGGATGTTGGTTGGCCTTTATAACTAAGACATAGCCACTTTTTTTATTTACTACTGTCAGGTGATAGACCGTATCTGCAAAACAGCCTTTAAGACTGCTCTCCCAAACACTCGCAGGCGGTGAGGAAATATATAAACCCATAAAGGTTCGTTTTCTAAACCTGGGCTGGGGCTAAATCCTGAGCACAGAGGAGTACCCAGGTGGAATTGGGCTTTTCAGCCTGGAAAAGAGAAAAATGGGGGAGAAAAGGAGGATTTGAGAAAGCCACAGGTGGCTTGGCCCTCTGAACTGACCACGAGCTCTGTTCATCTCACTCAAGTTGGCTCACCGGGTACATACAGCAAGATGCACAAAGCATCCCTCACTGACATGGGCAGCTCTGCTGTGAGGCTCCCATTGTCTCTGTGCTTGTAATCTCATCTCATTTATTGTGAGCTAGGATTTCTGCAATGTTTTCTTTATCACTGCTCCACATTTGAGGGCTTTTGTGAAGCACCAAGGACTTGGCAGCTCGGAAGGGCTCCCTCACAGTCCGGTGAATTGCTTTGTATCACAGAAAAACTGCCTTACGAAAGGGTAGGAAAGATCTGAGCCACCTCTGAGATGACCAGCTTACTCAAGAGCTTAAAGAGTATGGTCAAGATGTTGAGCTGGCACAAGCAGTGATCTTAGGAGAGAGCAGAAGGACACCGAGGAAGTGAGGCATCAACGTAGATTATTTCTGAAACTTCCTTCTTTGACACTGCCTTCATTTCCAGGTCCAGCTAGTTATGAGTGTACAGGGTGGCTTTGATGAATTTTCCAAGCCCATGGCCAGATCCTCACCTACACAGAAATGGCATCCTTTAATGGCAAGCCAGAAGAAGCTGCCTTCCTTGCCATTAATGCCACATGGGGATTGAAAAACCATAGGAGTAAGTCTAGTAGGATGCCGGCCAAAGCATCCTATTGTTTCAGAAACAATGTGCATGTCATTAAAGCATGGCAGGGCAGTGCTTTCATTAGCTCCTTGAGACAATTTTTCCCTTCCCATTACCATTTCCTTCCCACCACCACCCTGCCAAGTGCCTCCAGAAGTAGATGCTCTTTATAACATCCACTGCTCTCCAGCAGGCTTGGTGTTATTTGTATTAATCTCAATATTAATTATCACTATTAATCCCAGGGGAGTTGGGGAGGGCAGTTATCAAGCTGCATGCCAGAGCAAAGCCAATGGCATCTCACTTCTGCAGGGAGTTTCATGTCCATCCATCAAAGGCAACACAAAGAGAGAGACTTTAAAAGGTTGGACATTGTAAAACCATAAAAAGCTTCTACTTCCCTGGAGTACTCTGAATTCTATTCCCCTCCTTACTCTGCACCTTCTTTCACAACTGCCTGCATCATGGCAGCCAGCTATTGGGACTACATTAATAAAAATAAGCTCTGAAACCAGAAATAATTGAATATTACGTATTTTCCCTCATTTGTGACTTTCACAGGCCCTTGCTTTTTTTTTTCCTCTTCCTGCTGCCTTTTTCTGAGGCTCTTGCAAAGGTTCAGACCCAAGCAAGCTGGGCACAATTTTCCAATAAAAATAGCCATCTTATTCATCAAACAGATTTTTTTTTTTTTTTTTTTTTTTTTTCTAAATTGGAGGTTTGGGGGAGTTCTCTGTATGTGTGACCTCAAGTTCAGAGATGTCATTTCACAAACAATATGTCATGATGACATCCAAAGTGTCCTGGCTCTTTCGCCGTGCCTGAGTTTCCAAGGGGAAGCAAGTCTGTTTGCTCCTTTGAGAGACTTACCAGGGCATATGGGACACCAGTTGCGCTTTACCACATCACACAAGCCACTGTTGTCGACAAAACTCTGCACTGCTAGGAGCAAAATAAAAGGAGAGCGGAAAAAATTAAAGTTAGCTTTTGTGGAAGGAAGTTGCTAGTTAAGAATATGGTTGTTGGAAACAGGTGTTAATCTTTACTGGCTTGGTCCCTGCAAGAGTCACACAGGTTGCCCAGTGTCCCAGATGTCCCTGTGCTTCTCGTAATGTCATCGCCAGCTGCACCGAGAGCGAACTGACTTCTCCTCCCTTCCCTGCCCTGCAAGACACAAAAGAAATCAAAGGGGAATATGTTTGGCATGAAAGTCCTGCCTCGATAAGTGTTATGCTGGCTCTATCTGCCATCACCCATTACAAACAATAACAGTAGTGATTGCAGCTCAGCTGCCAGACTAACTCAAGAGCAAACTGCTTTTAACCGATGTATGATTTTCTGAGCTCTGGCCACGTTACTTGTCTCAAAGAAGTTCCTTCTCCTTCCATTGCTTTAACACATCTTAGGAGTTTGGCAGCACTGCTCCACAGTCCTGCAAACCTGTGGGAGGTTTCTGTTGGTGGAAGAGCTTCAGTGCAGCTGAAACACAGCCGTGGCTGGGTGAGGAGCCCCAGCCTCCAGGCAGACTCACAAAAGGTTCATGAAGCAGTGGTGGGATGGGAGAGAGGTTCCAAGAAACTGCTCTGCATAGTGCACAAAGTGCAATTATTGCATTGTACTTGATAACAGAAGGAACCTTTGGCATCGTCCTAGACTTACACCTGCTCTTTCTATACAGGTAATCAAAATGGCAAGAATTACATTCCCTTCCCTGTCCACCCACCATAGCAGGTGAGTCCGATTTTTCAGACAGTATGATAACGTTCATGGTTACGTTATGAACAGATCCAGTTTGCAGCCATCAGCTCTAACGCAGCAGCTTAAGTATGCAGCACACGCAGCTGTAACGTACATGGATAGACCAGCCATGTGTTTTTCTGCTTCTGGTCTTGGGCAATTAAACATCTGCTTTCCACAGGGAAATAATCTTTTTTTGTATAACCCTCAGGGAAAAGAAGCTGTTTTATTTCATTTTGCACACTACGCATTTACTTTTCATTAAGACAGGTTACAATTAAAGCATACACAGCCCAGCATAACTCAAACCATTCCTTTCCACCAATAATGATAGGGGGCAACTTTTGATCACTGGCCACTCCAATTGCCAAACTATCAATCTTTTTGCAGCTACTGCCTGTTTATTCAAAGAGCCTTTGGGGAGCTACCAGCTAATGTGTTAGCTCCAAACACTCCCATGGCGCGATTCACATCCCAGCGTCTTTGACCCACTTCTAATCATTACATTCAAATCATTATTTTTAGATTACGCACTTATGAAAAATAACTTCTATGCAAGCCAGAAAAGCCAAACCAAAGACAACTTGCAAATTCAAACCATCTCACACTACGGCAATGTCCAAGAGTGGGGCCACAGAATCAGAGAATAGTTGAGGTTAGATGGCACCCCTGGGTACCATCCACCCCAATGCGAAAGCCTACGGTCACCTCTGCTAAGAGATACCATAAATATAAATCTGCAAGAACAGAGCTGAGAGATGTTGCTTAGAATCCCAGCATCTGCAATGGGATTTTTAAACTGAAATGCTTCCTGTGATGTGCACTTAGCTACAGACTTTCAGAAAAGCCAAGGGTATTCCTTGTAATAATTTGTCCATACAATTTCTTTTGTTAGGTATCCACATACGAACCCCCATACAGGCAGTCAAGACATAGGACCCAAGTCCACACCGCTATTTATGCCCAGATACCTATTCTCTGTTTAGTGCTGCAGCAAACTGTGTGCAATTGCTCATGTGGTTACCTAACGTGAACACAAATCTGGTCCCTAAATTTGCCCGGTCCATTTTGACACTTCACTAAGCTGCAGTGGCTCCCTCAGAGAGGTCTTCGCTTTCCCCATGTTTTCCACTTTTTGCACATTTAGCACATTTCCATTTGCAATTTTGCACATTTTCCAGCGCAAGCAAGTATGTTTTCAAGCAGTTGGGGGTTCACAGATATACAAGGGCATTTTACACTCTTTGAGACTTCTAAGGCAAGTGAAGAGAAGAAACAGTTTGCCTCCCCCTAAGCCATCATGCGGATCTGGAGCAGACCCAAGAAGACGTGTGTGAAAGGAAGAGAGAGCACCAACGAGCTCAGGTTGCATCCAAGACAAAACAGTTACTCATTGCCAGAAGCCAGCAGCTTTGCCTACTTGAGGAATTCCCGTCCCTTATTTTTGCAGATAAAAAAACCCCCTCGTCATCCTCTCCTTTATCAAACACAAACAACTATCTCTAACAAGTCAACTAAAGCATACAGGGAAATGCAACGTTCCCAGCTCTTAAACCTATCGGTTACAAGCAAAGAGCCAGTGGCTAAACAAACAGAAGAGTAATCTTTCAGAGCCCAATTGGCTTCCTATCTATTCTGAGTGCCTGCAAATTCAATGGTGATTTATTAACCACTATTGAAGGACAGAGCTGTTAATAAAAGCTCACCTACAAATACCTCAGAAAATGTCAATACCCACTAATGACAAGTTCCTGAGATTCCCATTTAGCCCCAAATCAGCACAGCACAGTGCATAAGCAATTGCTTCCATTCAAATAGTGTGCTTAAGTCCCATTCGTTTCTTTTATTTGAAATAAATATGTAGACCCAGAAAAAACAACAGCACTTTTCATGACCTATGTTCTTAGAGGCACAGCTGGCAACTCCATACATTTAAGATCACGTTCAATGTTACTGAATCAGGATGGAACTCAAAAAGAAGAGGTCTAGAAGTAGTGCCCAGAGGCATGAAAACTACAGGATTGGGGTATTTTTCAAGTACACTGGCCTAAACCTGACGTAGTTCAAACAAGAGCAGAATTTGGCTTCGTATCAGTGAAAGTGTTAAGTGTATGATCTCTTAGGGCTTAATATTCTGTGTGACTATGCTTTTGTGGAGAGCAGGACATTACGCTGAGGGCCCTCTTTGTTAGTTTACAGACTCGTTTTTTAACGTTTGAAACATTTTATTAGTGCCAAGGACCATAAAGCTGTTGTGGCAATTAAAAAAAAAATGATTACATTTGTAAGTAAGGTACCAAAAATCATACTGTTCATGACTGCCAAAAATAGCAGCTTTGGATTTCTCATAAGAATTTCAGTACTGAAAGGAGGGAGAAAATGTCAGAGCAATCATTCTTCACTCTGGGAATCAGCGAAAAAGCTTAGTGATCCAGACTGTGCAAGACCCACAGTCCAGACTCCCACCACTGTGTCCCTCCTGTGCTCATTTAGACATGTGCAAAGTAGGTATAAACTTCTGTTGCAGCAGAGAAATATTCCTGCTTTCCCAGTTTCCAAAAGTTTATCCTGCTTTCCCAGTTTCTAAAAGTTTAAATGACAAAACATATTATAGGCCAGGGGAGAATCGACCCCATAATAACAGTCATTTAACTGAAACTCCCCAGATCTATTTCTTTTTTTCTTTCAGGAAGAAAAATTCCCTGAGATTAGTTTTTGCTTGTATTATTTCTAATAAATTCTGGTCCCAACCCAATGAAAATATGCTGGAAATAGCTTTTGTCAGACTTTTCCATGAAATTCAGAAAAAGGATCCAAGCAGAAAAATTAAAGGAAATTTTAAGAACTTTAACTTAATGTCAAAAATTCTTTCATTCAGGTTTGAGCTTAAATTAGGGGTAAAGCTTTGGTAGAGATTGCCCTTTACTTTATATAGTTAGTTTTGCCAGTTCTGACTTACATATCTACAAGCATTTTCATTGCATTTGTCCCATGTGAGAGTTCATTAGACTGTTAAATCCGTTTTCAATAAAACATGTGAGGCTTTAACTGTGCATGGACTAATGAATGCCTATGAAATAATGATATGAACTCTATCCAATAAATGTGCTGTTCGCAGCATATTAGTAAATATCAGGCAGAATATAAGTCATTTGTCGTAAAGGAGCCCATAATTTAAGACACCTAAGGAATTCCAGCGCTTTGCAAGGCAGTACATGAAGTAACATGCAACTTATGCTGTCATTATGGCTTATTTGAGAGGTTTAGATAAAGGGGAAAAATGCCAAAAGCAAACTAACACTTCAGAGGCACAGTTAAAAAAATGACATGCTTTTTGGTGGGGGAGGAGGGGTTTTAATTTTTTCCCTTGCTGATTTTTTTTTTTTTTTTTTCCAAATCTGAGTAATTATGACATTCCATTTCTTGCTCAGCCTAATACCTCAATGTATTGCCCAGTGTGGGCTCCTCAGATACATTTTCAGGACACAAGTTTTTTTTGCTAGGGCACAGACCGAGTGATCTGATCCTCCGCTGTCAGATTACCCCATTTGTGTCTGGAGCAGGACCCAGTGGGGAATACGCAGGAATCCTGCAGATCAGCCAGGAAGCACTCCAGCCCAGGAGAGACTTCCCTAATTCCCTTCTTAGACACCAGTGCCAACATAATGTTCTTGGCTTCAAGAAGTGTGAGTTTCTGGTTCGTTTTTATTTTTAAATGAACTATTGCATGGTGGAAACCCCAAGTCTTTCCACTCCAAGAATTGCCATTATTATTAGTGACGAGTTACGTAAGGGAATGCTGAGTATCACAAAGGAAGGGCAACCTTTATCACAGGTCAAAATACTATCTCAGATCCAAGCTGGTCACGCTGTTTTGTGTGGGTAGCCAGTTGAAGAAGATGTAGGGAGGTCCTTCTGTCCAGGATGAGCAGGGTGAAAAGCATGATCTCTAGATTCATGATGCCACCGTTGCTCACAGAAGAGGAAAGGTTCCTGTTTGGAGAGCAGGGGCTTTTGGTGGGAGAAGGGAAGATAGTAGGACAGAAGTGAAAAGCGAATGCAAAGAAACAGAGGCATGCAAAGGGGAGGGAAAGAGTGAAGGGTGGGGAAGAGAGAAAGAAAAAAATTTGGTGAACTCCCAAAGACAGAGCAGTAGACTATCTACTTCCCCTGCCTTCGGTGAGCTCTGAGGCTTGCAAACACAGCGAGACTAGATGCTGCAAGAGGAAGAAACACTCAGACTCCTATTTCCATGGAGATAGGACAGACCGGGCCTTTGCAAGCAGGGCATGCCTACGATAGAAACTGCCATGCAGCAAGCACTGGCTCCTCTGCACCTTGCAGGCATGTCCCCACGTAAAACAGCTTTGTGTTTGGTTTTAGGCCCTTCGCGGCATGGCTGCAAAGCTGTGGCTTTGATTGCATGCCTGGCTGTGGACTACTAATAGTCCTACCCTGGTGAGCAGCCCTAGATGAGGGAATCAACCTAAAGCTGTGACATAGCTTTGGAAGCTTGATGAGATAGGTCACTCTTAAGAGATTAACTTAGCAGAAGAATGGGAATCTCTTCGGAAATTTCCTTTTCTTTACACCAGAATTAGCCTCTTCTGCTCATGGCAAAGCAGATCATGCTAGGCAAAGTCAGGATTGGGTAATCAGGGCTTGGGTACTGTATTGGGTAATACAATAACTCTCTCAAGGCAATTGATATGAGACAAAATGAAGAACCCGGATAGGGAATTGCTCACCATCTCTTGGTTTGGGATATTGGTGGGCTTTTTTATTTCCCTTGATCTCACTTCAGGAAAAAAAGAAGCACACGCCAATTCAGCAGCTTCATGAGTGCCGTGTATCACCCTATAGCCAGAGAGCACAAATCTGAGCACATCCCTTCCATCAGCCGCTCTGGACCCACAGTCTGGACTTCAAGGTGCAAATCTTGGTCAACGCAAAACCATGCTCTTTCACGCAGGCACATTTAAGTAAGTAGCTGACAGCTCTCACTTGCATTTTACAATATAGAGATGGCAACTCTGCAGGCACATCAACATTTAAAACACTCTTGAGTTACTGTGTATGTAATGGCTCACATGTTTGTGCCACTGGTGGGTCTGGCAGAAACCCAGTATCCCTCCTGACTGTGTGGCAACCCTGAGTTTAATGATCAAAACTGAAACAAAAAGCTTAGATAACATTAAAGTCACGTTTCAGCTCAATCTCTGTAACTTTGACCTGCTAGGTCAAGGCTGAAAGTTTTTCCGGGGAATTTTTCAGAAGGACAGCCATGTAGCTGCCTTCAAAGAAAATAGACTTCAAAATCTCACCTTTTCCAGGGGATCATTTAAAAACTACCCAGTGTCGTTGCAGAGCAGAATTCAGGTCTGAGAATGAAAAAAAAAACATTAACTTTCTGACCTGCTGCAACTAGTGCTGTTCTGCTGAAGGGCGGGAGCCAGAATTTCACTCCCCACAACCTTTTGGGCCCATCACCATTTTTGATTCTCATTAATTGCCTTTCAGTAACATGGAGGATCCCCAACAGAGATCAGTGCCTGACTCCATAGATAGATATAGAGGGTGGGATTCCTCTCACCTAATTTTAGCTGTCTAAAGATTAGCTATCTAGTTTAAACTAGTCGTCTAGACTCCCTTTATAGTCAAGGGGGAGAGATAGACACCTTTGTGGTAAAATTTGTCGAGGGTCCTAGCTGATGAATTTACTGCGTGTGTTTAGGCCTGAATTCAGCAAAGTACTTAAGCAAATGCTTATCTTTAAGCACATGAATAATCTGATCTCTGTTAAGTGGAGCACTTCAGCATGTGCTGAGTTTAAAGATCACCCTGGGCCTAAGTGCTTTGCTGAATCGCTGAGCACAGAGTCGGGCTTGACATGATGAAGCATGGCAGAGCAGAAACCAAATACGCAGCATTAAGCTCAGAAGAAAGATGGATTCAGGGAAGGGTGAAGGGAGGGAAGACAATGTTCAAGGGATGGCTGAAACTTCAGCTGAATAAAAGAGACTGGAAGGATTAGAAACAAACCTGCACAGGTATCTCTGATATCTGTAAATATCCCAGTAGTCAAGAGTAGGTGCTCTGTTCTCCCTGTTGCTGCCACAGAAGAACAAGGTGACATTCAACGCAATGGAAAAGCAGCACATCCAAAACTAATAAAAGGGAACATAGCTTAAATCCAGATGCAATGAATTTATGGACATCACCACCGCAGGAAGTCACAGAGGGCTTAACAGTATCAAAAATGAGGTTGAATATTTCTGAGGATATCCAGAGAGTGTCAAAAATAATACCAAGAGGGGAAATTATGGTGTGATTACTCAGCATCCTTCTTTCAGGCTTAAGCCAGTTTCTAATGGCTAGAAATCAAGACGCAACCCACAAGGAAATGGCAAGGGAGGGCAGGTAACCTCAACGGCAGCCTGCGCTCAGATCCCTCCCATCACTCCGAAACTTTTGGTACCAACCACTGTCAGGTTCACACTGAACTGGTGTGTGGATCCATCTCTGTGGCCATCCTTTTGAACCTTGGTATGTAAAAAACCCTATAACAATTTCAGGACTCAAACTAATCCCTTGAATTTTAATTTAAAACTCAAGCTTCTGCAGTTAATGGGTGTTGGTTGGAGCACAGGACTGCATTAGAAAAGGTTGGCTTGATATTGTGAAGTCCAGTGAGACAACGTTCATGTCTATAAAATACCCTGAATGATATCCCCACTTTTCTAAATATCCTATTCCTTCAAAGTGTCTTCATGCTGATAAAAGCAAGATCTTAACTATTTCCTGAAGTGCGGAACAAAAACAACAGCTCGGGGGGGGGTCCGTACGTAGATGCATGTTTCAGGCTTGCATGCACCTGTATCTGTAACCAAACCTGTCCTTGGGTCTGTTAGGCTCAGATGTTTTTCCTAGAAGTTATTTTTCTAATCTTGGCACCATTCTGCTTGCAAATTGCTGACAGATAGATGTCATGCAGGTCCCATGGAAGAGGCTGGGGGAAAGGAGGGCAGCAGATACCAAACTCAGTGTAGGGAGAAAAATATCAAAGAGGCAAGTAAGACTTGCAGAAGACCCAAAGTAAATGCAGAAAGTCAAATCCCGCAGCAAAAATCACTTTCAATTGCCCCACACAGCATTAGGACTTTTGTGCAAGAATGGGTGTTTTACCAATTTGGGTTTGTGACCTTATTTTATAACCATGCTCTTTTTACAGAGCACTGCTCTGAGAGACGTCTCTCTCTCTCTTCCAGGAAGGCCAAGTGATGTAAACGTCTGGCAGCTCACCTTGCCTACAGCCCAGATCACAAAACGTCACAACAGAAGCACAAAAAATTACTGCTGCGCTTCAAATCAGGCATCTCAGATGCCAGTGGTTGGGACAGCAGAAAGGCTGAAGAAAACGGAACTCTGAGGAATAAATTCCCCTATTTTCTTACAGAAAATCTTTGAATGACAGGGTAATGTACCCATGAGGCTCCAAATGGGAAACAAGCCTGAAAAACATCAGCATCTGGAGATTTTAGCTGTCTTGGTCTAAGAGACAGAGCAGACAGGGAAACCAAGATGATTTACTTTTTGTAGGGAAGAAAAAAGGACACTCAAGCAGAAAGTCAGAGGAATCTCTGCAGAGTCTGATACAGAACCACCTTCACAATCATTTTATTTCTCTGTTTATACTATATTCCTTTTCTTTTCTTATGTGTGTGATAGCTACAGGAAGCTGATTGGAGATGTTTTATAGTGTATGTCAGGAAATATTAATATCACCTTTTAATTACCATACAACACCCTGAGTGCTTTTACAGGATGTGGTGAGGGGGAGAGCTTTAGAGATAAAATGAGTAACAGAGCACCTTTCCATACCTAAGGCCTTTGGAGTTCTGAGCAGAAAATTAAATCCCCAAAAAACCAAATCAATATTTCTAACACAAATGCATTGCTTCTAACTCTTTTGAATTGTCCCTCATCTCTTGGTATTTTGTTTTTCTTAAATGGTCTCCCTGGAGACAAGTGATTGCATGAGGATCAGAGCTTTTTCTTAAAATAGAAGAAACTGTAAGTTTTTAACTCCTGGTGCCTATGAAGAAAAACCAGAACAATGTTTCTAACAATCCAGAAGCTGAATAAAAGGAGTCCCATATTTCGCACCCTGTATTTATTGTCTCCATTTTCTAGACTCATCTCATTATATTTGGAGACCTGCCAGATGAGATATGAATGTTCATTGTAATTATCAAAATACAAAGTAAAATAATGGGGGGCAATGAACAGCTTAGGCATTAGACTAGCAGACTTTGAATAAGTATTCCTGGGTTTTGTTGAGCACCCAAGCAGAAACCCGGGAGCTGGAGCTGCACCGAGCAGCCGCACACACCAGCACACAGGTCAACCCATGGTCATTGATTTCAAAGGACTTTGGGTCAGGTTCAGCTAGCAAACTCCTGGGTTTTGACTGTTCCTTTAAACCTTATTCCTTCTGCAGAAGGTACTGCCACAGATTGATTGAAATCTTGGGTCACTGGCCCAGGCTTACTCCACTCCCGCATCACAATAACTATGATAATTACTGCTTCAGTTCCCCACAAAGAAGTGTGTATTTGTCTCTTTGTGGAGGGAAAAAATAATATATTTTCCCCAGTGATCAGCAATCCACATGGATTTCTAATAATCAAAGGGTTTCCTCTGGTTCAGCAGCATGTTGTAAAGTTTATAATGTTGAAACAGCAATTGCTGGCAGCTTTCTTCCTAATTTCTTGCATAAGTGTAATGCAGAGACCAATCTCACATTTTACTGTTACCTTCAATAAAAATTAGCATTTAACTTGTCAGAAAGAGCTATCTCTCATGCCAAGCAGTGTCACAATGTTGAACACTCTGCAGTAGTATGTTTCTGTTAGATTTTTTCCAGCAGCAGGGCAGCTCCCAGAATAAAAGAGCCAAGACTCAATTCCTTGTAATTATTGACAGACAGTTCTCGAAATGCATGTGTTTAACAAAAAGGCAGGCACAGAAGTAAAGCCCAGGGCCAAGTTTAACGGTCTATCAGTGATAGTCTGTAACCAATGGACACTTGAGAAATCTGTACGCTGCCTGCAAAATGAATGAAAATGGCTTTTTAATTATGCATCAGCTGTGTAAGTTGTTTGCAGCCAAGCCATTTAGAAGCTGCGTGTTGGAAAGATCAAGACGAGAGGTTTCGTCCTGGGAGCTCTTGAGTTTGGATGCAACTGTCTTGCCACTTAGGCAAAGCCAAAGCTTTTTCTGGTGGTTACAGCTGAGGGTTTTGGGTGCTGCAGCTGCTGTCACCTTCACGTACATGAGCTTTTTGGTCCTTCCTTCACCCTTTGCTCCTCCCCCCCGTCATGGTTGTAAGGAACGGTCTCTCAAGTTGAGCCCCCGCAGCTAGGCTAGCTACATAGCTCACAGTGACATGGCCATGTTGGCTTTGAGGAAGGTCCATTGGACATTCCCAGTGTGGTCTCCAACAACAACTTCTCAAGCCAGGCCAACCCCCCAAACCCACACCCTACATCATGTTGCCCACCCTGCAGTGCCTGAGCTGGCTATTTTAAATATATGTATTGCTGCACGATCTTTTGCCGCTGCGAGATGCAATTAGCAACGTGTAAGCAGCCTGGGTGGGATCCCTCTCATTCAACTTCAGCTGCCTAACACGGAGCTGTCTACACATCTGGGCTTTCTCTGTCATCAATGGAGAGAGGTAAGAACAGCCGGAGGGTGATTCACCACACCTCAGTTACAGGTCAGATACGGTGAGTTGGCTTCTGGAGGCAGGTATTTCTCTCCATGGAATATAATGAGAGTCTAGACACCTATCTGCAGATAAACAGCCAATTCTGAGACAGTGAAGGGAGAGGAAACCCACCCCATGTACCTGCCTACAGTGGCAGGCACTGATCTCAGCTAGGGGCCTTCAGTGTTACTGGATTGCAATTAGTAAGATTTATAAACGTTGACAGGCCCAATTGTCGGTGGGAAATGAATTTTCTTTGGCTCCCTGACTTCCCAGAATTGCACCCACTTGCATCACTTCCACCGCTGACTCCATAGTACTTAAACCAACTAGAACCAAGGGCAAGAAACACTTGAATTGGTAGATAGCGTTTTTCTGGATGTTGTTTGACCATGTCATAAGGTTGGTCTTGCTAAAATACAGAATTTGATAATATTGATGATGGGTTGGTGGGTGAAGAGTGTCTTCCTTCATTTTCAACCATTTGCCTTTGTACAATCCTTAACATTAAACGGTGCTGAAAGGATGATTTCATTTCTCTTCAACGGGAAGATCAGGAATTGGTGATAGGCTGCATCCTGGGGCCATTACTCAGGAAAAAACTTTCTTTGACCTGACCAAACTCTGAGTTAAGGACCTCAAAACTTGGTCCTTGTGAATAAACCAAAATGGAAACAACTGTGGTTGAACTAATGAGATAAAGATCACCCTCTCAGAGGGCTTTTAATCAAAAAGATTGTCTTCATTTCTGTACAACGGGAGCTTCTTTATATAGGCCCATTGTCTTTCTGAGTCCGGAAGGGATTCTGTAGGTTTCTGAAAGACTTTCTCATGCAAAAATCCCCAAAGCTCTGATAGCAGACTACCTTGAAGTTTAATCACTTTTCATCCCAAATGCCCACTAAGCCTCTATTTTAGGGGAAAAAAAAGGGGGGGGGGGGGGGGGGGGAGAGGGGAAAAAAAAGTGCAAACAGGGATAATTATTGCTTATTCTAAATCAAATGACATCTTGTGTAGACTTTTTCTCTTAGGTTGTTTGAAAAATTTGCCAAAACTGTAAGGTTTTGAGAAGTGCTCAGATTTGGCTGAAATCCACACCACTGAAGGAAGGGTAAAACTCCAACTGACTTTAACAGGAACAGGATTAGGCCAAAACCGAGTACTTCTGAAAATCCCACACCATTATTTTTATCACTAATGTCTGAAGGGAATGTGGCAGACGCTCACAATTCAGACTCACTTCAGATGTAGCTCCCAAACTTAACATAATGAACTTGATTAATTCCAAGAAAATATAATTAGAACATGTTTATAGGCATTAAGCCATTTTGATGAAAGAAATATTTTCCAGCCTTATGAAGAACAAGTCGTAACAGACTAGTGCAGGTTTAAAAATCTCAATATGATTAATGCATTGGATTGTACTTCTATCTGTAAGCAGAACAGTAATTTAATTCACTGATGAATAGAAGGAGGACAAAAATTAACGAAACATCTAGTACCTTCAAGTGTAAAAAAACGTTAGTAGCCCTACAGCACTTGAAGCAGTTCTCCATTTAAACCATGTTCTGTAAGAAATGTATATACCTCAAAAACGGAAGACATCCCTTTAAGCTGAATTAATTACCCTGATAGAACTATATTTATAGCCTTCAAACCTCAAGGATGAAAATAGTATTTCTATATTAGAGAATGATCTGGGCTTTCCAGATGTTATTTTGCAAGTTTTAGCCTTACCTCTGATAGTCTTAAGAAACAGACAGGCTGCTTAAGGCATTCTTCCTTGAAATCAGAGACAGCACAGCAGTCCATCCAACAGCACAAGTGAAAAGCTCTGTAAAGTCATTCCTAGGTTTAAAGCATTGCTTTGCATCTGGCCATTCAAAGGAAGCAATGGGACTTAGGGATTTTAAAGCTGGTGACTACAAAAAACGGTGAACGTAGCTTTCTGCAGTTGGCAGCAGGGAACAAAAGAAGAGCTACACTCCAACTGCTTTCAGGAATTCAGCCCAGACTTTGACAGACTTTCAGGACTTAAAAGGGAGGAATGGGAAGGGAGAGCAGTTGGATCTGAGCCATCCAAAGGACTTTCTGACCCGGAAGGATTTCTTCAAGCTAGAATAACCATTCTGCGGTAGGCTTTGACAAATGTGCTTAAATAAACAAGACGGCCAAAAAAATTTACACTTTATGCCATTTTCTGGAGACAAAAGGACAAACCGGCTGGAAGAAAGACTATCTGTTAGTTTGTCGTGGCTGATTCTCTTCAACTCACAAAGTCTTTGGTAATTGGGAGGGATTCACAGAAGTTCAGTACATTCCTGATTTTTGTGTAACAGTGATAACAATGTTCCTGATACACTTGGAAACTCTCACCATTTTACATGTTCAAAGCATTGTATAAACATCACTTAATTAACAGTTGCTAAACAGTGCTTTATTCAGGTGGTTCAGATATGCCTTTGAAGGGTACATAAGTACTTAGATCGTATATTGTGAAACAATTTGATATATTTGTTCATTTTAATTAAGTTTTTCCATGTTTACATACATGATACAAGGTAACAAAACATGATTGTACAGGTGTTAGAAAGGAGAGGAATCACGGGGGCCCAAGGGGATATAGTGAGCTGTAATAGGATGAAACTGGAAAGGCAAATTAGGCAGACTATCAGACAGTGTTTCCTACTGACTGAAAACTGGAGAACTTCTTAACGTGCTATATTTATGGCAGTGAATATATTAGCCAGAACGATGCATGAGAAAGCTCAAGCAAAGCAAGCGAATTTCAGACACGTGTCCTAGAAATGCCACGGAAATATAGGGTCTAGTCCAAAGGCCATTAAAGTCAATGGAAAGATTCCTACTGAATGCAGAGAGCTCTGGAACCCAGGTTTCCCAAGGGAAATCGTGAAGGCGTCATTTCTGGCTCATTTTAAAGCAACAAAAACCTGCAGAAGAGAAGTCTGCACTAAACAGGGGTCACAAACAGTGTCTGAATTCTGCTCTAGCTTAGCCCAATGATCAAGTAGCTAGTCCATCTCAGCCTTCCTCCTCTATTTTTTATATTTTCATTAAAACTGAGTTAGTTGCACTGAAATTCAACCAGAGCTACTCACCTAGTAACAACTGATAAAATCAGTTCTTTCCAAAAATTGGTCATAAAAGGCTATTACAGCAGATAGAGCAAATGACCCAAGAACAATGAATATTGCCCTTAAATGTAGTCCTTAAATAATGACACCAAGGTCACATCTGTCACAAGAATAACAACTCTACTGCTGTCCTTTGTTTACTGTGGTCTCCTGCATTTGGTTCACTGAACAAGAGAAGGAAGTTTACATGGTTGTTAGAAATTACTGGAAATGTCCAGGGACTGTGGTCTTTACTCTAGATTTTAATTCTTCTCATAACATATTTTTCAGAGCTAATCTGATTTAGGGAGGAGACATAGTTCCTCTCCAGTGTTTCCCCAGAGACTTTGACCTCTTCAGCTCCTGGATTCCACCCCTCTGACCATTGCTAAATATGAAGACTATCCACCAAGTACAGTGGTGTATTTAGCCACGTTCATTTACAAAGCTTTTTTCCACCCTGTTCCCAGCTTCCAGTATTCCCTCTGATTTTTTTCCTACACTGAAATATCTTCCTGAGTTGTTTTTTTCTCATCTGTCTGTCCAGCAAACCCCCAAAGTGCCCTCATACACCTACCATGGGAGTTTCTGTAGGACACTCAACTTACTAAAATGTGTGGAATTTCTTGGTCCTGCTAGTTAGAACATGATTTGGTCTTCATTCAAAGTGAAAGGCAAATATTTGTCTGGCAAGGTGACTCTAAGCATTTACTACGTGTTACTTATCCAGTTGAGTCTTGGCAGCTCTCCCTACCCTCATACAGACTGACTCTCCTCTCCTTTAGTTTTTTATGCTCAGATACACTCAAGCAAAGCTTCTCCTGACTTACTGTGACTAGCAAGACTAATATCTATTCTCTCAGTGTGGGGTGTAATACTGCATCCCCATTCATGTCTTCACCATCTGAAGCACAATATCAGCCCTTCCTACCCACAAAAATAAATGCATGAAAGACTACGACTCGCTCAGGCAGGACAGTAATGGAGCCCTTATAAGTACTTTGCTGGATAGACAAGACCGATTCCTAAAATGGGATAAACTTTCATCTCACTCTTCACGAGGATAGTACAGCCATTTCTCTCTGTGGGACCTGAACATGAAGAAATGAGTTCTTGTGAACGTTTCATTCCCTCCACCCTCATGAAGGACACTTGTTGGCGCGTTTCCAACCCTGCTAGAAGATTGCTGAAGCCTCCTGGAGGCAAGCCAAGCCATGTCACATCCAGGGGGCCCACTTCGCATTTTTGGCTTGTATGTGATTTTTGTTTTCAGCTATGGTGGATAAAGTTTTCAAGTATATGATTCATCGGTGCTCTACGTCAAGCCTACAAATCTTTGCTTCTGAAAGCCTTCCCTTGCTCCTAAACTATATGCCAGCCAAGGCCAGAAATGCAGAATTGTCATTCAGACGCTTGCATACGGCTCGGGTGAAAATTACTTAGTAGGGGTGATGTGACTTTATGATACCTATGCTGTCAACTGAGGAGGGCTTTTTTTAGTTAAATGTGATGACAACTGCACCCTATTTATACCAATGAACTTAGGCATATCAAAATAGTAACATCAAGAGGAATATCCTGGGCAAAAATTTCACACTGCTCAGTTTACGCTTTAAAATAAATATTTCTTTAGCTTACAATTGATCACTAGCTACAAATGTGGGAGAAGTGTTTTGTGGCTTTGACTCCACCCTGAAAACAAGAAAAGGTTTGGGGCTTGGCTCATTCAGGATTACAGGACTGACCAGGCATTCTCACGTGGATATAGGTTGCCATCCCTACGACCAAACATCCACGGTACCCCTGGACATTTCACTCTGACTGAGGGCAATCTGAGCAGCAAACAAGCAGCAAGGGAAGAAAACTTGTAATTTTGTGGTTTGCATCGCTCTTAACATAATTATTACTAAGGAGCTGCAGTGCCCCTGGTCCTCCAAAATTCTGGAGTGCCCTTTCTGAGCCAGAACCAGTGCAGTTTCACTGGTGGAGTGCAGAGTGGAAGGAGCGTATCTGGAGGCTGGGCATCCCTTTGTACCATGGAATTTTAGGGGTGTCTTTAGGCCATGCTGAAACGAGAAGCAGCATTCCCCAGCTCTCAGCTTTCATCCTCCCTCCCTAGAGGCTTCCCGAGCAGCTGAGCACAGTCAAGTGGTGCAGGGCTTTTAGATGCATTTCATTTAATGGAAGCAGGCGGAGGCTGTGCAGGCTGGTAGGACGAGCACGCTGTTGCTTGTGGTCCCCGAAGAGTTATCCGCTGCTCAGCCCATTTACTTAGCTTCATGCTGCGGGGAGAATTCACCTTCAGAGGGTAGGCAAGGCTTGCCTGCATTGCTGGAACAAAATTCAGTTTCTAATAGTCACTTTTTTTCTTTCGTACCCTGTGGTATGATTACCAGAATTCAGTCTGCTCCCAAATCCCCCTTCCCACCAGCTCCCACAACTTTGGAACAGTTTAGAGGTCACTCCGCATTTTGCTGTATAGCCCTAATTACCACTCAGCACTATAATTGATACGTTAAAGCCTATTAAAATATGGAGCTGAGCCACTGCTTTACAGTCACTGAGCTTCTAATGCCAAAAATCACTTACAGTTTGTTTCTGTGCTTCATTTCAGCTACTTTTAAATAAATGTCTCTCCCCAGGACCTGGACGATACGAAAAGGATTTAGTCTCAGAGTGTGAAACTTACAGCCTGCAGCACCAGAAAAATAAAGCGTTCTTACAAAGCTATTCAAATGGATTTCCTTCACTGATTGCTTCAGCCAAAAGTAAATTATAAGCCAGACATTATCAAAGAAAATCGCTGTAGCACATTCCAGTTCATTTCACCGTACAGCAAGGATTTGAATGCAGAGGTGCAGGCCTTCAGTCACATTTTCATATTTGCAAGGCAAACTCACACACTAGAGCAAACATTATTTATATATGTATACTTTAACTATCACTTCTGTTATTTATTATGGCAGAGGATGCCTTCTGGACATTCTTGAGGGGATGAGCTGTCTGGCATGCTTATAAAACCAAAGCAGCAAAATCAAGTAAAATTAAACTTAGCAGGACTATTAAAAGACTTAGACACCCAGCAGTCAGACAAGGCTTCTGCAGGATATTTCTAAAAGCTCATGAATATAAGATAAGAGGGGAAGGGGCTGCCAAATGCCAAGGTGAAATCTGTGCTCTTGCATAACATTTCAAAAGAAACACCGAGCAACAGAGGGAAAGCAAGAGAGCTCAAAGGGCTGACCCACCCGAAAACAACTTGTGTCAGGGCAAAGAATAACAAGGAGAAAATACAAATGATGAGATAAATATAGCAGAAATTTATTCGAGAACAGCATTCTCAAAATCTAGGAAATAGAAGGGTTTCTCCAGGACATGCAAAATTCCACAAATGCAAAAGGACTAAATGAACTCTACCTATTTCAAGAGAATTAAATGCTCTACAGCTAAGACCATGCTGGGAAAACTCCAAGTCAAATTGAATTCTTTATAAGGCCTTTTAAGAAATAGTTTGGCCAAAGTTTCCAAAGGCATCTCAGAAGTTACTGGGCACTTCTATTCAGGCATATAAATGGGCACGCACAGGCTAAAAGGGTTTTTTCTGTCACTCTGCTTGTTTCTTCCATCTGAGTCTTTTAAGGAGGCATTATACAGATGGAAATAAATCTTCATCTGCGTGGCATTTACGCCACAACACGGGGAACTACCACCAAAGACCGTCAGATGCAGCAGATAACATGTGGAGAAGTGTCCCCAGCCCCAGGACAAATCTGGACTGACACCCCACAAGACACACAGCCTCGGAAGATCTCGGCTAACTGCCTTATAACAGTGTCTTTATGCATTTCTCTGGTACCACACTCAAGAGAGACAGAGGGAGAGGGGACAGAGAGAAAAAAAATAAAAATCTGCATTTCTAAATTCAGTGGGGGACTATTGGGTATGATACCTGAGACAGCAGGAGGCTGGACTTCCCAGCCCTGCGTTTCTCAATTCCTGTAGCCTTGCAGTTCTCACAGGGTTCAGCACAGGTGGATCTGTCTCCTCTTTCAACCACGACCTGGATTTGGCCACCAGGGAGGAGAACCCAGGACAGGCATTGAGACCAGCTTGCTTTTCAAGCTGCTGGGAAAAGCTCTGCATCAGCTGCGTCTCCTACGGCATGGGCAAGTGCCCCGCTTGGAGCAAGCGGTGATACCGGAGTGATAACCCCCGAGAAAGCCCCACGGTGGAGGCCACGTGAGGGATGTGTGGGGTCAGCTTGCCCGTGTCCCACCCGGCAGGTCTCTTGAGCCAGGACAGCGTGCCGCAGCTGGACACAGCCCTCCCCCTCGCCCACCCCTCAGCAGACTTTCTCCCCTTTTCCTCGGTGCTTGCAGATGCAGCGTGGCCCACAGGTCTGGATTTAACCCGACAGGATGTTCCCAGTGATGAAATGATGCCTGAACAACCTCAGCCTCCTTAGGTCTTACCGCATTTCAGATGTGATCCTCTACAGCTGTATTACATATCCAAACTCTGCATATCACACTCAAGTCTCTGATAAGGAAAAGGCTGCTTCTGCAACTCTTGCGTTTGGCTGTAACCAGTACGTTATGACAGTTTGGCTCCCACTAAATTCTCCCTACCCTTGGCACACTTGGGACAGCATCCGACTCCTCTCCCATCTCCTAAAAGAAGGAGGATTTTTATGCTGGATCCATAAGAAGAAGAGATAGGTCTCTGCTGGCGCTTATGGGATACAGCTCAGCTTTGTAAGATTAACATTAATAGTGTTTGAATACCTAACACTCAGTCAGCTTACTGAGGAGGTGCCATCATAGCTTCTGGAGTGCATCGGACTGACAGCCTGCAATATATGCCTTATACATCACCCCTGCTACACGGTAGCACTGAGCCAGCCTCAGCCAAAGTCAATAAAGTGGCATGAAGGCTCAGGATAAATTTTAACTGGAATAGCAGTAATTGTGTCCGTCACCCTCTGGAGGTGTAGAGAAAGCAAAAACCCTCTGATACTGTTTAAGGACCTTTAAACTGCAGGGCAGATTGGCCGTGGAAAATCCTTCAACAGAATGAGATTGTCCTCAGGAGCTGCTGGAGAGCCAGTGGGCAGGAGCTGCACACTGCGGAGCAACGATTTGTTCCAGTTTTGAGATATGCTAACAGACTTTTCCATGATTACTTCCAAACCGGACAAGAACAAGTCTTTTCCTGCCATCTGAAATACATTCTACTAGTGTAATACTGGTTTAGGGAAAAAAAGAAAAAAAAAAAAAACGATTAAGAAAATTATCCTGCAGCTAAGCTATGCCCAGGAAACATTGTGGAAAACAAATATTGTCATGTGAGTGCTGGAGGATAGACGGGTGTTTTTAACCAACAAGATGATTGTTGTGCTAAGCTAGCCCTCTTTGTGCTCATCAAATGGACTATGCATTTCAAAATTAGTAGTTAATAATAAAATGTCAAAGGGTGAAGGAAGTGCAGGTTCCTCCACATAGCTAGGTCCCTGTTTGGGAGTTTCTGAGGAGTTTCCACATCCATTTGCTATGCAGCCATGCTGCCAAAATGGCCAATAAATGGAGCAGTCATAGTCGTGCTTTTTGTGCTATTCATGCCCGCTCCCTCTACATCAGACAGACGCAACTCATTCATTTCATAAGGCCACCGAACAGAAGCCGGGTGGTGAAGGCATCCGGTCGCTGCTGACTTGGCTCAGGTCTTCCTCGCCATGAGGGTCTCCGTACACCACTACTGGCCCTTGGAACTGCTCAGCCGCCGAAATTTGTGCTCCTTTCTTCCGATTAGTGAAACAGAACCACATTGTCAAGGAAATGCTCACAGTGATCTAATAGGTCATTCCTATCTTTAACTTCTATCATTCAAAATAGAAGGAAATTATTTTCCAATCGTTTGAAAGTTCGCATTGTGAGCAAAATAAAGCAAAGTTCGCTAACCTTTCATTTGCTTTGTGAGTTTTTCCTCTTATGGGTATTTAAAGAAATCAGATGTGACAATCCTGGACAATTAAAGTCCTTAAGAAAGGTCAAAAATCTCCCTAAAATAGAGAAAATATAATGTTTCCAAAAGGCTGCTAAATCCTTTCCAGTAGATTTTTAAATAATAATAATTTTTTAAAAAAAAAAAAAAAAAAAAAAAAAAGCTCTCTGTTTCTCTGCCAAGTGCCACCAAACAAATCCATATTAAAGCCAGAAACTTCTCTTACAGGCTAGTGCTGCACACTAGAAAGATAAGTTTCCTGATCTGAAAATTAATCTGAGTCATGTCTGCATTTTAGCATTTGTGAGGAGCACTTTTGTAATACTGCTAATTCCCTGATTAGTCTGACAGAACTTTTTTTTTTTTTTCAGATAAAGAGATTCTGTAACGCAGCAGACATTACCACATTGTCTTTGTACTGTTGTAACTGCAGCAGGGAGGAATTGCAGGCTGGGATTTTCAAGGGCACATCAGCCATTCGGTTCCAGCTGAAACTCCACAGAATTGGGCATCTAACCCATCCTGTAACCATCATACTCCAGCTCTCCAAAACGTACAGCAGGGATTTCAGCCTCTTCTGGCACAGATTCCTAAGCTAACCTCACCTCTTACGTTAATAATATCAAGTTTTTCCTTCTCCAGCAGAGAGTGGGGCTGGGATGAAATTCAGCTCTGGCTTGCTAAAATCCTATTTTGAGAGCTCACATGAGACTTTCCTCCTAGAAGGATCAAGAAAGTCTTTTCAGCCTCCGGCTATTGTGCACCTCACAGCAGGTGAAAGCGGTGTCTACGGCTCCTTGCTTGTTTTCCACGTAATTTTTCACAGTGTCGTTTCTCTGGAGGCTTCAGCAACGGTGAGGGGTGGCAGAAGGGAGGAGGACAAAAGGATGGCCTATCTACAGATGCTTTGGAAAGGTTGTTTCGGTGTTGGTATCTTGAAACCTAATGGTCTTGTGTGTGTGAGCACCTCCATGAGGAATAAACAAAGCCTGCTTGAACGACTTACTGGGGAGCGCAGTGGACCAGTGACGTGACTTTGTTTCAATACTAACTTCCTACAGTGTCACTCCTGGATAAAATAAAATAAAAGCAGAAATGCTCAGCCCTGGGTCAGAAGCAGCTCTGTCCTTCGGGCTACACTGTCACGCTGTGTCCTGGTGGCTGACACTACTGGAGAAAAATGGAAATTTAGAACAAAAGACACAGGCAGACCTATCCCCACGCATGGGAAGGGTAAATCAGCACTGGGTCCAGCTGCCAGCCCAGGCCTTCGAACACTTGAGTATTGCTACAACTTTCTAAAAGTCGACGGTCACTAAGGGCGTTGAGCAACGTGGTATCCCCTTTGCAACACAGCGTCTCTGATGCAAGGGATGTATTTTGGGCTGCAATCATTTTAAGTCTGCTCGCTGCCCTCACCATTAGCCACTCGTGTTAGGGCAGCACACGGGGACCAGGAGCAAAGGCAGGGACCCACCGTGCGTTGGAAGTGACGGAACTTCACCCAAAGGACAAGCCTGAATGGCAAGGAAAGTGGGCAAGAGAGAGAGTTTATCACGGTCTCCTAATTAATTCCTCTGTATTGGAAAATCGATACTTACTCCCCACCTAGGCATTTTCCAAAGTTTGTTTGGTTTTTTTAACTACCTTTAATCCTGCTGTGGTTATTAGGTAGCAAGCCAGCTGACTGCACCTACAGCCACACAGTAAATGTCTGATGCAGTCACCGAAGCCAAAATCCGTCTCTGAGCACCCTTTCACAGCAAATTCATTTATGGCAACCTGCTTAATGGCGAACTGGTTTACACCAAAACCTGCACAGCAGAAGTCGGCTCCCACTTACCCTGATGAGGCCAAAGGGGATGTATCTATACCATGACTCAGCAGTGATTTCATCACAGATATTTATTAACTGCATTTTTAGGAGTGACTGGTGATGTCAGAGGTCCTTGCAGTGACTGTCATTATCAACGCTGCTGCTGTGCTTTGGTTTCCTGCTCCTCCACCTGACTCTCCCACGAGGCTTCTGTATCGTGTGATTTGCACTCTCTGGCCTAGATATTGCAGGAGAACAATTACATAGATTTTGGCATTTTTTTTTTTATTTTTTTTTTAAATGATGCTAACTTTCCTACTGTGACAGGATCATAAAAATATAGGCAAGCTATCATTTAGTAGGACACCAATGAATTCACCCTCTGCCTAAGTATTTTTGGAAATATTATTGGCTCAGCAGGGTAAGAGAAATGAATAAGGGAAACATATTGAAAAGTTCACAATACCTTATAGATAAATAGGCCATGCAAACCCACTCCAATTGGTTAATTACCTCTTTCCATTTTACAAAATGCTTATATAATAAGCTTCATTCTTTTCATAATGCTATAAATCTTTTTTTTTTTTTTCTTTATAAAGCTTGCTTTTATTCAGTGGACAGGAATTTAGCCTTGGTTTTTAAATAAAGAACAATCAGACTTAAATACAATTAGGTCCTAGGCAATGTAGCAATATCTTTCTTCCAAAAAGCCAGTTTTATACAAAACAAAATAAAAAAGTTTATTTTCAATCAGATGATGTCAGTGCAAAAATGTGAAGAAGAAAAAAAAAAGACCAAGAAAATATTTCAAAGGAAGTAGACCCCTGGGAAGATAAAAGTGCTGTTAGGAGAATGATAACAGGATTGGCACAAAAGAGGAAATTTTAAATATAGACCAGTGGTTCTCAGCCTTTTCTGTACCATGACCCCATACTTTAAGAGAGGAAAATTTGGGACCTTATCCATGTAACCATCAAGAAAAGAAGGGTGGTCGCCTGCTCCCTGGGGACAGACAACCACAGATCCTACACAGAAGATACTGAAGCAGAACTCCCTGGAAATCCAGAAGTAGTTTCAAACAGTAGCTGCATGGCTTTTTGGAGGACTTACCTAGGTAATTTCTTAATCAAAAGCAAAAAATCTATCATCCAAGCTCCTACTACCATTGCTAAGAAATGTTAATATCAGAAAATAGGCCCCTAAGTTATTTAGATATCTTGGGAAATGTTAATCTCGGCTCTCAAGACCTATTTTCAAAAGAGGCCTGGAAATCAGGACTGCCTTGCTGAAAAGATGATCAGCAGCTGAGAACAGCCCAACTCTTTGTGCCGTGGCTCAGATTTCAAAGTCCATGAGAACCAGGCTGCTCACTACCTGTGCCACTCCAAATAATGCCATCAGTCACCTAAAGCAATTAGGACCCCACATCCCAGTTATCACCAAAGCAACCTAGTCATCCAAGTTTTGTCTCAGTGGCATCTCTTATTTCCTTGCCTTGGCCTCATCCTGGCCTCGACGGCAGAGGCAGCTGTTGACCCGCACCCGCCGGGGGACCCTCTCCTTCCATTCGGGAAAGTGGCTCCAAAAACAGCTCAAGCTGGCTGTTCTTCTGCTGTTATTAGCCTGCTGATAGAGGAGGAGGTTGACTTAGTCACTAGCAGAACTACAAATATGTTTATAGGAACTCGTATCCCCTGACCAAATGTTGAACTCATCGGGAAACTTGCCTGCTGCGTTTTGTTTAAAATGTGAATCGAGCGCTCGCTGCCAACACGTATTCTTCTTTGTCCACCACGTCTCGTGGTCCCCTGTCTGTGCACAGCTACAATGCCTATTGGCAGAGACGTAGCGTTGATGCCTTCTTGGTTTTCCCTTTCTGCCTTTGGCTTTGGTCCAGGGAAAGGAGCAGAGGTTGAGCTGGAGAGTGTCACTGACACTAACATCCTTCCCTGACCACCTCAGCGGCGGGGAAGATGACCGTGAAACACTCAGTAACTTAGCTCAAATTTCACTTCAGTTCTTCCCTCACATATGCTCCCCTTGTTTCTTTCAGCAGACGTGGAGGGTTTTCAGTTAGAAAGCTGAAGATACCATAGGCTGGTTAACTTTAAAGGATTTTGTGGCAGCATGTTCACCTGAAGTACAAGCCAGGTTCTCCTCAGTGGTCTTACCCAACTAACTGAGCCGACCAGTGAACACAAAAAGTCCCTGGGAAGGCACTTTACGTTCAGAAAAAGTAGGTTTGCATTTTGATTTTCATGACCCAGAACTAATAACGTGTTTGTCCCTCAAATGTCACAGCTGTCCTCCTATAGGGTGGAAAGACCATGAACATGAAATGCAGTTCCTTCCCCTATGAAGCTCTGTGAGCCAGTGCCACCTTTCCCCACTGATCTATGTTGACCTCCTCTTGGGGGAAGAAGGGGTTGGTTGTTTTAGCCATATTGGGAACCAAATCCCAAATGCCTTGCAAGAAAGAGATCTTCTGCAAAGACCGAGGGTGCAGCCCTTTACTTGTGTCTGGCCGTGCTGCAGCAAATGAATGGGACTGTCTCCATATGAGGCGTCTCAGAAGTGTCCCCAGCTTATCAACAGAGCATGGCACATAAATGAGAACTTCAGCAAGAAAACAGAAAAGCTCATCGAAATGCCAGCAGGGCCCCCCACCCCCACACACAAGACAAAAAGGACTTTCATGCACACAATGATTTGTTTCTTGTATCTGACTCAGACGGCCAAGCACAGAGCAAATTTTCACCGTCTGGCCAGACTTGGGTGGGCTCTGTCTCCTCCCGAAGAGGGAAATGTTTATTGAGGAACAAGACCTTAATGGTGCGTCTAAGTGGTGTTTGAGTGAGCGTGACCTGGGGACAGTTGGGGAGCAATTCGATGACTTACCAGGGAGTGCTGGTGAGAGCCGTGACTGCTCCTTTCCACATAAGCTGTTTCAGGAAGATGGCTTAAACACAGGTGTTTCTGTTACTTGGCTCATCGTTGCTCCAAGGAACATTCCTGGCATTTCTGCTTCCTCCTGCAGGCTGGGTATGCGGCGAGCACCAGGGCACCCTGTCCAAACACCCACCTGGGATGGGGCTTTCCTCCACCATTGCTTGCGAAAATCTTCTCAAGCTGCCCATGCTCCTTCAGGGGATGTGGAAGATCTGGGCCCTGACCTCTAGACTTCAAGCACCCCAGGACCTGCCAGGTGAGGGTCTTCCCCTCACCCTCTTTTCTTCTTCACTCCACTGCTCTACCATGTCTGAGCCGTATCAGTATGAAGAAGGCAATGAAGGAGATCACTGGAGGTTTGGGGACTACCTGACCAATGGTGATACCTTCTGCTACCAGAGAGGTGGTGACACCTTACACCACTTGGATGCAATTCACCAAAAGATGTCTGTCGCCCTCCCGAAGCCAGCGGGGCTTGCCAAAGAGAAGTCACTTCTGTCATCAATTTTTTAAGGTGCATTTCTCCCTGGGATCCATGATATGGCTGAACAGGTTTTCTGGTCAGAATGAGAAGAGAAACCTAAGCAAATATGAATAAATTATGGTCAGCACACTTAGCTGGCCTGTGGACTGTTAATGATTTTCTGTTGTTCTGTTATATTCATTCATCCATGATGTGCCTGTTACAATAGAGCCTCCCTGTTCTGTGCTACTGCAGAACAGCCTCTCTGGTGGATTTATATAATTCATATCAGTAAAATTTTCATGTGTGCTAATACACGAGACAGCCAGAGAGAAGAAAGAAAGTTTGCCTTGGGGGGGGGGGGGGGGAGCAGGAAGGAAAAATACCAGCGGCATCAGACTCAGACGATTCACTTAATAGCTTTCCTGGAATATACCCATCTTGCCAATAGCAGATAGTAGCTTCAGTAAAGCCATCTCATTCACACAACATATGGGAGTGCGGAGTGTGGGGAAGATGAATCCTTAGAGCTACCTTTTGAAATGTAATAGGATCGCCTGGCTCCCTCAGCCACGCTGCCTGTTACCGATTTAATAGTAGAAGAATGAAATGCATCTGTGTATCTTTTTCCACTGCAGTTAATACTTTATCTGCAGCTACCAGTTTAATCACACCGTACACGGCACTCTGCTCCCCACTGAGAGCTCCCGGCCACCCCTTCACTGATCTGCCACAGCGGCAAAAACCCCGGGATCAACACAGCAGCGGATGGGGAGGGCGAAAACTCACAGCCTTCTAGTTCCTGCCTTCCCTGCCTAGAGAAACCTGGCCGGGACACAAAACTGGGTGAGCCCCCACGCAGAAAAGCAGCAGCCGTGGGGAGAGGCACTGCGCCGGGCCCCTGCCACCTCCTCGGCTCTGAAACTCCAGGCTTTGCTGTCCTTGCTTGCAGTGACACTGACCGCGGGGTGCCCTCTGTCCTGCTCCTTCCTACCTGTTCAGGTCCCCCACCACCTACCATCGCTCTCCTCACCTGGGGGGGTTCTGCCCTCTTCTGATCTCTCCCCTCTCTCCATCAGTTTTTTCCCCCTTCACACATTTCCTTCTTTCCACCGTTAATTTTCCACCGTTCTGCCCTCCCACCTCACCCATATCATCCTCTTCCAAACTTCACCCCAAGGCATATATTCTCACTGGAGCTCTTACGCGGGAAAGAACAACCAGGCTCATAAAATATGGCTAAAGGTCTGCTTATGCACATCTTTCCTCTTTCTCCTTCCTCTCCCTTTCTTCTCTGCCCACTGCAAGCTGTGGGGGCAGAGACATAATTTTCCCACATATCTGCTGGCGTGCGTTGCTCACTATTGTTCTCCAGAGCTGTGAACCTACCCGGTGCCGTAGTAGAATCAAGTGGCTTAGACAAGGGATACGGTGGATATATTTGCCTTGTTTCTTGGAAACCTGAAAGCCAAAAGCCTGTTTCATAGAAAATGGTTGGACATTTTTGCACTGGGAACTGGAGGAGGGAAGAACTTTCAGCCAAAAAAATATCAGTTTTCTAACAGAAAATGGAAATGTAACTAAAGCAGATACTAATAAAAATGCTCAACTAACAATCCAGTTTCCATCTTGATGGAAAAATTTCCAGCAGCCTTAGCACAGTATTCTGTATAACTGAAAATCAGTTTATAGTATTATGTTTATTCTCTGTGAGTTATTTATTTACAGAAAAGCAAATCTTTTGGGGCTTACTCTTGGTACGAGGGATTTTTCCAAGATTAGTCACTGTAGTCAGCCTTCCTGATTAAAAATATTTATTGGAAATCAGTAAAAGATCAAAACATAAAATGTGAGGTCCTGATCATTCATTAGACTTCTAGTAATGAATTCTTCCAGAATGTATGATTTTCCTTGAGTAATAAAGCTTCTTATAGTTGTTTTAAATTCATCAGGTCTAGTCCCACCCTCAACCCCCCAAAAATCTTGAGAAAATCTCATTTCACAGTTTCCCATAAAACCAGGTGCAAAACAGCTGCTTTGGGCATAGAAGGATTCCTGAAGCACTTCATTGGTATCAGTAGCCAGTGAAAACCCATGAAATTGAGGGGATTTTGATAGGTACGTTCACAATCCTCCAAGAAGGTGCCATGGAGGATAGTATGGCTGAGCTAGTGTTTCCCACATTTGGAGGAAGGACATTAACGCGGTCTAGTTTTCCAAACTCTGTGAAATTTCGCAGTAATGGCTTCATTCAGCCCTGTGCTGTTATTAAAAACACCCTCAGTTTGCTCTGTGGGGATGGTATGGGTGACTGCACTGATATCTCAAAGCTCACTGAGACCATCCACTGGAGAAAGGAACTTTCTGGTCTTTCTTTAATGACCGTCACTGTGAAAAAATGGCTTTGGCTATTTCGTGTAGCATTCATGGGTTGTTGCTGCCTTCCCCATACACCTTTCACCGAAAGAATTGTTCATATATGTCAACTAAGACCTTAGTTAGTTAAGAGGGGGATTTTTACCTATAACTGTATCCAAAGCCAAGGCAAAATCTCTCCGTAATTCATCTTCTCCAGCAGTACTTTGATCACAAGGTTTCCTTCCACTGATTACCTGTCTTACTATAAGCCTTGCTTTAAAATTGTTCTCCCCAGGCAGGTTCTATAGGAACTGTAATTTAATTTAGCAGTAGTATCAAGAGCTAGGTGATTCAGTCCTAGAAACATTTACCACCTATGCCCCATTCTTCCTCCACCAAACTGAGTTCTGTGGCTTCATGGGAAGATCATTTCAGTGAACATGTTTTCATCCACCTGCAGAACGGAGAGGGTGAGATCATGTAATGTAATAAAGCCTGTAGAATTAATCCTAATTCGTTGAGGAAGCAGAAGAAGCAGCTGCAGGTTCCAGGTTGCTAGCTGTTGGGGTTTTTTTATTAAAACTCCATTGAACTACTTAGTGTTCAGCATTGATTTAAAAATATGCCGTTCTTAACTACTGGTTAGGCATTTCATTCACTATGTATGGTATTTAAGGAAGACATAATGATACGTGCTTAAAAGAGTCAAAACAGTGGATCAAACGTTGATACTCAAAGAATGACAGTTCTTTTTTCCAACCCTACTTTAGATGATTATTTTCAAGAAGAATGCTGAGCAAATTACAATGGCTTTAAGAAGACAGGTCACCTCCTGGGACAAATTCTGACTCCGCTGTACTGTAAAGGATGTTTTCCAGGGCCAGGGGGCAGATGGTCATTCTGGCTATAAGACTGATACCAGTGATATTCCTACTGTGAGGAAAGTATTCAATTTTCATCATTTGCTTAAAAAAGTACCGCTTTGTTTTAACAAATGGGAACATAAATGAAAGATATTTCTGTGTGCTCTGCTTACATGAATATTTCCCAGTGTTTTTATATCTCAGTTCTCTAAGGAATAATGTTTTCAATTTCCTTCTGAAATGTAAAATAAGACCTCTGGGCTTAAGGACTCCATAAACGATAGTTCTTACTTGCTTTCTATTTAATTAGCATGAAAAAGATCATGTAATCATTCAGGGATAAATCCTGACCTCTCTGGAGGGAGAGGAGAGAAAAGAATAAAGGAATTTTCTTCTCTTATCGATAGCAAAAAAACAAATGCAGAAAATGTATGAGGGTGAACTGGCATTTATCATTCTATTGAAAAGTCAGCCTCTAAGCAGAGGGGCAGGCTGGCTGGTGAAAGTATCTTACCAGCCATGGTTGGAGAAGGCATTCAAAATACTGCTCCACATGCTTTGTGCCATTACAAATCTTATTATGAGTAAACAAGAGTTTTCAACTGCTAAACAAGAGGCATTTACCTTCCACTGCCTGCATTACCAGCATATTCCAAGTTGACTTTTGGTTAAGAAAAGGCCACAGATGATGAAGAACCATTATATAACTATGTTCATAGGCAAGACAAAACCTTGGCCCGGTGCTCTCAAAAGTGTCATTATTTATTGACACTTCTCACAATTTTCCATTGAGAAACCTACCTCTGGAAAAGCAAGCAGCGATGTTAACACAGCCCGTAATTGGTTAGAGACGCACAGCTGAGCTTTCAAGCTCACAGGCTCTGGAGACCAGAGCACAGGGACTAAAACCAGGACATTTTCCATGAGCAATTCTCACATCCAAAGCCATGTCCCCTCCTTTTCCAAGGAGATGACAAAATTGGTGACATAGGAGGCTTTCTTCACAGCTTGGGTTAGCCCTGAGCAGATGAGGTTGGAAAGGAGCTCTGAGATGCTGTTGTGTGTGGAAGGGATTACTTTAAATACTATTACGCTGCTTAAGTATCATTTGCTTTAACACTGGATAGCCAGACATCTCTGGATACGGAACAGGTTTAGCATTGACCGCAAAAAGGAGACTGTCTGTTCCTCAAAGTCTCTGTTTTTGCAAGAGACGCATACTGCTTTTGGCCCAGGGATTTGTTGGATGGTATCAACCTGACCTGCTGTTCTCCTGAACTCCAAATAGCTGTTTGTGCCCACGAAGTGCAAAGCAGGTACAAAGCCAGCCAGCCCGGTGTGCTAGCAGTCTGCATTTATTTTCCCCTGGAGAGGCTACAACAGACTATAGATACAGCAATAAACATCTGAAATGCCAGGAGAGATGGTCTACTGAAATGCGTGAGGGTAAGGACATAAATGAGTGGAACAAGCAGGTACTGGAGAAGCAAATTAGACACTTGGCTTCCTGTAGCTAATTTAAATGGGAAATGGGAGTTGTTCCAGGTATTCAGTAAACAGGCTTGCAAATTAGCTTCCCACAGTTTCCTTATGCTTCTGTACATGCATAAAGAACATGTACTGCGGTTCATTGCTTTAACTCACTTTGCTTCAAAAATCAGTGAATTTTTCCATTATTTTCAGTTACTTGCAGAAATGTTTTCATACCTGGCTGCGAGCAAATAGGGTAGGAGATAACTGGAAGCGAGTGCTGGGCTGTTAATACCCAGGTAGCCAGATTCTTTATTCGTGAAATGTTTCTTGAGCCTGGTGTTACCAGGGGATACAAAACTGCTTTTCAGTAGCTGATATCGCCCTGTATGAGAGTGAGAGAGAGAGGCTCAGAACAGCTTCATATCTTCATCCCCTTCTTTAATTCCATATGAATTAACTGGAGGCCAGTAAGGCTTCAGAGGAGAAGAGCAGAGGGAAGGGGGCTGCTTGCCAGAGCTGAATCAGCTCCTGCTCATAGGGAAAAGGGGGTCTGGAAGGATACCTGTTATTTAATAGGGAAAAAAATGGTGTAAACCAACCAATTACTTCAGACTCCAATTTTAGCCCTAGACTAGCTTCAGTCCTTACCCCCAAATTAATCTATATGACAACAGACCTAACTGCCCGTGCTTGCCCTCAAAATACCTGTTCTCTGGCTAAAGACAGCAATGAAGATGGTGTTACTGAGTTCACGATAGTCTTTGGCGTGTAGACACACGTCCCGTAAGCTTTAACAAACAGTCCCTTCCTATGTGCTCCCTACCCTTACACGGGACGTAATGCAAGAGTGGAGGAGCTCTGGTTCTCTTGCTTTCAAAATGATCAGAGGCTGATATGCTTTAGCAATATAATGTCAAACTTATGGTTCTTGGCTGTCGAAGTACCGGCAAATGGGCCAACAAAGCTGAGAGCAAGACACAAGAACGCCAGAGCTACGCGTGAGCCATTTTTGCTGGGAATATTCAATTTGCTACATTGTCCATTTAATTTGAGTGCTAAAGGCAAAAAAGAAATCAGCATTTCCAGTTCTGCTCATTCCTTATATGGTGAAATGTTAGATAACTTGCGTTATTTATAACCTGCACATTTGGTATTTTTTTATAACGGGGGGAGGAGGAGGACATAGTGGGCAAGAAGACTCTGGATTTTTTCCAGTCTAACTGAAGAATTAAGAATTGAACTGTGTCACAAGAGCAGTCAACTTTATACCTACGCCTTGTAGAAGGGCAATTCTTGAGCTGGGCAATTAAAATTGATGTAGTTTATGACTTTAAAAAGGGGACTTACATGCTTACCACATACAGCATGGTAAGAGGTAATGAGCATTGATCCTAAAGCTCTGAGCTATAAGGTAGTCTTTCAATGCTTGTATTTCAAGACCTCCACACTTCCCAACTCAGTAACACTTCTAATAATAAGACACTGGAAACAGGTTTTTGGACCTGACAGAGATGGAAGATGTCGTCATATAACCGCCTGGCCTTCTCCCTGCCGTGACCGTGTTGCATTTTCAATCACGATGAGCTGCCCAACACGGCTGTGCCACTGCTCATTCCCAGGTAAGGTGCTTCCTATGCCTCTTGTCACTGCTGTCCATGCTGTGTCGTGTCGTCTGGTCGTTTTATTTTTCATCAGTGTCATTGTTCTGATGCTAAATCCTGCCAAACCACACTAAAATGACTATTTTCCCCCCATGGTGCTTATGTCACGCGTAGTGTCGAGCAGACTCGTACCCCAGCCCCAGGTTTCACAGACATCACTCACCAACCCCTCTTCCACACTTTTATTTAGAGAGGCTTTTATTTCAGATGCGAAGTGAAGGTCACACCATTACACCACTGCTTACCTCAGTCCCCTGATCAGCGTGTAATGACATTTCTTTGCCATATTCATGAATTAGACCTTTTTTAAAAAATTGGGAAACAGGCAATTTTATTTCATAGAAATCACTTTAGGACAGATGACCTTTACCTTAACGCATGTGGCACAAAGCTCTTTCAGGCATGCTGAAGGGGTACGTCACAGAAAACTCTGAGGGCACATTAAGCTGCCCTACGTTATCTTCCCAAAATGTCAGTTATTTCTGCCTAACAGCATTTAACTTGGGGGGAAGACTCTTTGCGTGCAAGACTCTTTGTCCTAACTCTTCACTCAGCAATAGCAATGATATATGGAAGATCACAGGTTATTTCTAAACTAATACTAAGCCTAAAGCAAAGGTAAGTAGGGCATGACATATGTGAATTTAAAGGCAGTCTTTAGCTGTGTTTAAAGATTGCTTGCAGATGTTGACTACTGATTTTTATTTTCTTTGCCTTGCTCTGCCTCTTAGAATATTGTTTTCAATGTCCTCATTGTCTTACTAGCTTTCTCTTCCCCCTGGATCCAGTGACATGCAAAAGGAATGACGGTAGATGTTACTTTTTCCTGCTCCGTGGCAGAGAGGAGTGTAGGGTTTCATAGACTGTAAACTATTTCTTCTGCACTGAGAGATTGACTGCATGGGTAGAGCCCATTAAATATAGCTATGCTGACAGTATCGCTTCGGAGAGTTCTGTGGGAAAAAATCTGTCTGCACTATGTTGGTACCTCCAGCCAGGCAGAGAGCTGTCTTGATAACTCATTCAGATAATGAATAAAATGTGGAATGAATTCCATGCAGGATCAGCACTCTGTTGATGTGAGAACCGGTTGCAAAACGTACGACAGGATCCTCCTGTGGCTGTTGTTTTAAGCTTGGCAAATACCGTGGATTGTATATGCTAAAGTCAGGATATTATTAAAATAAACCCCTCAAAACTCCAGAGAGTTAAGATATGATACGGCTTCCTTTGAGCTCAGGTCTCCTTATCGCTGAGATATGTTGTATGTGAATGCAATTTATATGAAGTTCTTTAAGACTAGAACAGCCTGTTATTTCTGCCATGCCCAGGAAAATCAGGAAAGGTATGTAGCAGTAATAAATCAATTATTTCTTACAAATTAGACCAAGATAGCATTGCCTAACAGCAGTCTTCCAGATGGCTGGGATGAAAGGTGGACTGGGCTGGAGGGGAAGGGAGGATTTCTAGATAACCAGAATAAATGGGATACAGTTTAGCAGTAGAACTGAAAAGATCCAGAGGAATGACACCTGTGTGCGAGGAAACAGATATCTGAGAGCTTAGGTTATGTCACTGGGTTGGCAGAGAAGGATTAAACAAAGACATTTCCTAGACATCATCAAGGAGGCAAATTCTTTATGGCGTTGAATTAGGAGTAACCATGGGGATAGGAAATGACAGATTTAAATAAAAATGGGGTCATTTCTAAATATTAGGGGCAAAATATACTTTTCCCTATGAGAAAAGAAACAGTCAAGGGAGGAGCGGAGGGGCAGGCACTGGAGCAGGTGGTGGGAAACTGAGGAACCGGGACAGCAGCCCCAAAGCCAGCTGCTCCGCTGTGCAGAAATCGGCTCCGACGCTGTGTGTCCCTGGGGCCAGGATGAGGATCGAGTGTTTTCACCCGCTCTTCTTGGGCTAATCGCGACTCTGCTATTGTGCACGTGGTGGAAACCACCCCTGAGATACGGCGTGTTTGCGCTCACCCAGTAACCCCCCCTCAAACGACACAGGACGCCTTCCAGCTACGGCTAGGAAAGACCAGTCCGACACTTCCTCAGACTGGGATGTTGGAAACCATAGTAATTACACACACACACAAAAAAAAGAGTTTTGACCCTGCAAGTCTATTTCAAACGTAACTCCCAGAAGCAGTAGACTTTCAACGGAGTAAAGCCCATAACCAAAGAAACCTGATGCCAATTAGCCAGAAATTAACATTAACTCATTAATATCTATATTTTGGGTTATTAAAATATGAAATATATTAATACTAATATGTTGATATTAATTATTTGAATGTTCATCTGTTCCTAATCACAGGAGTATACTTACTGAAGAATATCTATACATCAGTTCCCAAAAAGCAGCAGAGTTTGTTGAGCAATCTTGATTGTCAGCGAAACGGGCAATTACATGAGTCCCTCAAGGAGGCAGAGGCTCAAAACCCAGAAAAGCTCCCGACTACCCACCATGGATGGCCAAGTGGGAGTCCAAGTAGCTGAATCCAGCCTGTGAGGCGGTTTCGTACGGCCCCTGTGACAAGCCAAGCAGATAAAAAATATTTTTGCAGGTATTTGTCAGCGAGGACTCAGAGGGTCTGGTGAAGCACCACACAGATGCCAGGCCCACCTCTGAACATCTGGCTGGGAGTAAGAGTGGCTCTGGAGTGTAGGAAAGCTGACTGTGATAAACCAAATAATCCCTGCTAACTCTCTACATAACAGGCCAATGCGTCTCTCCCTGCTAACTCCAAGAGGGAATTAGTCACGCAGATGATTTGGGATGAACCTGAAGGAACAGCTTTTCACCCCGTGGGAAGCAAAAAACACTCAACATCATTTTGTCGCTACACCTAAAATACTGGTGAAGAAATACGTGTTTTACCTGAGGCATTTTTTCCAGTGTCTCTCAAATCTCTGCCACTTTCCCAGCACTTCTAAGACAATTCTTCAACATAATTCTTCCCCCCACCACTGGGTTTGCTCGGGTCTAACTGCAATCGGGCAGCTGCTGAGAGCAGGCAGCGCAGAGGCTATGTAGCTCGTGGGGGACACACTCCGAAGGAACAGGGCAAAGACAGACCCATGTCCCTTCTACCTTATGCAGATTCTGGCCTGAACTTGGTCCTGGGGCAACGTGGAATAGCCCCATGTTCTGCTATAGTTTAATTACAGCCTCCCCACAGCTGCCTCCAGGCTGATGTGAAGATCAAAATCAACTGAGGGCTCTCACCAGGGACTCAGGTCTCACTCTGCACTTTGCATACGCTCTGCATCAGTCCCACTGTCCTCGTCAAAATGGCTATTTTTCTCTTTTCAAAGACAGAAAACACCCACATCTGCTATATTTGGATGCTGGACATCTGAAAAAAGAATCACCCATGAAAACAGCCTGAATGAACCTGCTGAATGGCAAGCCACTGCCAGCTAGACTGAACGATTTTTCTTGCAGAGATGTTTTAGCTCTTTTTCTCCTCTGAAAGCTATAGAAAAGGATGGGGGAAAGAGCTGGTTTCTTTTCTCATGCACCCACCCATCATCGACAGCTTTGTTAAGTCCGAAGAACAGAATCTCTCTTCCCAGTAATGATGCAATAACCAACAATCCAAATCCTACATGTCATACTCAGAGCTGGCAGGCAGGAAAATGATTTCTGTGTTTTCTTTTTATTAAGATTTGTAAATTCAACAAAAGTATTTCAGATGTTATTGCAAGGTAATAAATATGGAATCTCCCTACCTCAGAGTCCAGAAATTTCAGGGACAGGAGTATTTCACACAGACATAGTGAAACAGAAACATGAATCTCTTTGAGAATGAGGCAAGGGAAAACCAGAGAGCAAGGCAAGAGGACAAGGGATTGTTCTGAGGTCCCTATTGTAAATGAAGAGGGTGGGTGGTGCAAGATAAAATCAGGAATTTGACTTCTCAGGACAGATGGATTTGAAAAACAACAAAAAATAATATCTACAGGCCAAACTAAAAATGGTTATCATGGTGAAGTTATGGGCTGTTTCAGGCTGCCAAAACAAATAGCTTGCATCCCAAAGCAGTAAAGGTTACATGCATGGAAAATGGAGCTATCCCTGAGGACTAACTAATATACTGCAATTATTATTATAATTTTTTTCAGAGAGCTTTGCGAAAACCAGGACACACTGAGCTACCTAGTCTGACTGCATCTACAAAGATCTTAAGGAGAGGTGTTCCAGCCTAGAATTTTTTCATGTTCCTAGCTTGGCTAAAATCAGCTATTGGTGTTTGAAAACTGAAGGCAGTATTACTTCAGCAATTAATAAGAACTTTTTGAGGTTACTGATATACTAAAAATGCTTTGACTTTCAATAAGTTTAAAGTTATTTCATAATACAGCTCGTGCCACTTCTGCGGGAGATATACCCAAGTAAAATGCAATCACTTCTGGAATTTCAGCTAAGTACGGGTACTACAGGGGAAAAAAAATCCACACTTCTGACAAGGTTGTATCAATCTCCACTTATCTGGTGTTTTGGTAAAAGCGCCAAGGTATTCTGAAAGGCACGGTCTCCGGCCTCGCACTTATACTTAATGCAGCCTTTCTGCAGGGTTTGCTGCAGGATTAGTTGTATTTCTACACAATTATTATAGATTTGTATTAGTTATTTTATAAGAATATTGCTTCTTTTTGGAGCAACCTGCATGGTTGTAAGAGAGTGTAAATTCCGCCATGTCCCATATTTCTTCGAGGAGAAGCGTAGCCTAACGTTTAGAGGAAAGGACGGAACACTGGGATCTCCTGGGCTTCTTTCCCAGCTGTGCAAACTATTTAGGGATGGCTCCTCTTCCACAGAAATCAATGAAACTCTGTACTGAACTTTCCTGGGAACATGATAAAATCCTTAATCTCTCTCTGCCTTCCTACCCTATCCTGCAAGATATCAAGCACACTAGCTCAGCCAGTCCGCCCAAGCCCTTAAGTATAGGCACGTTCGGTGCAGAATTGCTGTAGCCAAAGCCAGTGCTTGCGGTAAGCGTGTCTCTAAGTGCGCTGGCATTTCCAGAGCCAGGAATGAGTGGGGGGCGATTATATGCGTCTACCTCCGAAGGATGTTTCAAACATTAAGTAACAGGATTCTTGGAGACTGGGCACAGGATGCAACAGAGTGAGATTATCATTTCTATCCCTATTCTTAATACCTATTAATGGAAACAGATGATAGAGTATCTATACCTACACATATACAACATCTCTCCCGTCCTGTCAAGGCAGAGCATTATCTGGTAAAGAAGCAGTGATTTCACGTTTGAGGAGGGGGAACAAGAGAAAGGAAAAGCTGTTTATAACACATTAAGCAGATACTATTTGGAAGTTTAGACTATAATTCTCCCCAGGGAAGCCAGAACCTACCCACAGGGTGTGTTGAGTTAGTTCCTCATTCCTTCTTTTTTTTTTTTTTTTTTTAAACTTCTTTTGAAATCACTGAGTGTGGAGCATACCTTGCCCCAGGGGAACATATTGCTGAGCTGTTACTCACACTATAAAAGGGTGTCACTTCTCGCTCCTCCCTTTCTTTGAGGCCCCGTTTTGAGGTGAGGAAAGGCCTGACTGGCCAAACCACTAGACCCCAGGACTTATCAACCCCGGGGCACCCAGCAGGATGGCTTTGGGGGGCTCAGCCTTGGTGCCTGGCTCTGGGGAGCTCGTTCTGACTGGGACTGCTCCAGCCTGGGATCATGGTGGGCTTCAAGAGCATAGTCTAGAGGTTTGGTGCATCTCCTAAAGTTTTTCTAGCCTGGAAGCTGGGACTGGCTTAAGAAATAGTTTTCTCGGGGGGGGGAGTAGCCTCCTATGAAAGACCGTAGTTTATCTCTCCTGAATGACTGGCTTTAGACACGTTGGGGATTAGGAGGGAAAAAAGGGGGTGTCCTCTGAAATTTAAAGCTAAAATCCCTCACTCTCTGTTTCAGTGGACTCTGCCCCTCTTCTGTTTGCTTTGCCCTCGGCGTGTGCAGGACGTTGGCCCACAGCTGAGGCTGACGCAGGGTCACGTCGATGCCCAAGTGTCAGCAGTCTCCGGCGCTTTCCCCTTCCCCTTCAGTGCAGCACGCAGCCGAGGCACCTCGCAGGGCTGAGGGCTGCAAGAAAAGGGAGAAATTCTTTACAGTTTATAAACTTCATTGAGTTCATACAGCCCCGTGAACCTGCAGCCTTCCAGCTCCCTAACACACCACAACCCAAGCTTGAATGAGGAGAAAATCGTCAATGTAGTTAGCAACCTGCCGTGAAATTCACTGATTAAATTACTGGATAAATATTTGAGAGGATCTGGCTGACAGGTATGTCATGCATGCAGTCTTAAAATAGGATGGTAATGGGAAATGAGGGAGCAATGTGCCAAGGAACAGGAACAGGAATGTGATTTCTGGTAATACAACTCATGTTCGTCAGTGCCTTTTTAGCAATATAGAGGACGTGTGCGGTGAAACTGAGAGCAAGGCACTGTCGTTAAAATAAACTGAGAGAAATTGCAGCTATGAAGAAACAGAGCATTAAGCGGCAGTTCTCCGGGAATAAGGCTGGTGAATGAATTTATGGAGATTTACGTCGGCTGGACCTGGCAGGTAGTTTTTAACATGCTCGCAAGAAACAGCCACGGCTATTTCCAGTAAAATCTTGGGAAGCTGGGGGGCGGGGGTGGGCTCGCTGGAGAGACACGACGCTCACACCAGCCTCTGACGGTGCTGAGTTTGTGACTCCACGTTGCCTCCTCCACCTGCCGTCTCCACGAGGGGTTGTTCTCTCTGCAGCCCGAGGATCTTGTGTTTAATTTAAAAAGATGAAAGGAAGAGGTCGTCCTGCTGTACAAATGCATCAGGGCAGCACACGGCAGCCAGCAAGACTCTGCTCGTGAGCTGTCGAAACACGCACGCGCGCGACTCCGGGCAGCATCGGAGAGGGCAGGATTAGGCATCACCACATCCATCAGGTCAAGCCCGTGAAGGTCTCTAAGGACGGGCCGATCATATTTGTGTCATTCAGAGTAAACAGTCTGGAAAGTAATTGCTGTAAAACCCATCTAAGTCATTTTTTACCGATTTTGCAAATGTTTCCCCTTTCCTCAATGCCGCATTGGCTGGCCCTGCAAACCATTTGGCATTGGCCCGTGTGGTGTGTGCAGTCACTTTGCTCCTTGATGTTACCTCATCAAAGAGCAGCTGAAAATGATATTTCCAGCCAGACGGTTTTCAAGAGTGGCCGGTGAACTTGCTCTGCCCTGTGCCCTCCGATTTGCGATTAGATAGGTTTCCTGTATGTCAATTCAGCTACAGATCGGTGATAAATTTAAGATTGCGACATGCTGACCAAAAAAAAATAATAAAATCATGGCGGGCTATTTTTGGTTTCAAAAGAAACTTCTCTCGCTAGGTCTTTTCAAGCCCTCACCTCCACGTACAGCTGCAGTGGATAAGGCAAACAGGATGCAGGGTTGTAGAGTTGGAGGAATCGAGTGTAAATCAAAGGAGACAAGCTGGTCCCTGTGTGTTGCCTGGGTTAGACCTCAACCTTTGAGCAAGGTGAGCAGTTGTCGCTTGCCGGGGACTCTCCCAGTAACAGCACTGCCCAGCTGCTTGAGCGTTTATACTGGGCCATAGCCGCGTCTCACTTTTTCCTCCCACTGTGTCACCTCCTTCCCTTGTGCTGACAAGTGATTTAGACAGCCTGCCCTGCTGGCCCTGCATTTGAAATGTAAATCAAACACATGGGACATAAAGCTGGGTTTCAAAGTTGACTATTAACTAGGGCGGAAGGGGTGGCGTAGCAAAAACAAACAGTTCCAAGTTCAAGTCTGAAACCGTAAGAGCAGGCTGAAAAACCTTCCTCCTTTTCCATCGCCAGCCAGCATGAGGGTGAGCGCTCTCCCTAGGGCAGAATATGTTTAGTGGTTCCCTGATTTCCTAACCCAGGCGCTCGGACTCCAAATCAAGTCTGACAACCGACTTCAAAGGGTGGAGGATGCTGGGGTGCTAAGGCTGGTCTTACACACTAGTACACAGTGGCTTTAGTCATAGAATCACAGAACCATAGAATGGTTTGGGTTGGAAGGGACCTTTAAAGGTCAGCTAGTCCAGGGCTTCTTGCAGTTCTTGATGTCCTGAAAACTTCTGACACTGAGCCCTGCAGCATGCTTGCTCCAATAACTAACACCCCAGAATGCTAACTTAATCGGTCCCTGGTATGGAAAATCTAGTGTTTAAAAGTAGCCTTTACTCAGCTTACCCCAAAGCAAGTTAATGACCAGCTGTACCTTGCAAGACGTGGGGGTCCCTTAAACGTGGCGACCCCCTCTGCTGTCTTAATGCTTTCAAAACCAGTGGAAGTTTTGCCCCCAAAAATATTGGAGGCCCAAAGCAAATCAGTATGAACATAATTTTTATCAAGTAGCAACATACGTCTACGGTCACAGAATGTAGTTAATATTTCTTTACCTGTCACCCCAAATAATTCTGGGGAAAAAAACCAACAGCAACTCCGATATTCTTTGAAATAATTTCTAGCATGACTTTGACAATTTATCTCTGCTAATTCTATAGTGACAACCTCACCATTAAGGTCTAACTTGGAAATCGGAGACATGAGTAACTGATATTATGGAGAGGTTTGAGTCAGTTCTGCTAAGCCCACCCATTTGGGTTCTTAGCGCTTCCCTGGGCTTGGCCAGGTCAGCATCAAAACCAGCCTGGGTATGAAGCGAGATTTCATTTCTCTCAAGGACAATCCAACAGGAAAGAACACCCTCACCTTTTTCTGAATTCCTTAAAGCGGTATTTTTAATGCAAATTTTCTGCCAGCGAGAGATAGGGAGAAGAGCAGCTGTGAGAAGTGCTGTCCTCCAGTGAGTAGCGATGGTCCCAGCGATGCTGGGCACCAAGCTGGTGGAGCAGGGGACGGCTCAAGCCTTCAGACACCTTACTCTGATAAACGGGACATGGCCCCCGGCAGACGGGGTGGTGTCCTGGGCCTCCAGGGAACACCTCTGACCATCAACCGGGGCAACCGCCGACACATCATTGCATCTTTCTGCTCCTCGGTTTCCCTATTTGTGGAGTGGCAACGCTTAGCACTTTTGAAAATTGATTTTGGGGAGGGAAGCAACGCTTCTCGGTTCTGTATTTCCGCCCGCAACAGTGGGAAGGGCTCCGCTGGCGTATGCGTATGCACAGGCAGCTTTTCCATCTCGGGGATCAGCTCCACCCCAGTGCTCTCTGAAGGCAGAAAGCACTAAGTGCAATTTCACGTGCGCCACTAACCAACATATCTGTTAATAACATTCCTTTGTTGATAGCTTGGACCGTTTTCAAACAGGCTTTGCCGTCTCCTCCAATATGGGAAAGCATTGTCCAAAACCATATAGGATTATAATTATGTAGTAGTCTTCCTGTAAATAATGTGTCATTCTAGTGAAGTAAACTGCTCTGCTCCTCATTAGGCTGCATCGCAGATCAAGTTGAAGCCAATTTACTAGAGTAGCAGTGAGGATATCATTGCATGATCTTCATTTCCATTAAACAACTGGATCCAACTCTCTTTTATTTTTAAGCTAACCATGCTGAGCTTTAAAATTGCCTTGATTATAATGTAGCTTTTAAATGATTTGTGGTGGCTGATCATTTTGCACATGAAAGTTGCTACTGGCTGATTAGGAAAAAAAAATCCACCATTGCTTCTTCTATTGCTTAGGAAATTGCAATCCTCAATCTGCAGCTTGAAAAGCATGTTGCCATGGAAATGATGCTTATGCTGTCGTAAATAAAAGTATTCTAGGGTCACCAGGGTCTGCGGCATAAACAGGGGCACAAATACTGCCTGGAAAAGTGCCAGAGTGGTTTAAACATATAGGAAGATAATTTTAATGGTATTTCACCATTATCGTCAGAAGGACTGATGAAGGTTAACATGTAGCTGTAACCTTGGCATGAAAACAAAGCAGAAAAAGTCTTAGCTATTGGTATTAATAAGAGTAGAGAAAACAATATCATAGCCCTTCTGACCGGTATTTCTCTGCTCCATCAGATCAGTGTTCCTCTCCCATTGTATTTCTCACACATTCAACAGTGAAATCTAATTGTATATTCATTCAGGGGCAGTTTTATCGAATTCATGAGCACAGCACACAAGAGCCTGGGAAAACCAGTTGATGTTATAAAATGCTGTATCATGGACTATCTGATCGTGCGGTGGATCTTCCCTGATTCCCTGGCTACAACCCACCCGCAGCCCAGGAGCAGCCATGGGAAATTAGCCTTTTCTTTGGAGGGGAAACACTTTTGAACAAGAGCCCAGCTGAGGGAAGGAGCCCACGAGCGTTTCGCTGCTCCTGTGCGAGGGCGATGTGAAAGATCTCCACGCGGGACCAGGAGACAGCACTGACACTGTTTCAAAGGAGAAATACGGAGGCCAGCGGGTTTGGGATGCGTCGGTTCGTGTGAGTTTTCAGGAGGAAAGCAGGCAGTTACTGTTTCTGGTGGGTTCTTAATTGTTCAATGACTGCTCAATGGCATTAAATGGGCCATACCGTGAAGCTGCCTTGGGCAGTATCAGATGAAGGATACATGCTTTTCTCTTTGTATTTTTAATACCCACACAAGCATTTAGAGCACAGACAGTCACTTTAAATAAAACTACAGAGATGGCAAATGCCACAGCTTGCTTATTTACTTACTGTCTCTTAGTCTGCCCAAAATGTGGAAATAATGTTTCCAGAGATGCTGGAATTCATGTGCCTGTTGAGGATCCTGGCTCCTGTCCTGGATGATATTGCATATTCAAGGGATGATTCATTCACTCCTGAGAGGGAGGAAGGACTGTACCAGCTGTACCACCTCTCCTTTGCTGACTGACAGCGTGGTGATGTTTCCACAAGGAAGCCTCGTGCCTCCAGGTTAAGCCAGCAATTATGGAACAAACAAAAGAGAAGTGAAACGGAGAGATGATTCACGGGGAGAGAAAACAAAAGAGAATTGGAAAGGTGATGCCAAGCCAGACTGACAACAAAATTTTCATTTGTCTCAGCCCAAAATGTACAGACAGGATTCTGCATTTCGTTCGTGTGTAAATTAATAATGTCATTTGCCATCTGCAAAGGAGGATCCAGGAGGGAGCAGTTCAGCTTTCAGGGCTTTGCCAACCCTCCCCTGCAAAAGGGGCTTATGATAAAACCTACAGCCAGCAGCCCTCGGTTAAAGAAGAGGAAGACCCAAACCCAACACCCTTGAGGGCTCCATAAAGTGACTTAAAAGTTCAAAAAATGGGGTTTTCCCTTTTGTACTCTAATTTTTTTAAAAAAAATCATCCCTGCTGGGACAGGAACTGTGTGGGATACAGGGCTGATACCATGCACATTACACACCTCGCCATAGATTTATCACAGAAGGGCTGGCCAAGGCTTTGAAGGCAGCTGATGGCTCCCAGCTGGCTGGGGGCTCACTCGCATGGCTTCTGTGGCTTCTTAATGGGAACAGGGTGGAAAAGCTGGCCTGGGCTCAAAGGTTGCCCACAATGACCAAGAGAGAAAAAATTCCTCCTGCCACTCCTGTGCTAATCAAAGGGGTGTGGAGAAGAAGTTTCGATTCCTTGTGTCCTGCACTGCCAAACAGGGGAAAAAAAAAAAAATATATATATATATATATATTAATTACACAGCCAATTCCTATATAAAGGAAGAAGCCTTCATGGTACCAAAATCAGTCTTGAAATTAATCTTGCCTGTGGTATATGGAAACTGAGCCAGATAGTCCAAGCTCCCTTAAAACATCTTTCAAACACACCTAATCTGTTTACTCCAGGCTTTTACTTCTGGCGGTACCTGGGACTTCGCCTCCAAGATTTCCTACAGTTTGTGATCTTAGCAGGTCAAAGTTTCCAAAGGTGGGGAGAAGAGAGGCAATCCCTTCCCTGCCTGTATGAAAGGTATGTGCCTCTGGGCTACTAATTTAGAACCAATGAATCAGAAATAAGTAACATAAAAACCGTCTAACATTTATGTTTACAGAGCACCTCCTCTAAGCAGACAAAAGCATGTGTCAACAGGGAAACTGCCATGGAGAGAGCTTGCGTGGCAAGTGGCTCGGCGTATTTAAACAGCTTTTGCAAAGATGTTAACATGTTGCTAGGGAAGCAAGAGGCTGCACGGATATAGGTGCCCTCCTGCACCGAGACCCGCCGTCTGTACAATGGGAAAATGGAGCTGCCCCAGCACTCACAGCTTTTTGTTTTCATCTTTCCAGCTTAAAACAGGCAGTTCTTCCAGCAGCTGATTAATGGTCCTTCTGCAGAAACTGCATTTTGCACATATTTAAAAATCTTGAGCTAGATAACACTTTGACCTAAAATATAATAGGTTCATTTTTTTTTCTGATAATGTCCGACATTTTTAAGTTTTAATACCTTCTTTTTGAAAAAAGCCTTTTCTAACTTGAAGAACAAAGGTGGCCAGCCTGTGGCTCTGTATGTGCGTGCACCCTCCTGCACATGTGTGGCTGGTGGGTGCCCTCAGCACATCCCTAGACCAGCTCCGGGACATACCGACACATCTCAGACCACCAGGACAGCCATCCCAGTCTGGCACCAAGAGGACCTCCTGGGCTGTGGAAATATGCCCAGCATAGTTCTCCTTCCCATGGGGTGAGGCCCCTGGGGAAATCAATGTCATCCCCTGCTTGTGAGCCATTCCCCAAATTTTCTCTTCCCCCCCCCCCCCCCGAGTACTCTTGTGTGTGTGTGATACAAGCCTGGGTTATATTAAGCCCATTGCTCAAAGGACCAGAAACGATGGCTCCCATGGGCACATAGCAACTACGCTACAGAAAGAAAGAAAAATTCAGGGAACAAGTGGCACTGTAATATATCTTACCTACCCGGAATACATCTATCCATGTACCAACCTCTATAAACACACCCATTTCTCCATATGGGTGGGTATATAGTTGTATGTACCAGTCTCAAAATACCCGTAAGTTTTTATTAGCCCCATCTGCAAATGGGGCAATGATGACAGACAAAGTGCTGTGATGCCTCTAGGCTGCTCCTTCTCAGGAGGGGGGAGTTTGGGTCTTCTCTCTCTAGGAGAGGTAGGAGAGGGAGTTTTTCCCAAAACTCAAGTAGCTCCTTGGTGCGGGAGCCTTGCTCAGGTCTCGCTTTGAATCATGCTGGCAAATAAACATGAAAGTGAAAACGGTATTGTGAGATAGTTATGCAAGAGCGGGCGGATCCCGGGACCGAGCCATTGTTCCAAACGTTTAATTAACATTATGAAAGCTGATTAAAGGAAAATCTTTAACCTCCAGGGAAATCCTATTTTCCCTCACTTCCCATACCTCTGCAATTTTCACAATGTAAGAAGGCAAGTGTTATTTCAAGGCATGATTCATATCAGCTACGACCTGATCTTTGCCACAGCCGTGTCCTACAGCTTAAATAATCACTAGCAGTGACACTAGACGGGGACACTTCTGAGGCAGCATTTTTCCCCTGTTATACCATGACCTGAATTGCCATCATAATTTCTAGACTTTGTGTCATCCTGGCACAATGACAAGCGCTCACCCACGCTCAAGAACTAGAAGTTAGCTTGCAAGGACAGCGATACCTTCCCAGACACAGCATCTCAGATACAAAGTGTGAACGACACGCCACGGTCCAGCTTCGGAACAGCAGGGGCTGTTTGCTTTGGTCACTGCAGCAAATTCCTTTGAAGGCAGGAGACCGAAGCACCATCTCCAGTGACTCCCCATCTAACCTTGAGCAGATCACTTACCCCTTCTCTTCTTTTGCAAGTGGGGATGAAGGCAGTGTTACCTCTCTCGGGGCACTGCAAACATTAATGAACGAAACCAGGCGCTGGAGATGTTTACGTGGAAAGTGCTAGTCAGCTGCGTACGGGTTGCATATTGCCTCTGCTCTCCTAGGCCTATTTTAATTATACGGCACGGCCAGCCCGTCAAGAGCCCTAATCCCAGGATCTAATCTTGGAGGCACCAGACAGCTGACTGTCTGCGCCGTTTACTCCGAGGAGCGCCCTTGGGGCTGCGACGAGGGCGATGCAGCCGAGGGGAAGCACGCAGAGCCGGTACCTGCCGGCGGGATAGCCAGGACCCTGCTCCCCCCGCCTGGCCGGGGCAGCTCAAGCTCTGCCGGAGATGCGCCTCTCTGACAGCGACGGCACGGGGGTGGCATCAGGCAGAAAACACGGCCCTGGGTCCTCCCCTGGTTAACAAGAGCCTGGGCGGAGGATGCGTCTACAGTCACCCAGATCTAATTCTTGAGAACACACACGGCTTCAGTCCTTCCCAAGCCATCAGGCTTATATAAATACATACACACACAAATACATGATATAGATACGGCCTCCGGCAGCAGTAAGAGTCTCATAGGCAGATCTTCAATAGTTCTTCCCATCTGTAGATCTTGCAGGACAAGGACATTGCAGAACTTCAGGGACCATTCTGAAAAGGGGAAAGATTATCTTTTCCCTGTTGTTTGCATTCGCCTGACGCAAAAACCATTTTAATTATGATAGAACAGGACCATCCCCACTACTCTGACTATCAAGAACAGGCGCTGCATTTGTGCACACAGAGACATCAGTAAAATAGAAGCTTTATTTACAGGATGAAATTCCTCCTTCAAAAAGCGCTAGAGATAAACCAAAGGAATATTAATGCAACATCATGAATACCAAATGCATGAAATTCTGACTCAATAAAAGGCAGACAGCTGGGTATTCTGATAAAAATGGGCCTTTATTTTTTAATTCTTCCTTTCATTACCTGGATTCTGTGTTTGTCAGAGCAACAAAATATAGTTTCTTTGATACGCGGCAAATCTGAAAACAATCCTGCAAGTAGCGCAACACAAAAACTCCCACAAAAAGGGAAAGCTATAAAATTTGAGAGGCGACGAGGCTTTCAGAAGTGCCAGTTTCCCAGTGCAATGGCTGGAAGGGTGGCCTGGCCTGGCGGCAGTTCAATCATTTTGTAACGAAGGACAAATACTTTCAACATCCTGAGAAAGAGGGCGGGGGGGAAGGGGGGCACGGCTCCCTTGCTTTCCCTCCTCCTGCTATTCTTTCTCCTCCCTCCCCCCACCCCTTGGATTTTCAATAGCTCTTTAGTGTTTCCATCAAAGGCTTTTACCATTCATCCTCCCTTCTGGTGCCTGCCTTCCACCTGTCTATCCATCATAGCCCTAACTCAGGTCCTTTTTTTTCCCCCCTTTGCTATTTTTCATGCGGTGGGATTTGTTTATAAGCTTCTGTATTACCTAAGCTCGAGGGGAGGAGGCTGCTGGGAGGAAAGTGAGAAAGCAGGATTAAGGAGGAGTAATTCAGCTCCATTGCATTTCCATCTGAACGGTCATAAAATGTGCAAATCCTGTTCCTGGGAATTTCATGTCAGAGGCCTTCCCTGCCGTTGCTCTTCCCGTGCCCCCTCTCACTCTCCTTTTCACACAAAAAACAAGTGTCAGGAAAGATGCTTGTGACTCCACGGACACCAAAGGCCACGATGTGTGTGCCAGCAGGGAGAAGGCTCCTACCAGCACGTGTGCAGGGCAGACACTCCAGATGTGACCATAAACTACAGATGCGGGGGTGGGGGGAGGCTGCAGAGATTGAATTCGGCAGGACAAGAGGAGTAAGCGGGGAAAGGCTGTTTAATACGACAGCTCCCAACACCCCCAGCTATAATTAATTAGCCTGGGTGAAAAATAAAAATAAGGTAACTTTTCAGGCTTTTTCACTCTGTAAGAAAATGATACAGAAATATATGTGATTCAGACTCCATCAGCTTGAAGAGTCGCTACTATCTCCTTTTTAGCTCATCTACCATCACAAGGCACCAAAATAGACACAGGACAGCTTTCTAGACCCCAAAGATCCACCAACAATCCATCTTTGATCAAACTGCAAGACAGAAAAAGGACCACCACCATATACAGGTCAATGAAGCTTTGTCATTGATTGAAGCAGAGGTCTACGTGGTTGGATGTGGCCTCTGTGCACCCTTGCTGCCTGACCAAACATGTTCAGAACAGCAAGTAGTACTAAAAAAAGAGGTGGCCGTTAACGTGTCCCCAACCCTAATGAGCCCACAAACCTTTTCTTGGTGGAACTTCATGTCATGTCTGCTGGACTTGGCAACAGCTGGCAGCATTCTTCCACTTATGGACACATCTTGGAGATACTGAGGATCACCCAACAGGTAGCACATGTCAAAATAAGTTTCTTTGATTGGTAGTTATTTATTATTTTTAAATAAAAGGAGAAGAGATTGAATGGGTCACCCATCAGCAGCTCAGTTGGTTGGCAACTACTTGGACAGTTTGACCATACATATGACAAGACAAAATAAATTTCACTTGCTTGCAGTAGCAGTTTGCTATAAACTCAGTCCATCAAGGATTTATAGTTCTAGCAGCAGTGGGATATATAAAATGAGAAGCCCTTTCATCCTTAAACTGCTCTGCAGTCTGGTCGAGATGATGAAGTCATTGTTTCTAAGGCCAGAGGAGAGCAGGAGTTCATTCAGCCAGTTCGGCTGTGCTAGGAGGAAGCGTGCAAATTGGGTCCAAAGACAAGAGGAGGCCCAGAGAAGCAGCAGCCCTTGGTTTTGCAGAACAGTCAAAAAGAAATCCTCAATGATGCTAGCCTTGCTTTGCAGGCTGGAGGGGAGCAGTACTTCCATCAACTAAATGATCTGAACTCTTTGGCTTCCCTGAGGGCACCGCAACAGGACAGACTGCAATCGCTCACCAGAGTCACTCTCAGATGTTTATGTTCTTCCCACCCACCAGCAGCCTCGAACCTGAGCAAGTCTTTGGCACAGCAGGTGGTATCCTTAATCCCAAGGAGGGCCAGCCCGAAGCGAAGATTAGCAGAAGAATTTGTTTTCATTAAAATCCAACCTACCATTACCATCCTATCTGATGGTGCGGGTTTAAAATGCGCATGTCCAGCTATTCTAGCAGCTCTGTTTCTGCAGGGAAAGGGCAGTTCAGCAACCCGCCTCTTCACTTTCTAATGTCTTTCTTTCTTTTAACCAACAAGTAACTAAAACAGACACAGCGAGGAATGTTAAATGCACCTCCTCCTGGAGAATTTTGCCAGCAAGTTCAATGGAATTGGGATTTTACCTTTATTATGTTTCTTTTGACCATGGAACTGGTCTGATTTTCCTCCCAGAGAAATGTTTTTCATGGGCCCGTGGAAAAAAAAACCAACAAAACAGAAAGAGACATACAAATAAACACTAATACGTGCAGGAAAAATACAAACCTTAGCACCATGCACTCCCTTCATTATTAGACAAAGGTTGGGAAGGGTTCACAAGTGTAAAATGCTCATGTGAATTATGAGATTACTGCTCAGTTTTCTTTCAAGTCGTGGGCTGGAAACAGATGGTGGCTGTAGCATTTATGACGGCACAACATGTTACTGCAAGCCTAGCCATCTCTCTCTCTCTCTCTCTCTCTCTCTCCTCAAAAATGCAGCTGCAAGGAAAGTTGTGGAAAATCACATTAATCGTCTCTTCCACCACACAGTTTTCCAGCCCTTCATCCCTGGCCAGCACATGGACAGAGCCATCTTGTATCCCAGTAAGAATACTCTTCTAATCTCTGTCCTGAATAGTTACCACTGACTGGCTTATTTAACAGCTAGTTAAAATGTGGGGTTTGTTAGCATCGTAAAAAAGCCTCCAGAAAGCAGGTCCTTAAGGTCAGAGCAGATGCCATGTGACCCCAAGCGCTCCATAAGGGAAACACTCAGAAAGAAGCAATCAGACTGTCTTTCAGCTGTTTATTTAAACATTCAGTTCAGGCCAAGCAGGTTGATTTATAGAGAAGCAGACAGACAGATACAACATTTGCAAAAGCATCTTTGTGACTTAGGAGTCCAAATCTCACTTTCAAGCATGAGTAGAAACTTTCAGAAGGGCAATCGCCTCTTGATTTTCAGTAGCATAGCCTTCCAGAGACCACAAGTTTAGAAGTACTGGGTGCCTAAAGATACAAAGAGCAACCAACCCAATATTTAAGTATCTTGCCTGTACATAAGAAAAAAACGTTCAAGCTTCACTACCCGTGTGCTTCGGTCTTGACGGGAATGCCTTGCCGCCTACAGTATGTTCATACATACAGCAAAGCTGTCCTTACAATCTGAGCGAAATACAAGAGCTGGCAGGTGGACACATCTCCCGTGGTGAAGAACAGCAAGGTAAGCGGCATGTGCGCAATACTCTGCGCGTGACAGACGTGCACCCAACACTGGCTGGTGCTAACTTGGGGACAGCACGTCTGGACTTGAAAACATGAGCTGAGCCTGGGGCACATCCCCTCAGCTCTCTAGACACCATCGAGGGGCCTGCTTGCACCAGGGAACTCTTTAAACAGTAGAAAATTATTACTTGTCATCCGTAGGATCTCTGGGTGCTTTACAAATATGAAATATTCCTGTTTCACAACACTTCTGAGAGCACCAACTCACTAACAGCAAATCCAGTAGCTTGGGATTCAGGCCCTTGTCCAAAACTAGGATTTTAGGATTACTTCTTCAATTGAGCTAATTAAGAGTCTGTCAAATATTAATTCTCCAGACAAGTGTCACTGGTAAATCTGAGTATCCATTTTGCTATTCTCACTTTGCTGGCCTCACTACCTGATTGAGAACATCAGCATCGTCTTTACCGTGTTCATCCTTAGTCATTCAAATGTATTACTGCTCTCCTCCCTGCAGCTAAGTAAGATGCAGTGCAGTATTTCTGCCTTCTAGGGTGTAGAACGGGGCAACTGAAAACAAGATAAACTTTTAGCATTCCCTTTATCAGTTTTCGCAGCTAGACTAGGAAGTTGCTACATAAATTCAATAGTGTACACACTTGAAACATTCAAAAGCATTTTCCCAGAGGTAGACTCTTTTCTGGTGATATGACCATACACATCCACTGCATTATCTATGGTAACTGCAAAAGCCCTGAGACTCTTCCTCTAAGATACAGAAGGTGCCTTTTTTTTTTTCTTTAGCAAACCTCATCCTGCAGAATTCATTAGTATCCTATGCAACAATGTACTTCCTGTAAGTAATGAGCTATAAAGTGTATTAGAAGTTTCCACTTCTGGTTTTATCTTTTCCTGATCTAGCCTGAAAATTCTTTTGAAGTTTCTCAAAGTGTTCTTCGTGTATGCTTGTTTTAGGAAATACCAGATCACTATTGGCAAACTTCTCCTTAATTAAGTGAGATAAAGGAATCAAGATGATATGATCTGCTTAATTTCCCACCTTTTTAAGGTACTATTTTTTTTTTCACTTGCCTTAGAAAAGAAACATGCTGAAGAAAATAAGGAAGGAAGAGACCTTAGAGGCCCAGAGAGGGCAAGCGTTACTATAGGCTTTCTAGTGTAGCCGAGCTTGCTGGTAGAAAGCCACTGAATAGTTAAAGCCTTCCCTCAATACTATGGAATAGTTTACTGAAAGGCTGCAGAACGCTTCTGAAACTAACATCACTCCAGGCAATGCATAAGAGGAAAAGACTAAGCTTACACTGCGTTAGCCAGTAGGCTCTTCAGGGCCTCAGCTTAGCAAGCCAACTCAGATCATGCCTAACTTTAAGCAAGAGTAACTTCAAAGAAACATCTCACATGCCTCAAGTTCAGCCTTCCACTGACTGTCTTGCTGAATCACAACTTAGGGGAATGCTGGGAGCTAATGGGAAACATTCGCACTTGCTAACTGCAGCTGCAAGGTCCCCAAACCCCTATTAGGTATGCAGACATAGCCTAACCGTTCTGGATCAGCCAGCAGGCTCTGCACAACAAATGGATACAAGCTGTTGCACAACCTCTTCTGAAGCACATGTAAGAGAAACATATCCCTCAATAAATAGTGACAATTTGATTTAAAAGCAGTATTTGTGGCAATCGGTAAAGTATGCAAGCTGAGCATTAACCTGCAGGACTCGTACGTGGCCTGTTGAAGAAACCACTCTACCTGGGATAAATTGCTTCTGTCATTTTTGTTGTGGAAACCCATTGCATTCAAGGGGAATTCAGATCCTGAACACATTTTTGAGTAGCTTCCTGGCTCCAAAGAGACCTCTGAGCATCTTACTTTATATTGTGGGTGTGTTTGGACCAAGAAACATCTTCACTCCCACGTGCATGAGCACAGAGCCCTCGGTCTGCACAGGAATCTTGCTGTCGAGCAGATACGTCTCTCAATCACACACAATACAGCATGAGACCTTCCTCTGCACGAGGGACATGTTGGCATCAGGGAAACATCAGCCCTCAAGGCAAAGGGGAAAGGGGGAAACTGCAGTGCTTAGTGGGAGCCAGGGAGGATGTGTCTTCAGACAGGACTGTTTGAGCACAAAAAGACGTTATCTTGGCTTCCTTGAAGTGCTGCAGCATCTCTCCCTCCTTCTCTGGCCCCACACAGCTGACACAGCTGGGCAACAGGCTCCAGCAGAACAGGGCCCATAGCAGAAAACCTGACCTCTCGAAACTTCCCTGGTCTTCAGCTTGAACCAGCACCACCTTTATATAGAACAGACACGTAAAGCCGAAGTGCTAAGGAAAAGGTGAAGCATGGCTGGAGTAAGGCAGACTCCCCACCTGAAAGATCAGGCTGTCCCAGCAGCGAACAGGGCATGCAACAGGCACTTGAAAAGTCACTGCTGGGAAACACCTACACCAAACAGCAGAAAGCAAACTTAAGGTTTGAGTGCTGCTACCCAGAGAAGGAAGGCAACACTCATGGTGACATCCCTGGGTCAAAATTAGTCTCTCTGCAGAACAAAGACAGAGGCATTCTGAAGCCAACTGAGGCTTCTTAGAAGTCTTGTAAAAATGAATTAAAATTGGATGCCCAAATTGCTTAGACTAGTGAAAAAAATCACAGCTAGGGATGTCAGGCAATTCTGGCGAGCTCTTGATGCTTCACTGAGGTCTACAAGTTTGAGTTCATCCCCAAAGGGAGCTGAGGCCGCTCAGCACTTCACCCACAGACCCTCTGTGAACAGTCTTCTTTCTTGTGGTCAGACAGGGGATATCTTGAATTTATGTCCTGCTTCGCCCCTTGTAAGCAAACAAAACAATTTCTATGAGTTATTCTACCCACTAATTGCCAAGGAAAAGTCTGGTAACAAATGCTCTGCATTTTTGACAGGTCAGAGGCTTCCCTAAACAAAGTTGCTGTTTTATGTTTTCTAGCAGCACATGTTCACATCCGGGGACCTCGGCAAATTCCAGTGTGGATGAGTCTCTGTGGGAAATTGCTTTTCCAGATTTTCTTGTTTTAACTGCTCCAGGAAATGAGTCTATTTTTACAACAACACTAAACAGCAAAATATGAAATCATTATCTGCTTCGTGGCAAGAGTTTCGGGTCAATTCTCAGGTAACTGTCATCTCCAGTGAAGTCAATGCAGTTGAATCTATTTATGCAAGTTAGTGATCTGGCCAATTATGTAATTGGTTGATCAGTTACTGGAACATAGAGCTACCATTGGCCTAAGGAGTGTCCCATTTTCATAAGTCTCAAAGTTCATCCAAGCCCTGATGTATTGATAAGTGAAGTATTCAAGTATTATGGTCTGTAAAGATCATCATTAACTGCTGAAAGGTTTAAGCATGAGCATTTTCTACGAACATCTACTTTGTCAGTGAATGATCAATATATGTAGTATACTTCCTGGATTCTTTTTTCACCTGCCAAATACACCAGGGTGCGATTTTCAGAAGTGTTTAAAATGCTTTTCTTCTACTTATCTGTGACTGCTTTCAAGAATCAAGATGTTTGCAAAATCCCCAGGGGATTTCAAGTGCTATGGGCTCAACTGCATCTCTGGGTGCTTCTGGTTTTTGCATACCTGATCTTAACAGCTACTCTCAATTTCAAAGATGGACGGTAAAACCAGTTGCCTGCATTATGCAAGATGAAAGATAGTGCGTAGAGGCCAAAACACCAGGTCTGATCTTGGGAAGATGAGTGTGCAACACTTGTTAGAAACTTGGCTCCTTATTTCCCTGTTTGAGGGACTACTCCAGCCTTCGTATGTGGAGTTCTTTTCTGTTGAAGCACACAAGTCAGCCTTTCTTTGTGCATTTTTATCTAAGATCCTGGAAGACATCTGGCATGCACAAGTATCAGCCCCAACAGAAATTTTTAGATGCTAAAACCTCAAACCAAGTCAGATTTGATGGCCTGCTAATGAGTCAAATACAATAATGATTGGATTCCCCTCTAGGAGAAGAAGTAACTGGAAGAATGTGACACTGAAACCTTCAGTGACAGAAATTCTATCACCAGGACGTCACCAGAATTTCATGTATTGATTATGAACGAGACTAAGAGTTATCACGTCCTTAGTTTCAGGTTGGGAACTACATATTCTTGACTTTACACCTAACTGAAAAGCTCACCAAACGTCACTCAAGAGACTAGCATACAGAAAACAAACTTAGAGACAATATCTAAGGAAAACAGTACCTAACCTATGTTCTTTGATTTACAACTGTGATTGCAGGCCCCACCTCACAGTCATATGCCATGATAATAGGTAGCAGTTCAATGAGAAGCAGCCATAATTTTTTACATGTTGTAGTAATTCTGAGCTACTTCAGCACATAATTTAGCCTGATACAGCAAATAATTAGAATGACTAAAGGGACAGGTAACATTCCACAACTGAAAAATTAATGATCAAGTTTTGATCTTTTTCATTTTATCTTCTAATTACTTTTTTTTTTCCCCTAAACTAAAAGTTGCCAAATTTCACAGGAAATTTGTTCTCAGTATTTTTTCCCATCTCAAATTTGTCTGTTACTGGTATGACTCTGAGTTTTCAAATTATATTCTCTGAGGTATCCAAACAGATAATCTTAAATGGGCTCACTAGCACTAGTAATTGCAGTCCTGAATCCACCCACGCCAGGCAAGTACTTTCCCAAAAAAGAACAAACATGTATTTCAAAATGGCAACCTCCATGGGAGTAGAAGAGAGAGGAATTCTCCCAGCTGTTTTTCTAGTTGTATATTCTAGTCTTGTTACTTCATCTTTGGGATTGCTTACAACATACTTCAGTACCCTAAGAGCACGAAGACCCCCATCCCACAACTGGGATCCTGTGTCAGGAAGGCACACCCTACTTAAGAAGAGTAATAAAGCATCAACTCTGTTCCATCTGCCTGAGGTCAATGTGATGTTTGTCCAAAGTTACAAGCATGCTTAGGCACTGGTTTGAAGAAGGGCAAACACAGGCACCTCTTAAAGTGCTTTTCCACGTTAGGGCCTGGGAAAAAAATCAGGATTGGGCCCATGATAAAAACAGTTCCCTTAGGAAATGTTACCCACACCATAAAAGGAGTGAATGACACAGAACTGAAGGGACGTACAATGAAAATTGTCTACTGAATTTTTGTAAATTCCCATAAAATCTGAGTCTTGATTTGTTCTATGTGGATAATTTTCACTGCAAGTCACGAAAGGTTGACGCCTTAGAGATGCAGGAAATGACTAGCTCATGATAGCATAAAAGACTGCATAATTGCATGGGCAGAAAGCTGGATTTTCATCAGTCACTACATTCTCTTGACGATATCGCAGTGGTTTTTGATCATGTATCCAATGCACAATAATTAGGCAAAATGACTTACCCTCAATCTTTTCAGTATTTAGCTCTAAGGGTGCAAGGATTCATTCTTGGAAAGGGAAGATGGTCGTGTGATTTAGGGCACTGGAAGAGCACTCAGATCTGAGTCCTATCCCTGGTTCTGCCATAGCCTTGCTGTGTGACCTTGCACAGTCATTTCTCCATGCCTCGGTCTCGCCTAAAATGGGATAACAATAGTTCTTTATTTCAGAGGAGATAGGAGTACAAACCAGTTCAAGGCTGTGCCGCAGAGATGCTACAGCAAAGAGTGGCACAGAAAAGCTCAGACATGGAATAATACCTTGCTATTAAAATGTGGGAAAATACACAGCAATTAAATGGAATAATAAATACAAAACATAGGCTGACTTTTGAGGAAGGCAACACTGATAGGCTTTTCTCTGTTACCTGAAATTAAAGCAAACTTAAGTGGGATTCTTATGAGTTTAAACAATTTTTACCTGACTCTGCTTCTGAGATCTGCTAGTACTAGAAGCTGTGTTATTAAGAAATACCAAGAAAATTACTTCATTGAAAACCTCCACATTGTTTCTGTTTTAAAGCAACCATGATTTCCAGCCCAAAAGAGGGTCAGATAAATATTGAGTAAGATTTTCGAAGCCATGGAAGGGGCCTACGAACATGATTTCTTTCAATTTACAGTAAAATATGAGCATGCAAATCTGAGGTAGCTTTGAAACTTCATCTTTGCTTTTGGGTACACTTTCAAATTAAATTATAAATGGGGCCACTGATCTTAATTGAACTGTCAGATGTCTGGAATAGCTTCTATGCCACTGTTCCAGAGTTACACTGTTGCTGGAATTGGACAGAGCTTTAGCAGGGAGCCTTCAGTAATGAGTATTTTTCCAAATGCAAAGATGAATCCTTTTCTCTCCACAAACACCTGTCTATGTAACAGCATTTGTCTTTCCTATGGGGGTCAGTTATGGGCCTGTATGCCTGGGAGACAGGATCTCGGGGCACATGCCTAGATAAAGCAACTGATTTGGAGATAAACAGATAAAAAAGGTTGTTCTGTCAGGCAGGAGGAGAGAGAAGAGAGATATGATGAGACAGATCCTAGGAAGGGAAAATCAATTTTGAGAGACAGAAACAGAGGGATGGGAAAGTCAGGCAGAGAATAGCTGGAAAGTAGACCACAGCAATGCAACAGGGAACCGAGGAGGACAGCCAAGAGAACCTCATAGCCGGAATGCTGAAGCCCGCTGGAGGGAGGAGACCCATGAGATGCTGTTCCAAGCAGAGTTAAAAGCCTAAGCTCAAAGACACGGAAGTGTTGGAGCTGCCCAGGAACCTCCAGGGCTGGAGAGGAGCAACTGCCTGTAGTCACCACGCACTGTCTAATAAAGCAGATGCCAAGCAGGACGGAGGACAGGAGAAAAAGAAAGCAAACTGGCACGTAATCCTTGATTTCACTCAACAAAAGCAACTGAAGGGCAGCTCTGGAAAGATGAAGCACAGGATTAGATGTAATGAATTGACTAGAGAACCAGTGATCGTGCACCATATTATAACACTGAGATTGTTTTCAGGCAGTCCCCTACATATACACTTTCTGACCAGAAAAGATCTCAAAAAAGATTAAATCAGACCAACAACTTCTGAATCTCTGGACAGAGGAAGTGACTGCAGAACGTAAAACAGAAAAACGTTTTATCCCCAAATATCTACCTTCTATGTGCAAGGACAAAAACGACAAGGTGTTAAAGGATTGCATGGAAACGTGACTTACAACTATCATCTTCAACTCCTTCATTAAGCCCCCATACTAGACCCCCACCCCACAAATAAAAGAACTGTCAATCAGATATCTTGCAGCTCCAAATGCTCACACCCTTCCCTGTAACACTCCAAATGCAGCACTTTAAAAGTCCAGATGGAGTCCACCACCTCCAGTAGACAGTGGAAGAAGATATGACACAGCATTCACAAATGCACAGAGAACTGTTTAATTTACAGCCACAATGGTGAAACAAACCATTTCAGAGCTTGGACATTCAAAGTTAAGTCTGACACTCATTCTTATATTCACTTATTGTGCTTAAGTATTAGAGAACACAGGATTACATTAACCGTACACGACAATCTGAGATCCCTGCAGGACCGAGTAGTGGAAGGGATGAGCAAGAATGAGGGACCAGCCCCTCAAGTGGTGTAAGCTGGTACAGCTCCATTGCACGCAATGGAGTGATGGTGATTTACACCAGCTGAGGATATGGCCCTTGAAATGTCCAACTTAACTTTGAATTAATGTCTCCTGTGTCACAACTTTTAATGTTACTGTTCCTTCTGGTTGTATCTGCCACTTTGAAGAAGAAGGACTAACACCATAGCCTGTAATGTTCGAAAGGCTGGCAGGTAATATCTCAGCTGGACTACAGTAAGTGATGCTCACATCGTGACACTACTCCTCATATCGTAAAAACCGTGGACTGGATCCTCATCTGATGTAAATTAGCTTAGGGGCGGCTGAAGTCAAAAACGTTTGCCAATTTATACTAGCTGAGAATATAGCCCTGAGATTTTTGCGTTTGCTGCTGCATGCCATATAAACACTGTGCTTGAGAACAACGACTCACGTGTGTTTCATTCCTGGTAATAAATTAACTCGAGACCACAAGTCTCAAACAAATGACTACTGGAAAAGACTCCATTCAGTCTTCATTCTCTCCTGGTTTTCTGAATTTGGCATAACACACTTATTTCCTGGCACCAATAAAATGCATGCCTCTCAGTTTGCTTTTTTTTTCCAAGAATACTGTAGGGCCAGACTCTCTCGTGATGTAAATCAGCAGAGCTCCATTATACTCGATGGAGTTACTCCAGGGAAGCTGGCCCACAGATCTGAATGCAACCTTCTTATGCCAGTGCAACCACAGGACTCTCAAAAAGTTGGTTTTGCAAATTATTCCACTTAAGTGACTTTTGACATCCTTTCATACCTGCACAGTGTCTGAGTGGGTCACATAATGCTTTTCATCTACATGATTTTAATGGATATATGGGGTTTTTTTTCATTAGATATCTTTTAGACAAAAAAGGAACGGAGCAACATTATTGGCATCCCACTGAAACATAAATATATAAATTACATTTTATACACTTTTTTAAACGCAGACACATACATTCATGTGCATAACATTGTGAACAGTACACTTAGTGGAAAACAAGCACAGACAATCTTAGTTAAATGTATTTCCAGTTTTGGTGCTCAACAAATACACTGGGAAAATGATCACAAAATAGAACGGTGACTAACTCTATCTCTGCATTAGCATCTGAAGCCAATAATGCCTGTTAGCTAACATTGCTTTGTTTGGTTGAAATTGGACATAGCTACAGGAACAGGAGGGGAATGTTTGAACTATTTTTAAAGAAACTGAGAAGTTAAAAATCTCTCTCTCTTCTGTTGTTTTAAGGTTCTGCAGTTCATTCACATTTGAAGATATTTTTTATGAGTGGAAACACTGTCTTCAAGACAAACTTTTTTGTGTTCCAAACTAAGAAAACTCTTTCATCTCTCTGTAGATGTTTCACAAATAAAAGAATCCAGTAGTTCATTTTACATATCCAATGTGATAATCCAAATAAAACAAAGGGTACATAATCCAAACTACTGGGGTGGGGCAGTGATTTTGGCCAAATGAGTAGCCATGTCATATCTGGCACAGCCCTACATTTCCAAAGCAGTACAGAAGGATTCAACCGTGTGGCTCCCACTGCAATCCATGGGGAACTGAACATTTAATCCTTTGGCACTTTGAAAACATAGGAGCTGGTGCCAGACTATTTTATCTGCCCTGCTATAGTTAAAATAGATTTTGATGTTATTTGGGCTATTCTACTACAAAAATATGACCACAAAATGCTTTTTTTTTCTTTTTTCTTTTTTTTTTTTTTTTTGGTTCAAGAAAACATAGCAGGCTTTCTCAGGTATATAAAACTGTTAATTTTTAGATAAAAATACAAACTTCACCTTTACAAAAACACATATTTCTGTTGAATACACATAAAGCATAACATTTTACCAAAAATAAAGAATTTTAGGTTTTGTTCAAATATTTGCAGCAAGGTAGTTCCCATGCCACCATGACATTGTACAATGCAGATACAAGAATTTGTACATTTCACACAGCTCCAACATGTGAAATAAAAGTATCTGTATACTGATAAGAATGACAATTGCTAACACAATATCACTAGTAGGCAACTGGCATAATTCTTAAAGGAAAAAAAAAGGATTTTTGCATGGATATCCTATGATTTGTTTACGCACATCTCTCTTTTTTTCTCTTTTTTTTCTTTTTATGTAATGCTTTAAATTACGGGGGAGGTTGGGGAACATAAACCAAGAAACGTCTAGAAAATTATGCATAGGTATACCATTTTTATTTTAATACATCTCATTAGTCTGCATCCCACTAGGAGAAATACCGTAATGTTTTGTGTTCTGCTTATTGTTATACCAGTCTTTTATATGTGTTATTGGCAAATGTAGTCCAAGAGATAATAAAAAGCTAGGCAAAGAGTAAAAAGAAAACTTAATAATCACTTTATGGTGTAAAAAAAAAAATCCACTTAAGGCTCCCCAGAAGGTTTTTTTGTATAGACTTTTAAAACACCACCAAGCAAGGATGTATTGTTCTATAGTGTTTGCGTGGCATTTGATCATTTCATACATTCCTGCTTTTTTTGTGCCTGAAGTCCACCAGTGTCCATCCATCTTCATCAAGAACGCAGGCACATTTCTTGACGTAAAGCACCGTTGACTGCTCTGACAGAAATCCACTATTCACTTAGATTTTTGTCATGTTTTTGAGTACTTTTGGTATCCTCCATTCATTCAACTGTCTTTTTTTTCTTTTCTGTTTTTCTTTCTTTTTTTTTTTTTCTTTTTTGGACAGGGAAGCTTCCTATTGTTTCACAGAGTGCTACAATACTTGCTTTGATGTCACATTAAACAAATGTACATTGTCTCTTTGTTCTCATTAAGTGTTCTTTTGAGCCAGTTTTTTCACACAGGAGAACAAATAAAGTATACAGTCAATAAGCACCATACATAGTAGGTTCAGGAATGTAACAAACCATGTACATCCATGTCCCAGAGAGAAGTTTTTTTTCTAGCTTATTTTCACCTTACATCTGCAGGAGAGAAAAAAGATACAATAACTCTATGATTAGAATCAAAGGTCCTATCCTCTAAGTAGATGACTTAAAAAAAAAAACTGTTCTGCATGAAGAGTCACTAACCTGGGACAAGAAGTTCTAAATGCTGTTTTGATTGAGTTTACATGCTCACTTTTAAAGTTGAATTTTAGAAAATCTTTGCTTCTATCATACTACTCCCAATAAATACCTGTTAATCTGAAACAGGATATCAAGTTTAGCATTCTTTAGAAATGATACATCAGTATACATGAAAACTGCCATTGGGAGTTTATGTGCAAAAAATAGGTGCTTGAAATTAAATTCACCACCATCCAGGCGTTAGGCACATACACTGCAAAATCCAAATCATTCCCACTCCAAATACTAGAATCAATTGCAAGTGCTGCACTTTACATTATTTCAAGTCATTAAGAAATGGAAATTCCATATTTAATTTGGAATGTGTATCGCCATCATCATACATTGCTAATACGTTGGCCAAAGGATTTCAGCCGTTTTTGCATTGAGAGGGTGTTAAGTTTTTCACTACACTGAAAACCTCATGAATTTCAATGACTGATTGTCAACATCCTACTGAGACTGAACAGACGAAAAAAAAGATCTTAATTTTCTGGTATAAGTAACACAGGGCCCTGCAACACAAAAAATGGTATTTCTAAGCATCTTCCTTGTCAGGTAGGCAGATCATCAGACCATCTCAGGTGCATGTACAATCAATCCCAGTTCATGCCAAAACATGGGTTTGATGGTCATGCATACAATAGTATTTGCTGTATGTACACTCAATGTTTTACAGCCAATGACTGGGAACATGACAATTTGTAACCTGGCAATTCATTCATGCATTATTATGTGATGCTTTGACCTCAGAAATCAATAATAATGAAACAAAAGCAGAGGCAATGGAACTTGAGATTTCAGAAGCTGAAGTATTAGCACCCTCCAAAAAAAAAGAAATAAAAAAGGCAAGAAAAGGAAGTAGCTCAAGAATGTAAGATGCTGATGGTGATGTGGAGCTTAAAGGAAAAATACCAGCAGGTAGAATTATCAAAGCCAATCAAATCTAATCTCTTTGCAGCTTTGAGGTAGCAAGTGTCAAGATTTTGAACAGTGATTAAGTTGAAGTGATGATATTTGATTAAGTTTTCCATACTTGTGCTATTAGGGTGTTCAGCATATAGGTCCTACCTGAATATCAAATAGTTCCAGTAGATTTTATGTTGGTTTTAACTTTTTTCGTTTCCGTTTTTTACCTGATTCCCTAGGCCTTCCTGTTAACATAAGGGCAGGGCTGGTAAAAAGCCCTAAGGTAATGCATTTTGTTGAACACTGAAGTAATAAATACTCAAACCATTTACATTTCAAAAGAAATCTCATTGTCCTTTGCATTAAAGTAATAACTTTATAACGTCTGATTTGACATTCCATTTACAAAGTAATTATACAAAAGCAAAGAAATAATAAACGAAGTTGGCATTACATACGTCATTTCCAAGATCCATCTATAATTACTGTTACCATGCAGTATTCAACATTTGCTTTCAGCTCTGTAGTTAAGCTATTTTCAGCTCACCATCCACTTGCTGGTGCAAGTTTTGCTCCTATCAGTAATTAAATCCTAGAAATCTATATTCTTCCATGACAATTCTACCCCATTTTTCACACACTTCAAAAAGAAAGGTTTTCATCTTAAAATCTTAACTGCTTAGTCTTTGGCAATTAAAGACTTTTTGGAAAGCTGGACTTGATCTAATGAAACTTTTTTCCAAATAGAAGACATAGAAAAAATATCAAGCCATACACACATAAAAATAACCATTTTCAATGTGGTTTTGTCTACTCATAACTCAACCTAGTTTCAGCTAAAACACTCAGCTCAGATTATAAATTGATGTCCAATAAAAAATCACAGCAGAGGCCTAACTTTTCTTTTATACAAATTATACTTCTTCTGCTCTGTACATAGCAACTGAAGTTTACATTTGCTTACACCAGATTTATCTCTCCATGCTGGATGGAGACAGTGCAGAAAACCCTTCTTTACCCAGCCACCTACGAAATCCATCACCTTTGGGCAGCTTTCCTCCTATATTTAACTGCTTTTCATTGATTCTAATTTTGGGCTGGGTCTAGTGCACCCTTAAATTCCTAGCAGAGGTGCAAAACAAACTTTTGAGGCTTCCTTCAACCAAAATCAGGAGAAAGGGAGGTGCCCTTTCTACTGTAGTGGGTTTTCTGAATAAGTGTCAAGTTCTGCATTGATTGCACCCTAGTATGAGGATCTGAGCTAATTATTTTAGGTGGTTTTATGAAAGTCAGATTTAAAGTAAATGCTTTTCCCCACAAATCTTTCCCCATGGTAACTTCAATGTTGTCTTGGTAAGGCAAACTTAGGTTTAATGTGACAACTGACAATAAATTCTTGACTATATGTAAGTAAGAAAACAACAGGAACAGGCAATGTTGTTTCAGAACTCCTTACTCTTGAATACTGAATTTATTCCTAAGTGCTTTACGTTCATTTCATTAATATTTTCCCCAAGGTCAAGTAAATCTCAGCCTTAGCCCTGTCTCCACAGTCTAAAGAAATTAGGCAAGAGAGTTCACCAATAAGCTGAACATGACAACCTTTAACTTAGTTAAGCAAGACCTGAATACTACTGGGCATTTACATTTATTTATTTAAAGGTTAACTTAATGAGAATTGATACACTTTAAAGTTCAAATCCAAACTCTTTATACAGCACAAACTATCCCTAATTTTGCATCTTCAACACACAGAGAAGTAGCTGGGAGCTTCTGTACTGAGTTCACTGGAAGCAAAGTTTGCTTTACATTCTTTACTAATATAAAAATAAGGTCCATATGAAATCAGCATAAATGCAAAAATAAAATGAAAACATACCAGTTTCTTCTTCTCTATAATCTGAATTAGTATTTGATGATGTACAGGTGCATTCCATATGCTCTTCTAATCTCACCAGAACTTCTTTTAATTTTGGCTTTTTTCTAACATATTCCACTTTTGCCACCTATAAAATATGATGAGGTATGTACTGAGACACATTAACATAGTTATAGTTCAGAACTGAAGACAGGTAACTAAATACCTCTATTTTTTAATGTAGCCAAACCCATATAAAATGCTAGCACACTAATCATCTTTTATCTTAATTGTGCATCGTGTTACTATTTATTGCAGAGACTATTTGTTTATTCAAGTTCAGCAGTTTGAAACAACTTTCTTTTCCCCCAAGAGATAAAACAATTTCCCATTCATTTTGGTTTGAAGTTGTAAGCAGCTCAGCTTTCACATATATCACAATAAGCTTCTATACAGATTCCAATCAGTGGTTGTTCTTGTAGACTGCCAATTTTAGCCTGATCTTCCGTACAGGTTGACCACTGTTCTTAAGCTGAAGGCTAACAGTGAAGGCATTAGGTTGGTTTGTAATACGTTTTATTATTTACAAATTGGTGTCTCCAGACCCCTCTGAACGTAGTGTCCTCAATAATACAGAACCAGGATCTGAATATCAGCTGAGAAAGCAGCAACCTCAATCCTACTCACTTGCAATGACCTGGGACTTGTTTACAAGAGCTCCCATGCACTGTTTTTTAGGTCCAAGGGAACTACCACTCGCAAACTGGATCCAGCCTTTGGCTTTATTGTGGGTAGCTGGCAGGTATGCTATTTCTCTACAGTCCATCCAACTGCTTCCAACTGCACTGCTCCACTTTGGGCCAACGCACTGGTATCCTTAAAAAAAAAAGTCTGGAGGGAAGGTGAGGTCAGAGGAAGCAGCATGCTGGAGAAGCTCTGGCTACATGCAGGTCTCTCATCTGAAGGAAAGCAATGCAGAGAAGAAGGATGTTGGGGTGGGGAGGATACTGAACGTGAGGACATCCTGACCAACTTGGTGCTGGCAGCCAGGAGACGAGGAACAGCGCAGGGGGCAAGAACACTGCTGTACTGCGGTGCTGAAATGGGTTGTGGGATGGTGGGTGCCAACTTGCACAAAGTGTAACAGGCATAATGGTCACAGCTGTGCAAGGGAATACGGCATAATGTGGGCAAAGAGAGTGCTAGACAGTGTGTAAGGGGTCCAATGTTTAGTTTACAGTTGTGTTAAACACTGCATGAATAGGTGATAATCATTTGCTTGAAATGGAAATCACTGAAATGAAATCATGGCTTCTCAGTCCTACTGATGATTTATCTAATATCTGACAAAAGGGGGCTGCAATGTGGCTGTCCCAGCAAACAAGAAGACTACATAGTACAGGTATGCATTATAAATAAGATAGATGAGGGAGCAGAAGGACAAGAGAGGCTGGTTGTCTCCACAAAAGTTACAGGACAAAGCCATTAAGTCTGATCCAACCAAAAGCTCCCATTAGTATCAAATAAAGCATCCACAATTACACTAGACTCTCCTGGTAATGGTTTACTTGTGTGTTTGGTAGGGATTTAATACTCCACATCAAACTTCACGCTATGAAAATCATTCCCTGGTGCTCCCAAAACTGGAACAACAGTGTCACAAAATGAGAGTGGTGGCTGGAAAAAAACATCACATTCCCAAGTTCCCAGAAACACTCTTGTGGCTCTGTGGACACAAACTACCAAGGACCTCCAAATGACAGTAACAGAAGCTAGAGCAAAATCCTGGCCTTATTAAAAGTCAATGGGAAATCTGCCATAGCTTTCATGGAGCAAGGAGTTCAGATCCACATTTTAGTCACTGCCTCTTGTGTCAACAGGATCTGGAGACAATTTTCATTTACCCAGCAAACAAAAGTTGCAGAGAGACAGATGCAGTAACTAAAGTGTCCACATTAAAAGGTATGTTCCAAAACTGTCAGATCTCCATATAAACAGATTAAGAGCTGGCCGTGACATACAAGAATGCTTTTGCTGAAAGACCAGCTATGGGTCGAAGCAGTATGTTTCAAAATCTCCTATCAGAACCCAACTCCATCAAGTCTTTGAATGCAAAGATTTGAAAATGTATGGTACAGCTGAGTCATCTGGCATCAAAGGATGACTAATCCTTAAAATTTACGAAAACAAACAGTAATTAAGACACCTCCATCATCAGAGACAAAGAAAGAGACCCAGCAATCATAAAACAGCTTTCAGATCTGCCATGCTTATTACAGCTGTTAGAATAAACCAGTCTTATTGAAAATTACATGCAACAAAAATAAACTGTAATCAAGCTTTTTAAAGTCTGTCCTTGTTTTGCTTGGTTTTCCAAGCTAAAATATATATACAGTTCCTGTGGCTATTTGGTATTAAACAACATTAAAAAAAACCTGAAAACGATAATACTTTGAATAGGATCATAATGAATTTATGCAGCAATTTAAAGCTGGTTTTTACTGTACTGTAGTTAAGATACAATCCAGCATACATTCCACTGCCCTACTTCATGCTACGCAAGCTAAAGGAATGTCATTTTGTAAGATGTTGCATATATTCAAACTGAAGCAGCACAAACCAGATAAATTGCTGTGCTTGTGTCATCTATTAACACCTGCTGGCCCACAGGATGCTAATCTAAAATGTTGAAGGTTGCAGTTCAGATTTTCAGTGGATATAAACAGAGATACCTATGCTAACATCATGGGATTTGGCCTTGTGTTAGCATCTTTTTTCTTCTTTATATTTTTCTCCCTGGTGTTTATCTTGCACAGTTATTCTCAAGTGCCGAATGCTCCGAGATGGTCAGTCCTCAACAAACCAAGATCAGCTTCTTTTGCTTGTCCCTAACGCAACAAAACTAAAAATCCTCAAATCTTCCAAACCACAAAATATCACTATATAAAAGCTCTCTAAGAGAAAGGCAGTGAAATAACTGACTAGCTTAGTTAAATGGTGTATAATTAATTGCTGGCACCATACTTGCATCACCGTAGACTCTAGCTACTATCCTGCGGTACGGTGTGGTGGCTAAGTACAAATGAAAATAAAATCTGATAAAAATATATGGCCTAACAGAAACATCATGGGAACACCTTTTCTAGAGCATCTCCAGCAGAGATGAAATCAGGGAGTAACAGCGGGAAAAAAAACAAGACTGTAAGCAGAAGTGACAAAAACACCACTAGCACAAAGCCAAAATTTATCGTGGGCAGGAACTTGCAAAAGAAGTTGCAGCGCAGAAAATTCCTCACAACAGCAAAACTCATGTGGCTGATAGGTAAATACAGGACAGGAAATTAAACCAAAAAGCAACTGAACGAGCATGCTTTTTGGAATCATCTGTTTCTTCCATCTTAAAATAAACGTGTGCTGGTAAGATGGAGGGAAAACCTGCCTTCACCTTGCAACTGTGATCTTTGCAGCCCTCAGGTCTGCAAGGAAGACGTAAGCCAACAGGGCATAAAGGCACCACAACGACTGAGCAGGGACCAGGGATCCCGCGGGGCCTGGCAAGTCACCAAGTGTTTCGCAGGCCTGGAGCCACTGCTCCAGGGACAGGACGGCAGGGCTGGCGCGATGCCTTCCAGGACACAACCACGCCAGCTGTGCATGCCTCGGCAGCGCAGGCAGCATGGGAAGCAGCGGGGAGGCCAGCCACCTCAGAGCCTGGCAGCCACCCATCCTAAAACACCCATTAAAGACATTGACAGGGCACTCCTCTGGCAAAATCCCTACCTCAGAAAAGCCCGTTCCCGGTTATTTAGGGTGTGGGGTACGGAGAGCTTTACCTACAGGGAAGCGAGGCCCAGGGGTGCACTGCCCTGTCAGCGCCCGGGTCAGGCAGAAGCCCTGTCACAGCCCCGGGTCGGGGAACTGCGGCCCTGCCAGGCCCCGGGGCGGCGGGAAGCCCTGTCACAGCCCCGGGTCGGGCAACTGCGGCCCTGCCAAGCCCCGGGGCGGCGGGAAGCCCTGTCATAGCCCCGGGGGGGGGGGGGGGAGGGGGGGGCGGCGGCGGGAAGCCCTCTGCCGGCAGCGGGGCAGGCTGGGAAACGCAGTCCCCGCGGCGCGGGAAGCTGAGGCGGCCGCGGGGCAGGCTGGGAAGGCGTCGGGGGAGGGGCAGGAGGGTGAAGCGGCGGCGGGAGCCGCCTCAGAGGGCGGTTTGGCGGTGCCTCAGGGAGGGCACGGCGGGAGGAAGGGTCCGGCGGCAGAACCGGAGGGTGCTGCAGCAGACTCGTTACGGGAGGGGGATGGCCGATGTGGGGTCTCTACGTCCTTTCTCCCTGAGCGGGAGCAGCCAGACCTTGCCCTCTGCCAGGGGACTCGGGGTGACAGGGTTCCTCTCATGCGCTGAGGGCACCTCTCTGGTTTTCCGTCTCCGCCTGTATCGGGGTTTCCCTTGTTTCTCCCATCCTTAAATTGAGCTCTGATACCTGTCAGCTGGTCCTGCCTGCAGGTCCCACCAAGTGCTGGCAGTAATCTCCAGTTGAGCCACAGCTAAAATCAAAGTGCTGTTTGTCCTAATCATAGAAACGGTCACTGAAGAAAAACGTTCTTAAACCTGCAAACATGACATACGACATACGGCCATTTTACCTACGCATGCAATTTGTTCTGCAAGGCTTTTTTAACCTCTTCAGAGGCTGGGTAGCTCAGCTGAACAACTCGTTCTGAATGCCTGCGTTTTTTTCTGTCTCTTCGAAACCTCTCTGCACAACTCCCAGATGACAACTGAGGAGCTGCTCCTGAATTCCCTCCTTTCCAGCTTCTTTTCTCTCTGTCCTTCCCTCATACTAATTTACTGTAAGAATATACTGCGTTCAATTTCCCCGAATCAGCTCAACCTTGAATATTCAGAAATGGCTGAAGCTGGTATGGCTATGGCTGAAGCCCAAGCAGAAGGCAAAGCTGAGGTAGATGGAGTGAATTAGCTCGTTTCTTAATTTGGAAATGAGCACTGCTGCAAACAACCGTAATACTCAGCTTGGTTATTCAAAATTAGCAGTATAGGCAGGATTTGCTCCATAATATTAACTGTTTTTTGCTTCTGTGACCAAAAACACTAAGAACATCATGATCAACATTATGAAAAACCTCTTGGGAAGATTCAGTTCAGAAACCCCCCAAATAAATTATGGTCTGGTACTTGGTAAATACTTGGTCTCGCTGTGCAGAAGCAACAGAATCTGCAGATGTTACCGAAATGCTTTTGCAGACAGGGGAGGAAATATGTCTGTAACAGACACCAACAACCCTAACTCACCAATCCTTGTCACCATTACTCTATTGGGAGAGAAATGCAATTCTTTCCTTCCTATCAAACAGGAACTCCCAACCAGCCTCTTTATTTCAGTCCGATTTTTGCAGGGCTGTACAGGTACAGCTTGCTGAATAGAGATGTCTTTAGGACAAGGGGCTGTGCTCTCATGGGCTCACTCTGTCATGGTGTTACCTTTTACTAACTCCCCCCATGAAAGGGAACCCTTAGAGGACCCATCTTGGGGAAGCCGTTCCACCATCACCCCTGGTTTGGAGCTTTCCTACAGCTCCAATTCCACAAGCCCATTAACAGTACTTCCCTGACCAAAGCTCACTGAAGGCAAAGTAAGGACATCCCCGAACCCTACAGCCTTTGAATCATGTCCCAGGAACAGAATGCCCCAAGACAAGCACCTCCGCTGCTCCTCCCACACTGCCACGGCCGTCTCTTAACCTTGACTACAGCAGCCCTCAGTAAGACAAAGAAAACACCCTTTGCTTTCGCCTGTTGGATGATGCAAACCCACTTGCTGACCTTTCTGGATGAACATTTTTCTAGTGTGAATGGGCCAGCTATGATCTCACTACCTTGTCAATGAAGAGGAAGTGGGGAAAGCCTTTTCAATGTTAAATCAAAAGAGGGCTTTTATGCAGTCTGACATCAGGGGAAAACACAAGACGGCTTTCCAACCGCACTGCAGGAACAGCTAAGAAGGCTCTCCAAAACCACTCCCCCTACCTTTGCAGCGACCCTCACTCTGGGCCAGCTGCTTAATGGCATGAGCAGACATTCAGCTCTGAACGTAGGATTGGCAAAAGGCTCATAAAACCATCAATTATATCAAAGCTACAAGAGGATCTGACTCTGGAGGGCATAAATATGGATTCTGTTCAGAGATTTCTGGTGTGACAGTGGGGTCAGCCTACAACCTTTACAATGAACATCCTGTTCCTGCTTGACCTCTTGTCCTTTTTTTTCCCTTCTACTTAATGACTGTTTGGAGCAGTCTTGGAGCTTGGAAAAAAAAAAAAAAGTCCTCCAAAGCTGGCCGACGTATATTGATATTGCTGGTTGCAATATATTTACACAGCCACAAAAAGCCGCTGCTCAGCTGAGCCTACTTTTAGCTTGTACCCTACTAAAATGAATGCAAATGTAAAAGCACTAAAACCGCATCAGCGGACTGAATGAGAAACTAAGATTTCTTTAATGTGGCGGTGTGCTAGGGAAGCAGCCCCAACAATGACATCCCACAAAGCTGCTGCCAGTTGTGGAGTTTGCAGCTCCTAGGGAACCCTCAGTGTCCCCAGCAGCAGGGGACTTCCGACAGCCAAACTTCTGTCTATAACCTTCCCCATCACTGCAGGTGTAGGAAAAAAGCACAGGGTTGCAATATCACACCCAAGTACCAATGGCAAGTTCACAATACATGGCTCAACTCTTTGCTGGGCATCTCCGCCTGCTTTGTGTGTATTAGTTGCTACACAAAATTAACTGGAAGCTGTATCAAACCCAAAGGGAACAGCATTAGATATTAAAACCCTGAGGCACTTTGCTCTTTAACTCCTATTCTGAACAGCTTGCAATTGTAGTGCTTCAACTTCCCCAGTTTGTTCTCAGCCCTCGAATAATTACTGATCCCAATTTTTTTCCTCATTTTTAATTGTTACTGCAAAGTGTAGCCCACAAAGGAAAGGCAGCAAGCAAGTGTAAAGTATAATTATTTTTTGAAAGACTGAGGGAATCTGTTCAGGTGGTTGTCCAGCTTATTTGGGTGTGAAAGCATTTTTCAGATGTTCAGAAATGGAAAAGAAAAAGAAATCCTGCTCAGATGCATGCCTGTGTGTATGAAAAACAATGAAATGCCTTAGATGCCTTATTTTGTGTTTAGGACATACAGCGCTACATTAACAGCACCTTTCTCAATAAGAAATCCGTTGCAAGTACAGCAATCAGTGTGTTGTGCTGGGCAATTTTATGTTCAAGAATGTGGTGGGGTTTTTTTAAATTCTGCTCTTAAAATACTCAGGACAACAAGAACTCAGAGTCTTAACAATATAAATGCTAAGTGTAAGTCCAGTCTCCTACACACAGATGTAGATCAGCATTACTTGTTTAAACACTGATAAAAATTAGAACATAGTGAAGCCAAATGAACATAGGAAATATTTCACGTAATATTTACTGGAAAATTGCAACAGGGATTTTCTCTAATGAGTAAATACAGCATGAAGCCGTTGAGTCTTCTATCCCTGGGGTAAGATAATTTGAAACACATTTTTTCAGATCAAAAGTGTTATGTTGTCAAATATAAAAGCCCAATTTAGGCTGCATAATATTTAATTAAGAAAACAGCATTCCATACTGTGATTTATTTATTTTTTTAAGTCCAATGCCCCTTGAGTCATTTTATCTTCTTAACTTTAAGATTTGTACTGTGCGAGATCATGGGAAAGACAGAGAAGCAACTTTATTTTCATTACAAAAGAAGAAAAACCTAAAGGGAATCCTGTGAACACCAAATCCAAACCCAAGATTTCCCAGTAATCATGCAACTTGAAAAGGCCATCTGCTCACTCAAAATGGAGAGGAGCACTGTACCTGATCCTGTGGCTATGATGATGGATAACAGAGAACCAGGTCATACAGAACGGCCACAAGAATACCTGGAGTATTTAGACTTAAGGGGACCCTCTTAGGGCTCCGCAGCCACGATTTGCTCACCTTGACACTTCTGTGATGTATCCGCGATGGCTGGCATTTCACACTGCTGGTGTTGCAACAGCCAGTGCAACGTTTCACCTCCACGCAGGGCGGCCATATCAGGAAGTTGGCAGAGGTGGGATCAATCTGACTCCGAGGTATCTCGTATATAACCGTCCGTGTTTTGCAGACAGCCGGGATAGCTTCCTCTGCAAACACAAGAAATTCACACTTCCAGGTGAGCAGCTGCTCTCACCTCAGAGCACCCAGATACTTTACACCATTGATTTATGAGTTGCACCCGTAGCTGGCGGGTTGAGATGGTGTTCTCAGTTCCCACTGCTCACTGACAAGTCGGTGCTGAGTACTGTTTGCCTACCACCAAACCGTGTGTGCTACCCTAGGGAAAAGCTTGACTCACTCCCAAAAGCCCAGCCCTAAAACAAGGGTTTACAATGGCCTGGCTCCCAACATAGCTCGGAGCACATACCATTAGATAAGACAATCCCGGCTCTTTAGAAGTGACAGCAAGCCAGGGGCTTCTCCAGATTAGATGATCCTCTAATACAGCCTCATAGCGACTGCATAACAGCAGCTGCTATTTTACAACATCGGGGTGATCACTGCACACACGTATTATCACACAAGTATGCAATACCTGGCAAACACCACCACAGAAGTTGCACTGAGGAAAATTAGATCACACCCAAATTGGTTGAGCTGGGAAACAACCTGTGCCACCTTGAAACTTTCCACTTCCAAAACCTTAACATCCCCACATCAGGGAGTCTGGTCCATCTGCCATCCGAAAGGGCAGCTGCCATTTTTTCTGAATGAAGTTATCAAAGGTCTGTACGTGGTGGGTCTTTCTTGAATAAGGCAAAACCACAAAAGTAGCATGACTGAAAAACCTGCAGCTAAACCAATACCTGTCAGGCTCAGGTAAGGTGAGCTTGTAGACAAGTTTCAGCCACCTGAGGATCATAAAGAGTAACTCTGTACTGCTGCATGATGCTGCCATGAAAAATCCAAACCAAGTATTGTTTTCAACCTAGGGACTGCCTAAGAAGTCAAGCTGATAATTCAAAGCTGTCCAGAAAATAGCAATTGCAGGGACAACTTGTTTGATGGTAAGTTCTCTGAAGGCAGCCTGGATTTTTTTGCCTTACAGCAGAAGCAGTGATAGCTTTGGGTTAGACGTGTCAGGGAACTGGAATACTGCCTGTGCTTCTTCAGTTACTTCTGAAGTACAAGAAGTTCAGGCCTGACCTGTGCCTGTAACATGAAAATCTAGGCTTAGTTTTGAAAGAGATGCATTTCAGTCAGCTAAATAGAGTGAAAATTCTTCTTCTCAAACCCCAGTGCCGTGACCTCAAGAAAATTAACGGATCCCATACTGCAAGATAGCTGGCAACTCCTACAAGTTATTGAGTATACCCAGTTCCCACTGACTTTTATGGGGAGGCATTCAACACCTTGCAGAGTAAGGTGCCAAGTGTAGCAGACTGTTTCAGAACCGCTGTTCTCTAGAGGCATTCAATGTGACGAGTGCGCTTGCCAATTCACACTGCAAATCCAGGCTGACAGCATGCTGTGCTATCTACCGCGTACCACCATAGCTTAAAGTACAAATATATGAACTCTGAATTACCTATAATAGATATGATCATGGATGTTTTCCACAGTCAAATGGAATGGTAAAACACTCAGATCTAAACAGATGAACAAGCACTGCATACAAATCCTATTCTAAAATTCACTAAGGATCTCTTTAAATTTGTATTTGGGCTTTGTTGGATCACCATCATTATTGTTTAGCAAGAACAAAATCCCTTGTAAACATGCATGGTGCCCTACGCAATGATGGAAATCAATGCCCCAGCATTTCCATCAATGGCTTTTAATTTTTTGGATAAGCTGGTTTTTTCTTGTGAATAAAGAGTCAAGCTGTTTCCTTTTGTGGAGCTTCTGTACTGAAAACTCTACCAACTGTTGATGTTTTTTAAAGCACACTGCTGTAGTTGTTCCCCACACTATGAATTATACATTGAATATCACAGCATTTTCTAACCAAGGTCTAGCTTTCTAACATGCTGCAACAGGAAAGTGAATGTAAAGAATTTGTGCTTGTCTGTCTCCTATGGACATCCTCCAGAAGACAGCTTCTCAGGCAAGGCTCGTTTCGTGCAAAAAGAAAGGCAGAAACTAGAAATGGCCTTTTCCCTTTGTGTGTGTCGCGTTTTTCCAGTGAAATGTCCTGCTTGGCTGACCAAAAGCACCCCCTCTGTTTTTACTCCCTAAGTACAAACAGCTTGTTTCTTACCAATGCTTCTTTTTCTGCGAATGGGCACAGGACGATTCTCTTGCGCATGTTTAGCAGAATGAACACTATAAGATCTCAAGTTTGTTTCTGAAACATCATCATATCCTAGAACAGGAAACAAAATATTAAACCTCAGCTATGTTATTCGCATCAGTGTCGCTACAGTGCTGTTCCATACATATAAACCTGCACTGTTCATATGCATAAAACCCAATCCTGCTGCAATTAGTCTAACGTAACTCCTGCCACTGCAACTGCAAGGGCATAAGGCAGGGAAGACATAGACGTTAAATGTCACGTATAAGCATGCACAATTTAATTCTAATATCCACTTTACTGAAAGCCCCCAGAAACAGTGCACAGTCTGTGACACAGAACCATATCTAAAGTAAAACAGTTGCATTGTTACGTGAAAGGCATAATACAGCTTTTCTTACTGGAAAGGTGTAGAAATAAGAACAATTATACTTCACGTGAAACGTTTCTTCTAAGTTTTTTTGGAGTTCTGCTATGAGGCTATGGTAAAAAATATGGTATTACACACCCAAAAGCAACAATGCTGCCTCTGTAAATTTTCTCTTGCTTAGTTTTCAGGGCAGTACTAGGACGGAATCAAAAGCAAAAAGTAACTAGCATGGGTTTCCTTTTAGCCTCTCTGTTGCAGAACAAATCCCCTGTGAAGTATCCTAACCTTTGGAGGGGCATCTGAAGCTACTGCAAACTCTGGGACTGCATCCAGGCTTGTCTTGTTCCCTAAATAAGCCTACCACATGGGTTAAAGGGCCATGAGAAAAAGCAAAGATGGAAAACTTGGCATTTCATTTATCATAAAAAACAACAAAATAACTGCTCCAACTATTTGGTTTTGTTAAGTGAAGCAGTGCAGGTCGTGTCCCATGCAGTAGGGTTCTGAAAATGACAAGCACAATCTGCAAACAGGGGATCAGGAAGATGTAAGCAAACTGAAGACTGCATAGAGATTCCAGTACACTGAAACTAAGATTTTTAGCACTCTGCTGCTTGGAGTGCCCTCTGTAAGATCGCTGAACAGTTTCAAGGTTTCACTGCTGGCTCCAAAGAAAACTGTGATGTGCACTAAAAAATATAAATGGCTGTTATACAGTACTCAGTTACCCTCTACAAGCTACCAACATCCTACACTCCTGTCTTCTGCACTGTCACGCTCCCTGCTTCCAGTTTGTTTTGTATGCACAGTTGACTGTCTCCGGAGCTTGTTTTATTCTCAGCTTTATTAGTAATAGACATCATGAGAGTCTGCTCTACAAACCAACCAATTAATTTTCTCCTCCCTCCAAGAAATCCTGACCTAAAGAGCATGCAGCTTGTGGAATCACCTGCAGAGCCTGGAAAGACATGAAGACAGTGGTATCTTCAGCATCTCAGAAAGAGCTCTCTGCCTCAAGGTTTAGCTTCACTTCTTGGAAAATACAATCGTAGGTAGCTAAGAGAAGATGAAAGGGGAGGTCCAAGAGGTAGTGCCAGGATCACCCACTGGTCCTGTCTATTCTCCTTATCAGCAGAACAGATCCTTGTCTGAAATAAGTCAGTGTGAAATCCAGACTCTCAATTTACCCAAATAAATTGGCTCCTACTTCCTGTGTAGAGTGCTTGTTTCCCACTGCTTTTGATGGGAAATTTTGGAACCTAAATGATTAGCTGATAGTGAGCCTTATTTGCAGTCCCAGTCCTGTAATGTAACACAGCGATGACTAATGGATTTTATTTCTGCTTTTATTGTACCCCATACTCCAGAAAACTCATCAGTGGGGTAAATAAAATGGCTTGCCTGAGACCCCACAGGAAGCTTGCAACCGAGCTGAGGAGCAGAGCCAGGTCTCCCGCATGCCATTCCAAAGGCACCAGGCTATCCACCTGACCCCAAATGGTGTTATGCAAAATGAGGATCCGTTCTGATGTTCCTCCAGCCCTCTTCTGCTTCCTAGCACTCAGCCACCCAACACCTTAATACTGACCTCCTTTTTGGCAGCTTGGAGTTGTCACAACCTCTCCCTCAGTTTGAGGCAATGAAGTGATATTCAAAAGAAAGCAGCATGAATTCTGCTCAGTGTAAGATCCAAGCTAGGCTCAGAGCAAGAAGCATCTCTGTCCACATGCAAACAGTGTTTAAAAAAGATTAAACACAAAACTAATGCCTCTAATCCAAACTGCTTGGTGGGCACAGACATCTTGCTGAAAAGAGAAACCGTCGATGATGCCAGCTGTACGGCAGGCCCGAGCCACAGGTCCTAATCCCACATTCAACACGCTGGCATAGCTCCCTTCTAACATGACTGATTTCTTGCTGTCTTGTTTAAAGAAACTGGTAAGACTAAAGGAATAGTATGATCAGCTAACCAATATGTTAAGCCATGTGCTTATATATAACTGCTCAACTCAGCTGCAATTAGCCATATTCTATCATCATGTTTATAAAGCAAAACGACATGTCGAGGAGCATGTGTTGCTTATAAGATGATTTCTAAGGTGAAGAAGGCCTCTGGCTCATACTGTATCTCACTGTCTCGCTACATATCTTAGGCATGTACATCACTTCTTAAGTTCATGTCTCGCTGTGAGGGTTAAAAGAAGAGATCTACAGAGCTAGCACAGCAGACTGCAAAATAAGTTCCAGTCAAACCTCAATGCATTATGCAACACATATTGTATTATTTCTATCGACACAGCATCGATGTGTTTGGTTTTTTTAATAAACAGAATTATGGAGCATATGGCTGGAGCCAGAAGACACTATAATGCTAAAGGCACTTGGTGTCCCCCCCGATCCCCACAGGCATTTGGAAGGAATTCCATTTCCCGGTGAAGTCAATGGGAAAATCACTGAAGTTCAAGCAAACTTTAAGTCACCAGAAGTCTTGCCCAAAGCAGGACCAAAAAACAGAAAGTCAGCTTTGAAACCCAGACTTGACTCTGGATGTGTGGCCAGAAGACTTTCTTTTATTTCTTTGAAACAACGATGATACAATAATTACAAATAGCACTCTCTAGTTTGACTTTAAAGAAGCCCGATACCTAATTTGCATCAGGTTTTTTCCCCTAATGTACTGATTTAGGAGCATGAAGTTGCAGGATAAGGATACACTCTTAGCAAAGGAAATGGGAGTTTATGGGTGCTTAGTGCCGCACAAAATGAGGCTTAGAGCAGAAAGCTTAGAAACGGACGGTTCTTAGTTTATAAATTGAACACTGCTTGTCACGAAGTGAAGATGGAGGATGCTACACGGAGCCAGATTAATGCAGCTCTCTTTTAACGTTTTAATAATAAAAGTTTTCATGGCAGCCCATCAAGAACCTTCTCTGTAATCTTTTATGTACTGACAACATATCAATGATGGGTATAAAAACTCTTGCAATTAGCCTTGGTCAATCCATTACTGTAGCTGAAATTGTTCTTTTTTGTCAGATTGGCATTTTTCCACTGGGTCGTGGAGTATAAATCACAGAGTTCTTATGACATTCTGCCAATACGTGATTACTCTTCTCACTAAATAAGCCTGTGGAAAGCATCCTAAGACGACTGTTATATTTATCAATTTATACTGTTGCATTGCTATCTCCTTCCGAAACAATTTTATGCGAGGTACATCCCCAGTATATGCGGTCTTAACACAAACCTTCTACATGTCTCTTTGATGCGCATCCAAAAAAATGTAGGTCCAACACTTCTAGTACCAACAGCAGCAGCTTAGGAAATTCTCATTCTCTCTTTTTTTTCAGGAATTCAATGTAAGGTACAATAAACTGAAATGGTCTGTCTTACAAATCGGTCCTAGAGCCAGAAAGCCCAAGGCAACGTCAATCTGTTTGTTTGATCTTCTTTCTGGCTGATGCAAAATATGCCCTTCTGACATCCAACTGCAGAGATAGATGTCATTAAGTTTTCAACTTTGATCTATTAAAGGAAATATAAGTAGCCGCCTGCAAGATCCTGTTTTGTTTAGGTTTTTTTCCCTTTACCTAGATGTGATCAACCAACTGTAAAGGAGGAGGAGTATTCCCTCTATCTGTCTCAGGAAAAACACAGGACACACATGGCAGATGCCCGCCTCTCATAATGTTTAAGAGGTGCAAGGAAAGCTAACACATTGCATTGTAACCTCCTCAATTTGAGCACCACCACACCAAAAGCACAAAGTCAGCAGAAGATTTTCCAATAGATTGAGCTCTGCAGCAATCTAACACTTTTCCATGAAAGTATACTGTTAATTTAGAACGTTTCTCCACTTAACAAAAGCTGCTCTGCTAGTTCTTAATCACAGGCCGTTAAATTCACATGGCCTAAGGTGACCCTGTGGTTGATGCCCTCAAACCATGCAAAGAAGCACACTCAGCCCTGCGTTTCCCCACGCAGGGAGACGACTGGGGGAAAATCTGTTCCCAGCGGGAGGCAAACATAATAGGTGATGAAATGAACTCTACCTCCCACAGGACAGATGGGAGAGGTGAAGCGCGGGGAGAAAAACCACGCTGCTAAGCCAAAGAGAACTTCACGGGCAGAATATAGGAAATGCCCCCGTTTCGGTGATTTAGTCTGTTAGTAGTAAAACTGTACTCTGCACGCTACAGCTGCCTACTTCCTGGGATCGTGCATGCTTTCTGTTTTAAACAGGGTCAGGCTCTGCTCTCTGTCACGCCAATGAAACTCTGTCGCTGACTATGGATCCCAATCACAGCAAATTAATTAATATAAGACCCTGTTTCTCACATAAACAAGGAATTTTCATGTTGCCTTTACAGGGATTTCTCTTTGAATCGGACATGCAGCACTGGGCTCTGACAAATTGGCCTGGATTTTCGGTTTTGAATACAATGATAAGCTCCATGTTGGGTAGTGTTTTTCTTTAAGTAATATGCCAGATGGTCTGGGGGTGTGGTTTCTAATTTTATGAAGGGGGTTATCAGTCATCTCTGCGCTACAATATAGAGACCAAATCTGTCAGAATAGAAGAAAAACCTGCCCACTCTGACTTATAAAACTTACTTTTCCAATTAAAAATACATGCTTTGCATTGCAGGAGAGAAAATGACTGTTCTTCCTTCAATTTCCACAGATTCTGTCTTGTTACTCAGAAATATCAGATATTTTCTGCATGCGTGCCTGATCCTGCAAACTCTTCCCCTACAAGACCATTCTTAATTCTCAAGTCCACCCACTGAGTTTAAACAGGGCTACTCACATGCAGAAGGACTGGCAATACCATGCACTAAAACGAGGGAGAAAATAATCACTGGAGTGTTTTATTCTGAGCCTCAGTTTAAATGAGTGTATGCTATAAAATACAAATACATCCACTGTACAAGCCTTCACTGAACTAGCCCTTCCCTAAATGCAACTACGGCCCTAAGGAAATACATTTCAGAAATATTATCTTACCAGTGACAACTAGAAAACATTTGATTTGCTAATCCAAGCTAATACTAAATATAGTAAACAGGCCCGATCCTGTTTACTGAAGAAAACATGGCAATTTCAATGTTCGATTAGTCACTCTGATAAACCCTTAATAAGAATTGCTCATGACAGTAAAGACTGCAGGACTGTGCCCAGAAAACGTAAATGCGGGTAGTAAAGACCAGTTACTCTCTATGAAGATCCAATCCTGCTTGTGTAGCTCAGAATAAAGCGCAGCAGGCGTGCAAAAGGAGCACTCACATAAGCAAGAACAGGGTGAAAAGCTGAATATTTTTTATTTTTTAATACTGTTTGAGTTTGTGTCTTAAGGCATTACTGTTTCATGTTGAAATAGTAAAATATTTATGTGTCTTGTTTCTCTAATGGTTTCTAAACTGACAAATTGCATGAAAACAGCAAAACGAAATGGTAAACTCGTAGCTGACCTCTTCCATTTCTGGTCATGCATCCTCTTCTGGTTAATATTAGCCACGAGGTAAATAATTATTTTCTGAAATAATTTTTTTGGCTACATCTACGAATTTATTCAGCTCCCGCCATTGCTCCACTTGCCTGCTTGATTCTCTTGCAATGGAGCCATGTGAACTTTTGCTCTCCTTGTAAGTGGTATTTAAAAATGAAGCATGTGCTTGTTACACTGGGGCATTTGAAAAAATAATGTCTTCTGGTAGCTACAGAATATCGACTCAAACGCAGAAGCAGCATGCAGTATTCTAAAACGCTAGCGCTCAGATCCAGCCCTTCTGCAACAGCAGCCAAGCCTTCCACTGAGTTCACTGGGAAAAAGATTTTAGCAGTAGTGCACTTGTCTGGTCCAAAACAGTCTTCAGTGGGGAAATATGTATTGCATACCCCTTCCCTGTTGTGAAAGCTTCTTTAATTGCAGTGATAAGCAATAATGATGAAGCACTGCTCTCCAAAAATACTAAACCGATGCCAATGAATCTGGTAATTAGTAATTAGCCTCTCTGGTAAAGTATTGTGCAAGAGAGAAATATTCCCATTTTCAGTGTAATGGGAAACCGTTTGCTCCCTAATCACATGAAAATTGAAAGCTATGTCTGTAAAATACGTTCTTAGTGCATTCCTGCTCATTAATACAGCACTATACAAAAAGCACTGAGTTAAACTCTAGAAGGATCCTGCAATGCTGAATGAAGGTGATTGAACCTGGCACAGATTTTACAAAAATACACAGCATATGGTTTAAAAGGAGATGGCCCAGTACCAACGCAAGCAAGAACTCATTCATTTTTCTCCATGTTTGCTCTTCAGAAAGATGCAGGTTTCCCTTGGGCACATCAAAGGTGCCGGGTTTATTCTCTCTCAACTAAGGGAAGAAATCACCAGGAACAAAGTGCATCAAGTGAAACCAAATGATAAGAAACCCAGTAATACGGTGCTTCTAGATCTCATTTACTGCTGCAACGATCTGTTTGAACTGCACGTTCTCACTACACCCATTTGCATGCCTAATGATGCAGAAAATAACCCTGTGCTATTTTCTTTTGGAAAAAAAGTGTATTTTTAAGGGTAAGCTTCATACGCAGGTTCCTGTTTAAAATCAGCGTAGACGGTTTATTTTCCTTTTAATAAAGCCCAGCGCTTGAAGAGACATTACTTCATTCATAAATATTGTTTCAAATATTTTAAATACCTCTAGGACAGTAGTTTAAAGATAACAGAGCAGTGCAAGACCAACAACAAACCTTGTGGAAATTCTTCTCCGCTGAGAGACGGAGAGGTCTGAAAACACAGAGGGTCACCAGGTCCCTCTCCACCCTGAACCCCCCGAAGTTTTAATTCCCGATCGGCCCCTTGGCCGCCGCCTCCCTTTGAAATAAAGCTCCCCTGCCCAGGCCAGCCTGGCTCTTCAGGCTGGGTCCCCGCACGCCTTCTCGTCCCCGAGGCGAGGCAGCCCGGGCCGCGCCGCCGGAGCGGCGAAAGGCGTGCGGGGCGCTGCGCCGCGGCCGCCCGCGGTGCCTCCCCCCCCGGGGCGGCGGCGGCCGACGGCGCGGAAGGAAGGAGGACGGGACTAATTTACCTACGGAGTCAATCTCCAGGAGGCGCTGCAAGTCGCGGATGCTGTGGATCTCGCTGTGCGCCAGCCGCTCGATGAGCTCCTGCGGGATCTCGGCCTCCTTCAAAGACACACACACACACACCGCGGGTCACCGCGCAGCCCCGCGCAGCGCTCCCCCCCCCTCCCCCCCCCCACGCCCCTGCCCCACCGGGCACTGAGCGCTCCGGGGCTGGGGGTGGGGGGTTATGGAGGGTGCAGGGTGTTTGCTGGACGTGTTTGGACGAAGCAGGGGAAAAATCCACGCTCGCACCCACCCCCCCCCCCCCAAAGCTCCACCGGGCGCTGGAGCGCTCCCCGCCGCCCCCTCCTGCGCGCCCGCGGGGGCTGCGCGCCGCCCGCCGCCCGCTGAACTGCGCCACGGCGCAGCCGGGCGGGCGGCTCGGCACGGCCACGGCCACGGCCCCGGCCTGGCGGAGCGTGTGCCCGGCAGAGCCGAGCCTCCTCTCCCCCGAGCCCGGCTCGACGGGCTGGAAACCCACCCCGGCCAAGCGGCTCGCTGAAGTTTGCCCAGGCGGGCGTGAAGTCCGCCGCGGGCGAGGGTTCCCCCGACCCGGGGAGGAGGACGGTCGTGCCCCGCGGGGCCAACCGCCGTCCTCCCAGCGCCCACGTCGCGGGTCCCGGTGCCAAGCAAACCCGGTGCCGGGAAAAGTTAAAAGAGTCGCCGCGCAGCGCCGAGCACGGCGCTCGCCCCGACCCGGGGCCACCTGTAGCAACCCCGAAGACGCGGCTCCGCGCCCCTCGCCCGGTGATCTTCGAAAACCGGGCCAGGGGCGTTTTGGGGACGGGGCTGGGGCGGTTTATTCAACCAACTTCTGCCCGCGGCACTAACGGTGCCCGCGGTCGGCTGCCTGCAGCGCCGTGCGCCCCGGGGGCGGCCGCTGCCGGGCGGCTCCGCTCAGCGCTCCGTTTGCAAATCGCCGCAGCCGCGGGGCGTGAAAACAAAAATATATATATTACAAGATAGATAGATGTCGAAGAATTTTTTAAGGGCAGCCAGCAGCCCCGGAGCGGAACGCACGGTCATTCCCCTTCGCCTGTGGCACGCGTGAAATGGCAACACGCTTTCTGCCACGGTCGCGCAGGGGCTGGGGCAGGGCGAGAGCTGCCGGCGGGGCCAGGGCGCGGAGATGCCCGCGGAGCCCAGGTGGGCAACCCGCTCCCTCCCCCCGTGCCCTCCGCCGCCGGTTCGTCCCGAACCGCCCCCCCCCCCCCCCTCACCTTCCCCCGGGCTGCGGCGTCCCCCGGGGACCGAGAACGCAGGAAAAGCCGCTCTCACCTACCTCGGAGAAGGTAAAGGACAGGTAGCCAAAACCTATCAGCAAAACGCAAGCCCAGGTCCTCATCGCGGTCTAGTGCACTTTAGACACGGAGGGAAGGCGAGGCTGATGGAGAGGAGCTGCAGGCCGGCTCCTGCCGCGCAGAGATTCAGTACCATCCCTCAGGGGAAAGGCAGCGGGGTGGCTCGGGGGTCCTCCGCATCCAGGGTGGGTCGGGGGCTGCCGCGGACCGAATGACGGCGCTGCCGCTGTTTGTAACGTTCCCCTCGCTATCACGGGAGCGTGGCCGCTCTCCTTCGCTGCTACTGCTCTCGCTCGCTCCTCTTGGCTCTTAGGACTAGACCAGCCGGTACTTCTGCATATTTGCTTAGATCAGACCAAAGTGAAACCCAAGGAGTCGATCCGGAGCGCAGCCGAAACGCCCATCACCTGTCTGGGGCGGCTGGCCCCCCTCGCGGCGGGCGGCGCTGGGGCCCGCCTCCCCCCGCCGCCGCGGCCTCCCGCTCCGCGCCGGGACCGAGGGGGGGTTTTTTTTTGCTCGATTTGCCGGCTTCTCCCCCACCCCGCTGTGCTTGCCCTCCACCCTCTCCCCCTTTCTCAAAAAGGGGGGAAAAAAAGAAAAAAAAAAAAAAAGAAAAAAATTTTATTGATACGGATCGCAATGTTTCTCTTGCTCAGAACGGTCCCGCTTCCCTCCCCGGCTGGGGTGAGGTTAAAAATAATAATTAATTACGAAGAATAGCAGGGATAGAGCGGAGCAGTACGGCAAGATCTGCCTCGGTGCAGTTCCTTCTCCACTTTGCACGGGAGGAGAAGAGAGGAGGAGGAAGGACAAAAAAAAAAAAAAAAAAAAAGATAGGCAAGAAGGTTTAAATCCCAAGGGGATCGGAGACGAACTGCAACTCCTGGCGGAGGGAGGATTCCCGGGTTCGCTCCGAAGCGGTGGCCTGTCTGGAGCGTGGCTCCGGCGAGGAGCAGCATATACCGCTCCCCTCCCAGCCATGCGCCTCCCCCGTCCCTCCTCCCGGTACTCCCGGCACCAAACCCACAAACAACAAGTAGTGGGGGCCGCCGCCAGCTGCAGCCCCTGCTCGGAGGGCGAGAGGGGCTCTGCCCACATGTGAGGGGGGAAAAAAAAAAAAAAATAAATTAAAAGAGCCGGAGGAAAGGGGCCGGGGAGGGAGCGGGGCAGCCTGCCCGCCACCCCGGCCCTCTGCGGCACTGGGGCGGGGGAGCCGAGGAGCGGGGAAGGGCTGGGAGCTGCTGCGCAACAGCCGCCGCGTAACCTTACGGGATCCACCTTGTGCCCCTGCCTTTTATATAAGGCGGAAGAGATCGCCATGACCACGGAGGGTTTGCGTGGGGTTTTTTTCCTATCGTTATTTTTTTTTGGGGGGGGGGGGGGGAGGCTTACCCTTTTGCAGAAGGGGAGGGGCAGAGCGGCGGTGGGTTGTGTTATTATTTTTTTTTTTTAACGCAGCCTTCCTTGCAAAGGAGAAAAACCTCCCTTAAGAAATAAAAAAGCACCCCCCACCTCCGCCCCCCCCCCCAAAAAAAAAAATAATAAAAAAGCAGCCGGGAGCGGCGGTGCGGGCGGGGGGCAGCGGGCACCCTCCGCCCTGCGGCACCTGGCTGCGGCATCCGCGGGTGCGGGGCTCCCCGCCGCGGCCGCGGAGACGCGGCGCCCCGGGGCTCCGCCGCAACCGGCCCCGGTGCCCCCCCGCCCGTCCCTCCCGCTTCCCCGCCCCGGCAGCCAGCCCGCGGAGCATCGGTGCCGGAGCCGGGCGGTGGCGGCTGGTTTTCCTTTCGCATCCCTCCTTCCCCGCCGCCCCGGAGAGAAAATGCCCCCTTTTCCCCGGCGCAGATTGGCACAAGGTGCCTGCTGCACCCTGACATCTCCCTGAACTCATTGTGATTTAAATAACAGCCCTTTCTCATCTAAACAAAGCATCTTAATAGCAGATGCAAAGAATTCGGCTCATCTGAAAATCCAATAGCATTTAAGTGGATTAACTGCAATAACACAACTGAGGAGTGATACTATCCTTCATGGAAGACAATAGACTGTAAATGCACAGCCAGGGAGACTTATCCTTTCATCTCTGAATTTCCTTCAGCATTTCAAAAGCGAATGCTTTCTAGAAGCCCTGGAGGGGTTTGCACGCTACTGGCTTGGACATGCTTCTAGGAAACAACCTGTGCTTTAATGGGCACTTTGCAATTGCATAGAAGTTCCCACCAAAACAGAAGTGGCCTTTCAAGTACGTTTAATTCTCTCTCATGATGTCATGTAGGCTTACAGGGTGGTCTCCAGGACCACAAGGGGGGAAAAAGAAAGGTGGGGGTTGAAAAGAGAGAAAAGGAAAAGAGATGTAAAAGATTTGGAAGCACTTTAAAAAGGAGAATGCTTTTCTTTTTTTTTTTTTAAGACAGAAAATGCTGAGCCAGTGTGGAGCCATTCTCAAATGCCTCCTGACATACAAAAAAAAAAATGGTCCGAGTGCCACACTGCAGCAGACCCATCCACGCAGGCTGCGTTGGCAAGCAGCAGGGCAAGCGGGAGGCAAACCAGGGCGAGTCATCCTGGTAGTTGCCATCGCTTTCTTACACGGGCTTTGACGTTGCAGAAGTAAAAGTGATGGCTTTAGTTAAAAAAAAAAAAGTCTCATCTGCACTTATCATTTGCTGGGCTGAGACAAACAATTCGTACGGTCTGTGTTGTCATAGTAATAAAAAAAAATAATTACCAAACAGTGAAATAGATTCTGACAGTACCGGCTCGCCGAGCATTTACTCCTCTCCTTCCTTCCTTCATTGGCTAACGTGTGTCTGGGATCAGAAGTGCTGGGTATTTGTAGCTCTTTCAAGTGGTATTCCACTACGAAAGCCAACATAGAGATAACGCCTACTTTATCTATTGGTGAAAAAAACCTCTATGCAGTTTTGATTTTTTCTTACATTTCCTTCATTTTATGAGAAACGTGCTGCATCAGCATCTTTTTAAAATCTGTCATTGTGGAGCTCAGATAAGCATCTTTCCTCTGGGTTGAGTTACACTTGGAGTAGCTTTTAACATTAGACTGTTTATATGGATCATTGCAAATATTTGATAATAATGCAAAATATGTAAGATCCCAGAAGAGGCCAGAGAACGTAAATAAAATTCACACAGATCCTGCAGATAACTTTATACTTGGGTTGTCTGTCTGCTTACGAAACACATTTTCTCCTTGTCTATTGTTTGATCTAAAAATGCATTTGTGCCATGTAAGTCCTTACAAGCATGCAAAAATATGTCTGTGTGAAAAACGTCACACGAGTGCATCTTTACGTTGGCATGGCACCTTCCTGCAGTCTACGAGTCTATTAAACATGCGTGCACCAAACATGAAATAGCATCTTTTATGAAATACCTACAAGGCACACATGTGGAAAGAGTGACAGGACGGTATTTATAGGTTTAAAAGAAAATCGGTACAAAGAACAGCGCACCAGAAAATGAGGTTTTGCACTTTTTTATTTATCCGAGAGCAGCGAGCAAGATACTGCTTGTCTAATTTAAAGCACGTACTGTTAGAAGTCCCTCAAATGTCAGGAATTATAACAGAGTTAGACTACCACAGTGTCGAGAGGGAGGATTCCTAGGGTTTGCACAGCACTTGGCACGGGGGAAGGGATGCAGAAGCTCCTTGACACAAAATGAAACTACTTCAGTGGCACCAGCGCTTTCTGCAGGCGGTGATGCGTGAAGCCAGGGTGCCCCAAATCGGGCTTCCAGCACCGGCTACAGAGCTCATTTAAATCTCTGCTGGCTCCGTCGTTAGAAACGCAGGTCAAGCCGTGTAGCGGGACCAACTCACATTTCAGAGAAGCGTGCCAGGGCTGCGACGCGCGAGAGCGGCCCGGCCGCGGGAAACGTCGCTGGGAGAAGCGTGGTCCGGGGATGGGCGGCCAGGCAGGCGCTGCGCTGCTGGGGAGGGGGCTGCGGCCACGGAGGGCACCGGGCTGGCTTCAAAATGGTGCCTGCAACCCGTGGCAACTATTTCAGGGGTCAGGCTGAAATGTTGACACTTGCTTGGCCCTGCTGACAAGCTCGAAAGTTGCAAAAGGAATCATTTCATCGCAATCGCATTCCTGCTGAAGAGAGTCTTGGGAAACCTGTCCGAGTCTTTTTCAGACTCGATTTTAGCAGGGATTTTGCTTCATTGGTGATCATGTTGAAATGAACAACACAGAACGAGTTTGGGTAAGGTGGGTAAGGGGTGTTTTTGGAAGGGTGGCCTGCTTTTGTCGTAGCGGCTATTTTGGGGCTGGCCAAAGTGGTTCGGTGTGCTCCGCGGGAAACGTCCTGCCACCGCAGCTGAAAAAGGACCAAGAGCTGAGAGTGTCCTGGCTCCAGAAAGGGACCATAAGAAATAGTCTCGGCGGTTTGGACCCGCACCGTTCAGCATCAGTGTCACGTGGTATAATACGAAGGATAAAAGTTGAGAACATAAAATCCAGAAAGCTAGAGAGGAAGCTCACCCACTTCGGGTGGTTTCTCACTGGTTTTGAACATTTCTTTGGCCTGTAGCTTCAGAGGGGCACGTGGCCCCGGTGGGGGAAGGTCATCTTCCCCCTCTGCAGCTCGATTGCTGCCCGCCTACAGAAACAGGCACAAAGCTGTCGCAGGTGCAGGTGAAGTACAGGCAGATTACAAATGCAGAAAGCGCTGATGGCAGGCGAACCGTTCCCTTTCCTGAAACTTGGCCCATAAAGAGCAACAAGGAAAGCTTCAAGGAGAACAAGCAAGGCAGTTATTATTCCAGCTGGTACACCTACAAACATTATTTCCTTCTTTTCCAGCTCTTCCTTCTGGATCCTTGCACTGGCTCCGTCCTTCTGGCTAAGCTTTGTTTTCTTTGAACCTTTTGTTGGTGCAGCTTTCCAGACGCTTTGACGGTTGATAACTTTGCTGAATAGTCATAAGATGTAAACCTTCTACAAGGTTTCAGCTAAGCGGATTGATCAGAGGGGGCTCGGCAAAGTTTTGTGGTGTCCCTGGCCCTGAACACAGAGGGTAGCCATGGCCCGCACCACCCACCCGGGCCGGCCCTAAAAGCCACAATATTTCTGGAGATGCTTTGCCCTCCCACGAATGGGGCAGAGTCCGACCAGAGCTGATCCTCCCCCCGAAACTGCCCCTTTGACTGCAGTGGGCGTTAGACCCAACTCTCCCTGGAGAAATGGTTTGGTTCAATAGCAAAGACAGACAGACAGTTAGCATCGCTCTCGTTGACGTGCTCTTCTCCCCGCCGTGCCCAGCTCCTTCTCACCCAGGAGGTTCAGCAGCACGGCCGAACGCGAGGGGCTGTGTGACCTCCCCCGCCGCCGGAGCCACTGCCGAGTGACACACAGTTCACCTTCAGGGCTGGAGTACGAACTGGCAGCCCTGCCAGCCTGGGTAGCAAGATACCATGTTTAGGCATTAAACTAGGGCACTTGCATACCAGCACGGGCCGCTATTTTAGTGGGTATATGAAGTTGCTCCCTGCTCTCCACCCCTATGGGACAAGGGAGCTGCTGCGAGCGCGGGATATCCTCTGCCTGGTGGATAAAGCTATTAAAAATGGGCTGTGTTTTGTCAGTAATACTTAGTTCATCCAGCTGAAGAACTGTAAAAGTACCGGCCCAGCTTAAGGTATATTGATACACATGGTAAATGAAAGCAGTACGGTCCGGGCTCGTCCTCCGGGGTCCTGTGCGTGGTGTGCTCATGTCTCCTCAGCGACGTGGGTGTAAAGCTCTTCTCCTCTGACTCAAATCAAAGCCAGTCGCAGGGATTCTGTGGAGACCATCCAGGATGTAACTCAGCCACGCTAAGTACCATAAAATTGTGATATTATTCTTCATTGTTTGTAGCTTGGAAGCCTGTAGAGGCCTAGCTTGGAGCAGTCCATTTTATTAAGCTCCATCCAAACACAGTGAGATAGTTGTTCTTCCGAAGTATTTGTATTCTCAAAGTGCAAGCTGCCCCGTTTGTGTTCTTGTATCCATGCAACCTTGTTGCTCTTACAACATTACACATTTGTCCTGTGAGATTCCCTGCCTTACAATAAAAACTCATGAGAATGATACACACATTTTCAGCTCTGCACACACCAGAGACTGCAGGATCCAGCAGTACCCAAAGGACAAAGGAGATATGAAGGCTGCTGTAGTGGAATTGCTAATTTAGTTTGAGCTGCAGATGTTTGTAATGGCTGTGAAGTTTCCTAATTGAATTTCTGACCCTTTTTTTCACGGAAACCCATTTCATGTAGGGGAAGGAAAAGAGCAAATAGAAGGATTGGTTTGGGGTTTGGGGGTTTGTTTGCTTTATTTTTTTAACAGAAAGTCCAGTGTAGAGTTCTGGACCTTTTTCTTTTCATTTTCTTACATCTAAGGATAGAGCGGCCTGGTCCTCCCATGGCCTCAGTGATTGCACGTAGTTCAAAGGACCACGCATGAAGTCCCCCGTGCAGTGCAGTATCTCTCTGGAGGGCTTCGCAGAGCCCACGCTAATAAAGCCCCCCAAAGCTAATCCTCTCTGAGCACTTCCATCCTTTCGAAGCATGCTGTTACGCACAGACCCACTAACGGTGGTGGCCAGACCAGAGCAGGCAACCCACGATGTGTCTTCTGTTCCTCAGCAGCAATTCCCAGGGAATTCAGTGCTTTCCAGCTGCCTATTCTCAATACTTTGTACTTATGCAATTTCTTACTAAAAGCTGATAAAGATCCTCTATAACCACAGGGCACATCAGTAATCAGAAACGCAGAGAGGACAGAGTGAAGCTACGTAGTGAACCTGCTACGTGACTGTGGCCGAGTTGCAGATGAGAAGCTGGGAGCAACCATTTCAAAAGCTCTTTTTTCTCAGCTGCCCACCACCTCAGGGCAAGTTTTAGCATTGTCCTGCTGTGTTCCAGGTCCAACAGACCTCGTAGAAGCACACGGCGGTCGCATCATTTGGCTGTGTCACATGTAGACGTCTTAGCTCGGTCTGTCACCTGGTAGCCACCATCACATTTTCACTAGGAGCATGTTCTTGCCCGTGATATGCTGCTGGGCTGCAAAGGGGACATGTACCCGCATTTACACCAAAAGTGAATTTCTTGATTCTTGCAAAAAGTGAAGTACAGAACCATCTTCTCCATCCTATTGAATGTAGCATTTGTTTAGCTTTCAGCAGTGATTTGTGATGCTGTACCCATCAATCTGGATACAGAACTCCTTCTTTCTTGGAAATCAGTGAGAAATACAATGTTAAACCAGAGCACAGGCAATGGCCCTTTAAGCATTGTCTGTTTAACTGTAGCACGATCTCTCCTGCACTCGAGTGCTTTCCATAAACAGCAAGTCATCCTGGAAGGGGAGGGAGAGGATGATAAATAATCCTGTTATTCATGCGACCGCGTTCTTTCATGAAACTGGGAAAAGGCAAAATAAAGTGGCAACTGCGAGACTGAGAACGAAATGCAAGGCAGTGGGTTGTGTTGCTGCAGCTGTTTCGGGCTAGAAGAAAATCTGGAAAGAGAAAGGTGAGCAGAAAAGGTTTAAAATGCCAAGAAGAAAGCCAAGAGACGGGACACAAAAGAACAGCTTTCTCCGCATCCCTGCTTTGTGTCTTGGGTAACTGCTAGGGCTGGCCGTAGCTCTGGCTGCCCACCACCTGCTCCCATTACGTGGCTACCTGTGCTGGAGGCTTTCTCCTGTGCATGCACCTTGCGGAGAGGCTGGAGCTGCAGTAAGGACAGCTGGGCAAGGAGAGAGGCAAAAGTGGGCAAACCCTGGGAAAGAAATCCCATGGAGCAATGGGGAAGCAGAGAAGAAACCTGTTTGCTGAGAGTCCTCTAATTAGTTTTCCTAGGACAGTCTATGGTGTTCCATCCATCACGCTTTGCCCCTGGGCCAGAGGTGCCTCCCCAGCTTGTGGTGGAGGGGTCGGTGCCCACGCTGCAGCCGTTCCACTTCTCCATCCACCCTCTCCCTGCCTCCCCCCAGACCCTGAGCGGGGACAGCTGAGGCCCAGGCGTCCGTCCGATTCAGTTGCCTCTGCTCGTGGGCATCCTCCCACAGAAAGCCTGGACGGACAGCTTTGGGTAACACCTTAAACCACTGCAGCTTCTTGCTCTCTGCACGTGAGTCAAGAGCCCGCCATCCCTGGGATGCTCCTGGAAGGAGCCTGGCCCCGTACTGCTGCGACATTGCCCCGTACCAGCCTGGGCTTCGGTCTGTAAGAGCCTCTCATGCCAGAAGAGTGTGTCAGCCCCTCTAAGACTTCAGTAATGACACACGTCTCTTCAGTGGTGTGGCATCGGGGACTAGGATAAGGCAGCCATGTTGGTATAAGCTTCTGAAAGTGCCTCTTCCCCCTGGAACTTCGTGGCATCAGTGCGATTCCTCCAGGCTTATAAAAGCTTAAGCCATTGTAAACAAGCCAGCCTTGGAGCCTAGGTATTGTAGAGAGAGAATTCCTCTCCATGTCCTAGATACTTCAGATGGAAAAAAAAAAAAAAAAAGAAGAACACTTAAGACGTCAGCTTCTCTGCTAGTGTAAATGGGACCAGCTCCATCTAACTTCAGTCCGGTGTCTCTGTTACACCGTCATTGTGTGAAGCTCCCATTAAGGCAAATGGGAATTACACATGGTGGGATGAGAAAGCAACAGATACCTTTGTAAATACTGCACAATCACGTGAGCCACATGTATCTTTCCTGAGACACCCTGCCAAACTAGCAGGTGTTTTTTACATCAGGCCTTATATTAACACACTCCTGCGTATGTCTGGCCGCATTTGCTGCATTAACGATCGTTCGGTGCATAATGGCTGGGTTAGTTTGTGAAGTTAAATACCATGGGCAACAGCCCAGCCATAATGCATACAAACGTTAAACTGCTTCTTTTTGTATTGCAGGGTTTATTACCGCTGTTCCTTCGCTATGACTTTTTCTTTCTTTCTTCTTCTTGCTGCATTTTTTCCTTGTTCCTGCCCACCCTTTCCCCAGTTTGTGGTTTCCAGATCACCTCCACCTCTTTATTTTCTCCACCTTTTACCGTAGCTTTCCTGTCTTATTTCAGTTTCTGTGGATGTCAGAGAAGAAGAAAGCTGCAGCCAGCCAGCCCCAACTGCTCCAACACACCCAACAGCCCCGGAGCGATGGGATGTTCCTCCAGCCGTTGCGTGTCTGGAGTCCGGGGGAGTGCTCTGAGGGCTGCTGGTTGGGGATGCCACCATTTCAACTCTGGATGCTCTTGGTGGCTGCTGTGGAAGTGAAAAAGGCCAGGTCAGGGACTGATGCTGTTTGAGTGCCAGCTCCACTTCTACTCTGAATGCAGGCAACAAGCATAACTGATGGATGGATCTGTGCCCAAGTCCAAAGCCACTGGGGGAAATACGTGCCCTTAGCAACACCCAGTGTAAAGTCCTGCTTTTACAGAAGTCAGCGGTAGAAGTCTTTGGGGATTAGTCTTCTATTGTAATTATCAGTGACTTTAAAAATATTCCATGGCCAGGCACGAAAGCTGTTCAGAAACAAGGATGGGCCAAGTCTGAAGCCAGCTATCATAGACTTCTACCAAAAAAACCCACCTGTCTTTGCAGGGCTGATACTGAAGTTAGGTAGAAGTTCCCAAGGGCATCAAAGAAGCGTGCATGTTCAACTCCCACTGAAATGGAAGCTGGGGGCATTACTTAATGAGAAGGATTTGAAAAATACTCTTCTATCCTCCTTTGTTTAAAATTACGATGCCAAATTCAAACATCCATGCTAGCACAGTGTCCGTTTCCATGGCTCATGCTTTTAGTCTTGTAGTTGTTGTCATGGTCCTTCATGGAGGTCTCACCTTTGGTCCCAGGCTCTCTTGGCCTAAGGTTTAGGTTTTTGTAGCGCTTCCACGGTGTATGCACATACACAAAGCACAACAGCTGGTGGATCTCTTATTCATGGCTTAATCACTTCCCTCTGGAGGTGTGCGGTGTGATGTGTGGTCTTACTCAACCCTGGCTTTCTGAGGGATGGAGAGGCCGGGTCAAACACAGCCTAGATTCAGCCCAGCGCTTAAGAGCATGACTAACCCAGAGCACGGAGTGTTCTCTTGATGCCATTAGGATGGACCTGCTTCTTTTCATGGCATTAAGCAAGCATTTAGTCTTTTGGTGTTTGCCTTACCACACCCTTCCCATCTCATGCTCATCTCAGCTCCACATTGCTAGCTGCCCACTGGGTTTCCACACATCTCCGCTGATTTTCCCCAGGCCGACCGACTGATCTCATAACCACATCTTCTCTGATGGTTCACCCTGTGCCCCTGGTCCCACCCTCCGTAGGGGTTTGCTGTATCACTGCTACTTTCCCATTCATCTGGAATTTCCCCTGACAGCCCTGAGCCACCTACTCCCATAAATGTCATCAGAAACCTTTCGCTGGGACGAACTTTCTGCATTGCGTCTTGTGTTTGCTTCGTGGTTGCGTAATCCAAATTGGCTGTCGATTTAATTTGAAACGCCATTACACCAGAACAGGGCCTCAGCATTCACAGCACTTGAGAAAGATAAAACAGTGATAGGGAGCCAGATGGCTCAAGAGACTGGGAATCAGCGATGGAGTCTTTAACTTCTACGTCACTGCTTCAAAATGCAGCTCTGATCCACAGTGAACTTTGTAGTCTCAGTCCAATTTCTAGTGTACGTATGGTCATGCCAGAAAAACTTCACCCGTAAAACACCACCTGCCTTGGCTGGGAGGCCTGAAGAGGTACGTGGTGGTCTCCTCAAACCAGAGTGAAATGTTACCTGCTGCACAAGGGTGACGTGGTCACAGCGGCTCTAGCAGTACTCACACATGGTCTGTGGCAAGGGAAATTCTAATTGCAGTGCTGCCCACCTGGCCGGCTTCCGCAGGAAAGACATTTCCTTCTCTCCCAAATTACCTTTCAAGCCATTTTTAAAATAGCCTTGTTGCTAAGTCTCATGAAGACTGTAACTCTGCAGTCCCAGAGGTCTGACTTTGATCCCACGTGTACCTAATGAAAGACTCCTCGGAGGTGAGGGACACTTTGCCAAAGTATCAGTAGGAAGAGTGAGAACCAAGTAAGAAATTTGTGTCTGGAGTGTCCTTAGGATAAAAACAGTGTGAGAACAAAATCTGGCCATGCACGCAGGAGCCAAAAGCCATAGTGAACTAACCTACAATTTCTTGCGGCATAGTCTTCCTTCCTGATGACAGTTATTTTCTAACCTAGCTGTGCATGAATTAGAAAGAAGCAGGTGCCAGAGAAGAGGTGAGTATGAAATGGCACTAAGGTCATTACACACGGAGCAGAAGAAAAGCAATCCAGCCTTCCAGGTTTCATTTACTAAAGCCATAATAGACTGGTAGCGGATCAGACCCCTTACTGGTAAAGTCTTCAACCGTATGTGAAGGCAACAGGGCAAATGACTGCTTTTCCTCGCAAGGCTTCTTGGCTTAGATGTTGTCCCTCCTCAGCCCGTGCTCGCTCAGCTGCTCTCTCCCGGGTTCCCCTTGCCCCCGCTGGAAAGCTGCCCAGAATCTCCCTCCCCAGTTTAAGGGCCAAGACCAAAACGGCTGAGTCAGGCTTGTTATTTAGGTCTCTGCCCTGCCTCGCCTCCCCGTGCAGGTCCATCTCGTGCCTTCGTCTTCGCTTTGGCTGCGTACGCTCCCTACGTCCCTTGGTGTTCCTGGCTGTTAAATGCACGGAGCCGGCCAGCGTGCTGCTGCTCCCGCGTGCCCCCCGATAGCCGGTCCCACGTCGCACGTCAATGGCCCCGCGTTGGCTCTGGGGATCTGCTTTGTACCATCAGCAATTGTTTGGTTTATATTCGCGTATGGGGCTATGACCCTGAACTGGCTTCTGCCTTTAAATTCCTTCCACTTGGCTCTGCCCACACTGTCCACAAAGCCTTTCAAAGAAATGCAGCTTGGAAAGAAAAAAAAAAAAAAAAAAAATCGAAGAAGAAGAAAAACCCCTTCACAACAAAATGTCCTTCTCTCTCCCGGCAGCTCTGCTTGGGTGCGGTTTTCCCAACACTCCCCCGCAACCGAGACGCAGAGTCTGTTTCAGCACCGCTCTCGCCGGCGCTGCAGGCGACAGGGTTACCCCATGGCTGGGCACAAAGCACCCCCAAACCGTCCCCATCCGCAGGGCTCGTCCCGGCTCGCGAGGGGCCGGGTGCCTTCCCAGAGTCACCGCATGGCTGCAAAAATGTGCTTTTACCCAGCTTTCATCCCAAGACCCCTATCGCCCTTTCAGCATCTGCTGTTATGCAGTGCTGCGTCTTGTGCCGAGCTCACGAGCGGGGTAGCGTGGCCCACGAGTCTTCTCCTCCGCGGTGAAAAGCCCGTGAAAGCCCCTTGCCATCTCATACGCTCCCTTATATATATATATAGGATTGTCCCCATAAAGTGGCAGCTCCACACATGTGCTGGTGGGCGGATAGCTTTGCATTTGCCCTCATGATTTCATGCCAAAAACATTTGCAAGTTCAGCTCATCGCTTGATTTCCCTCTCTCTCATTCTCCCTTTCGCAGTTACTCACCGAGTCTAACGAAGGCGTCCTGCGTTCGTCCCCCCAGCAGGCCATATGGTCTCGTGCTTGGGTTTCTGCATGCATCCCTACAGCTTTATCATTCCCTTGTCCTGCCCCAAGTTCTTAAAGATTTTCTTAAAGACTTTCAGTAAGATCGAAATAAATGATGTCATACGCATTGCTGTTATCGAGCCTTCCCTTTCGCCTCTATTTTCAGCAGCTATTTTGGGATGATTAATAATTTGCAGCGAGGCTTGGCACAGCAATGGTTAAAGGGACAAAGCTGATCTGACGCAGGAGCCTTCTGGACAGAAGCAGTTTTATAAAGTCTTATAAGTGCTATTTTTTTCTCTAGGAAAGGAGTGGATTTTTTATTTTTTTTTCAAGTGTTGTGAGAACAGGAATGTTTCTTTTTTAGCCAATTCCACATACTTTTTGTTATAGGAGAAGATGTGGTCTGAGGGTTTTAGCAGAGGCTAAAACAGGGGAGAACTGGATCTATTTTGGTGGTGTATCAAGTGAATAGGAAATAATCGAAACTGCTGCATTAAAAATGAGCTTAGCAGCAGCTCCAGGCGAGCCCTGTTCCGCAGACAGCCCTCCCCTTACCTGCGTGGCACCCAACAGACCGTGCCGCTGGGTGCAAACGTGCGGATTTGATCCATTCCCACCCTTCGGCCAAAATACATTCCTTTAATCATGCCCTCCTGGGAACTGAGGTTTGGCGTGTCATTATTTTTTCTGTTGGCAAAAGGAAGCATTCTGGCTTCTAGAGGTTGTTGCAAGGCTGTTTTCAGGGGTGCATGTTGGATGGCGGACAGACAGGTCTCGCCTGGGGCTCTGCTGAGATGCTCTCCCACATTTTGGTTAACGGGCAGCGTGCGGCTTTGCTCGCTCTGAAGCACATCGAATAACCCTCGCTCCCTGGGGTGCTGGTGACGACGGTGCAGCAGCAGCCTTGCGCGGACTGTTTCTCTTTCCCCACCTGCTGCTTGGGCTGAAATCAGAGCTCAGGTTCGTCCATTCCCATCCCAGCCCCTTGTCTCCATCGCACCCTGCTCGGTGGGAAGGTGATGGTGTTTTTTCGGGATCCCATGTGACACACACATCCCCTGCGAAGGACACACACCGGTCCTATCGCTTCAGGCACACATCCAGGTCTGCCGACAGCCTCACCTGTAGCGATGGGTGGGACGTGAAACAGATTAAAAACCAGAGGCCAGAATTGTTTTAGGTTAATCTGCTAATGCCAAAGGATCGCATTTGGCAGCAACAGAAGGAGACTTCTCATCAGTTTATATTTCTGCTTTTCTTCCCTTTAACAATCTAATTTTGTACGTTGCTGTGTGGACTCCAGATAGGGATAATCCTCCCCCAGTTAACACCACCCTAGTCGTGCCCTGTGGAAATCTGCGTGCTGCCTGTGGGAGCTGGAGAGATGCGGGTGCCGCGCTGGTCTAGAGACTATCTGGAGGGGTTCAGAGGGTAACGGGTAGCTTAGGGTCACAAGAAGTGCTGCTGGAGACACGTGCAGAGCTTTTCATGAGCACTTTTGGACAAAGTGAGCTTTCATGTTTGCATCTTGCTTTGCACTTTGGTGCAGGGGACAGTTGGTAGCTATTGGAAAAGGAAATACTTTGATTGTCACAGAGGAGAAACTCACAATTTTCCCTGAAAACTTCCACACCAAATGGAAATTTTCTGACAAACTATTCAGCCAGAATGACCTTTTGTACTGCAGAACAAACTGTGATGAACGTTTTTTCTACCAGGTTTTTCTTCTGACATTATGAATCCTGATGGGGGATTAGCTAACAGTGTTAAGTAGCATCAGAGAGGAAGACTTGAAGCTATGCGAGATCTTGAAAACAACCATCCAATGCTAATAAGCAATTTGAGATGCTGCTAGAACCAAAAAGCAGGAACCATGGGCCAAAGTCAGCGCTGATGTTACTCCTAGCTATGGGTGAAGTTACCCCAAGGCTGAATTTGCTTCAAGAGAGTCAAGCTGGGGAGCAGATTAACTTCTAAGAAACTCAGAGTGAATGAATTACGGGAATTAATTGGTAAGGTCAGCAATGAAATCATGAGTCTGTCGCAGAGGAAACAGGATGCTTTTCTAAAGGGCTAAGAATGGCCCCTTTGCTAGATTTACAGGGCTAAGGTGGCAAGAGGGAGGTCAGATAATAACCTTTCAAATCACCAAGGCAGACCAAATATGCTTTGCCATCGTCCGCTTGCTTTTCAATGTATGTGTGTCGTGTTTGGAAAACAAGGCCCCGTCTGTCCCTGCTGAAACAGAAGCAACAAAATAACACTGCTTGTTAGGGAAATGCCAAAACAGAAAAAAGATAATTGAAACATTCAGGCTGGCAGTAAATGGGGATAAAGGCAATAAATCTTGAAAGCACGCTGCGTTATCTCGGGCAGGAGCTGCTGGCACTACTCTTTGGCAAGTGTTTTGCCAGCCCGGGGAGGCTTCCTTCGGTCCCCGCTTATCTGGAGTGTCGGCCTTCAGCCAAGGCCACCAGCTTGCAACAGAAAAGGGATGCTGAAACAGAAAAGATAGGTGTCCGTCCTGCCGCAGCTGTTTTCTCTCCTAATCAGAGACGCTCTGCGTGGGGAAACGGCTGCAGGTGAAATGGGGTTTATGAACCAACCCTACAGGCACACAGCCAGTAAAACATCGCAAAGCAGGAGGCAGAGAGGGGTGGCTTCGCTGGGGAAGGACACACGGCCCCTTATGGAGCCGCTCCAAGGCCATCGAGCGCGGTCCTGGTGCTCCCGTGTCACCCAAAAGGCTGGGTGGGCTGCAGGCTGCCGCGCCAGTACTAGCACCCACCTCCACCCTTTCGAGTGTTTTCCTGATGCCTGCACAAGCCACTGATCCCCAGCGACTGAATTTATCTTAACATGAATAAACTCGGAGTAAGTGGCCAAGGAACCCCCATAATTCAGCTACAAATTTGATCTAAAAGAAGACAGAAACTTTCCTTCCAGATTTATGTATAGTTGAAACACGACCAATAGAGGGGGAAAAACCTGCAAACAAAAATAGTATCCTCGAGTCTTCTGCTTATTACACGGCCACAAAGGTATGTGATGCTGCAAAGCTCTTGGCTCGTGGCCTCACCCTACTCTCACACAAGTCCTGGAGAAGTTACGAAAGTCCGACAGGAATCTGTGAGTTTTGATGAGGAATATCCCTGCTTCCCACCTTTCCTGCCCTCGTGACAGGAGTCAACAGGGAGATGTGCTGCAAGGCAACTGGGTGATCGTGACCACTTCGCCGCTGCCCAACATCGCACCCCGTGGCTTTGTTCACCCAATTTTCCGTGCTCAGTGTCCGCTCTCCTGTTGCAGTGCTAAGGTTCGTCCGTGAGTGATTTTTTCAGCTGGCAGCCTGTGTAGCAGCGAGGTCCAGTCTCAGCCAGCCAAAAAGGGTCACCTGGTGGGACATGGGCTCCGGGGAGCACATCAAAGCTGGAGGACTACAATCCTTCTCCGAGGAGCAGCTCCCCTTTGCGATTTTTCAGAGACCACCCTCTGCCCTTTTGCTTGCTTTGATGTTCTTCAGATGGAACCAGAATTTCAAAATGCTTGACTATAGGGAAAAAAATGTAGAGGAGAATGCTATTTCTCCCCCCGCTTCTTTCCCCCATCTGCTCAAGGGCTCGATCCTGCAAGTAGTACTGAGACAAAACTGCAGTCAGTGGGGGAAAGAGGTTTTCCAAGACGGCTCCAAGGTGGGCAGCGCACACAGAGCAATCGGCTCCTGTCTGTGTTGCTTTGTGCGTGTCAGGCAGCAGCCAGAGACTCTCCGGGGAGACCTGCTTTTTCCAAGGTGCCGGTACAGCTCCTTACACGGAGCGCGTCGGTTTGAGGTCTCAAGGCATCGCTGTAAGACCCCAGCTTGCTATGGAAATGTTGATCTGGTAAGGATTACCTCTCTTCTGCAAAACGCAGCCCTTTCTTTTTCTCTGCTGTAGTAATTTTTTTCTGCAATTATAACTTACCACTGAACAGCTTAAACTGCAGACACTAATACAACACAGGCAGCAGCCTCCTCTACCTTCGGGTGGACAGCCTGTATCAGATGGCACCCGGATGGTTTCAGCATGAATCACTCACTGCCTCTGTAATCAACATTCCCATAACCTAAATCTATCAAAAAGAGCCTAAACCACATCAGAAGCCAGTTCTCAGATACTCATTTGCTAAGACTTTGGAAATCTCTTATATTAAACAGATTGTCTCTTTACAGGAGTATGAAGCTGCCCTAATCATACAAAGGGTGGAAAGGGACAACCTTCCATCTGGGGAGGCTGTTTAACTTTTTCTGGCTTCCTAAAAAGTAATTGTCTTGTAAACCGAGCATTCCTTTCCTAGCCTGGTAGACACAACATTCCCCACGTCCCAACGAAATGCCGCGCAAGGCCGGCTTTGCTCTCTGCGGAGCGGCGGTACCCGAGGGGGCCAGCCTGGAGACCCACGGGGATCAGAGGTGCGCGCAGGCTGGTGCTGGCTGCCCCCCGAAAACGCTCCATTCGGAACGCGACGTGCTGCCAAACCCGGTCCCGTGCTAGTTTTTGCACGTGGTCCCTCAGCAGTGGCCTCTGGGCTGCTGTGTTTCGGAAGGATGCGCTTTGCTGCGGGCACCCACCCGCATCTTTCTCCCTCCGCTTGCCGCTGCCCTCCCACACCGTGTCCGGCTCCAGGCGACGCGGCAGAGCAAGAAACGTTCGTTTTCGACCTTTTGGTTCCCTCCTCTCCCAAGCTGTGCGATACCAACAGCGATGCCCATCCCTCACCTCCCCAGCGAGGTTTTAAATTTGGGAATCAAGCCTAGGAGCTTTCACACCGCGAGTCTCTGGGCTTGCAGGGATCTCACCGGGGTCAGCAGCAGCCTCTGAAGCTTTGATCTGGTGGCTCTTAGGTTTCTCCATAGGGCTGGCGATAACGATGAAAAGCCCGGATCTGCTTTGTTACGTGGGCTGCCTCATTTTTTACCAGCCACCTGGGCAGCGAGCAGGGCCAGGGTCACTCACGCTGGCCACCCGAGGAGGGTGACATCTCAGGGTATTAAACAACATCCATCAAACGCCCTTTGCTTGCAAAGCATGCACGATTTTTTTCTGCAGCTAAAGAACCAACTGTGAGTAGCAGTGAGGTGTCAGCTACTAACACCAAGTCAGATCTTACAGGGAAGATTTTACTTCCATGTTATGGTAATCCCAGGCATTTTTATTCTGCACCAGTAGCTTTCGTTCTTAGTTTCCTTCATCTGTTTTCAATAACATATTCAGTTTCTGTTTGTGTACATGCTCTGTACGTGCTATTGTACAGTTGATGGGCCTTAAATTCACGCTTTGTTGAAGGTGTATTTCTTTCAAAAGGTTTTACATTACTTAAGGTAGCAAGTCACAAAATAAAGCCATTGTTGCAAATATAATTTGAAGTTAATCTTCATATAATCCACAGTAAATATTTATATGCAATACAAAAGTGGCTGGATTTGTTTACAGTTTGAAATTGTTGGAGAGAGGATTCCATATAGATTAGTCGGCTAATCTGCTGTAATCTGCTTAAAAAGCAACCCAAATGGGTTTTCTTTCACTGAATCACGTTAGCCCTATGTGCGCAGTGACTTCAGATAGGGAACGGATTCAAGCACAAAAGGGCATTTACCTTGTGGGCGCTCAGAGCATTGCTCGCATTGCAGGAGAGCCATAAATTTCCTCTTCTGCCTTAAAGAATGGGACAGCTGCAGTGACTGAATTTAAGCTGAGATGGGTGTCAGGCTCTTCTGTCCCATTTCCTCACTGCAGCGTTTGAACTACATCGCCTGGGGATAAACTGATCTTTGATGAGGCACCTGCAAGATGCTTGCACAGAAGTTGTCCTTTCTGAATTTATTCTGTTTTATTTCGCTCTCTCCTAAGGAGGATCTACACGAGGTGCCTCTACGCTAGCATGCTCCAGAGTTAATAAGAAAAGCATCCTGCTAGTTTTCTTGATGTTTCTAGATTTGGGGCAGAATGGGAAATTGTCCTGTATTCTTTACTCACAACTCAACTTTGCTCACGAGGGAACTGCAGCTGAAGGTGGAACAAGATTTTAGATACTCGCCGTACTTCACAGAAGGTCTCTGGCTGATCTGGGCTCCCGTGGGACCTGTGTGTCTCCTCTGTGCAGGGCTGCAAGGTTCAGTCTTGGACCTCTAATAGCCCGAGGAGTTAAGAGCCAAGCGTGGGCAGAGATCCTCCTCCGACCAAGCAACAGGAAGGTTCATTTCACACGTGGCTGAGCCGGTGCGAAGGGTGATGAAATCCCGTTTCGCGGTTGTTCACATCGCACCAACATTGGGAGGTTGGGGGGGGCAGAGGGATCCCTCTGAGCCCCCGTCCCCGGAGCGGGGATGCTCCCGCGGAGGTGGCCTCGCTGAGACGACGTGCTGGCTGCGGCGTGGGCGAGCCCTGAGCCCCCTGCAGCCTGTCTCTCCGGGACACGGGCAGGAGCCGGGCAGGGAGCAGCTCAGTCGAGGAAGAAACGGGCTGAAACAATCCTCCCTGTGGGTATGAGGCCACTTTATTTCCCATTTACCCACCACACCTGGGACCAGCCAGGTGGCCGTCAGCAGAGCCCACTGACACAGAGGACAAGGTTGTCTGCTTCTCCCCGCTCCTTGCTGGTTTTAAATCCCATCCCCAGTATACCCCGTGCTGGGCAGGCTGGGCACCCCCCTGCCTCTAACCTGCTCCTCCGCCCAGGTCAGAGCGGCGGCTGCAGCCCAGCTCTGCTCCTGGGGGGCTGAGACCGAGAATCTCCCCAGGGAAACCTGGGGAAGGAAAACCACATCTTGCCTCATCCCGTAAACGGCAACACCAGCAGGACTGCAGATCCCAGCCTGGGAAGGGATCCGGCCCGTCACCTGTGCTGCCCTCTGGCAAATGCATCAGCTTTCGGTGTCGGGGCAATCATTTTTTTTCCCCCTACCACATATCCCCAGTGCCGGTAGATTATTTCAGTGTGGGTTCCTCTGAATAATACATTCATCCGCAGTCCTTCCCCCACCCCGTCCTCAGCAAGGCCTTCATTAGTTGAATACGGTGGCTCAGCTCCAGCACGCACAGCTGCCGTCACTGCTGCAATTCTTTCGCCTTGAGAAAAAGCATATACAATTTAATATGCTCCTGGCACAACAGCTTTTCTGTAGCAGAGGAGGCGGGTTTGTTTATGGCTATTTTGATAGGGCAGCTTTCATCCGGACACAGGTTCTGCTGCATCTCCCCGCTCGCACAAGGGTGCCTTTGTTGGGCTGGTTCTCGCGTTCCTCAAGAACCTCTGGCCTTTTCGGTACCTTCTCCTGCTCCCTGCAAATACAAGTTTTAAAAAGCCCTCCTTGGCTAATCCCGTATTTCTCTAAAAGCTAATTCCTGGGCTGAGAGCCAGCAACGCAAGGCAACAGGAGAGGGTGTGATGCTTTACTGGATACGTGTCAAGGATATGAACCATCCTGCCATCTCATGGGAATTTGGCCCGTGGTAGCATGTGCTGGACGCATCTGAGCGTCCGCGTCAGCGGGAGCGGAGCTCGTGATGCTGCCGGTGGCCGTTAGCAGCGACTTACAGGCTTGCCAGGCTCGGGAGCAGCTCTATTGCTTTCCCAGATACCTTCAGCCTCGCCAAGAACCGTACGAACCGTGCGCGAGGGCATGACTTTTTCCTCCGGATCGCAGGACCAAGACTGGGGCTTTTCCATCTCTGCGGGAGCCGGCACTAAGAGATGCAGATTCTCCTCCGGCAGCGATTCCCGCAGTCATCGTTACGCAAGTTAAACTGTGAGCAGTGACGCATCTCCCCGCTCGGCGCTTCTGCGGCACGTTCGGCTCCCCGGGCAGGGTGGGGTGCGGAGGAGATGCACCTCCAGGCTGGAAAGTCTCAATCAAATAACCCAGAGTCTGCAAACGCAGCCAACTACTTCTATCTGGCAAATTGCTTGGGCTGCCCCTGGATGAGAAGGAGAAATAATCTCTTGTATTTTTCAGCTGCTAAGTCTGTTCCCTCTCGCTGCCGTAGTGGAAATAAATGGTGGGAGGGTTTAGCCAGCACTAATTCAATGCCGCGTTCGATCTGAAGTCGCTGCGACTTTGTGCTTGGCCCACAAATACAACTAAGAAAATGAAACCGGCTAGAAATACGACTAATCATCCGATCATCGTAAACACATGGTAACGAAACAGAGTCACTCTGTAGCGCATATGAATTCCACACATGTGGAGGAACGCAAAGCAGCTATTGTACCCCCACTTTGCAGATCCATTTCACTATTTTCCCAGTTTATCTGGAAAATACATACTGCATGGTACTGTACGTCGTATTTCACTGCTATGCACCATGATGTCTTCTAATGGAACAATCGCCATGCTTGTAGTCTAAGGGCAATACAAAAGTGCTTTCAAATAATAACAATACATTTTCTGTATAAAGAGGATAGGGAGTAGCCACTTCCCAGAAAGGCTTGATTTCCCTAGAGCCAGCAGTATGAACATCCCGAGCGCCAGTAGCAGCAGGCAGTGGTGAGAAAATCCCTACCTCATCATCAGTCTATACGTCCCGTCTCCAACTGCCAGTTCTTGCAAAGAGTGGAGGCTGTTAGCACCCACCAAGGGTAAGGTGAATGCACCCGGCAAGTCCTGGCAGCGCAAGGCTCCATTTATCCCATCGGGGCTTGGGTGAGGGGCACTCTTTTGGCAAACCAACTCTTTTGGCTTCGAACCGAAGCTGTGAGTAGAGAGGAGCAGCGTTCTCGCAGCCCAGCTACCAGAGATCACGCAGCAGCGCAGCATCTGCCAATTCATTCAGCACTGCTGGCCCATGCAGCAACATGGCACGCCGCTGTTCCATGTTTGGAGACAGTTTATACTGGAATGGGAGCAGTCTTCTTGGGTAAAATGATGATTTTTTTCCTCCATGAGAGCTCATGACTTTTTTAAAGAGAACTCTGCACGCTTAAAATTGCCTAAGCACAAGAGGATGGGACGTGTGTTGCAGCTTGTCTGGGCAGCCGAGGTTCCCCGCGATACTTTTGCAGAGAGTGACTTGAAAACAAGGAATAAAACACGGCTGGGGAGGGGCTGGAGCACTCAGAAGCGAAAAGTTACCCATGTGCTTCTGAGACAGGAGTCAGAGTACACCCAAGGAGATGGTCACGCTTTGCTTTCCTTTCCCAGGCAAAGCGCAGCCTCTTTTCTAAAAGCTGAATCCAGATTTTTAGACATCAGAAGAATCATTCCGGTACTGGAGCCTGATCAAGCACAAAAACCATCCTCAGCCTTCGCAAAAATACCAGATGGCTGCAGATGCCAGCTCCTTCGGCCAGGCAGCTTTTTCAGAGAAAAGGCCAGCTTGTTGTGCGAGTGCTGCATCCCAGATAAAACTCTGCTGAGCAGCAAAGAGCCATAGAGAAACCCGAGGAGGAGGAGGAGCAGCGAAGCCAATGCATTCCCGTAACATCGGGTTTTCAAGGCTACGCATACGCTCATATCCAAATATGTTCTCCTTCTCCAGAGGGAAGTGGGACCTACAGAAGTGACTCTGGCTGTGGAACACGAGTTTCTGAGCAGTCGTGTGCATTTGAAGAAGGCAAAAATGAGCTCCAGTCAGAGTTGCCAAATCATTAGAAACAAATTAAAAAAACATGCCTGGGAATATACGACTAGATAATTCAGTCTCTAAATGGTGGGCTGGTCTTTGAAATATCAAGTGTGAGCTTTTAAACTGGTTAGTGCTCGCTGGGTCGCTGGTGCAACATCACCTACTCCGTCTTCCTACTCTGCTAACTCCCATCCACCTGCAACAGTTTTTGGGGACACTACTGCAGTTACAGTGACCCTGTGTTCCTGCGGCACCGCAATGAACAGCAGGCAATATAGGATCTCTGGCTCTCTTTAAGGAGATCATCACGGGTTTGCCTCTGCAGAAGACAATATTCTCTCTCTCGGCTGCTCCAGAGAAATGCGCACAAAGAACAAACATGATCTCTTCCCTAAGTAGGTCAGCGAAAGGATTTATGCACCATTTAAGACTTAAAACTGAACACGATGCACATACCTTGTGCAACCTTCACAACGGAAGAAATGTCACCCTTCGTGTGGCGACTTCGCTTCTGAAGACCGCTCGCCGCAAGAAAACAAACCAGCAGCCAACGACCAAACTGGCGTGCACTGGGATTACCTGGTTCTCTGCAACAGCTCGTGTTTTCCACCAACACCTGAACAGGTAACATGGTGTCAGACTGTCCTTGCGTGAGGATCAAGGATTCCCAGGGTTCATACGACTCCACAACTTTAGGCGCCCGTTGCCAGAAAGCAGGGGGAATGCTTGAGAGAGCTTACAGTAATCCGATACACACGCTAAAGCCTGGTCAGCCACATGGGCCTTGTAAAAAACTGGAGGTACAATTAGTTTCTATTAAAAAAAAAGTCTTTTCTTTTGTCTTGGGAGTCCTGAAATGGCTGCGACACAATTAAAACCAACCGAAAAAAGAATGACAATGAGGAGTGGTGAGATGCTCTTTTCTGGGGAGCGTGGGCTGGTAATGTCCTTCTGGAAGAACCTCAGAGAGAGTGGTCACTTCTGATTACTACATAATGTGAGTAATTCTCTGGAAAGACGAGTCCTTCCCGCCTGAATCATAGCAAAGGGGGGAAAAATAACACACTCCAAAAATGGAAAGCTGGACAGCCCTTGGATGCCGGGAGCCGCCCAAGATTCCTGTGCAGGGGCCACCACAGAGAAGCTGCATGGGGCGAGTCCGCTAGCCCTGCACGCTGCTCTGGGGTGACGGAGCCAAGCTGGGACCACAACTTACCTACTTAGGTGGCCACCCAGAGCTCTGGTGGCTACCGTAGGTTGTGGGGCACTAACAACACGCTAAACGCCTCTTCCTCGCCCAGAAGCCATACTCTCCAGTCCTTCAACCCATGCATTCACCGTGATGCATGAGATACAGGTGGTTCCTCTGGAGGCTCTGCCTTCTCTGAGAAGTTTGTCCTCAGCATAGTTCTTGGCCAGCCCATTGCACGAACACACGCCGTGGCAGCAGCACGGTACATCTCTGGTGCCAAAAATGGCTTTGTGCTTCCGTCCCAGGGCAGCTGCACTTCTGCAAAGCCATGCACGGCCAGAAGTTGAGAGGAACAACTGGGACAGATCCCCTGTGTGGTCGGGGCCATGGACTTTGTCTATGATACTGGGGGGAAAAGGAGCGGCATTGGTATTTGAGAAAGAGGGAGCCTGTTCTTCCCCGAGTCTTCCCGCTGGCTGTGCAACAGACCCATCAGCAGTCCTGCGGGTTTTGAAGTTCTACACAGGGTCCCTACGACCAGCAAGACAGCTCACATGCTTCGTGTTCCACATCTGCTTAAACGCCTGGCTAAACTGGCATCTAAACAACAACATGAAGGTCTGAGAGACACCTTGAACCCTTACTTCTTTATATAGACATATATGGTTACATTTAACAGAAGAAATTTTTTTCTTCGTGCTAATCCTCCAGAAAAACAGTTTGGTTTCCATTACTATATATAGTGCTGGGATTCTTGGTCTATTTTTTGTCCCTTTGCATCTCATCATTTTCAGTAGAGTTCAAACTTTTTATGATATGCAGATTTTAACTAGACCATGACTTCTATTCATACAGACTTCCATTATTAATAAACTCACAACGGCTGCATATAACGTAGAAGAATTTTATTCATACCATAATCCTGTCCCATCATCCACTGCAAATATTACAATTATCTTTAAAATGTCATTGAATATCATTTTGTCCCACTTAAAGCATAGGAATCCTGGTGTTAAATGGTTACACTTCTCTTGAGATTGCTTATAACAGAACCATAATTCAAATGTATTTTCCATGAGCTGTAAAGGTTTACAGCAAAGAATCTGTGTTGTGTGTGTGTGCTCGAGTAATTTCTAAACAGTGAGGCTAATACTTGGTGTTTAACAAGAAATAGATCTTGTATATTATGCAAAACACTCACAATTTTTTACCAATACAACAGAAATGCAATAGGTAAAAGAACGTACATGAGTGACTGGTAACCTTTTAAAAATATTTCTTTTAAAAATTGCACAAGAGAATACAAAAACAGTGAAGCAAATCAAAAGTTTTGCAAATGCATATACATTTATCTATATATATATATAATGGGGGCCTGCCTATATAAATGTATGTGATAAAAATTGCAAGGTTGAAAAATGTGAATGGTCATATTTAATAACGCGTGCAAGAAGCATAACATAATCATAATAAATAGTAGCAACGAATATACACTGACAGGACCACTGAAAATATGCTGAAACAAATTAAGCACCTCGAAGTGATGAGAGGAGTCTGAAGACAAGAAGCAGTTAGCTCTGTAAAAACCACTGTGGGCAGCTACTGGAATATTGGGCCCTCTTGGTGGGAGTCAGTAGGACAGTCCCAAGTGAGTTTTTGTTAATTCCAAAGAAGAAAGCACATTGCATGTCAGTAGGAGTCATTTTAGCCATGTTTTTCCCTAACTCCTCTAGTTTCAAAAGGGAGATTGCTGCCTTATTTCATGGCATGACCTTTGGCATGTAAAGCAAGTTCGTATTTACACAGAAGAATGTTATCATAAAGAAGAAATAGAGTTTTGCCACAATTGAAAAGTGGGCAATGCTATTTAGGGCAGCTGAGATGCAGACCTTTGCTCGCTGCCGTTAGCAAAGACAAGTTTGCCTTCAAAGGAAAAGCTTCGCGAAGAATAATCTAAATGATCCCATCCTTGAGGGCTGTGCAGCAGATTTAAAGTCTGGATCTGCAAAACGCTCCATTCAAGAGGGGATCCATGTCTAGGCAGGGCAGCAACAACTGCCAGCGAGGCTGCACGGCCCTGGAGGGACCTGGGCTCTAGGAGCTTCTTGCAAGATCCTGGTGCTTTTTGTTATGCAATACGTGTCTTTTGGAGGAGAGGCAGCATTTTGCAGCATGTATTTGGCTTTCAGAAAATCCTAAAAAAGCCTAAAATTCAGTCATATACTAAAAGAAAGGCATTTGAATTTAATTAAGTGGACCTTTATTAAAAACAAACTGCTGTTGTTGCCCCTGATGTACACCTGGCACCATCTCTTCAGCATGTCATATAATATTCAGAGAAGTGGCTGAGAACACTCTGCTGCAGATAAATGTTTCAAAGCTCACTTAATTCAGCAGAGAAGTTCCCGTTGGACTTTTAAGGGATCTAATGCAAACCCTCATTTAAAAAAAGCTGAGGACAAATAACTTAGGTCCTAAAGGCTCCACCTGAATTCTTACAAAACCTTGTTCCTTGACCTCTTCACCCAGAAGACTGGCGCAGGCTGTTTGGCTTAGCATGTCCTACAAAGCAGACCTGAAAGGGCTCGTAACACGGAGGAGTACGGCCCCTATATCTAAGCCACAAACAAAATGACTCAAAAGCTCTACTTTTCGCTGGCTTGCTGCAATGATCAAAATCTTCCTCCAACCTTCCTTCTTAAACTGGGCAACTGCCACTCACCCCATGGGATTTCAGAAACCTCCAGTCCACAACCAGTGAAAAGTCTTTTAAAAGTGACGGGCAGAGGGACAACACTTGATCAAAGAAGCTTGACGAAAGGTTAATAAGACCAACTTCAAAGATAATAAGGGAAATAGAAATTCGTATGAATTTCAAATAGTTAAAAACACAGTTTTAAGCTATATGATCCAACAATAGGTAAAAATCTTGCCTGCAAGCCAAGAGCCTAATCTTCCCCAAAGCTAGTCTTATCCAAACAGTTGTCTTCCTACTTAGATGATACACGAGATTTGAACTGACATCCAGTACGTGACATAAACAGAAAAAATACACATAAAATGCACATCTTCTATTTTTTTCTTCATAAAGCTATGGAGCTGCACAGAGCAAATTTAAGTGCACAAGGTCACACAAAGGCAGCTTTCCAGGAGGAATCATTTAGACGGTGAGCGAAATGAAACTGTTGTATCTCTGAATGTTTCTCTTGAGGATTTCAGAACAAGGACCGAGCACTCGTTCGAAGCGGGGCCGATCCAGCTTCACGCACTTCAGGGGTCCGCGTGCCACCACCGTAGCAGCTCGGGGACGATTGAGCAGTAACGCTATCTCACCTGGAAATAGGGATAAATACGCTGTCACACACCCTGTGCCTCTTTTTCAGAGGGTGCATACTCTAGCCACCATCCAGTTGCTTTGGGTGTAGAGCATCTCCCTTTTATATATCTCTTGATAGACACTTTACATAATTCTGTTGACACTACAAATGCATTACACATGCATAATGCATGCATGTAAAATGCCTTTGGAAACAAATGCTTTCAGACTGTTTTGCTGATTCTGGATCTGTCTCCTGTCAGCTACACTGGTCTAAACCAAGGAATGGTTTCAGCTTCACTGAAATCTGTTGGTATCACTGAAAGCAGCGGCTGACCTATGCATAACCCCTTGCTTGTAAAAGAGTAGAACACTAATTAACACAATAACTACTTGATACAACTCCATGTGCCTGTCTTTCCAAACCATACTTAAGCTGAATTTTCTTACCAAAATAATCTGATGGACCAAGTCTTCCAACTTCGACGTACTCCTCGTTGTCGGACCTGCGCTGCAGAACAGAAGCTGTGCCCTGGGAAGAGAAGTGCAGAAAGTCAGTTGGCTTTGCTTAAACGTGTTACGCTTTAAAAAGTATCGAGTCCTGAGTATTTCCTTTCGCATGTCACAGTCCTTCAGTTCTGCTGTAGGAGAGATGACAATTTCAGTCAATTCCTTATATATGAATGAAGGCAATTAAAAGATTAAAAAAAAAAAATCCATCAGTATGGCAAATGATTTCTCTCTTATGAGATGTTTGGATGCAGACAGATTCAGCTCACAGAGAAGACAGGAGGAACAGGACAGAACTCAGTAACTCCTGTTTAACTAATGTACATCATGCTGTGAAAATGTATGCTTTAATATAATTTAAAAATATGTTCTGGGTGGATGCATAACCTTACAGAGACACAGAAAAGATTTACATCAAAAGGAATAAAAAGGCAATTTTCCCAGTCACAATCTTGTGACATGATTTTGTGAGACAGCAACTGGAGTTCATTCCTCACCTGATCATTCACTGGATCTGTTGCTGAAGTGGTTGGTAAAGGGAGTTTTTAATGCTTGTTGCAACAAAGGGTGATTTATTTTTTTTTTTTAGTGGCTTTGCCCGCTTGTGGCCTGTAGTGATCTGGACACCTGCGAGTCAGTTGCTGGAGAGATGGAATGTGTCTTGTCTCCACTACCCTTAATAACTGCTGTACTTGACACGTGCTAATACATGTCAAAACTCAGTTACAGCCTATTTAAACCTTCAAAGAGGTTTTACATGCAGAAATATTCTAACCTGGAGGAAATCTTAAATTATAGTGGCATAAAGCTTTTGTAGAGGAATAGAAAAGGTATCTGCTTTTCTGGAAAAAAATTACAGTAACATATGAAATTATCTTCTGAGTCCAAACCAAAAGCACGGGGAAATGTTAACATATTTTGATTTTAACTGAAATTAAAAAGATTTTTAAAAGCCAAGATTTTTAAATAGACCGGAGAGCTGTTTTTTGACAGTGCAGTTGGAGAGCATCAATATTTCAATGGTTTTTTTAAGATTTTCAGCTTGGAAAGTAAGAAGTGAGGGCTTACAACCAGGACAGGGAAGGGGAGGAGACACAGTAATGTGGACTATGCTTGGAAGGTTGATGCCAGTTACTGGAAAATACCACAGCCCTCACTCTGCAGCTGAACACCCAAGTTTTGCATTGCTTGGCTGTCGGTGGCTGTAACCAGCTGCAGGACCACCCCAGCTTGGAGCATAAACCTCCCTCCGGTGCAGAATATTCAGTGCAGATTCCCTGGCTGCTAATATCCTGCACCTTCCTTCCACCAAAAGAAACTTGTGTGCCTCCAGGTATGGTGAGGGGCTTGAGGAGGCACTGAGCACCCTGAAACACCTTGGCTTGAATGCAGTTAAAGGCACTCAGCACCCTGCAGAACCAGCCCTTCACCTTTGCAATATGTTTAAATACACCCTATAGTATCTCAAACATCGTCACTGAATTGCAAATCTGAACAGTAAAGTAAGGCTGCTTCAGGTCTGGCTTTTGCTCTTCTAGGACCTGGGGGCCCAGGAATAACCAAGAGCAGTAAATATCCACTATTATGTAGCAAATGATCATAATTTGCTTTCTTCTGAACAAGCACAACTAAGCTGCTGTAATACCGTTTTATTGCATCATGTCCTATTTCATAACAGGGTTATTTTTAAGCCCATCTACTTTACAAATTGCTGGGTGACTCTAGGTTAATTTATGTGCTATATAAATGAAGAGGTAAATCTTATTTCTGCTGATGCCAGGAAACAGAAACAAAAACTAAATAATGTGCAAGTATTGTTTGATACATGCTAAGCAGCTGATGATTTTTATACAGATTTGGATGTATATCAAATTAATCTGGCACATTAAAAGTTATAATTTCTCATTATGCCCATTAGCAGTAACCTGTGCTTAGCATAAATCCCTAGATATCACACTGTCAACACATTACATTGGTCATGACAATTTACCGTTCCACCCTATCAGCTACATGCCGTATCAGTATTACAAAAATACTGAAGAAACACCACGGCTGTAAATCCAGGTCCATTTGAAAACAATCACAAAACTCTTCTCCGCTTCAATTCTTTCACTCCTAACATGCCAGGCAGCTGATGGCAGAAGATACAGAACCATGTGCTTGGCATAACATGCATGAGCAAGGGCACCTGAACTGGGTAAGGCTGTTCAAAAATAAGCCAAACATAGAGGGCAAGGTTGGCTTTGGTCTTTTGTGGGGTTTGTTTGGGGTTTTATCTACCATTAAAACATGCCATGCACACAAAACTGTCCACAGGAAGTGTAAGGCTATCCGGAGAAGTAACTGGAAGAACTGGATATAAGAAAGTGATTTGGTGCCTGTCAAGTTTCCAGCAAAAATTCCTTATCCTTGATCTAACTAAACTGTTCCGCCAAAGCTGCTGTTTTCCAAGATCTTCCAGTAAGTCTGCAAGGGCATGAAAATGCAAAGATAGTGTAATGAGTTTTGTTATTCACGCTTACTGCAAGTTTTCAGAACAAACACACATTCATAAGCAGCATTCTTGGAAATACCCCATACAGGGAATAATGCGTGTATCAGCCTCTCTCTTGCCAAACTTCAGATCAGGTGCAGCTCACTAAATTGATGCTGTTCTTATTGCCTGCACAGTGTAGATGGCTTCAGCTTCAGAATCACTTCCAGCCCCTGTCCTCCTCTCCATCCCCATCTGGAGCCTGGCAAAAACCTAACCCCTTGACCCAAATAGCTGTCTGCAATCCATGTCTCCAGTCTCTTTCCCAAAACTATTTTTTTAAAAAAAACCTTTTATTACAGATGTTTTATTACATAAAACAAAAAGAAATCCCCACAGTAATCATATTGACCGCCCAGGTCAAACGAAGAAAGGACTCAATTCCCCGCTGCCCACCTTGAGCATGTTGCCGTAAAGGTAATCACAATGTCAAGCAATATTGCTTTCATCTCCCCAAGTGTCAGCTTTTATTGTGGCTAATATTTTTTTGACAGGGTCCATATGATAGAGGACTCCAATAAGTCAGTCTTCTGAAGCAATTTCTTCCACTGTTCCACTACAGTCGGCCTTTTTAATCCAAGAAACACCATGATATCTGTTGGAGGAGGACAGATGTGTCTGGCCTCCACAATAAACACTTGGCTTGGCAGGATAAAGCAATGCATATTCCAGATACATATTTTTCCACTCTTGTTTTAACAGTCACATAGGCTTTTCCCGTTGCCCAGTGAGAACAGGTCTATCACGGAGCAAAAGAAGTTTCCTGAAACCCTGACAGTGAGCACCCAGATGTCAGATCTGATTACGCTGCTTGCCCTCCCGTTGCACCAGTCACCAGCTCCACAAGTACATCCTGGAGCATTGTCAGAGTGACCTTCACGGGAAGACTGTCCACACCATGAAACAAAGAAGATGTATTTATAATTATCTGTCTTATTACCTTCACTTTGCGTGTCTTATCTCTGGAAGCAACGCGATTCTGACTGTATTAGAGTCCACTTGTAGATGACCGGTGTAACCAGGGCAAAAATAATACAGAATAAAATAATCCAGAATAAAATAAAATAATAGAGAATAAAATACTACAGAAACAATCCTTTATTACCCATATCCTTAAAGAAGTTGTCATACTAAACGAATTCGGTGCTGACCCCTACGCTTGCTCCCACCACAAGTTTCATGGCTGTATTTCATTTTACTTTTATTTGTCAAATCTTTCCAACGCAGTTTTTGAGCTTTCTATCCTTCTGCTTTAGCAAACCCTACCTCCTATAAATGATATGACTGAATAAATCTCCCGAGCCCTGTCCCGGGAGGTAAGGGCATTATCTAGCAAGGATTCAAGAGGCTTATCACTCTCACTCCCAAAAGCATTTGGTCTCGGTGGGAAAGATTTGCCCTTAAATGGCACACAAAACTTGGCAAGATCAGTCTCTCTGAAATAAACTGCACAATCCTAGATTTGCAGGATCAGGCTATTTAGTGGTGCTCAATTTAAAATACTGCCTTGTACACTGATAGCCATTTCAGCCTCCTACACCACCACGCAAAAACTAGAGCACAGGCTCAAAGACTGTCAAGAAGTTTGACACCATTTAATAAATCAGCACTTTGTGATGATATTAAATTGAAGGCAGACAGGCATGTCTTTCTGCTAGCAGACACTTGGGAGTGAAATTATGATCTTTGGTGGATCCAGCAATATTCCCTTTCAGTCACTGGGGAGTGCCTGTATTCCCAGGAACCGATATCATTAACCTTCTCTCCTCTCCTCCAAGTAAATACAGGCTTCTTATTGCAAAAACAACAAGAGTAGCAGTTCCAAAAGCAATGTGCCATCACCACCTCTCTGCCATCCTCACCCCACGCACCTGCTCACTCCCTCTATCGCTGCTCTGTCACGGTGCTGAGAATATTTATTCAACTCTTTCAAATGCATCAGCAGTTTGTTTTGTAAAAATTTATGGCTTTGATACGGTACCATAATTTAAGATATAAAAAATAAATTAAGGTTTATAATCCATGAGCTCCCATCCTCTCCAAAGTAATGAGATTTTGATAGATGTTTCACTTTTAAACTATCGGACCACATGGATGAGTGAGACATCCTACAGAGTAAAGACAGTGACCCATCTGGATCAACACTGAGATTCCCAGGTCTTATCCTGCATGTACTTACAAGCACCAATTGCTTCAGAAGCCCTATTTTTATATTTAAGTATGAATCCTATAGCCAGCACATGGCCTAAGTAGCCTGGCTACAAAAGGCAAGTGTTCATGATGCTAAAAACTGAAATTCTGTATTTTTTCCTTTATTCCAGCTCAGCGGATCGGATGGGATCATTCCCGGACAGCACAAGGCGAAATGTGGTGGATAGTGATGTGTCCGTGTTACCTCTGGGTGGGATGGGCTGTGCACTATGGTCCTTCACCAGGGGCAGTGGGTGGGAAGGGAAATTCAGCACTGTTTTAAACACTTTTTGCCCTAAAAGTCAATCTTATTGATGTGTTAGTTTTGCTGGTCTAACCTCCCATTTTAAAGATACAGCAATCAGTAAAAAGTACAGTGAGGCTCCATCTGTAACAAAGGACAGGATATTTATGATTATTAAAACTGAAGAATATGAGTGCATGCAACATCAATGTCTATTTCCTTTTGATACACTAAATATATAGAATGTTTCCTACTTTTTAAAGAAAAATAATTTAATTTTCATAAGCAGGAAGCTACTATTTCTATTTCCATTTTTATGTCATACTTTTTTACTTACTGCTTTTTTAAAGAAAAGCACAGAAGACAGGTTTTTTTCCCCATGCCCTCAAAATGTTACATTTTTATCCTAGTTTTGAGCTTAGAAAATTTTTCTAGCCTATTTTGTTTTCCTCTTCACCATCCACTAGAAAAGAGCAGTGCAGTCTATAGAATTAGAGATGGAAAAGGTCAGGCCAATCCATCTGCTATTGCTATTAACTCTATCAATTGCTATTATGAACATACCTTTGCTCTTTCTCACTTTGTTAATCCGCACACTCCATAATTCACACATTCAAAAGATAAGTTTCCCCTCACTCCACAGTCACACAAACCCTCATTATATGTTGCTATTAAATCTTTGCAAAGTTACTACAAAAGATGAAGGGAGAGGCTGTGAAGTGGTATAAAACGCTCCTGTTCACACAGCAAAGCAGCCGGGACTGAATGGAAGCTATAGCAGATCTGAAATGAATTAAAAGATCTTTCACACAGTATGATTCTGGGAGTATTTTATTTAATTGCAGGCAAGACGAGGTTTGTGGAAGTAATATCTTTTATTAGACCAACAAGCATAGCTAGAAAAGGGTGAAGAGCTTTTGGGCACACATGGTTTCTTCAAGTTGCCTATTTCACCAGATACATCTAATAAAATATACCATTTGTCTATCTACAAACACTGTCTGGGCAATGTTCTTGCACTATAATAGCTACAACCATAATAAGTTGCACCTTATTTAAACATATCTGCCTGCTTATTGGTTCCTGCATGCGTTTAAATCATTCATAGAGCATCTCCAAATCATTGCCTTAAATTAAGGAGGGTCAAAAGCTACAGCTCCTGATGCTACAAAACTCCTGAGAATAGTGATTGCCTGGTGAATCTGTGAGACCTGCTAAGATCTGTCAGCTAGTGTTTCACCCTCCACTTTAAAAAATGATCATTTAAATCAGTTCGGTTGTCTGATGTGAAACCTCAAAGAACTTTGGTCCAGTTCAGCAAACTTTACTTTTGCGACTATTATTTATGATACACCTGTTGTAATGACTGTTGAGTGGGTAAGGTCTGCAAGAACAGACCCAGGTTTGCATTGACTGAAAAAGTGGTTGTTTGGTTTGCTTATCTCCAGCAAGTGAGTTCTTTTCTGCATCCATTAGGGTTCACTACGGATTACAGTGTGAGACAATACTCAAGATAATGAGCTACTGAGAGCTTTTGAAATCAAATAGACAACATTTTACACATTCAGCTTTTTAAATTTGGTGGTGGCTCTGGAAATCTTGAGTGCCACTGATTTCCATGGATTTTCAGAAAGCCAGCACCTTGGGAGTATTGTTAGGATAAATAATGCAAGATCAAATGAGCTCAAAGGGCAACATTAGAGTAACAACATGTGCACCATGATACCCATACAATCGCCTTGAGAGAAAGCAGTGCTGCAAAAAGTGCCTGTACACTGCAACAACCGCAGAGTCAATGTGTATGATTATAATTATGTTGTCATTATAACATCATATTCTTACTGACCATAATTCTCAACAACACTAATGCGCACTGCAGTCGAGCAAAGATGGAAAGCAAACATCACTACCCAGCTGGCACAGGTCCTATACATTAGCTTTACAGCCGCGCTCGGTATCAAACAATCTGCAGTTTGCCGTGTGTACCCGCTATATCACACCTGCATAAGACTACCAGATGTATGTCTAAACTTCCACCACTTCTGCTACTTAGGCACATTTGTATTAATTTAGGAATAACATCCAGACCCGAGAGAGAGGAACAAAGCTGTCTACAGCAGTCACCAAAATAGCCACAAACATAAAGGTACTTTTAAAAATGACAATCAATCATAAACCAAGTGTAGCTTAAAACAGCAGAAACAACTAAGCCACAGGGCATTTCCTAGGGATATACGAGAGGCCAGGGTTAAGGCCCAGACTTGACTACACCCAGCCCGTCATTAATCACCAGGAAACATCTTTGCCTTGATCATTCAGTATTTAAAATCATAGATGTCTGACATGGGAAGACCTTTTCAATCACTTTGTTCATCCTCCTATTGCAGTATCTCAGGCAATCTTCCCCTTCAGTGTTTCTTTGATAAAGTCTGCATTAAACCTGTGCTGTACCTAAGTATTGCCCTTGAAGTAAAAGAAATGTTGTTATTAGATGGAAGAAGACAAGATGTAGGCAGAGGGAGACCAGTAAACACAGTAAAAAGCCAAAAGAAGCAGAATACACTGCACCAACTGCAATTTGCTTCATGCATGCAATACTTAGGTGATACAAAGTGGGTTTTGCACAAAGAATAAAAAATAGGGATTTTTTTTGTTAAGCCTTTTCTGTTGAAAGGTTTTTCCGAATGAAAACATTTAAGCTTTACAGTCTTTTGACTTCAAAATGTTTCCCTTGAGCCACAGCAGCAGAGCTCATCAGGCTCTGCTCACGCAGGTGTCCAACAGAAGTGCATCCATGTGTTGGGGGACTCAAGACTTCATGGACAGTCATCATCATCCCCCACCATCAGATGGAGGGGCACCACCGTGGCTCCCCAGCCTCGGTGCCACGGTAGTCCCATGCTTCTCTTCCATACCACCAGTTTCCAAGTGGGACTGGGAAGCCTGGGAGCGGAGGGATGGTGACAGAGGGATAGGGATACCAGCTCTGAGCCACGGGAGGAGCCCCTTGCCTGGGGTGTGATCCTCCTTGGCTAGTTGTCCTGGCTCCATGCCCAGAAAGCTGGGAAGTGGTTGCACCACAGCCCAGCCTTTGGGTCCCTCTGCATTTTTATCTTTACTCCGTCCTAGGATTTGAGTTGCCCCTTTTATTACACATTCAGTCCACCTGTCGCAGGGGTGACGAAAAGCAGATCCACTCAGTAAAGGTGGGCTCAGATGCTGGGTTTTAATGAATCATCTCAGTGATACTTGGCCTTGACTAATCAGTAGCTTCTGTGGGAAAACAACTGAATTAATATTCATCCTGGTGCCAGATTTTAAAGACTGTCTGTGCCAAGCGCTGTGGATTATTGGCAACAAGGCACTGTTTTCCTCCCTCAGACATGTCAGCGTACAAAGCAATAAAAGTCACAAAGGAAAAAAAATGTTGCATTTTAGAGATTCTTTCTTTCTACAAAGCTAGCCATTATCTTGACTCTCTCTGAAGCCAGGAAACGTCCACTGAGTCAACATAAAAGTGACTCTATAATGGGTTATTCATCAACTGTTCATATTTGTGACTGACCTGACAGGGCTCATCTCCTGGAAGCAGACAGTGCAGAGCGCTACCACCTACAGCAGGGGCAGGGTTGAATGTACGGGAGAGAAAACAAGAAAACAGTGCTGAACCTCCCTCACCCTGCCCGCAAAATCCTTTCTGGTGAAAATCGTTTTTAGCTGTTAATGTTGTTTTACGGCCCAATTACTCCTACCACCATCTGCTTCTTTGTGAAAACATTCTGTAGATGCTGAAGTAACCAGACCAAGCAAAGGGCTGAGACAGACATCGTCATTAAAGTCTCATAACTAATGCTGTGACCAGGGCTGGGCGAGCAGCTGTGGCCAGCTAGGGCAACAGCTTCTGAGCAAGACGTAAAACTTGGAGCAAACTGGAGAAAGGAGAGAAGAGAGTTTATCACAGAGATCAGAAAAATTCCCCGCAGAAAGCGCTCTTTAAGTCCTTTCAGTTGGTGAATCTTGTGTATTCAAAGGACCAAATCCTGAAATTCAGAAATAAAAAATTGATGCGCTCAAAGTCGCCTCTTCCTGGAGCACACTGCAGAGAGCCTTGCATGCTCCACAGAAGCCACACTACACAGCTAGTGAATGAGCCCTAAGGCGTATATACTTTCAGCAAATCTGCAGTCATCTCAACGGTAACTTTGCAGAAGAGGGACAAAAGCCATCCCAGTAAGGGACAGCTTTAACATGATCCAGAGAAAGGGATGAACTCCAAAAGGGATTAGGAGATTATCCATTCCTCTTCCACCAGGTTGGACACCACTATATTTCAGGTCTTGTTGATATTGCAGTATTTTTGCTTAAAGGCAGAGAAGCACTCCTCAGGACAGGGCTCCTAGCTCCTGAGACAGCAGATGCCTTTAATTTCAGGTTAGATTTAACATGCCTCAGGCCATAGAGTTCTTGGTCATGTTGACTAAGTGCTTTGAATCAGGGCTTGTGAGCTCAGACTTCAATGCCAAAAGAGCTTATAAGGATCCTGAGAACCTCCTGAAAACCTTGAGGGGTAAACAGCCTGTGCTGCTCTCCTTACATGGAGAGGTGTTTTGTTACCTGGGAACCTCTGCTGCTTTTGCAGACTTCCATGGTAGGAAGACGCTACTGGACAAGAGTAAAGAGAGAAGAGTCAAAGCATCAACCATACCTTAGCTAAGTAAAAAGTCACAGGCTGCTTTGAACATGGAGAAAATCTAGCACTCTGATTTTTATGAAAATTCAAATGGAGCATGTATATATATTAAGAATGAAACTGCCAATTACTAACTTTGGGTTTTACTTCTCTGCATACCAAATGCTCTCCCAGTTTTCCATGTATCCTATAGTGGTAAGAGGCCAGGGTGTGTCTGTATTTCCAGCATAAACTTCAATTTTATGGGTTTACAAATCAGATGTTTTAAATTACAGCTGAATGAGACTGAAGACTCCTACACAAGTTGTCATGTCAAAAGTGAACTGGGGAAACATTCATACACATTTTTGCGCTGGGTATAGCATGTGCAAAAGAGAGGTTATGAAAACTACTTTTAAGCCTTTGAGAATAGTACGGCTACACTGCATCCTCCCGGTGGTTTTACCAACGTCCCAGTGACACAGAGTAACACAGTGAGTCCTGCATCTACCTCATGAAGCTGGCATAAGCAGTGTTCTCAGTCGCAATGTCCTGGAAGACCACTAGCATATCACTCCTCAGCTGCCATTTTAGCCCTTTGGGACTGCTGATAGCATCATTCCTGGGACAGCTTTTATGTTACAGCTAAGGATCAGCAATTCTAGGGCTACTTGCCAAGAGAAGACAAATCCTTTGAACTTCGTAGCCAAAGACACTGCAAATGTTCTTTTAGCCAGTAAATAGTCTCAGATTTTTATTATTTGCCAACCTTTGCTTTATGAAAGACTTTTATACAAAAACAAGGGAAGAAATAAACAAATTTCAGTCAGCAATACAAAGTGCAAGTGACTTCCACATAACCTGCTGTAGAAAGTAATATCTATCGTTTTCGGGTGGTAAAATTTAACATAAAGGAAAAAAGATGGTCACTTGATGTGTTAGCCTGGGATGCTGGCCATAGGGCTAACACTGCTTCTCTGCCTTGGACCTTCTGTGAGCAAAATCATGAAGGTCCAGACCTTCAAAGTGCCTAATACCCGTTGACTGTTTTCAGCAGGAATAAAAAACTACCTTAATTCTTGTGCTTGTGCTTCAGACCGCACCATGCAACATGGAGGTTTCTTCACACACCTCATCAAACAGGTGTAGTGAGTATAAACCCTGTGAAGTTCATGAGATGTTCATATAAGACAGAGAAGTAGCTAAGAAGAAAAGGAATTATATACCACAGTTATTAGACTCTTAAAATTATTTGGTCATACTATATGGATGTGCCAATCCAGGTAAGAATTTTTTTCCGTAACAAAGTATTGGCTGTGTACGCTGCTTTTACATTGTTTTCCTACCCATCAGACTTCTTTTTTAAAAAGCTTCATTTTCATAATATAAAAACTAGTTGATCTTAATGGTCTTGGAGAAGGATGATGCAAGAGGACTTAATTCTGATTGTGGACTCAAGACTGAGTCATGACTGGGTTTGACAGTATTTTTTTAACTGTACATTTTTAAACTATTATACATTATTCTCCAGTCTCTGGGTTCATAGCAACTCACAGAATTTACATACAGTTGTCCTGGTTTCTGCCACAAATGAGGAACAAAATCTGCAAAGTTCTAAAATAGACTAGAAATATTGGCTAATCTGAAGTTTCACAAAATTGTTAAGAAAATGCTCCATCGTACATCACTTCTGAGGTTTCAGATTTTGCAGAATTTACCATAGGTGACTGCACTGTGGTGGTTATTAGTGGGGCCGGCAGAAGAGTTGGAAGGAAGGGCCAAAAGCTGCAGTCACCGACAGGTCCTCCATGGCTGGTGGGAAGAAGGGGAGCAGCCAGTTGCTTTCTATGAAACACTCCCTTTCTGACAGAGGAGAGATAAGGGCACGCTCCAGATTGCATGTATATGGATATTGCATGTGTACGCCGCCTGATCCACTGCCCACAGAAGTCAAAGTTATATGGAGTTTAACAAGAGCTGGACTAAGTTGACGTTTTAGTTCCTTTGACTCAGCAAAACACTTCAACTCCATCCCTAGTCAGGATGGGACCCAATCACACACCTAACTTTCAATCTTTGGCATCAGCTGGCCATTAAAAACGCCATCTTGAACACAGATGAACTTTGAAGCAGGGCCAATGGAAAGGCTATTGCTCCAGCACAACTAGGTGATAGCAAGAAAATTGAATGTACTTTTCCTGTAAGAGCTCTACAGGAAACAATGTCTCTGCAGTTAAAAATAAGCAAAGTACAGAGCCCTCAGTGACTGCTGGCTCTGTTTATTCGGTATATTTTGTTTATTAGGTATATTAGGAGTTGCTGTAGACTGCCTTTGACAAACATTTTCGGTATCAACAAAATCCTGGTAACACTAAGCAGTTCGGGTTGTAGTCTTTGAAACTCCTTTTCTAGACAACATTCATCTTCCTAATTAATAATTAATCGCACTGTGTTTTTAAAGAGATTATCAGGTGTGATAGCAGAGTGTGCCTAAGGCAGTGACTTCATTAACCATACGGAAGAAGTTTACTTTGTAGTTCTCCTGCCTGTCACAGGGGTAGGTGCCAAAGGGGTCTCTCTTAGGTTAGAAAGTCAAAGAGCAACAATTTAGAGCAGGAAACAATTGGGCTATTATTTTTCTTTTTTCTTTTCCTTCTTAAGGAGCTTTTAAATCATAAAACTTCAGATGCTTGTTGTGCAATTTAAGACTCAAGTCGACTTTTCCTACAAAAAGGCCCAATTCTGTGAAGAACGCAGCGCCCTTCCGAGTTAGTCCGAGGACCTTCCTTTGTCAGTGCATGTTACCATGGTAGGAAGAGTTTACAAACACTGTTCCACCTAACAAGGCTTTGAACTGCATTTGTGCAGGGACGCTCCACAGCGTGCCAAGAGTGTCAGCGGGGCTGGAAACACTGATTTCACCTACAGGACAGTATCTCAAGTAGGCTCTCAGCAAGAACTCGCAGCGGATCCTGCCCAGACCGGAGCCAGTTTGTGGCCCTGACTTGAAATGTCAACAGCAGCATGAAAGCCAGCAGCCCCCCGAGGATTACAAGACTGTTTTCAATACGATCAGGCAAGAATAGTGCTGGATAAGTAATCATTACCCATTAATTTGATTCATTTCTGTCAGTGAAGCAGCTCTGTGCATTAATTCTGGAAGGATTTCTGCGCTATCAATGAAATTTTTTCTCTTATTTGTCAATTTTGCTACTGCCATTGCCTGGTTTCAATACCGACAGATACTTTATGCCTTTTGCCATTAAGCTTTTGCTCACCTTTATGAAGTGTCATTAGGATTATTCCCACTGATGGGGAAACAGGGAGGGTAACGTCCTGCCCACAGACTGGACTGATAATACAGTTGAGACTGAAAATCTGATGGCCTGACTCTGCCTCCTCTTTAACCAGCAGGATAATGAGAAAGAACACAAATCCCCAGCTTTTTTTGAAATGTTTTTCACAAAGGAGTTGCAGAGGAGGGTGCAACTGCCCCCTGTAACTTAGCACTAATCTGCAATTAAATATACTAGTTTTTAAAGTCAACAGCAAAAATCTAATGTGAAACTACTTGATACAATGGGTCCATTTCTCCTTGAATTTTCTCCTGTGAATTATCTTCTATTTTTAGATCTTTTATTTTTAGGCTGCTGCATACTATTGCTGGGCAGCTCAACCAACTATTAATTGGAAATGTTTTACTTCTCATGCAGTTTTATTTCATTGCTTTCTGCATCACTTGAACCAAACTATCCTCCAAGGAGATGACAGGCTATGGAGAGCACATTTAAAGGACAGTTACAAGCTGTGCTCTTTGGGTGCAGTGTGGCACTATTATAAACCTTTTGCTGTTCTCTCCTCCTACACCTGCATACGTTTGTGTCTCTGCACACTTTTTTTTAAGCCATGTCAAACTTTATGGAGTATTAGGGCCATATGGCAGCAGTTCAGCAAGCTCTCAGTATGCACCTGAGATTAAAAGACTCCCTGAGCACAGTCGGTGGAGTCCCGTGACAATATCCGTGTGCCGTATACAGTGCTCAGTCATGACAAATAGATCCAAATGATCTGACGTGGGGAGGGGTGGGAGCTGGAAAACCCAGCAGGGCACTTCACAGCTGCAGGTCCTTGCATTTTTGGCAGCTGCGTTACCGACTTCGACGTACTATGCCACCTAGCCAAGTTTGAAGCTAAACTTAAGGAAGTGGTACATGATCATAACCACTGTTTTTAATACTATTGTCACTACCTTTCTCAGTAACCTAGACAACAGCAAAAACCTAATTTCTTTCCAGTTTCAGAGCACTACTATACTAGTCTAAACTACTGTTTGAGCTGAAGTCAGTGGCAAAGCACGAGTCAGGAATAAAATCAGCCCCCATTCAACTGGCATTTCATTTAAAGGGACTTAACATTTGCTGGGATATTTAACTCCACAAAGCTCACATGCCTTTGCAAGCTACCACTTTAAAATACTAGCTAAAAATATTTGCGTTATCTGAAGTCAGATGAATAAATCCTCCCTACTGCTGGGTACACAGTGTGGCAGTGTACAATACAACTGCAAATTTATTTGTTAGAAACTGTACATCTGTTATGATTTACGCTTGCCAAAATATAATTCTTTATGGCAACAATTGTTTCATGGTGCTTAAAGTTTTTCACCTCTGTGCCAGGAATCTCATATGGGATAATTCCATGACCTTGGAATCCAGCAGATACATTCCACATCTGTCTGGTCTGGGAAAGCCCGAGTTTGTTGTGTGAAAACCATAGTGGGAAAATAAGACCTGGAAATATCTGAAAATACAGAAACTGCAGTGCTGCTTCTTTTTTTCTTTTTTTTTTTTTAATTACCAGTTTCAAGTGAAGTAAATCAATCTCACAAAAGCGATTACTTTGCTTTTGTAAGCAGACATTCACTTCTGATCCTATCTTCAAATTAAGGAATATGGTATAAACATTAAAATAATTCTATCTCTGGAAAAAATCACAGCCTTTAAATATTAAAACTAAATCTTGTTGAAGGCTGCTTGAGATTTAAATGGAAAAGCACCCAACCTACTGCAAGTAAACATCTTATTGGTTGCCTGTGAATATTTGGGATGGCAGAAAAACTGTAGCTGTCCTGGAATCTCTGGATAATACTTTTCTCATTAGACTTTTTAACGAAAGATGAACCATAAACAGTTTTGTGAGCAGTGAACTTAAAAAGCCCTGGTTTCCTGTGACTCTTCCCTGTGCACATTTTCTGTTATTCTAATAATTTGGCTGAGCTCCTGCCGCAGCCTCGCTCTTCATGCGGCACTATGCATTTTCATGCATACAGACTGCACCTCAAATAACCTGCATCCCAATACAATCTGTGCAACACTGGAGATAAGATGGTGGATAGAAAGCCATGAAAAAAAGGTTATACTAAGAAAAACAAAGACAAGGTGAATGTGCTTGTTTGAGAAGGGGGAGACTAAATATTCTTGTCCTTACTAACCACGATGATATTCCTGCTTTAAAGCAGGAATTGCTGTTCTGATCATCACTGAGGCTGGAAGTCTCACTTTCAAAAGGGTTTAATGGTTGCTCCTCAGTCTGCAAATCCTGAAGGTGCCAATTCACTTACAGGCTATGTCCTTCTGCAGGACCAATATAATTAAAAGATGGTATCCCAAAAGGATGTCGTAGAGGAAGGCAGCATTGCAGGCTAACCAGAAATGAACAATTAATTTATGAAATTCATACAAAACTGTGCTAACAATTTAAAATCCATGTGTGAGTCCTGGGTGTCTTAGAGAAGCTTTTACGATAGGAGTCACAAGATCCCACTTGGAAGCAGTATCTGGGATGCTGGTGCACCAAAGCTTTGTAAATTGGTAACTGATTTGTCTAAGGCATGCCATGAATGACTGTGGTTTGTAATAAATTAGTATGTTGCCCCAAAATTGTGTGGCAAAGTTTAGCTTTGTACTACTGGACATACTGTGCTCCAAAGGAGACTGCATTCTGTTGATACATGAAATGGTTTCTGCATATAGAGCAGCCAAACAAATTGGCTGCATTTCTAGTGTTTTCAATTATAAGGTCACAAACATCAAAAAACATATGAAAGAAGCTAATGACTTTTCAATGTATTGTGACAACAAACCAGCCAAAACTACTTGCAACTAGTTTGTAGAATAATGTGTTCCTGGCAGCTCGCATCAACTCTCCTGCAGAAAAGTTTAACATCAAAGATGTAAACTCCTGTAAAATCAGGTTTAACATACAAAGCTTAAACTATGTGTGAGCAGGCAGAAATACTACTGCAGCACAAGAAATAGTTGATACTGGATGTTCTTACTTTAATGTAGAAAAATACAGGCAATTTCCAAAGTGAGAAACTATGTTAGATTTATAGTGGGAGGGTGAGGTGAGCAGGTACTTTATGATTATGCAGTATGCAGTGTTAATACTTTTCTACCCATTCAAGTCTTAACAGCTGTTCCATCAAGAGGGGGAAAATAAAGGCCCTTGGTAACTCTTAACCAAGCTGCCAATTTTCCACATGGGATTCAATGGCTAAGAAAATCAGGTTTTCCTAGCCTCATGCTGCTGCAAGGAATAACACCACACTCAGTAACACTAGTAGAAATAAAAATTCCCTATTTCTGCAAAAAAGTTGTATTTCGTAAATTTTTCTTATATGCTAAATATCTTGTTAACAAAAAAATTTCCCTATGTAATATCTAGTCTCTTTCACTCTGACACTATTGTTTCGAAGGGGCACTGCTCGTCACATATTTAAAGATCCTTAAGTGTCTGTGTGATACACAGGTGCAGTTATTTGCACTGACAATTTTGTGAGCATCAGAAGAGAAACTACGTTCATAAATCAAATGCGTATTTCCAACACTCAAGAGGAAAGAAGGATGGAATTTTAAGTTTCAGATATTTATTATGAACCAAATTCTGGCTGCCTTGGATAGAGGCAGCTGTCCAAAAATCCACAGATAAGGAGCAAGCAAAGAAAAACCTGTTGGGCTCTAAACCATCTGGAATGGGCGCTGTACAAGCCCTTTATGACCTGAGCAGGGCAGGGTCTCTTTCCTCCTAAATCACGTCACAACACAGCAGCCTGATGGAGGCAGGGATGTATTCTGTTTACATAAAACTGGATCCCAAGGCAACACAATCATACCAGCTTCCTTACATCCATCTGACACACCTTCTCCCACAGTGAGGGATTCAGATTACCTCCTAGCTCCTGTGCCAGCACTGCCTCCTTGCTGGTCACGTAACATCTGGCCTGGCATGTGCACTTGAACTGTCACCACACAGCCATATGTTGGTCATTCCCAGGCTATATATTTGTGTATGAACACTCACAGCTGGCACTGAAAAGCTCCTGCTTCAATACATAAACAATCATATCCTAATGCTGTCTTGTTATTCTTAGTCTGAGACTCTCTAATACCTTTTTAAAACTTGTTATATCACAGCGCCTAGGTATCTGTATGAGATACCAAGGATCCAAATATTTATGTCAGAGAAGGAGGAAAAACCCCGTCAGCATCTGTTTGCAGAAGTGAGATGGTGGAACTGAAGTGTCAGATAATCTCCCAAAAAGATGTCAGCATTTTCAGCTGCCTGACAGATCTGTCTGCCTGCGTGAGAGTAAACAAGAAAATGGCTCAGCCATTTGGACTGAGCTTAAGGCAAAATGAAGAACAAATTATCCATTTTCAGATCAGGTCTCCTGCTCCAGTTTACAGATGTACATTTGTGATTTCCCCTGTAAGTCCCTTTGGGAACAATGATCAATGCAGTGTGTGGCTGGCCAGCCTCATTGAAGTATTGGCAATTTGGAACAAGAAAAATCTCCTGTAGAAAACAAACCTTCAAACAGTAAAGACACTAGACACACCTCAAAATTCCTCTGCATCTTCAACTTACTGGAAATTAGGGATCGTCCCACTTAAGACATTTCCATGGAACTGGTGTCTGAATTCACTTGAGTAATTCTCCTGGTGTGAGTGGAGTTAGTTCAGATTTATGCTGAAGTAAGAGATTAAACTGAACCTAAATGTCTTTTAATACAAAGTCTTGATCTTTACCAGGAAATGACAGAACTTATCAGGATGCCAATCTTACCTCTGTAATAATGAAGAAGTCATCACCGGGCTCTCCCTGCACAACAATTTTTTCTCCATCTTCAAACTGGACAGGTTCCAGCGCATCAGCCACTGTCAGCCGCTCCCATTTGTCCAGGGACTCTAAAATATTGAAGATCATAAAGCTTTGTTATAAGAAGACTCTAACTTTGGCTGAGATTTGTATCTAAACTGACAGCTCTGCTGTGCCTGGTTCTGTTATAAAAGAAACATTTCTTTCATCCAGGCACTTTGCACGAACCTCCAGTTGGGAAACATGTATGTATTTATTCATTGTGTCTTAGAGTTAATAATCACCCAGATAATAATCTTAAAAGTTGGACAGGAAAAGTTGGCTGTGGTTCCCTATGCCTGCGATCTGATCTGCAGTGCTGCTGATGCTGCAGTGGATTGGAGCAGCCTAGGAGCTGTTTTGGAGATACCAGTGATATGGGAGTGCCGAGATTCTCTTACCACATCCCACACCAGATGTCAGAACAAGTCCTGCTCTCTTTTCGTCAGAGTTGCTCTCAGCTGGTTACTGATGGCCTGCTAGATAAGCGATGCAAAAGTGCCGATCTAAAAAGTGACTCTTCCCCCATGGGTGAGAGCACGCACCACTGAAGCCAACGGCAAGACCCCGGTAGCATGGGTGGCAGTGAGACTAGAGGCTCAGCATGGACGTGTGAAGTGGCACCTCTGTTTCACTTGCCAGCGGGATGGTTTACAAAGTGTTTTTCTTTTCATTCCCCCACTTGGAGAGAAAAGTTGTAAAACTTCAAAGTAAACTTCAATAAGAAAAAATTACCGGTCTGTTTTATGAGTGATGGAGCTAATACAGCCTGCTTCCTGCGGCTTGGTGTCCTTATCACCCACCTGCAGCTGCCACAAATCCCCTGGGATACCTACACGGCAAAAGACAGCCCGCACAGCGGCTCATCCAGGGTTGCTCACTGTCCCACTGCCTGCCTCCTCCCGCGTCTGCTAAGGGATCAATTTGACCTGTCCTGCTCTCGCAGAGAGGAGGGCTGCCAACCTGTCTCTCTCTCTCCTCTACCCATTTGCATGAGAATTCAAGACAATGAATTGTACTTGAACTTTCGTACCTTTATCAGATTCGACTGAAAGAAGTGACAGTTTAAAAGTTATTAAAAGAAACAGATAATACAATGATATAACCTTCACTGCCTCAAAAAGCTGGGCTAAAATTCATGTACTAGAGCTCTGCTGATTCTTACTTATTATGAATTATTGAACTAATATAAGCCAAGACACGGCTTCTGACACCAGGATTGGATCTGGGCTGTTCCCTCCAGACTCTGCTTTCGCCATTTTGTTCAAAATATTGCTTAGAAGTATTGTGTGAGGGTGAAAGAGTTGTTCTTTAAAAGTTAAAAAGCCTTTTGGCTGAGCTTAGAAGTGCACACTGAGTCTGGTAACAAAACCAGATCAAAGCGATCAATGCACCAAAGGTAAGTTTTGAGCTGCCTGACACACATATGTCTTCATGGGTTTATGCCACTTTGTGTTGCTGTTTGGGAAATGATTACTTCTAGCATTTTCCGCACCTATAATCACTAATGCACTTTCCTGGTGTATTTGTGACCTTTGCTGCAGAAGCATTAATATCAAAGACCAAGCCCATATTGTCAATGCAACATTCAAAAAGTGCTCTGTTTCACTAAAAATAAGCATAAAACTCTTTCATACAGACTAGAGTAGGCTTTTTCTTTTTTTTAAAAAAGAACTCGGTAATTAACAATGAAAAGAAAGAGTCTCTTGAAACTTCTTCTTCAGTTGGCTTTATGAGAAATTCAAAGCTAATTCTAGCTCTAGTCACAAAGTGTCTCTCTTTTGTCTAAGGGAATTGTACCACTACAAATACATTGGTTAATGACTCTTGCAAACAGAGCATTATAAAGAATATTGTAAACGATAAAACTCCTAAAGTTCTTGTTGCAGAATTAAAGTCAAACAACACATAAAGTAGACCATCTGCAATCTTTTGCAATTTCTAAATTGTACATATCAATTCATAGCTTTACATTTAATTAAACTCCAGAAGAAAGAGTTAAAACAATTAGTTTTCTAATACTTTGTTTGATACACTATAAGCAGCTACTGATAATCAAAAAAATCCTTAGATTTTTAAAAAAAAGACCCTTACAATTATATGGCTAGTTACAGACACCAGACAGGCCTTGAAAAAATATACATAAGCAGCAGGTAGAGGTTCTTCTACCAAGAAATCACTGATTGCTGACCACATTAAGGCATGAAGTGAAGTTGACTTCTCAGTGCTGTGTTGAGATTTCTAAAATACCTTTCTGTTTCCCAGGTGCCACCTGCTCTTTAGACACGCGAAATAGATCCTTACACGTTTCACCTAAGGTCTCCATCTTCCTGAAATGATGTGTTATTTTGTCCACGGCTTTTCCGTACTTAAAAAAGGTTCAAATCTTGAAGTCCTTCCTCTTTTTTTACTGAGATTCAAAAGCCATACTACAAACTAGGATATAATTACATTGCAAACCGCATGTTTAAGGAAGCACATCTTTGAATAACCTTTCTACTCTGAAATTGTTTTGAGATGTCTCATTGTTGTAATTGCTCCTCATTAGTGCAGGTGCAGAGATCCTTTTTCTTTAAATACTCATTGTAATTTGGTATAATTTGTGCTCTTAATTTAGGAAGATTTAAATTAGGCATAAAAGAAGTCATTTAAATGATGAAAACTTCATTAATAAGTGAGCAACATACTTGGCCTTACTTTAAGCATACAAATGTAATTGAAAATTTCATGGATAGCACCTCTCAGAAGTTCAAGTATATTTTCACTAAGACACTTTCATATTTCAGGTACCTAAGCTCGAATGGTAGATGAAAACCATAAACAAGAAACATAAATTGTTTAAGTAGAAATATAAATACTTTAATTATATAGCAAATTAATCCTGAATTGTTTTTTTCAAAATAGCCCCAGTAGAAACATGGTGTTTCTCCTACAGCATCAACATTTCATTGTACTGTCTAACACTGTCCTCCTTATTAGAAGCTTTTGTTCTCCTAATGGTGATTGATTGGTCAGGCATTATGGGTTTGTTGTTTTTCCTACTGAAGGCCATCAAGAACATGTCCAAATTTCGTGGCTATCACATTAATCAAAGGGAAACAAAATCCAAGGACAAGAAGCTAAACAGATGTTTTAAGAATGTGAGACAGGGGCTGTAAAATACACAGAAGAAAAAAAAAAAATCAGTCTGTTCTGATTTGCAAGGTTAGTTCATTCAGTGCACATATATACAGTATTCTTGCAGGAAAAAGCTTCTCACCTGTCACCTGGAAGGCTGTAACTAGACTTTATAACAAACTCATACCTCTGCACTGCTTTCACCTCTATCCATATGATCTTTGCTACAACAGCAGCTACTGAAAGGTTACCAGTGCATGCCTGCTCCCATATTTAAGGAAAGATTTGTCCTTCAAACACACGTTCAGTGCATATTAAAAAACGAGAAAAACAAGTCCCAAAAAGGGCCCTTTACTCTTTCATTCCTTCGGAAATGATGCAACTGTGAGACCTTCTGTTTGACCACCATTGCTTTCATCGTGCCATCAAAGACCAAAATTCATTCTGCCAACACATAACGGAGGAACTAACAGGCAAGTCCAAAGGGCAACTGACCCAAAATGGAGACCTTGCTCAGGAATTCTTCATACATCTTCCGCTTTCTCAGCGTGCTGCCCTGTTATTAAAGGAGAGAGAAAAAGGAGGTAGAACATTACACAAAGTATTTTTGTGATTTCTTCCTACAGCTGCTCTTTTTTTTCCCCTCCCATTCCAAATCTTAAGCATAGCCAGTATAAACAGCCTAAGGCAAATGTTTCCCCATAAAATGTCTGGGCAAGTTGTATTGCTGATAAGCAAAGACAGAAGGAATCAAACTCAATCCTGGTGTAATTTCACTGACTTCACTAGTGTTACTGGACACCGCAGATGAATTGTATCCATTATTTACAGGCACTCATTTTAAAGCCAGAGCTTCATCAATTAACTGTCTAGCTAATTCAATATATATATCTAGTTACCAATGAGGCCCTGCTAGAAGAGAATTTACAATTACCAAGTAGGATAAAACTTAAAATGTCTCCCTCATGGGTCCCATCCTTTTAGGTTAAAACCTCTTTAATGCCAAGAGCATTTATCTGTAAGTCCGGTTTATGTTATGTATAGCGTTGTATGTATTGTTACTGCTGAGCAACCTATTCATATTATTATTTTAACAAAATTTAAGCATTTTGGAGCAGACAATCCATCAATGTATGTGTAGCCACCAGCACAGTCATTCCCATCCTACTAAGATTTTATTGTGTGATAAATTACTGAGAAACTTTCTGCTTACATAGTGTTTGATCATCATAGACAAAAACTGTAAGTAGCCATTCCAGCACACATTTTTGAAAGAGATTCAGGTATGAATAAATACAATGCAGTTTTACCAACACACAGATAATTAATTCATCTTTAACTCCTTCTGCAGTGACACAAGTGACTTGAAAAGAAAACCTTCCCAGGGACCAAAGAGGAACTCCAGGGTCTTCCTTGGTACTATGCAGTTTATTCCACACTGTTATATGACAGCCTGCATCATTTCTGCCTGGGTAGATTCCCTGTGGATGTTGAAGGCTGCCTGGTGCCTGCTAGTCAAACCTACAAGGCAGGAGTACAGCACAAAGACGGTACATTCATCTTCTGAAGAAAGGGGAAATAAAGATGGCATTTACTAACAGGCTGGACAGAGAAGACAGAAGCAAATGTCAGTTGTCTATTCTTTCTTCTCCAAGTAAGCACTGGTAAGTGCTGGAAGCAGAGGCAGAAACTGGGGATAGAGAAAGGAAAAGGAGAAGAAACATTCTACCCTCCACTGTGAAAGAATTCAGAAGTGCTTTAGGTACGAAAAAGGGAAAGGCTGGTGTACTCAAGTGCAATGATATATATAACTAAGAATTAAACATCGTCCCTCTTCCTACATGCACTGTGCAAGTGGGGCTTGATTCAACGACCACCAAAGCAACGTGAATCCTTCCACCAACATCAACGGGCTTTGGCTCCAGCTTCTGACCCAGCACCAGCAGAAGCTGGGGGTGCTCTCCTCTGGGGCAGCTCCCATTCGTGCCCCTCTCCTGGGGCCACCCCTGCTCCGAAACAGCCGCAGCACTGTTCAGGAGCTGCCACTCTTCCCAGGTATCTCTGGATCAGCAGCAGCACCAGCTACCGAGGTCTCCCCCTCCGCACCCTGTTCATAATTTCCGAGTCTGGTGATGACAGTTCGCCTCTCGGCGATAGCATCGGTAACCCTTGTCTGACCTCTCTGTCTGACAAACCTGGTTCTCAACCTCGGGGGCCCCTGAGAGCATTTGAAGTGCCAGAAAGAAAAAAGAAAAAAAAAGAACTTCAAACAGAGAAGGCTCTGCAAACCACGCCAGATCCTGACAGCTCGCTGCGAGACAAAGAATGGAAAACTGGACACTGCGCAGTTGTTGCTTTCCTCCCTGCAATCGAGTGGAAACGAGACCAGCAAAATTGACAGCTGTGGAAAACCAGATTGGTGGTTTAGTTTGATGGGCTGGGGCACCCAGGGACAGACGTGGAAAATGCTTTTTAAATGACTTGCGGACACAGATGAATTTTAAGAAGCAGTAATCAGTAGCCATAAGTGACGCCTGACCACAACTTTGAGTATTTAGAGATGCAGACAAGACCCAGGAAGGTAAGAATTGCAGGCATCCCGCCTGGCCTGGAGAGCAAAAGCCCATCACTTCCTACAGCAAAACGGGTGTGTTATGCCTTGGCTAAACTAAGCCAGGGCAGCGGTACAGAATCCACCATGAAGACAAGTGCAAAAGCAAAACTGAAGTGGAAAGAATTAATTAAATGTGCTGTTACAATTTTTTGTGTTGTGATAGTATCTAGAACCTCAGTGGGACTCCACTTAATGCATAGCTACACTGTCTTAAACATCCCATGTCTCATTATAATACCACAAAGGTAAGGGAGAACAAGAGCCTAGGGAAGAACTAGTGGTTGAGGCTTAAGAGTCCTATTTCCCAGCACAGGCACTGAAATGCAAGGTGACCCAACCGATGGCTCATGACTCAACCTGCAGGATGGCTCCATCCAACCCTTCATCTCTCCTGGAGGAGACAAACAACAGCCTCCAGGATGGCACAAGCCACCTGACAGCAGAGCTTCACCTAAGGGTGCCCAGGCAGGCACAAAAGCTTTCTCTGCATTTTCAGAGCACACGAGGCTGGATCCCAATTGGCACAACCAGATCCCAATTTCTCTTCCAGAAAGGAGAAGCTTGGCTCACCCTCACACACATTGTTTTCACCTGAGTGTGTTTTCCTGCTCAAGCTTGCTCAAGCAGAGTGAGGGGAAGAGATTTTGAGAGAACAATACTCTAATATAAGCTAAAAACAACCCAGTGGTAGAAATCTTACAACCAACCAAAGCATGTGCTTATTTCAGTTGGCATTAATCTTCTTTTTCTCCCCAGGAAACACAGAGAACATGCCTACTTCCCACCTTCCTTGATCAGCTTAATACTCCCTTCTCATCCTCTCCCATAGGCATAAGGTCCTCTCTGACTCCTGATGTCCTTTTTATACTTGTTTTATTTGGTTTAGTCGCTTCATCCAAATTTGTTGAGGCCATGGGTATGAACACCACCATAACCTCTTCTCCTACCCTTCAAGTAATTTCTGCAGAAGTGTCAACTGGCATGCTCCCTGGGACATGTGCTAAGTCTGGTTTTATGCAATATTTTCATGGATCTTCTAGAAGCACCAACAAATCAGACAGTAACGATATCTGCAGACTAGGAGATACTATGAAAGCTTGCCAGAACAGGAAAATAACAAGAAAGGACCTGGTGACATTAGAAATGGGAGTAGAAAATAGTAGAATGAGCTTCCGTTTGGAAAATACAGCTAAGAAATGCAAAGAAAAAAAATAAAATCCAAAGCACAGATGTTTGACAAACTGAAGAAGACTGGAAAGTTGTAAAGCTGAAAGAGATTTACAGACAGTAGGTGAGACCTGGTTTGCAACATCAGACTGCAACAAAAAAATCCAGCCAAAGCTATTTTGGTCTGTATACTCAAAGACATCATCCAGGAATGAAGTTTAGAGACTCCATCTCCATGGCTTGGATGTGACGGCACCTGGCATGCTACACTCTGTCTCAATACCTCTTCTCCAGAAAAGTGCTCCCAAACCAAACAGAGCCTGAAGACATGCTAAAACACTTGGGGAGAGCCGATAAGGAAAGAGCAAAACAAATTCAGCCTGGGTATGTTAGCTCAACACTGGGATCAGAGGTATGTCATGCTCATAGCTAGCATGCATCATTGCAAGGATTTTAAGTAGACAGTGATAATCATCTACAGATATATGACAGAAAGAGAGGGCAATTTAGTACAGCATAACTTGACATAACTCAAAGTAATAGAGGAGAATTAAGAAAATCTAATTTAAGATCAATACCAAAAAAGTTTTCCCAACGTAGGAATTATTCTCTTGCAGAAAAGTTTCCCAAGGGAAGCAGTAGAAATCTTAGTGCTTGAGCCAGATAAAAACAATAGTAAATGTACATGAATAATTCTGTACTGGCAGGGTTCTTGATGGCATGTTTTAAAAAGTCTTTATTAATTCTGCTTTTTCTAACCTATTAATATCTTATTTCAATAGTCACTGCTTCTCCCTCTCCCCCTTTCCTTTGTTCACTTTCTCCCTGGTTCTGAGCTGTCATGCACAAGCTCATCTTCTTAAAGACAGTGGTTCCCACTAACTACGAAGACTCGTTAATATTCTAAGCTGCAGTGCTCCTCCCTGAAACAGTCCCAAGGAGAAACGAGATCACTTGCATTTGCCAAATCCACCCAGAAAAGAGCTCAAAGCCAGTTTTAGGACTCCTTAAAAATGTAGCAAGCCCTAGACTTAGCAATACACAGTCTAGGAAAAATGAATGCCCCAGAGATTATAACAGGTCTTGTTGAATAGGACTGTTGCATCTCTTTTCCAACTGCCCCTTCTTCTCTGTCCCTGTTTTGTCCCAGTTTTTCCTCCCACTGCTCCAGTCTGGTCTCTGTCTTTCTTCCCCTCTGCTCACCTCTTTTTGCTTTGTCTCTCCTGCACTCTTCATGTCTGCTTTTTTGCATCATTTTTTTTCAGGTGGAGTTGATTGGGTCCTTCCTAGAAATCCCCACCTTCAGTAAAAAGCCAAACAAATGGCTACCGAAAGGCAAAGCATAGCTCACATTTCAAATAAAAAGAGTTATCCTGGCAGGAGGTGCTGGAATGGCTGCCTGGACTGCTCCAGCCCCATTTAATCCCTGCATAAACCTGATATTGAATGATGTTTTGGGTGTACATTCTTACAGGAGCATGAAAGAAAGAGTCACCATGCCTACTGGCCATGAAAACAAAATAGGCTGCAAGATCCCGGTGCTATATTGCACAGACGTCGGACGGATTGCAGGCTTCGGATTTGCTGTATGTTGTGGCCACCATGCAACCTACATTTTATGGCAACATGAAGTCCTTGTGACTTTATTTTATCTGAGTAGAAAAAGGCACTTGTTAAAGAACTTGTTCTCAGGTTCAGAGCTGTGAAAAGATGGTAAAACAAAGCCAAAATAGCATAAATAAAATGAGGCATAGCATTAGGAACTGACTAACCTTGATTTGTCATGACTTACATCTCAATATTATAACTCACTTTCTGCTAGCAAAGTTTGCCAAATAGGTAAAAAGTATTGTATCCCATGCAAGTCCACTCCTAGAGCCAGGTATCTTGGACCATGGGAACCAGAGAACAGTTAAATTATCCTGAATCAAGCCTTCTTAAGGAAGAAATTACAAGAAATTAATACTTCAAATTTCCTCAGTCTGGGAACTGAATTGTCTGGGGGATCAATCTGATGTTGGGATACAGACATTTGCTTCTCTGGTATTTGTGGTATTTGCTATATTTAGAATACAAATATTGTACTACCCTGGGATGTTCCCCACTCTGTGATGCTCTTGAATCCCAACTGCAAAGAAGAGAGCAGTTGGGGCTCTGCAACTGAATTACATGAGAAACCTATGGCAAAAAAATTCCTTTGCATCTCTCCCAGAAGAATGTAAGTAAATAAATACAGAATATATACATAAATGTGTGTGTACTTGTGTGTGCACACACAGAGAACATATACATAAAAGAATTTGCAACAGAGTGAAAAGTATGCAACTCAGCACAGATAATTTTATGAAAAAAAAGGAACACACAGATGGACAGATAATTTGTGAGTGTACTGAGGGGGGAACATGTTGAAGTGTTTTTTTGTAATCCATCTAGTAGAATGAATTTCAATACTTTGTCAAGGACGCAATGAAAGCCAAGCAATTTCACTGCAAATCCTGATAAAAAGAACTATCCCAACATTTACAATCATCACAGCTGCTAAAACAAACTTGAATGTGACCTTCAAGCCATCAGGGTACCTAAGCTGAGACAATGAAACATAAAGAAATATATCTGTTTTAACAAACTTCCTTTGGGACAGGCTAAATAATAAATGGATGACAAGTGTAACTAAAAGTGTAAAAGCCAGCAGGAACTTTTTGCATCAGGCTTCGTCCATCCAAAAAAAAGAAAAACCCAAACTCCCAAACCTCCTGAGATGCATTTTATTCATACCATAAACCAGTCAGGATCAATGAGAAGTAAGTGGGGAAAATGGCACTAAGCAGACATAAAAGCTAGAAATTACTAAATGCAAAGCAAAGAACCAAAACAGAGCCTGCAAGGAAAAATGAGGTAGAGAGTCAAGTGTCTCATGACAGGGCAAAATCTTTTTGGCAAGTGTGGATCTGAAAGCATGATTTGCAAATAAATATTTACAACTTGAATAAAATTTCAGCACTAGACTGAGAAAACATGGGGCTGGTCATGGCCAGGAAGGAATGCAGACAAAAGAAAAAACTATCTCAGGTTATGGAAAGGCTTTATCTGACTACAGAAAAAACCCTATATTTTGGGGAGAAAAAGGTCATGCATCCCTTGGACAAAAGTATTTGCAAACAGAAAGCAAAAAAGAAAAACCTGCTCAATCTCAAGTTTTAAAACCATCTTAAATGATATATTTCAAAAGATATCCTAAACATTACTACCTCTTATTTAAAGGCAGAAGCATTTCTACATCCAAAATATCCAGCAACTTTCTAGAAACATAAGGTTAGAGGCTAAATGGCAGGAAACCGTGTTTCTGGGACTTGAGAGGCAGCTGCTACTACATCTTGAAAGTGAGTACAGCAAAACCAGCCACGTAATGGTGGAGTTAGCTTCAAGTATGAAATGCAGCCACTGAAACATGATGTAATTAATTCTTAGGCTTGAGGAAATGTGCAGAGAGCCACTGTAACCTGCCCTCACACGAATGCACAGACAGGTGTCTCATTTCACCTACAGCAAAGAAATTATGCATGCTGAACCTAGAAATAAATGAAAAGATGACAGAATTCACATAGTCTGGATGCATAAATTGCATTCACCGTGGACAGCACTTAAAATTGGACATTTTCTATACCTGCAGCAATTAATTCACCATGCTACCTGAAATATTTCCTAACTAAGTATTGGGAATACTACAATTACACTGTCTGGGTATCTAATGTAATGCAACAGACCACTGATTTTTAATGGCTCTAACTGTAAAAAAAAAAAACCAGAAGAAAAGAGAGAGGGAGAGAAAACACCTCTGTGTTAAGTTAAAGGTCTCATCAACTGCAGAAGCTGAGCTTGCTAGGTAAGATTCAGCCATCACTGGTTCAGAGAATATGTAAATTAATTTGAAAAGCACTTAGCACTACACTAGAATCAAACAGATGTATATCCGTGATATTCAAGTTGTATGTATAGCTAAAGATAGCACTAAAACCACAGTCTTTTCCACTTGGGACTTTAAACCCTTTTAGTAAAATCCTGTCTCTGCATCAAATATTCATCTTCTGAAGGCTGCTATCAGATGGTAATGGACATGTGACCAAACCTGAAAGCTCACAGGGTTGGATGATGTTAGGTACCACTATTTTCATCAACGCTAAAACTGAAATTACCTCTAGGCTATGAGGCCTGTGAATCTGTCCCGTCAATTCTTTTGTAGCAAGGTTACAGGCAGTTGTAAAAAGCTATGCTTAAAAAGCCAAGGAGTATGTGGCTTGTCCTGACATCTATTTCCCTCCTACACTCCTTCTCTTTTATACCTTGCATTCTTCCTTGCAGCATGCAGGTTCATCACACCAGTTATCCCAGACACTGCTCCATTGCATCCACGCAGGACATGGGACAAATAAGTTGAGTGTGCCTCTTAAATCTGTTAGGAAATTCTCCTGCCCTATGTTTTAGAAACACCTTGCAGAAAGGTCTCAGTTACTACTGCCTGCTTCCCTGCACTGGTAAGCATTCAAAAACTATTCAGCTTGCTTATCCACAAGAGAGAAGACAGTACGCTTCTCATCATTATTCCTCTATTTTGTGTTGAAGCAATCAGGCTGAATATTTAGGGATAGAGTAAATTTCCATCAGATGTACTCTCCTAGATGTCAGTGTGATGTTCGTTTATGTGATACAGAACTCAACCCATGAAACAAAGTGAAAAACAGCAGTGCTTCATACAGACACCCAACAGTCATCACACAGTACAAATAAAGATCGCTCTTACACTCTGTTGCTTAAGAACTAATCATTTAAGTGTAGAATCTACTCAATTTTTTTGCTAATTTTTCTGTTATCCATGACATCCACTGGAAATATAGATGATTTCAAAATGCACACTCCTTTATTATTCTGAGAGCATAGTGTAGTTCCTTCACATCAGAATAAAACAATGCAGCATTCAGAGACAAGTTCTATTAAGAAAAAACCTTTACATAGCGTTACGTCTGTTAGTTATCAAAAAGAAAGGAATATTTTATGGAGAAGGAAGATATGCACACAGACATCGAAAACAAACTCATTAAAAAAAGTAATGACATTGCTAAAGTTAATTATCTGTCAAAGTTTCTATTATAAACTCACCACTCAAGAACCAACAGCAAATCCATAAGCTATCACACACCCCAGGTGCCCAGAAGGTCTGTTGAGCTGTGCTGCAGGGATGAGGGAGTTTGAAAGGAGCAGAACAATAAATCATTAGCAGGGACTCTGCAGCTACCATCCTATGATATGTGTGGCTGTGTGCTGGCTAGCAAAGATGGAAGGCACAGTCCAACTGAGACTTTTTTTTTAGCAGAGCTGGATTTACCTTGTATTGCCTGCCTTGAGGAGTACAATACAAGTTCAGACAAAGACTTCATAGGCAAGGGGTAGTGCTGAAAGATGTTTTGAGTTTCACAATAGGGAGAGGATTTGCATAGCTTCGGTGGGTAACGGAGGCCTTCTGAAGTTTTCATTCATGCATAATAGTTATGCATCATGTTATTCAATTGCATTTCCTACTCAGCATCTTTCTGCTGAATCTTGTCCCCTTTTCCTTCAGTTCACTTAATTTAGTTACTCAGTGTTATTCTCATGTCCTCTTTCTTTTATGTAGGAACACAGACTATGCAGCCTTCTATCATCAGTGTACTCTGAACACAGAAGTGCTGGCGCTACAAAAGAAAGTAAAAAATATCAACTCCATAAACAAGCCGTTCTCCATAAACTTACCATTAAAATGCGTCTGTAGCTGTCTCTATCGATGCCCCAGAGCTTGAGATCTGTCTTGGCCTTGACGGTGGCAGCCCGGGGTGTTCCATAGATCAATGCCAGTTCCCCGAAACTGCCTCCTTCCCCGATGCTGGTGACCCACTCCCCGTTGACATAAACCTACCACAGCACAAGACAAAACAAGATGCAAAACCAGTTTGGGGACATAGTCGCAGTTTTCCTCCTACTGCCAGTTACCTAAAAAGCTATTAGTAATTTCCTTTCTAATCGTCAATGCTGGGGACACAGAAGGAAAACAAGAGCATACAGTTTCCGCAGTTGGTCCCCAAAGAGGGCAACAACCTGCTTTGTGGACAGAATTTCAAGTCGTCTTGCTTCAGTACAATGACCGTATTTACTCTCCGAGTTTTCAACTCCCATGGTTAACTGGCATCGTGTTTTCCCTGTTGTGTTCAAGTCTCAGACAGTCAACAAGCAGAACTGTCACAACTTTGGCTTTTTATTAACACTGTCAAACTTGAAAGGAAGGAGATTTGTTGATATGTGTAATGAGGTTTGCTGAAAAGCACCATGGCCATGAAATGTAAACCAGTCAAAACAGGGAAACATCTTTTGAAAAGGAAGATTTTTTTCTTCCCTAAGCCTAGTGCCTCCAACAACCATTTAAATATAACTACAGAGATCTCATTCTCCCTTAGTGAAGACTACTAAGTGCTTTGGACCTGAGAAGCTATGTGCAGAATTACCCTTTGTCTTTAACACCAGCTCTACAGAACTTATGAAGTAGTATTTGACCCACAGTCAATTTAGATAACATAACCTCTCGAAAGATGGTACGGATCGATACCACTATCACACTGTTTTTCCTGGATGATCTCTAATCTGAGAAGAATTCCTACACTTGAGTGCTATGTTAAACCTTCACTGGAGAAAGGGGGACTCATGCAGGTGCTTTTCGCTGGGCTGCATTTTCCTCACTATTCATGGACAATACAGCTCATGAGACATAATAGTGTATTCAAAGACTGGTATGGATTGTGTATTCTGCAGCTTGCTTGTAGGCTTGCTGTTATAAACCTACACAATAAACCCTTTTCATTCTGTTAATGTGTCTGTGAGTTTAGAGGGTAGGAAAGGCTGTGTGCATTTACCCAGTGCAGAATATATCCCAATCTGTTACAGACTGATAACAGCAGAAATCAACCAGAATGAATTTCATTTGTTTGGAAGCTCTGTGAAGAAACATAATATGAAGAAAATATGCAGGTATTCTCATCTTAAGCAGAAAACTCTGGCAAAGGAAAAGACCATAACCTATTACCAATTACTGAGTAACAGACTAGCAGTTTTTAAAAAACATATGAATTAGAGCTGTGTTCAAGCTGGGCATGAGAAAAGATGATGACCAAAGTAAATGAACTGGGGTCAAAATTCAACAAAATGTCAGTATTAATTTTACTTCTATCTTCATTTCATGATGAAAAGGCGTATTACAAACTACAGCTGGAATCAATCCCAATTTATCTTCCCAATATTCAATTAAGCTCTGATCCAGCTCCTACTGAGGCCAGTGAAATGCTGGTTCAGTAGGAGATGGATGAGGCCACGGAGCAGTTCAGCTGATCAAGAGACCTCTTGGGTATCAGCTGAAAAGGAGCAATATTAGCATCACTGCTGAACTCCAGGCAATGTCGTGGCTCTTGGTGTTCCTGGAGCATATGAGGATCAAGGGGCTGAAACAAAGGATAAAAATAATCCCAAACAGGCAGGTGGTAGCAGGCTGCCAAGAAAGAGCTCAAGCCACAAAATCTGTAGCTTCATTTCTTCGCCACGACAGAATGAATGTCACATAGGAGAATATCACACAAGAGAACAACAGCAGCATTTCCTTTCAAACTTTTACACTCACTGCAGAAAGAAAATCTCACAGAACACTGAATCTACTTTTGATTCTCCTCATGATGAAAAAAGATGAAGGCAAAAAAAGAAGTTTTAAAAAGCCAGGCAAACCCAAGCACTTTCTGGTGAAACAAGCAGGTAATACTGTGGCTTGTGGATCTTTTTTTTTTTGAGACAAGCAGGAGAAATGGATGAGTAAAATTAGGATTCTGAAAGGCTTGTGACATAACGAGAATGTATGAAAAATGTTAAACTCAATTAACCCATTGCAAAATTGTCCAGATGCATATTTGGATGTAGGGATATCCCCTTACTGTGGGGATTTCACTGGATGGATCCAGGGTTTGCTACAGTACAGCCATTCATATCCTCAGCAAAAAGTCTCAAGGATGATGGGGAAAATCTAATAATTCCAATGAGTTTTGGACCACATCCTGAACATCAACTGACATTGCATCCTTGACTCTTTTTCAGCACACCAAAAATACACATGCTTCGATATGCTCTTCTGTTCAAAAGCACAGGTTTTATTATTGCAGAAGGGTCTGAACTGTAAGCAGGAATTAAACTCATTCCAACATGTATTTTTTTAAGCAATATGGTGACATTTCCTGTTAAGGCAGTATGCATGATATGACTGCAGCCCAGAGAGGGGAATTATGCTGGTAAAACTCAAGGTAGAGCAAGTGAAGGATGGACATTTACTGTTGCACAGTTGTTATAAAAAGAGGCTACTACTAAACTGCTCTAAGACTTTAATTTTGCCGTCTTACTTACTTGACAAGACTCCCCAAAACGTGTTTGACATCTTGCCTGCAAACAGTTCATGCGAATGGCCACCCCCCACCACCGGGTTTAAAGTACTCTGAGGTGAAACCAAATCACTGATCTGACAGTCTTTGGGGCCAGCATTCACTCCCCCGATAAAAATGCCATTTCCAATATCAAACTCCAAAGGAGAAACCAGCTTGAGAATAACTGTTGTTTTCTAGGAGGAAAACCATTGTACTACATTCTCTGCAAAGGCCTAAGTCAACAATCAACTTTTGTCTTCGTGACGAAGTTCAAGTGCATTGGTGGCACATTACAAAGCCATTCTGCCCTTTAACAGAGAGTTCAGCTCCACTATGAATCTCTTTAAAATAGGTTTTATAAAAAGAAGTAGGAAGGAAAGTAGCTCTGTTTGTAAGGTGTGGGAAGTAAAGCTATTTTAGGCTCAGAACAGCTTATGAAAGCCAATGTTATATGGCAGCAGCTCAGATGATCTCCTTTATCCAAAAAAATGCTGGGCTGAGGTTTTGGCTCGGGCAGTTTTAGGCATTTGTGAACTCTCACCAAAGTGGCGAGTACATAAGTGAATTATTCCTAATTGTTACTTGACCTGCTGATCATAGCTCTGTAATAGCTGGAACCTTCTTCTTTCATGCAGCTGAAGAGGAATGTAGAACTGCAGGTGCCCAAATACGACCAAGCCATCAGGACCATCTACTTTCCACAGATCAAAAGTACTTTAGATTTCTATTGTTATCCATCTTGTAGTATGAGCGTTGCAATTTTTGTGGGCCTGAAAATCACACAACTTCGTTCATTTCATTATGGGAAAAATCTCCTGTGAACATCAGCAGCTCCTTTCTTCATGGGCTGCAATATACATAGGCGCTAACTGCGAGAGAAAATGCAATGAGTCACATACTGCTCAATGCAATAAGAATGCATCTTGGCCTCATTCATCTTCATGTTGTCTAAAGAAGCAGCAAGTAACCTTACCACAAGCAGTAATATAGCCATTTTACTTTGAAGGCAGGATATGAACATCTATCTCGGAGCTTCATTGGAGTGAATTTACCTTTACTTTAATTCTGTATTGCTGATTTCAAGTTAACTCTTAGCATTTTTTTTGCTGCCACTTTGTGATCTATGTGGACAATCTCATTTGTTTCAGGCATTGCAACTTTTAGTTGTTAAATCCCCTCACTCAGATCTGTTTGTAATAATTTGTGCTTTGTGTCTTTTCAAGCCTTAATATTTGTTATCCAAAAATGAAGATGAGGTTTATTTATTCTTGGAAAAATAAGCAAGTCTTAGACATGAAGGGTATTTATATGTGGGTAGTTTTCTCAAATAAAGCCAGTGCTTATTTGTAGTACGAATTTGCTTTTCTTAAATATAAATATACGAGCTTGGAGCCTGCCTTGAGAATCCTTAAAAATTCAAGCTGAAAACCTCCAAACTTTAAAATGTTCTGTTTCAAATTTCAAAAAGCATCCTTCTGAAATTAGAAAGATCATTAATGATGGAAGAATTGAAACCAAAAGCAATCTATGGAATCTAACCATAAAATGTAACTAGTTTTAAAATCCAACAGTATTCCCACATAAACCACCATGTAATTTTCATCTTTGTATATACAAATTAGACAGTTTCTGTATACGAATAAGGGCTTCAAGAAGATTTGACCTACAATTAAAAGATAATCTTATCTATTGTCCACAATATTCATGTATAGCTCCACATATACATTTATACAGTAAATACAGAACCTATATATGAAAAAATACTGAGAAGTTTTCCTTTTGATTTTCATCATACTGTAGTTTGGCTGCTGTTGTTTTACAAGAAGAAAAACTGAGAATGACTGTAAAGAAAGTTGCTGTGACATTAAATAGAATAGGAAGTTGTTCAGTCTAAAAAAAATACATCTGCTTTAAAAGGGTATTTGATGGTGCTTTTTAGAGTAAAAAATGTGAGGTTATAAGATTAAAATAATAAACAGGAAGTCATTTTTATATTTAGAAATATGGATTAGAGATTTTTGCAAGACACATACTTTAGCAGGTACTTTCAACATCTTTACTGGAAACTATAATTTAAGCTCTGCCAGCTACTTTTTGGCATACGTTCACATTTGTCGGAGCAGAAAAGCTTCCGGTAGACAATTGACCTCTAAGACTTCAAACCTCATGCCATCATCTACCTTGTATAAACTTTATGCATCTGCAGGGCCAGGCCATGAGTTAACAGTTCTCATCAGCCCTGAAGTGCTAAGGAGGAAGACTGCGACTGGTAACGCTATAGTGTCCCTTCCCATCCAATGCCGCTTTGGTCAAAGTATACCTGGTTTGTAGCATACAGTATATGAGAGGAAAACCCCAGGTTCTCCAGGACCTACCTCTTCCTGATTTCTAACCCCCCTTCTTTTACATATGAAAATTTGTGCCCTCCTCCCTTGCCCCATAGTCCATGCAGAGTGTGCTTGCCAATGGAAGGGTATTGAGTCTTCTTTGGCTGTCCATAGTAATACCAAGAAGGAAATGTAGAGATACTTTATTCTGTGTTAACAAGGCTTGTTTATACCCTAAGAAAGTGTAAGAGTTGAAGATAAAGTGTTATTATATTTAAAAATATTTTATTGTACTTCTAATTTGACTCAGATTATTTTTAGGGGAAAATATTAGAATGCTTTTACTTACTCTCTGGGGTGCCTATGCCAAAACTCTAACAGTAAATTACTTTTCAATGTTGCAGCTCTTTAAACTCAAAACACCACACACTGATTTTGTTATTCTGGCTTTGTTGGTGGTTTCTGTTTGGTTTTGGTTTCTTGGTTGATAGATTTATTTTTTTTCGGTTTTGCAATGACTTTCTTCCAGAGGACGGGAATTGTATAACGGCAATTGCAACCTCCTTTATGTGTATCTGTGCATGTGTATGCAAAACCTTGGTGCTTATCAGTCATGATGTTCTCAGAGTAAATTGCTCCTTGAATCCACCAGTCCTGGTATACCTGCCACTTCTGTGCAGATCAGGGAAATGATGAAGGCAGATAGCCCGGCCAGGCGTTAAAAGCCTCCATGCATAGGCCAACACCAGCTGAACTAGGCAGAAAATGGCTCGAGGCTTTAAGTCTCGGGGTCAATTGCCTACTCTCCAAGTTGCTTTTTTTCTTGGAGAAGGGTGGAAGCATGCCAAAAAATATCTGGCAAGGCTTAAATGAACTGCAGCTCGCTTACTAGCGGTCTGGATTTTCTTCAGACAATAAGGATTTTAGCACTGCTGCCCAGAAAGTAAAACTCTTTTCTGGGGAGCTCTACATACTGTGTGATAGTGCACACCCAGGGGGTCTGGGAGCTGCTGCCTTATACAGGAGCAAGTTACTCTGCACCAACTGCCCTGGTACAGACTTTACTCTGTGGGGGGAAAATGGGCTCACCTCCCTGCAGCTTCCCCGAAAAGGCAGTTAATGTAGGTAACTTCTGTAGCTACCAGGGTGTAGTTGCAACTTGCTCCTGGATGCGTGAACGTTTCTTGTGCCTTCTACGGTACCTTGCAAAGGAATTCAGTGTGTGTTTTGGCTGAAGATATAGGAAAAGCTTAGGAAGGAGAGAGTATCTAGCTGAGGAGATGGTAAGGTGCAGCCGGATGAAGGAAGGGGGATGCTGAAGTGGGACAGCATGAGCGCTGGTCACAGAAGAGTTCTGCAAGACTTAGAGGGTCAGGAGCTTTGGCTGTCCCTGAAATAAGCTCAGTCCAAATGACATCTCTTAAGTCTTGTTAGGATGTATTTGTCCTACAGGTCATGTCAGAAAACTGTCCATATTTGTGTCTGAGAAGTGTCAGGATGACATTATTGTGGATCTGTCCATTTTGATCTGTCCTAGCAGCTAGAGGCTGATTTTGGCAATTAGGGGAGTAGGGATTGAGAATGCTCGTGAAATCAAAGTTGCAATCTACTGAAAGAAACCCAGTTACTTCATTCATTCCTTAGAAAATCTGCTGTTGCAAGTCTCAAAGACAAGGCAGGAAAAATGTATATCCTATATCATACATAACTGACTGGAGGACTGCAAACTACTTGGAATACAAAGAAAACTTCTGCCTTCAACTCTAATAGAGTAAAAAAAGCTGTGCACTATGCTCTTTGTTTAGCAAAACAGCAAGTCCCCCTGAAGTCAACAGAATCGCTCATTTTCTTAAAGGAGGACTGGTGCTTAGTTTGTCAAATCAAGGGTCTGAGATAAAATTTTCAAAAGCATCTATACGGCTTAAAAGCCTACGTGTAACTGCAATGCAGTGGCACTGAGGCCATTTAGTCACTGTGGCAGTGTCGTGGTTTAAGCCCAGCCAGCAGCTAGGCACTCCACAGCCGCTCGCTCACTCCTCCCCCCTCCCAGTGGGATGGGGAGGAGAACAGAAAAAAACCCATAAAACTCATGGGTTGAGATAAGAACAATTTAATAACGAAAGTAAAATAACACGTAATACTAACAATAATAATAAGTATAATAATAATGAAAAGGAATTTAATAAAATTAAATTTAACACACAACAACAACAACACAAACAAACAAACAAACAAGAAAAGGCAGGTGATGCACAATGCAATTGCTCACCACCCGCTGACTGATGCCTGAGCAGTGATCCGCCCCTCATAGCCAACTCCCCCAGTTTATATACTGAGCATGACATTCTGTGGTATGGAATATCCCTTTGGCTAGTTCAGGTCAGCTTTCCTGGCTATGCTCCCTCCCAGCTTCTTGCACACCTGCTTGCTGGCAGAGCATGGGAAACTGAAAAATCCTTGACTTAGGGTAAGTGCTACTTAGCAACAACTAAAACATCGGTGTGTTATCGACATTATTCTCACACAAAATCCAAAACACACTGTACCAGCTACTAAGAAGAAAATTAACTCTATCCCAGCCAAAACCAGGACAGGCAGTTTTTCAAATTTTACCCCAAATCCTATCTCAGAAGCCTCACAGGTCCCTGAATTGTTCTGGGAACTATAAGATTGTTCTGCAACAGACTTTCATGCACTCGAGAAACCATTAATGAAAAATGATCTGGACACATGTCTCTTCTTGGGCCATTTGTGGTCAAGATTATTTATGAAAGGATTTCAACTTTCCATAAAAGCACAGAGAACGTCAGATACACAGCTAAAATGATGTAGTAAAGGTGTTTCTGTGTAGATGCCAGGATATAGCTGGGAAGGGAACTATGATGCCATCTTACCCAACAGAGAATACAGCAACTGGTGCTCTAAACAAGTCCTTCTCAACATTTGCAGAGCCACAGCCACCTTGGAGATTGATGGCAAAGAAAATACACAAACCACCTCATGCAATGGTTTTACAAGCAGACACAAAGCTGGCTAGGCCCTGGACTTTTATTTTCCCCATTTTGTCACTGCTTTATAAGACAATATGTGGACATGGAAGATTATCTTTTCTGCAATTAACTGCAAGGATTTTGCAGGCTGTTTTCTGATATTATTTGGTCCCCACTATCCTTGAGCCAAACGCTGAAGAAAGCTTTCCTAAAGGTTTTGAGCAAGGACAAATTATTTTTAAAGAGGATTAATCTATAACTTCAGCATGTGCATTTGCGTATGTTTGTGGGTCTGATTCAAAGCCAGTGAACTCATTAAGCTCAGTATCGGGCCCTAACCAATTATTTTAAAACTAAATTTTAGCGCTGTTCTATAAATATTGCTCTTTTATTTTCTGGCCTTGTGGATGTGGCAATGTTTGCTATTGAGAGGTATGCCTGATAGGAACAGTGAGTCAGACGGATTTCCTGAGGAGCAACTTCCAGAGGCAGAGGCAGCATGTGAGGTTTCTCAGTTCCCAACAATACCAATTAGATGGTCTCCTGACACAAACAGACTGCTAAAAAAAATAACTTTCACTAAAATAACTGGATGCCTCCTGCCCAGATTTAAAATAAATCACTTTCTCCTTTAAATATACCAAACAAAACTCATCTGGGCATCTGAAGAGCAACGTTGCTAATGAGCAAGCCTGTCCTATTTGACAACTGTGGATACGTAAGATGTGTATACAAAATTCAGTCAAATGAGGAACTTGTAGCAAAAATGCAAAAGGGTTAGTTTCATATGGGATAAAAATGATAAGAGGTGAATAGATTATGATTTGAAACACAGATTCAGAAAGTGGCTTCTTCTCAAAGACTTGATTAAACCACTGCGTACTCCTGTAAACATTTTGTGGTCTAACAGATCACTTTACACTTATAATAATCCTTGCTTTATTAATATGCTGCATTGTTCATATATTTGGACCTAATTTTAAAAGCAAATTAAGGTTTCTAAGATGAAACTCGCTGCCTGAGGCTGTATCTCAATTTGGGGAGAAAAAAAAAACAACACATGAGCTAAGATAACTGATTAAAGAAAATATTTTCCTTATGGTTGATCTGAACCCTCGGGTGCATTCCAGCACGGTGGCCTGCTCTGCCAAAGACTGCACACCTCCAGGTGTGGTTAGGGTTCTGTAGATAATGTCATTTGCTTGGTTTTGATACCGTATTTTCCTGCTTGGAATGGACAAATAAGCTAGGATGTAAAACATGCCAATTATAAAATTATGCACAAATGACTTAACACAACAAAAGCAAAGTAATGAGACCAATCCTGTGAAATCTATTTCAAGAAGAAAGGAGACAGAACCACAGCATATGGCTGGATCAAGCTGTGTGCCAGAGCATACAATTTTATTATGTAGCTTCAGAATAAATATTATACCGTAAGAGTGTACTTACATCCACCTCGCCTTGGTCAATCACATAGAAGTTGTCTCCTTCATCACCTGGAAGCAAAATACAAAAGGTGATTGTTTCCTGAAGGTCTGCTAAACTGTTTAATAATTTCCTGTCTCTATATTTAATCCTGTACATATTTGCACAGGTTTGTACACCAGATTACTTACAGAGAGATTCATTTTCTGAAACAACCTTGCCTATTTGCCTTCATAAATCAAAATATTGCTATGATTTCTTCCTATTAATATCTTTCAATTGCATTAATTTATCTCTTCTGATTGATTCAACACTTCATTCAGTGTAAACACACCAGAGGCTTTAATATAGCCTGAGGGTCATGAAGTCCTCCACAACATGCTGCAGGCACGCAGGTAAGTTGCCAGGTGCGATAACTATGATACAGCACAATGAGGTGTTGAATATTCCCAACAACCATAAAAATATTTTCCATTTCTAAGTACTCTCAGCTAGCCCGTGCCACCCTTATGCATTCTGAGATGTGGTTTACTTCCCGACTATCTTCAGTTAAGGAATGAACATTTTAATTTGAAGTGCTATTTATCTACATTTAACTGCAGCACTTTGAAACCCTGGAGATCTACCGGTGTGGTTTTGTAAGAGACCTCTGCACATGTAGCAAAAGACCTGCATCCATGAACTTATGATATAGCTACACACTTAGATGCTTTCGGAATGTGGTTATTCTTCCCGTTAAGCAAAGAGGGTGAAATCTCAAACGGAGAGATGCAAATTGTACAATCTTCGCAAACATACAAGGGAAAAAAATGACAATAATAATTACCCTGTTGTATGACTGTTTCTCCTGCGATGTGTGTGACAGGGAACATGGCATCAAATATGTCACTGGAGAAAAAAAAAAAGAAACATTTATTGATGAATCAGACCTACTTTTTATCTAGTCAGTAGACCTACCTTCACTGTTTCATTTAGCTTTCATTAACAGATTTTGCAGAAAAAGAAAAGGAAAATGGTAGTTGTAACTGGAAAATGAGCCCCTGCTTGGCAAGAAATCAAAAGAACTAGTTAGGCACAAGCTGTGGTTTAAAACTAAGTGAGACCACAATTCAGTGCATGTTATATTGAAAAAAACTCCTGAATTATATGCATATAGGCCCCTTCTTACAGCACTGCACAAACTAGCCAGCCTGCGTATTTTATTGCCTAAGCAGACAGATTTCAGATTTTCAGCTGCGATCAGTATGTGTCACAGCAGTAATTGCTAGATGCCTAAACGGGAGCTCTCCTCTTCTGAACATCTGGCCTCGCGTTTACAAGCAAAACCTGTTCCACAATACAGAGCACATTTGGAAAGGTAGATGGCTCTAAATTAATGTAGCATGAGACCTGGCAAAAGATTGCATTCACAGTACAGAAGAGGCCAAACTCTGAAAATCTTCGTGAGTTACTCGTGAGAAGGGAATTCGACCAATGCTACAGAAACACCAAAGCTGCAGAAGAGCCTTGTGCTCATTAATCATCGCTGAATTACACACCTTACTGTGGTCTCCAGCATACTGTCACATATCCTTAAAAGGCCAGGCAGAGCAGTAAGGACGGGAATGCACCCTGCACCAACACTTTGGGCAACTTGCCCAAATCCAGTCCTTTGTTTATTGAGGGAAACAGCAGGCTCTGTGGAGCCAGGGCTTCCTTTCCCCACATCAGATTTTGGGGAGCTTATTTTGAGAAGCATGAACCACATCGAGACGGGCACTCCCCACCTCTCTTCCCCTTCCTATGTGTCAGTCTCAAGGGCTAAAGGAAATAGCTCCCCGACGCGAACAAAAGGCAGCAAGGAGGAATTGTTAACTAGTCTCTTCCCTGGTCTGGTCTAGGAATGGTCCATCCAGGGACCACCGATGACAGCGGCGAGATGAAACGCTTCAGCCTGGAATGGAGCAAAGACCTCACAATCCTAACAGAGCGCGAGCAGTGAAGAAACCTAAAATTTTCATCAAAATAGCCAGAAGATCAGCAAAAAACCCCATGCTACATTTCAATGCCTTATATGGCAAATGCATATTGTAAAATCCCATTATTAGCTTATTTCCTGTTCAACTGTTCCAGAATTTATTCAGGCTCAGTTCTAGGAAATGTTTCACTTCTAAGTTCAAATTGGTCATGTCTTTCCTCTTCAGCAGCCAGAATGTTTTTGCTCAGTATTGCAGCTCTGCGTCAGCACCGCTTGTAGGAGAACTGCGAGATTTCAAACCAGGCACCTCCTGCTGCTCCACAGTACCTGCAAGGGATGCTTACCCCATGACCTATAATAAAATGATATATTTTATGCCTATTGTTTCATCAGGCCAAGCCTGTGCTATTTCTACTCACATTCAGGAAATACCTCCACCACGGATAAAAAGCCTGCTCAGAGGCTCTAAGGAGAAACCTCTTTCTCACCTCATTCTGAGCACCAATGTAAAGACCTATAATAAATTATTCTGAAAAGTATATGGACTGTATTCTTAAATCCACTAAACTCATTTTTAATGATCTTAAATGGGTTCAGCATTTCTCCAGTTCAAGGGACTCCTCTGTTGGCAGAAAGCATCTGGCTGGTGCAGGCTGTGGAGCTGGTCCCTGTGCCAACCCTCGGTGCCCTCCACCTAAAAGAAATGGCAGCTGAGGTTCAGATGAGATGGGGGAAACTACCACGAAGGTAGGCGCTGAACGGGAACAGCCACCGAGGGACCTTATGTCGATGAGGCAAGTCAAGCTGTTCTTCACAGTAGCTCTGGGACCTGGAAATTCAGTATGACAGAGGCTCGTTTGCCTCCCTGTGGCTTTCCCTTGGCTGTGCCTGGGCACTTCACTGAGCTTTAAGAAGAGTCCTGCAGCCTGCAGAAGATTTACTGGAGGAAAAGGCACTCTGAGTGACAGAGAAGAAAGTCTTCAATGTGATACATCCAAAAATAGGCACGACACCGTGAATATCAATAACCAAACCAAAATGTGACTATTTGAACAAACTTGGAAACTTTTTAAAAATAGAAATACAAAGGAAATAACTACCTACCGTTTCACCGTTTCATCTTTGTTTTAAGGCTGTATTTTATTTATAACTTAACAACTGACTGTATAAACAGTGCCCAATAAATTACGTATAGCACTGCACCCTTCTCTAAAAGGTTCCACATTTCATTTCTACAACACCTTTTAGTTTTACCAAAAAAATCCTCTTTAAAACTCACAGACTAAAACTTCCAGCTGACAGTGTAATGAACCCAAAGTGAATCAGCAACAACAGCAGTTTTACGCTAATGTTCTGCTGTGTAGCAGTGTAGAAGAATATTAGTGCAAATATTCTAGCACCCCATAAACGATGTGTTTCAGCAAAGTCTTAATCTTATTAGACCAAGGCTTGGATTTTTTGAGACCTTTGAAGGACATATCATCAAACATTAGTCTAAAATACATATGAACACACTGACACGCAAGGTACCCAGAGTCATGGTGATGTTGATTTACATCTCCTAAGTGAAACAAGGGCATATCTTTGATAAATGTAAGTGACCAACAATATCATGACTGTCACATGTCAAACATATCGTCATGTTTCTTTTCTACTAGGGAACTACTGTTCTTAATCGATATGGTTAGGCCAAGATCTCTCACAGTGATTAATGAGTTGGAGTGTTTCTGCTTTTGGATGCTCAATTTGAGATTCATTAAATAGTCTCAGATCTCAGATGATATGGATCAGCAGGCAGCCTCAAAGTTTCTCAACGTACAAGTCTGGCAGCCAAGAACTGGGACATTCAGAATACCACCAAGGAAAACCACCCTTCTGGAAATTATCATCTCCTAAAGTACCAAATGCTTAAGGTCCCTGTATGAAATCTGGCTTTTGATTTAATTCAGACTAAGTGTAGAATCTATTTGGAAAAGTTTCTTATTGCCTTTATCCTCAGTGTCTGAAATAATCACAAAAATGTCACAAGGATCAATATACCGCAATACTTTGAAAATTTGAAAAATTTGTTCCTGACCCAAGCCAAAATCTGAAACTACAATAAACAGACAATTTTCCACCTCCCCAATAAACTGCTGATGCTCCATATTCAGTTTCAGCCATATGTCCTGGGTCTGTACTATGTAGTGAAAAGAAACTAAATTTAAATACTGAATAAGTTAAGAAATGGCACTTGTTAAAGGTATAAACAATATGGCAAAGGCCAAAAGTATGGCCTATTGTTTTATTTCCTGTACCATGCACCTGTTTCTAAGACATTTTAAATCACTCCCTGACCATTACAGTAAAAAAAAGCCCTTACTCATACAGTGCTGCAACAATCTCAGCACCAAGCAGAGATTGTAGTTATGTTCTCCTACAGCTCTGCAAAAGTAGGTAGTCGTATTTTTTGGGTTTGAAGGTTTTGTTAAATAATTAGGGCCAAACACATGCATTGACATTCCTAACAAGCAAAATTTTTTTCAAGCACAAGCAGGTTTTATTCCAGCATAAACAAAAAGCCAGAAAATCAGTAGTTAAGTCTTCACAAAATGTTGAACTACCATGATTTCATCTTCTGTCTGAGCTGCAGCACGAAGAACACAGCAGCCTCTGTCTTCTGCCCCTGCACCAACTATTTAACTGTTGACACTGACCGTGCTAGCAATGCTGTGCACTGAATTGATACGGAAACAGTTTGATTTTTGCCAGGATTTTTATGATTGTGCTGTAAATGAGAACGGCTCAGAGGGATTTCCTTATTTTGTTGAAAATGTATCATTTGCCCTGTTTCTGGATGACTTATTCAGGTGATGGAAGAAGAAAACAGGGCACCAGCTCCGGTATTTCAGCTGTTGTTTCATGAGACTGCAACCAAGAGAGATGCACTGCACCCAGCATGTCCCAAGCTCAGCATCAGTGCTTGGAGGGCTCTGTCTCATCCTCTCCAGAACCAAAGTTTTTGACAGGCTTTGCAATTTTTTCACAGCTTCCCTACCTACTTCCAGAGGATCTGTATCTGGTTACTCATGGCACATAGAGTCAAACTTTTGTTCCAATCAGAAGGTGTCAAGGGCAATTTTTGGCTTGGAAGTGTAGTTGCAGGTGGGACTCTATGTACCTGAATACCCACATGTGGATCCAAAGGGAGACGTTAGCAGGGCATTACTAATGTTTTCCAGGGGGATTTTTGCATGTTTAATTCTTTGTAACTTTTTGAAAGTACCATTCAAAAGCAAATTACAAGAAAAGATTGTGAGCAGCATAAAACATACAGAGAGCAGTCAACTAGTCCAACAAAGTGAAACCAAGAAATGTGTTTAGACATGAAATCTCTATCTATTCAATCAAAAAATACCATCTGTCTTCTCAGCGAATATAAAAATTTAAAAGACTTTTTTAAAAAGGTCAAAGATATCAAAGGCTTGCAGCAAGTTTTAACACATAAAGTGTCTTCCGTGAGTGTACAGGAGAATTGCAAACAATTGCAATCAGACCTGAAATCACAGGGGCTGATCCTCTGCTGTCTGTCATCTGTAATGACTTCTGGCCACCTGTCCAGGTTGAGCCAATTCCCCTTTCACACAAAGAAGGAAAACTCCACTCGAATCAATGAGACTGCAGCTATTCAGCTCAGCAAAGAGTCTATCACAGTGATTGCAAAATAAATATGATGAAACACTCTGCTGATTTAATTCAATAGCATTTTATAGACCCCTTGTGCCAAGATGCAAATGACTGTGCTAAGAAGAAGCCAGTAGAGAGGGCAGGGCCAAGGGGTTCTCTTTCTCATGAGAAAAAGTTAGCGATAAAAATAAATCATCTCATCTGCTTTTACACCAAGGCTGCTTGGAGTCGACGTAGAATATGATAGACAAAAATATAATGTGCACTGTAGGTAACATAGCACTGGCAATGGGCAACTGAGAAGCAGCTTGTTAAAACAAAGCGAGAGAAGGAGGATTCCAAGCACTTTCAGAACCAGACCACGGCAATGGCCAAAATAGGGAAACTATGTAAGACAATTTATCAGTTTCACAATCAGATTTCTTTCCAGCCCTTGCTGTGCTGGATGCATTGCAGGAAAGGAAAAATGGAAGAGGCAAAATGTATACGTGTTAGGCAAAAATGGAAAATCCTCGTTATACCTGCAGGTTATAATTTGTCAAGAGTTCAATCAGAACAATTTCATTCTGCAGGCAGACTCAGAAAGCCTTCAATGTGGGTGCTCTACAGAGTTTTTTCTTCTTTTGCTATCTCTCTAGCAAAACAAAGCAAGCCCTGTATTGTTGAGGATAACTTTAAAAGATATGTAGCTGCGCTGGCATAATTCAACAAAAGACGTGCAACATTTTCTCGGAGTGAGGCTGCCCTAGCAGGAGCATTCCAGCATTTTAAACCTTTCCTACTTACATACCTTTAAAGCTTAGTAAACAAGGTTGATAGTAACTCCACCTTTCTTTAGCTGTAGCTCTTATATCTGGGTACTATTTTAAGATTTCTAAAGTTTGGGAGGGGTCTCTTCTCACATATGTCTAAGATTTTCTTATGATTCATTTCCTGAAAAGATAACTTTCTAGCAATCATTCTAACAACTGCTTCTCCTGCCCTGTAAGGATGAAGAGCACAGAATTTAAACCAAATTGGCTTCAATTAACATCTGTGTAGTGAAGGAATAATTGCAGTACTTTACCATTGAATAAAATGCAAGGGTCTATGCTACATGTAAGTATAAGGCTTCAATCCATACTGCTTGTTCCTAGAACGCTGCAAGTCCTTGCTGATGTACTATACCGAAACCACCAAGAAAATAATACTATTATTTACTGACTACTGAGAAGAAAAGTAATGCACCCAGGTAAAAGAAAAGATTCCCTTTCAGAGGTATTTAAAATTAACATCCCCAAGCTTACAATTGCTATAATCAAATACATGGTGTCGCAGGCACGTACCTAAGAAAGAGAGTGAGTACCGAAGCCCTAACAAAAACACTACCCATCTACTTCTGTTAATTTCTTTTCCTGTTAGGACAGCAACAAATTAATCATAAATGCAGCATACAAAGCTATTAAAAATTGAGAATATTTCATGACTTCATTATAATGGCCAATATTTAGTTATTATTACAGTTAAGACATGCATTAATTTTACTATAATGACCATATAAGTCTTTGAAATCAGACATGAGAGGCGATTCTGAATGGCAGGTTAACATTAAAGTCCATGTCTAATTCCGTAACATTTATTAAGGCACAAGTCCACATAACTAACAGACTTGTGAAACAGAAAGAAATAAAAAACGGTCATCTTCTATTTCTGTGAAGTATTTCCATTTTTACTGTTTTATGAAGTCCTTTAATAGCTTCATTAATTATTAAACTGAAAGAACTGAATGCAACTTTATGAGCAGAGCATCAATTCATTTTACAGACTCCACACATCTACATGTCAATGGTTCACATCATCTCCCACGTGTTAACAATAGCTTTCAAAGAGAAAGAGTTTCTGCAGGGATCTTCATCTGGAAAACAATCTGCCATGGCCTACTGCAATAAGAGGTAAAAAAGGGGCCAAGCCTTGTGGCTCAAGAGTGACAGGGTCCAATCCCACATCCTCCCCCACTGCTTTCCACAAGCAGGGCTTGGTGGAAATGTAACTCGGGTCCGTCTCTTACTATCGTCTCTGCCTAACCTTTCAGGAGGTTGAGGGAAGACCCGTGCTTCCTTTAGCTAGTCCCAGTTCCTGACCCATCAGCCTGTTTGCAGGAGCAGCCCTGTGGCAAGGCACACGATGGATGGTGGGAGGCAAGAGAAGGACATTACACAACGTGCACGTTAAGCCACATATCACACTGTGTCTAATGCCAGGCGGCAGCCAGACAGCATCCCTTCTAGCAGACCCAGCTGAACCCAGGGCAGCTCTCGAGTCTTTCACAGCAGACGAGTTTCATAGGTTTTCATAGCTTGTAGTTCAAAGACAACTGCAGACTGGGCTGTATCAATAGGACCGTAGCTGGCAGGTTGAAGGAATTGATTATTTCCCTCTGTTCAGCCCTTGTAAGACAGCCTGGAGTACCATGTCCGGTTTTGGGCTTCCCCATACAAGAAAAACACTGACGAACTGGAGCGAGTCCACAGTGGCCACCAAAATGGTCCAGGGCCTGGAGCATACAGCAGATGAAGAGAAGATCGGAGAACTGTGTGTGTTCTCTTGTGAAAAGACGATCAGGGATCTTATTGCTGTCTATAAGTGCTTAACGGGAGGGTGTAGAGAAGACAGAGCCAGACTTTTCTTAGAGGTGCACAGCAGAAGGATGTTAAGGCAACAGACACAAATGGGAACAGAGGAAATTACCACCTGACATATATAAAAAAAATATTAACTATGAGGGTGGTCAAACACTGGAAGAGCGGCCCAGGGAAGGAGACTGTTTCCAAACTCAGCTGGGCAAGGCTCTTGGTTAGAGCAGCCGACTCTGACCAGACCTGCTTTGAGCAGGATGTCGGAGTAGGGATGTCTGGAAGCCCCTTCCACCTGCCGGCAGCGCAGGGTTTGGCACTGGGCTTCTCCCAGTGGGAGAGATGAGGTGGTCCTGTCCTCAGCCGCAGACACGGGGGAGGCGGGGGAGCGTGAGTCAGGAGGCCAGCTGGAGGAAATCCCATGCATAATGCATGGAAAATATGCTCTCTGTGTACTGATGTAGGAATATCTGCGCCCTTCTGCATGAATAATTGCTATGAGACTGTATCCCAACTTCACATCACTAATACCACTGTTCATCAACAGAGTCTGTGTCTACCAGGAGGCCTTGATTAGAAATTGGGTAACATGGTTTGGGGGGGGGGGGGGGGGGGAACAGTTTGCTGAAACTGAACAGTCCTGTGCAAAATGGCTGATGTCATTTCCCATTTAAAATGTTTTAAAAGTTTTGAAACTGTCTAAATGTCCTACTGTGATATCTTCAGAGGATCTACTTTTCACCATGAAATTACTTCAAAATTAAGCTTCTCAGTAAAAGGTTAAAATCAAAATAAGGCATTGTTGAAAATGATATTTCAGTTGAAGTTAATCAAATTTCTTTGCTTGTCTTCTGTATGTGAGCATTCTCAAGATTTTAATCTTGGAACTAAGATTCAAGATGGGGGAAAAATGTAAATGCCAAAAGAAAAACAAGAAGAAAAAAACCAGAGAAACTTGGATCAATAAAATACACTTCCTACTTGGTTATGATGTACAAATATATATATACACACATATAGAGAAACACACATACTAGACTACACAGGCTTCTTTCTGTTTTAGTAGGTACAGGATAGTGATTAGGAACTCTTTCCTTAGCCAGCAGGTACCAGACACTAATGTAAAGATAGAGACATTTATGGAGGTTATATACTGTAAGAATACAGCATTGCTGCAAGCATATTCTACCGAAGCTCCTACTTTGAGAAAGCTCCAAATATATTATTATTAGAAGCACAGAAGGGCACTGTAACGAAGTCAAAGGCGTTATTTGTATGCGTTGGCACTGTAGAAGTGACCTGGGGAAACGCTTAGCAGAATGACAAACCATGTACTTCAGACAAAGTGGGCCAAATTCATCCCTGGCATCACTGAAATGAGGTCGGTGTATTTGAGCTGACTAAAGGACAGCCCTTGAAGTCACAGCTGAGTATATATGATTTACATTTTATGCATAATTAATTACTTGTCTCTTTCTCAAACATTCTAGAAAAGCAATGTTGGATACGATGCTGAAAAAAATAAATATTTTATCTTAATAGCTGAAAGAAAATTGCTTCTAGTGGGACAGAAACACACCACCACAAGAGTAACTATCATCCCCAAAATACATCTGTGTTGTTATTTTTATGAAGCAAATTTCAGCAATGATAAAGGGTGACCATAACAAAGTTCCCATATTTGAACAATTTATTCCTTCTGGCACTTTTAAATCTTTTCACTCTTTAATTTCAAGCTCCCTCTTCTGGACTATCCCAATGAAGCTAGAGTCACTACACACTACTCCTCATCCTTCCTTTAGTATTCAGGTAATACAGCTAAAGCAGCCCTTCGTAAATGGCACTGATATAGATCACTAATCAACAAGGCCCAACTTTGAAAATATATTAGTATATGCTGAGATTTAAAGAGCTCCCAGAGGTTTGCAGTTATAAAGGCACTATTATGTGACCTCCTGGAGTAGATGACGGAGGAGATATCTCTCAACATAGGGACACAGGACATTATATCCCTAGGGATACACCTATATAGGGATATAGGCCATTATATTAAATAACGAACTAGGATAAATTGTATTTCACGTGTCCATATGTAAAGATGAAGAAAAACATACCATGTACATTACCCCATTTTTCACATTATGCGGTGAAGAGAAATATCTCCCTCACTACAGTAATAGCATTTGTTGTTTTGCCTTTGAGATTAAGATGGAGGCCGTTCTTTCATGACAAAGAAATTATATATATTTGTGTTTTCTTACATCCCTGTGATTAGCAAACTGTTGACAGACAAAGATTTATTCTAATATTCATCCAATTTTCCTATTCAGAGCATGCCTACAAACTGTTGTGATTGTAGGAACTTGGGTGTGAACACAATATTCACCTATTTGCATTCTCTTCTTTTCTTTTACTTTTTTTTGCACTCTGTGCAAGAATCACTTCTAACAGTTTTCTATACATATGGGAAAATTAAATCATATTTGATAATTGTGATTGTTCCTTCAAATCATATACTTACTGTTCCTACGCACTATTTTTATGACTACAGCTTCTGCACCTAGAAGAAAGGCTTGAGTGCCACAAGACAGCACCTGTGCCTGGCAACTATATCAGCACAAAAATAGATAAAAGATAAGAATTATCAGGTATTAGATTAAAATCTTTTTTTCCTTTCCATGCCTGGTAGCCCTTGCCATTAACATAAAAATCAGGATACTGCAAGAATGCTAAAGATGCTAATGCTAAAGAATGACACGATGCTAAAGAATGACAAGGTGCTCAATATAAATACAGTTAGAGGGGTTTTTTATAGTGTTCATATAAAATAGTTTTGTACCTCAGCGAACTCCTAGGGTAATTTCGTTAATATATGTATCAATACGTAGTGCCACTGGAAAAGCTCGGAAGCAATTAGAGACTGAAGCCAAGGCTCTGCAGAGTTGTAGTTCCCGAGTCACTCAGCGGCAAGTCAGAAGAACGCATGCTGCAACTAATCAAGCAGTGTTTGACATGCGTCTCCTCTGGCTGACAAGCACATAACATACGGCTGCAACCATCTCCCACATCTTGCTTAATTAATTTCCATCCTTGTTGTGTGCTCCCACACCTGGAGATATCAAACAGCTGTGTATAATAAAAACATTTTAACCTGTGTTAGTGGATAGGATTCAATTTAGTTTATAATTGGATCAGTAAATGAAATCATTATAAAATAGCTGATAAAGGTTCCCTAGAATGAGTCAGAATTACTTTTTAAAAGTGTGTAAATCTAGTGTTAAATAGCTGATGAAAAAAATTCGTAGCTGACACAAAACCACATGTCCACAAGCACTTGCTTTTCTATTTGCATATCTATTATAGCTTACAGACATGTGCAAACTCATACACCCACACATTTTCCTTATGTTTTCCCTAAGTTTATCATTACTCCCCTTCATCTCTGATTCACAGCATTTCTGAGATAGAATCTTTTACAATAAAACGAACTAGAGATAAAATTTCCCTAGACAATAAATACTTCTTTTGTAGGAGCTTTTCAGTGAACTATCGCAATTAAGCAGCTTCGGTTTTTTACAGCACTGCTAGTTCAAAAGAGGAGAAAATAGAGATCGATCAGATCAGATGATACATGCATTTTTCCTTAAGTGATCTGTATTTGCAGGGGTCTGAAGGACAGGGAGCTTTTTAAGCATGAAGAGCAGTTTAAAACTATAGATGCACAGAGACCTAAAGGTTCACTTTTGTCATACCTATATAAATAAAATCAGATGCAGTTACATTAGTTTGTTCCATCTTTCTTAGTAATTTTCTTTCCAAGTCTTCACCAACCACTAAAAGGTACATCAAAGACATCTTGAAGGCACCCAGCAATATCACTGGCAGCAACACCTGCTACTTCGAACCTCACTGCACAAATTCCCTCACAGTTTGCTCTGTTTCAAAAACCTGTCTAACAAACCTGCCTAGCAAACATGGCATTAATCTCTTCTGCATTCTGCTGGAAACATTAACAAAATCAAGAGTGCCCAACATTAAATTCTGCAATGTAATGTGCACTTTTATCTTTCCACGGTGATAGCAAATCTGGAAATCTCAGCTATGTTGGGCTTTCGTTAGCATTGCTGGGTGGGAGAGGGGAAAAAGCAGTGTTGTATATGCCTTTCTGCATATCTGCAGTACATTTTTTAAATGCCTAGTTGAAAGGGAACATGAAGAATTCGTCGGGCAGGCTGGTGGATCACTATTAACGCAGATGTTTGTGGTCACTCTTAGTCCAAACCTTCAAACACCTTTTGCTTGGCTCTGCTAACTCCATGTTTGCCTTCACACCGGTATAATTTTTAAGCAATTTCTCAGCAGGAAGAATTATATTTTATGGCATTAAATAAACCAGGACAAACTCAGCCCCGAAACAAATTGCAAAAAAAACTTGCAGGAGTACATTATCACACGACTCATGTTGCTTCCTCCCAACTAAATAACCCTCCCGGTTCACAGATTTCTGTTTAATTTGGCCTCTGGCATGACAGAAAGGAATTTTTTGCCCATTTACACAACTCTATGAATCAAACCTTGACAACAGTAAGCTGCTCTTCAGTCTGAGTTAGAGGCACGCACCGAAAAACAGCCAAGTGCTGTGCTTGCTCTATCAGGTCTCTCGCATAAACCAGATACAATATGGCCTGTAGCATAAAAACCCCTCTGAAAAAAAATATGCTTCATGGTTCCTTCTCTCAAAGACTTGATGTATCAGCAGGTATAATTGCTCCAAATCTTGAATCCTGGCTGGGTACGCTGCTGTGAACTGCTCCAACACTGGCACCTTAAAATACTCTGTCTGTAAGCTGAGAACTGATTTAGGTTGGTTTAAAAAACAGTTTAAAAAAATAGAGTATTTTGCTTGTTAAGAAACATATCTCCACTGGTTTAAATATATTTTTAATGTAGGGCAAGCAGGCTTTATCTGTGCTGATATGAAATTCCAAAATACAATACAGAAATTAAGCAGAAATTTCTATACTAAAGCCCACTTAAAAATAAATCCAATTAAAGGGAGTAAATAGGACAAGAGAACAATTAATGCCTTGTCTTTGCTTCTCTTCAAGGAATATTCATATAAATCCCTGGTCTGACATTTATGCCGTTTCATGTGACAGGGATCAGAATTCTCCATAGCACAACGTTTTTAAACCATTTACCCCAACAGCACCTTTACAAGGAATAATAGAAACCTCTCCACATTCACAGAACATTTTCTGTAGGCTCACAAAGGGTTTAACCCTGCAAGCTTTTATCCATGTGAACAGTCAACACTCATACTTGAAATAAAAGGAGTAATTTAAAGAAAAGGGGGTGGTAGAATCAGGGATTTGGAGTGAGAATGTTCTGGGATGAAGAACATCTCTCTTATCTGTGCTGGTGAAGTGGCTTGTAATCACAAGTATTAGATATGTACTTTGTAATGCAATAATAAGGAAAATGTTGAGCTCAGTGCCTGAATTAAGTAACTGTCCTGGATCCTTCAGGCTGCTTTATTTTAAAGACAGGGTTTCACAACTTGTGGACCCACATCATTTGCTTCATTCATATGTTCCTGTGGCCAGAGGAGGTGGAAGAAGTTCACAGGCATTTAAACCCCACTTTGTATCTCACTTTCTAGGGGGAGGACATCAGGAGGCACCCCACCCATGACTGAACAGCTCGAGATAACATTTAGATGCAATGCTCACATCTAAGTATATAGGCAGGAAAGGGCAATGTCTATCCACCTTTAGGGGTGACAGCCTGGAGAGACTCAGAAAGCAAAGCTCCAGACTTTGGGACACTTCAGTTTGAATCTAGACTGAGATGTTATCACACTAAATCAAATGCAATTTAAAAAGAAAACTTTAATAAGAATACTGCAGAGAAATTTCATCTTGGTGAGGGTCAAAGGAGAGAGGAGGAGGAAGGCTGCAAAAAGTGTTTCTTAAATAGAGGAGATAAAGATGGCAGGAGATAAAAAGGTCAGACTAGATGGTCTAAAGGTCCCTGCTAACCCTAAACTCAGTGACAGATACAGAAAAGCAAACACTTGATCTTGGAAAGATTTGCTGATACAAAGAAAGTCTTGAAAAAAGACCAGAAAAGAGCCAGCTATCAAAGCAATGCTTACACCCTGGTAGTAGGTAAATACATGATGAACCGCACAAATATACACTGGTACTACGGGCCACCTCCCTCACCATTTGAAATAGCAACTTGCACTCACATTCCTGAGATTCTCCTCAAAAAACGTACCACACACTTTCTGCAACACCTCGACAGTAATATCACAGGTTATTAAAAAAATCTTAAAAAAACCCCCAGACCTGAAAAATAAACTACCGATGTGCCATAGCATTTGTAACATTAAGTTGACTTTAAAAAATAGACTAATACATGCAAAGGTCACTAAAAGATTTATATTAATGATGGAGCTGAACACTAAGCAGATATTGACTTCTGTTAAGGTGAACCTCAAGATTTATTGGCCTAAGAGGTAAACATTGACTGAGATAAATCCAAGGTCAATATTTACTACCAAGGACAATAAATCTTGGTGGCCTATGAAACATGAAATAAATAAATATATATGTATATACACATTCATAGACACAAGAATGTCTACAGATATTTACACAAATCATTTGGAAGAATGATCATCAACATCATTTTTTACAGTATGATTTCTTAATCATGCTAGAAAGACCCAATGAACATTTATGAACCAGTGTTAGATACATTTATTTGCATATGTCAGCACTGAAGATATCTAAGGGTGACATTTCTGCTTCTCCAAGTGACTCCTTTTGCCCACTGAGCTGGCTGAAAGGTTTCTAAGATACAATGGGAAGTCAGGACCTTAAGTGCAAATTAGCTGTCCTATTTCCATCTTAGCTTGAGAACCCATGCTCGTAACTTAAGAAGCAGAGTTACATACAGCAAAGTAGTCTGAATAATTGTTAAGCTCTGGTCTTAGCAGCCAGGAAGGCTTCCGATGGAGCACTTCTGAATTCAGTGCACCTTCATCTAAGGTCAAGTTTCTTCCCATGCAAGGCAAGCGCAGGAGGGGAACACGTGGATATTCTGGAAGTGTTTTAACAAGAGGCACTTTTACTGTAGTTGTGGTCAATTTTGTATAACCTCAGAACAAAGACATATCAATCAAACTGAGCAAATTAAATAAATAAAAGCATTGGATGACTTTCAGAGTTATAGGCTTTTTCCTTGAACTAGAAAAGCAAATAAATTTAATAGGAGTGCTGACAAAAGTAGACCTTCTTCCTCCAAACAGTATACAAGATCTAAGCCAAAAGGAAACAGATGACTTTGTGTGTTTGTAGGAAGTGATTAGAGAAGATAGAACTTAATTTATTAAGATGGGAGATGGTGATTCTTTTGTTGACTTTTCAGGTCAAGTGTTAAAACCTTTTGCAAATAAGGCAGTAGATACGCTACAACTAAGCCTTAATGGTTCAGGAGACCGGGCTTTTTTGATACTCTAGGTTTTTCTTGTGCTTTGAACAATTGTTTTGGTAAGCCAAGGGAGAAAAATTTGCAATACTTACCTACGCTTTCTGGTGGCCTCCCCTTTGCAAACTGCACCAGCTTGCGCAGTTCGAGGCTGGTTTGGACTAACACATACTTACCATGGCAATGCAGGATACTGCCTAAAGCCAACACGGACAGCTTCCACAAGACTTCTGATTTTTTTCCTATGCACCCAAGGGATGACAGAACAGGCAAAAAAGAAAAAGGAAGAAAAAAAGGAAAAAGAGGAGAAAAGAAAAAAAGGAAGACAAGAGAGAACAAAGTGCTCTAAAAAAATATTTATCTACCAGTGTGACAAGACTCAGGGAGGAATGTGGTGCTGTGCAGGCAGTGCTGGCCACTGGGTTTGCAGGAAGGAAGAGCAATTAGAAGCGCTGGGCAGGAAAAGGCCTGTTAGCACTGTTACCTTTAACTTAATCTTTAATCTTCTCCTATGCCTCCAACTTGTCACCACAGGCATTAATCACCTTGCAGGTCTTATAGCCATCTCAGGCTCATTTATATTATTCGTTTTAACGGCCTCTCTCGTGCCATTGGTGTTTGGTGGTGTACAGTTCTGCCCTTATTTCCTGCTGGCTGTTTTGGTCTACCAAAGTAATGTGGTTTATTTTTACGCACGTTTCCTAAGGCTACAGTACAGCCACAGGTTTCAGTGATCATATCACAGTTGACCTCTACAGAGAGTACTCCAAAACAATCCATGAAATATTATTGCTCCAAATATTTTAGAAGCCTCTGAAGTCTCATTAATAGGAACACTTTGTATTTCATTAAATTTTATTAACGTTCTTAGTAGTTCAAGGAATGGCAGAATGGCTGCACTCTTAAGCAGGATTTATTTCTTAGTTTGCAAAGAAAGGAAAAGTGATTTTCAACTATACAAAAATTGGAACATGGAAGGAAGATAATAAACTGACAAGCAAAAGACAAAATGTCTTTGAACTCTGTCTTCTAAATCCAGATGAGATCTCAGGCTAAGTGTTCTCTCGACAGACAGAATCACTATATAAAACTTATAGCCAAGATTTTCAAAATTAGAAGCCAAAAATCCACATTTATGGGTTTTCAGAAGAACTGATAATTTCAGGACAGTCCTGTTCAGGAAAATATAATGCCAGAATAGACCCAATTAATAAGTACAACTTTGAAATGCTCAGCAAAAGGACTGCTGTCTCCTTTGAGCATAAGCTGTGTCCAGAACAGGCAGATCTTGTTTCTTGCGAACTATTTACCCCTGTGAGGATGCTTGTAAAAGAGACTATCAGTGAATAGTATAACAATTACAATATTCAGAATATTTACATTTAATGTCACTTTCACTTTGAAATACTGCCAAAAATTTTCCCTTAAAATTGAAGTTCTTTTGGCTACTGTGAAGAGCCCACTATGAATTCTTAATGCTACACAATACATGTTTTATATGGTAAACTCATTTATATGGTGAAACATTTTATATGGTAATTATTTCACAGCGTGCAAAATGATGAGGAAATAACGAGGAAAGTTTTGGATGAGATTTTAAGAGAAATAGTGACTCAGTGACCTGCTGGGAGAAAAAATGGAGAAGCATAAACCTCGTTCAGCTTGATTTTTTTAATTAGAAATAGAGATTTCTAAAAATACTGCCTACTTCACTAGCATTTTGAGGGGGAGATAGCCTAGTAGTTAGTTTTCATGCAGTTGAAAACTAAATCTGTTAGACATCCCACAGTCTGAAATTCTTATTCCGAAAGGCTCAGGAAGGTATATTTTTCCTGATGTGAAATCAGGATTGCAGCATGAATGTCTGACCTTTTATTAATCAACTCAGAAAAGACTGAACTAAAAGGCACTTTGTTCATCATCTTTGATGGCTATAGATTGATGTCATCCCAAGGTAACCTGTGCTGCTATAGATCCACCATTAGTCCAACCTCAGTAATGCAAGGCTTAGAAACAAATTTTGAAGGCAAGAATAATGAAAGTCAGAGAGGTAATTGGAAAATGAAACACACTGCAATATCTGCCTTCCCCCTTTATTTGATAACTGATATGCTAGACAAAATAAATCAATCAATTCTTCAAGGAAGCATGTTCGGTGCTATGAGGTAAACTGCTGGTTAAAATGGGAAAGTTGATTAGAAAGAAGAATCATAATGTGTTCAAGGCAATAATTTAAGGTAGATTAACAACAGTTGATAATGGAACTAGAAGAACAAGCCCAGAGGTAGGTTTATTAAGAATGTTTCAAGGCCTAGTCTTAAGAAGTAGAGATGCTGTGTTCGGAGGTACTGCACAGAGTATCACAGGAAAAAAATGGATGCTTTTGATGACTGAAGTAATAAAGTTGGAATGAAATTCAGTAATCTAACATGAAAGGCCATGCATGTTGAAGTTACAGCAACAATTTCTACTTTAATCTGAATTTATTAGATCACTGGATAACTGTAAGCTACCCTTTTTACCCTTGGCTGGGAAAAAAGGCAAAACCACCCTGTATCAGTATAAACTGGGTCTCTTCCAAGTGAGCAAGGAAGCGTTAATGCCATTGTAAAAAGCACTTCTGTAAATGATCTCACTTCAATATCGTGCACAATTCTAATCGACCGTGTACAAAAGAAACAAAGAAACAAGATGCATTTGATTCAAAAAGATGTAGAAAAAGGTATTGTGGGGTAATAAATGTAATGGAGAGCCTATCTTTTATAAAAGAAGAAAAGGGTTTGAATCATTTACAGCAGTAAAGTAAGTAAAATACAGCTATCATTTTAATTTATAAATCCATAGAGATGAGAGGCAAGGGGAAGGGTGAATATCAGAGTTGAAAAAGAGTTGTTTTAACTAATGGACAATGAGGGCATGAAAAATCAACACATATAAACATTTAGTCTGGAAATGAGATGCTCTCTTGCCATGGGAACAGTAGTGTTATAGAGCAGCTTTCCAACAACTGTAGACCAATAAACTGGAGAAAATAAAAATATCTTCATTTAGGTTATCTGAGGGATCGTATGACTTCGTTTTCTACAGTGTCAGATGGCTGAACTCAATGATTCCAGAGAACCCTTTCAGACTGTATTCCCAAGGACAAGCAAAAAGATGTTTCCTAGCAGGGCAACGAAGAGTAAAACAAGTGCAGGATTGCTGTCAGAGAAGACACACTGATTTCTGACAGCCTACTCTTGTAACCGAGACGAAATAGCTGGAAACCTCATCAGATTTGTTCCTCTCAACTTTTTAAAAGATGAGAGGCAGTGCCAAACACTCAAAACAATAACGTCTTGCCTTTATAAACAACCTTTAGTATCACTGGATATAAACCAGAGACTTGGACATCTGCTGAGCATGCCTATTGGATTGGCATCAGTGTTCTCCCCCTGGCTCGCACGGAAGGTGACGGGGTCAGGAATGAGACATCTTGTTCTTCAAAAACAATCTTCCATTTTGCCACTGGTAGCTTTCAGAATCCACCTCCTATGTAGCTGAAGCCTGTTTAATTTTGCCTGCTTTAGGAGTTTTTTGAGCATCCTCTAGATTTCAACTAGAGCTGGACAATCCGTCTAACTGCATGCGTTGTGCTGAATTACTGACTATCAGGAGATGTGTGGAGTCCCGTCTCTTGGCACAGCCACGGGTAATGCTGTATGTCCTGGTACATACTGGGAACAGATTGTCTGAGACTACTGTAAGAATTTCATTATTACACATGTAGCTTGGGACTGCCTTTCTTGCTGTTCCACCAAACATGCTTCGCTAGCCTTTACCTGCTAATAAATGTTCTTTTTAAACTGCACTAGCCCTCTCCATATTTTGCACATTCCCACCAGAGATGCAGACAGCCTTTACCCAGACAAACACACTGGATGGACAAGGAATGACAGTAACTGGGAAAGGTCAGTACCAGTGGGACTGCAAGAAAAAAGGTGTAAGCCCTAAATAATGTTATCGTTCCCATATCTCCTGAATTCTTGCCCTACTCTTCCACCCTTGCCAGGCGACAACCCTACTTGGCATAGCCCAGCACCATGCTGGATGAGATGCAGAACAATCCAGTGCCACGTGCCACAAAGTGTTTCTCCAGCTTCAACTAATGGGATGATTAAACCAAAATAGAGTTGTGATGAATACAGTAACTGGTAAATGCACTGGGTGATTCAACCAGGTCAAGAAGGAAGGCAGGCATTTGGGTACTGGAATAAGCAGTGTGAGATCATTAACACCCAGCTGATGGATTAAAAGAAAGCAAAGGAAATCTCTGAGGTCTCCCTTTTTCTTCCTTTCACTGGTCTGAAGACCGGACAGAAATATGGGCATGTGTAGGGGAGTGTGAGCTATTTTAACCAAAACATTTCATCCATCCCTAAATATGGTCACAAGATCTTAGATACTTGGCTTACTCTTAAACAGTAAGATTCTGAATTATCTCCAACTGTGTAGGCTGTAAAAGAAAATGCATAAACCAGCAATCCTGCAAACTCCCTAGAAACATATTCACTGCCAGTTTTTTCTCTGTAGCTGTTATATTAATCAGTGTCTTAAGAAATTAGAATGCCCTGTGATTATATCTCTTTCAAACCTAATAAGCAATGCTTTGCAATTAACTTCCAACTCACTCTCCTTAATGTCATTATCTATCATCTAGAGCTTTGAGATACACCAGAGGAAAATGCCAAAATTATGGCACCATATATATGGGTTGCATTTTCCTTTCAATGAGCAGCAAACAGCAGTATTTCAGTGGCATCTTGGTTACTCTCTTAAGATTTCTAACCCAAATGGAAAAAATGTGAAAAGATCAGCTGTTCTCAAAAATATTGCCAGAAAAACATATTCAAGGGATTTTGCCTGAATCAGAACTCAAATAATTTTCCAGAATCTGGCCTTGAATCAAAACGCAAGAGATCAGCCCAGATTTCAGGCTTCAGTTTTATATCTTATCAGATATTCATATACAAGTTCATCTTTCCAAGCATCTTATATGCACATGTGTGTAAGTGTGAGCATACACACAGTGAGTGTGACACTGGGGTGTAGTCAATGGATTTTACTTCTGTACTTGTAAACGTATATAGTCTCACAGAAACATCTCTCCTCATCTGTCATATGAAAGTGTTATATATATGGAATGAATGGTATAAGGTATTATCAACATAAAATTGGAATAGTCAAGTTAGTTATAAACAAGCTTGGTAATATCAGATTTTAATTGACAATGTTGATAAAAATGGAATTTATATTGCCTTTCAAGACTTATGGGCTAGAATTATTTTTTTTCTGAATTGAACAGATGCCAGAAATAAATCAGAAATTGCAAAGTGGAAGAGAGATGTAAGGCAGCGCACCGACGGCCGGGAGGAGAAGAAAAGTGGAAAATTACCAGAATGTAAAACTGACAGATTTAAGAGAGAAAGGCAGAGTGGCATCACTGTGAATACCAGGGGAATAGAGACAGGAAGAGAATCCAAGTTGGCCAGAAATTATAATCAATAATGTAAGTCAGGAACTGAAAACGTCCTGTGAGTTAAACCTTGAGTTTTCAATAAAAATAACTGCAGTATCCTACCAATCACCAAATCTCCAAGTGCAATAGATGGATTGTGCCACGCAACATACACAGCAAACATGGGTGAGTCTTCTCTCATATCATATTTGCATTTTAGAAAAGCAAACTGTTATAAAGTTGCTTTAATATACAACTTGTAATTATGCTGATTTTTCATGCCTCTGGGACTGGACAGCTGGGTCACTCTACTACCAAGAGGCTGAATCAGGGAGCAAAGAACTAAAAAACACTAAGAAAACTAGAAGAAAAACCACAAACTTTCAAAAATGACAGTTAGGAAAATATACTGGTTTTAAAGTCATGTACTTGCAATCTATGCAATGTTGCACTGATGCAATATTATACTCCTGCAGATTAAATCAACAAAAACAAGGAAAGGAAAAAGCAGGCTTCAGTAACAAGAAAACATTAATTCAATCACCTTAGAAATATATTCTATTTTATGTGAGACTTCCAGTAACTATGAAAGGCAGCCAAGTTTAAACTGCTCCCAGAATTTGTAAAAACTAATTAGTGACTTTCTGATTGAGTTAGTTTCACAAAAGAGCTATCTAAGAGCACAATTTAATTCTCTCCTACCAATATTTTCTGTTGTTTTGCTCCCAGTCCACAGCTCCTTTACTTTGGCCATCAATTTAATATCGATTAATCCTCCTGCTTGTAGTAGCTCCCACTGACAGCCACTAAGCTCCTCCAGATTCTAAGAACTTCTTTGCATAGATCCACTTTCAGGATCAGATACTCTGTAATTTTATTTATCAACCGCAATAGCAAAGGATATAAAAAAAAGTGTTCAACATAGGTAATGGTTATTTACCCTTCTTAATAAAAAGCCCAAAGCACAACAGGCAAAGAGCACCTTTTAAGAGTCAACTATTATTAATATAAATATACTTCACAAAGCTTTCCACCATTTGCTTTTCACTGCAATTCATCCTTTCTACTGGTCTCCTGCACAGAGTTCCTATCAGGCTACAGATCAGATCCTACAGCTGGATTCTCCTTTCTCCTGAGACTTAACACAATCAGATGTCATTAATAAGTATTGATTTACATCCATAAGGATCTTCTACTTCTGCCTTAATCTTCTATCTGATCCATTAGCAGCAGCTAACTGAGGACTAGACGATGTGCTTTCGAAGGACTGCTCAAGTTCAACAGCGCTTAAAACAACTTAGGCCACAGAGACAGAAAAACTGCAGTTAGCAACTCCATGTGGAGTTAGCAATTTATCTTGAACGTAACCAACCAGTAACAAAACCCATCCTGGTGCGTTCTACTGCAGCCATGCTGCTTTGCTGTGTCAGGAGGACCAATCCTTCCAGTCCCTAGAGCAACAAGTGGTACCACCACGCCTCCCTTTTGCCCTGCTCTCACGATGAGATGATGAGACTGGTGTCTCAGCACCGAACATCACGTTTTCTCACCCAAAGGGTTGCAATTCTCTCTCTTACTTCACATTCCACACATTTTCACATGTGTAGAGGGAAAAGCAGCTGTGCCGTATTTTTAGCTTAACTAGTTGAAAGGAAAAGCAAAGGAAGCTAAAATCAGAAGCATTATTTTGCACTATTGAGCATATTAATGATGCCTTTCCAACCTCATCAACATTCCCATCAAAACTAACATGTTAATTTATATTCTTCATATAGTACTAATTATGTGTACAGCAGCATGATAACCTGTACAAGGAGCTATCTCATTCTAAGAGATGAAAACATAATGTTCTGATTCTGACCTCATGATGATACGAGTAATGAATTACTCCAAAGAATACTGATTATAATAGGACTAAAATGTGGTCCTTAGAGATGCTTTAAAGATCATGTAATTACGAAAGATACGAAATAATTTTATTTAGAGGTGGTGCCAGTGATGCAAAGTTCATTTGAAAAGTCATAGGAGTAAGGCAATTCTAACTATATAACCCTTCAGTGGTGCAAAGAATGAATGATTTCCATTTGCAAAGAGCCACAGAAGAAACACTACTTTGTGCAATACTGTTTTCACCATCCTATTCTCCTTCAACTATACCTATAACTGAAGTATTTCTTATCTGATCAAATGCACAGATATGTCAACAAAAGCATTAAGTAAATTATATGCATAATTTCTAAGTAGTAATGACAAAAAAAGGGTCAAAATATTGATTTACCAATTTTTCATACTAAAGAACAGCCTGAATTGCATGCAATGTCTTGTATAGCCCCATAATCCAGAAGTTTCAGCAATATTTAGCTGAGAAAACAAAAAAGCTGCACTCCACAGATGTATGTTGTCTTCTTCAGCTCTAATGGAGGCCACCCAGCGGACAGGTACAGGAGTAGATATATGTTCTCTGGGCACCTATGGGTCTTTATAAAAGGATTTGTGAGGAGATGAGAGTGGGAAAAGGGTTTCTGTGCCTTACTGCTTTAGCTTTGACTTTTTCTTTCAGACTACTAGGCAGGAATTTTGCAGCTGCTGTTGGAGACAGCTCTCAAAGAGCACTGGGAATGTCCAGCTTCCAAGCAGCACACGCACTGCTGATGCTGCTCTGACAATAAATGGGGTTTGAAATAGCATTTGCATCATCTGGAGCTGCTCTTTCCCAGCGCACAACCAGCCTTTTCTCTCTTAAGATGCAGCACCTCCACAGCAAGATTTACATTCACACAGCATTCTGAGGAGTTTTAACATAAATACATATTTTGACAACTTTAAGCCTAACCAGTTTGAAAATTCAGCTAGAAGTACTGCAGGTACGTAATATATCATATGGGGTTAGCTGAGACAAAGGTTTAAATAACAGCACCCTTGAGAAATTCTGTAAGATGGGTGCAGGTTCAAAATATATATTAGACTCACCTACAATCTCACATGTGTAAATAATATGAAAAGCCACTGAGATATGTGCAGTAATTACAGTGTAAAACAAGATCAGCATCAAGACCACTGAAGATTTCTCAACCACAAAATTACACTGCTACAACAATCTTCAAAGTCAGTTGCAATACACCATATGAACCATCAGGTAGAAGAGCTAAGACAGAATGCAATAAGAAAAGGTCTATGAGAGATAATGCTTTTCTTGTGTTAGTTCATCTCTTGCTTTATACAAATCTCTGACCTCTTAAAGCAGACTTCTGTTTACACACTGAAATATAGGCCTTCATTTTTTCACACACAATAAAAATTTCAAGTAATTTGTATACTTACGGCAATCTCAATTTTAGCCTCCAGGGGTTAGGGCTTGGAAATGTTTTTACTGCTTACATTTTCTTTGTTACTTTATAATTCTCCTTTTTAATAACCTTGAACACAGTGACCCCAGGTGGCAGATACAACGATGGCTGCTTTCAGAAGCCGAGCCAGACCTTCATATTTCATCACAAGGCTGAGAAGTCTGTATCCTAACACAGAGTCCCCAGTGCCAGTCCAGGACAGCTCAGTCCCTGCTATGGGACTGGGGAAGGGTTCATTCCAAGCAGATCAGTAAAAGTCCTTACATGACAGAGCAATAGGTCCTGTTAAGGTTTTTATCTCAGAACAACCATTCCCCATTTATGCATGGAGGTTTCTCTAATAATGCAGCCTTCAGCTTTACTTGAGTGCTGGAAGGAGTCCAGCAGCACAAACCTCTATATCTGGGCTAATTCAGGCTGCTGAGAAGCCAGGTGAGGTACCCGGCACAGATCCTCATACTGCCACGGCCAGGCAGTTGCTTTGCCCTAACTCAACCATTTAGGTAGTTCTGTACTACCAGCTTGCTCTGTAGACATGCACAAAGTTGCTTATCAAAATGAGACATAGGTCTAGATCCAACAAAAAATGTTAAGTATTCTCCAACACCTTGATTTTAATAGGACTTGGGCATCTTAATGCCTTTCCAAGCCTCAGCTGCCTCATTTCACTGTTCAGCTGCCTCAACAGCTTACTGTTTTTTCTCATTATACTGCCTGGAAAAAAATTCAGCTGCAAGAAGTTTGCATTTTGTGACCAACAGTGTAAACCAGCATTAACAGTAGGCAGACAACTCACAGTAGCTTTTCCATCTTTAAGAACCTGTTTTATTTCACAGGTAGAACAGCTCAGTGAGTCATCTCTGTTCTGTGCAAGCCACGCAGCAGCCAGAGCATCTGTAAGGCTTTGTTCAGAGACTGCACTCCAGAAGAGAAAAGCGTGCTTTAGAGTTGATGTAAACAAATTAATTTAAGTATAAAGGGAGACTTTTCAAGCTGCTCACCAAAAAAAAAAGCTGCCTAACACTATTTATTACACGGTACTTTAATTTGTATCAATTAGCCATCACGTTCATGCACAGCATTAATTAACTTCATGTGTGTGATTTTTAGTCTTGAGCCAAACCAGCTCTGAGAGGGAAGGAAGCACAGGGTACGCCAATACCTTTCCAGTGAGAATACTCACTGATTGCTAAAGAGCTCCCTAATGACAATGAAACTATCCTGCCATTGCCAGAGGGTGTCACTACGGCACTAGAACAAAGCAACAAAGCAAATAAAATGGATAAACAAGAAATGTGAAGAAGCTCAGCAGAAATAAGCTCTATGTAACCTTCACATGAATTGTTTATCATTTCACCCCTGGGCTTTAAGAACACGGTTCTAGAGTCTAAGAACAATATAACTCTATTTTCTTTTCCTCCCTGTATCTCTTATGCTCTAATCTGATTTCTAACACAAAGTATTGGAAGGAAGAAAGGAACTACCTATTAGAGCTGTTTGCAGAGTCTCCATTGTTCCCACACAATTTAACCTTGTTTTCCATGAAAGCATCCTTTGAAAATGAAACCATTCTCAGTGCACATCGTTCACATTCACAATAACTGTATTCGTCAGGCAATTGTTTTAATAGGAAGTTGCTGCAAAACAAATCTAAATTTTCTGACATAATGATATATAGCCCAGCCAATTAAAAAGAGCCTACACTGAGCATATTAAAGTGAAGATCAGATCTCAAGTGCTGAATTTGGCTAAAATCCTAAACCAGAAAGGGAATAAAGTCCCAAAGCCAAAGAGCACAGTAAATGAAAACACTCAGAAGCCAGTGAAAATAACCTGCAACATAAGGAAGATCCCAAGGTCCACTAAATTAGTAGGTTTATTGTCTTTCTAGTCTAAATGCAGTTTACTTACTACCAAAAAAATGCGAGGAGTCAGATGACCATGAACCTATATAAATATGGTATATGACAGCCAAGAAAACTTGATAAATGTTGGAATCTATGAAGAACTCAATTAGGACATGTATGTAAGGGATCAGACATTAAAAAGGTGTGTGTTGCTAGCTCCTGCTCTGAAGAGGACTGTCAGTATCAGAGGGTGGGGTGAGTGTGAAAAGGAGAGCCTGAAGTCCCAGACCCCACAACACATTGCCCAAGCAAGTGAGCAGCTTTATTTCAAGCTATGTTTTAGTACCAGGGTAAACCGACTGACATTGCTGAGGACAGTTTTGATTAGGAAGGGCTGTTTCCGCAAAGTGCTGCAAAGCTCTTGTCAACCTGTCAAGGAATCAAATCCTGTGCTCTAATAATAGAACAATAATTTCATATTCTTGGAAATAAGTTCTAGTCAAAGCACGGGATTTAATAAATAAGAGATTAAATATAACACATGACATACCATTAAAGAACAGCAAGTAAACTTGGATGAAACACAACTTATCACTATTTTAAACCAAGTTTCTAAAAGCAAAGGAGAATCTGCATGGATGTTGTAACCATGTTGCAGAAAGCAGCTGTATGAGGAACACGGGTCAACTGTGGTGATGAAACTGTCAGGACTTGAAATTAGGGCACCACTACAATATTTTAACATAGTAAATCCAGTCTATTGTGGTGAAGGTTCAGTTGTCTGTTCTGGGAATTATCAGGATGTCAAAACGCCAAGGTCTGTTACTGGATATTAAAAAGTAATTCCCATTCAACTCATAAGGTAGTGATGTGCCTCTGCTAGGGAAAAGAATAGCGAGAATTTCAACATCTTCTTACAAATCTTTTAAACAAAGAATTTAAAAAGTAAAAATTAAATTCAGAAAATATGTAAATATGTTGGTTTGTTTCTCTTGTTTCTCCTTGACTTTTCCTGACAAATAGATCCCACAGACTATCAGACATATGAAAAATACAAAGATGTGGAAACCTGAGCTGGAATTTGGCTTAATGACAGCAAAATGGAGAGAGGGCTGTCACGAGATCTAGCCTTAATGTGGGACCTGTAGTAACTGTAAATATAAAATAGTCTACCAGGACAGTAAAGTGCTTTCCTATTAATGAGAATTAAAGCTCTAGATTGCACAGTTTATTCTGCTTACCTCAATTATGACATCTGGAAAATCTATTTATCTCAGCCTTTACTCTAGGACATTCATTCACATTAACAAAGAACTTTCAAATCCTCTGGGGTCGTGATATAAATCTACTTTTTCACACAGTCATATCCACAAACAGAAGAATAAACTAAACTTGATTCTGCAAACAGTGATGATAATTGCCAATCAGATGGCACAGGATCAGGACTTAGGAGTACAGGGCACAAGAAAGTAGGTTATATGTGATGAGTAAGAGTTTTTTATAAGAAGCCATCACTATGCACTGCTTGGAAATACTGAAGTAAATAACTCAGGAGCAAGCTTGAGCCAGCATGGCTCTTTGGGCAAGAAAACACAGCATTCGGTGCTGAGGCACCAGTCTCATCTTCTGATCAGCAGCACCCTGCATAAAGCAAAGTAGAAGGCTCAGGGTACCACTTGCTGCGTGCTTCACCTTCTCCATCAGCGGCAAGATCAGTCATGCTGTGCAGCATTGAGTTAACCAAAGAACAGATGCTAAGGCAACTACAGCTTTCCTAATAACTAACTACTAACACAGACTACAAAATCTCAGAGGCTCCTGAATAATATCCCATCCTTTGTAATTGAACTAAAACAACAGTTTAGCAAGAGACCTAAAATGTGTCTATTTCAGGTGTCCAAAAATCAGTCAGGCTCCAAGTCATAACAGCTTGGCTTTCAGGCATACCGAAGTCATACAAACGTTTTGTTCACAAGAGATGGTTGCTGACTCTTTGTTAAGTGAAATAAATTTTCATGTCGTCACATTTTGCCATCTTTGAAAAAAACACCCCACAATATTCTGGAGCACTTCAGAAAGTGCTCCAAGAACTAGCAACAGTGGAGAGCCAAGCTTGATCTGAAGGCTTCATGCAATGGAAAATCTGCCACATCCTGAGCTAATTTAAATTATGGATCAGTTCCCTGATTACTCTAAAAGAAAAACCTAAACTTTTCCAGTCTGAATGTGCCCAACTTCAGCCACCAGCTTTTGGATCTCGCATGCCTCTGTCTATTAAAGACACTGTTGCTATCACCCACCTTTCTCTTCTAGACATGATCAATTCACCTTCATTCTGCTTTGTTAAACTAAATACACTCTCCACATACAAAACTTGGAAGATGCTGACTGCCTTAAAATAGCATCCAATGCTGTTTTCTGGATACATGCTATTATATTTTCTATTTAATGCACCACGCGGAGGAGTGTGTTATACTTTTCTAATGCAAATTTCATCTGTCAACAAGCATGTCTTCATATTGCTTATAAATCAGAAGTTGAATAAATATAAAAAATAAAATCCCTACAAAGAAAGTGATCGTTTTGTGAGGTTTTTTTTTTTAATTTCTGAAAGCAAAAGGCAAATTGAAAACCCAACTTATTTTTCTGGCTTTTTTTAAAGAAAAACAGAGAGAAAAGGAATCTGGTGGTGCCAAAGGGTTAAAGTATCCCATTTCGGGCAGTCTGAATATCTGAATTTAGCAGCTGACAGTGCATGGTGTGTCAGTCTCTTACAGCTGTTCCAGTTGATTCAAAGACCATCTTTGTTTCTTGAAATCTTAGCAACTGTTACTTTTTTCCGAAGACAATGATAGACCAGCTGTTACCTCACAAGATGCGATGTACTTCAGGTCAAAGTTTTTAGTAAGGAACTTGTAAAACAAGAACTAAATCATTGTTTGGGTTTTTCAGATATTTTTTCATTAAAACAGAGTTAGCAGCCTAACAGTCAAATAACTTACACTTGGTATTTGCATTAAGTGCGCTGGAATGACAGAGAAATTTCATCTGGTTGTTGAGCTGAATCCTCTTTTTCTATAAGAACAAAACCCACCATTAAACCTTGTAGTATTATAGATTATTTTTTGTTTGGGTTGGTTTCTTTCTGTCTTTCCAAATGCAGTGTTACTAAGCAGATGTCATCTCATAATGAAAATGCACAGGTCTAACCATTCAGAACATAAGATGGGGATTTTCAAGAGAACCTTATAGGAGTTAAATGTTCACTTCCCACTATATATCAATCAACGTGAATATCTAGTTCCTTTAAGCTCTTTGAACATCCTCTTCTAAATGCATAACTAAGCAACTTAATCGTACAGTTGATCCTCCAGTACCGGTACCAGCAATATTCCCACTTGAGGACACGTAGGCTTTCAAAGCCAGTCAAGGTTGCAGAATCAGTCACCTAATGAAGACTTATTAGAGTAGAAGTAACTGTTGACAGGTTACCTACGACCCTTGGGGGAGCTGGGGGGGGGAGGAAGCATGATTTTAAGGAGCCTTAGTTGAAATACACCCTTGTTTGCCTGTGCACAAAGGCAAATTACTGCTTCCAGCTGCTCTGATGCAGAAGACAAAGACTTGCTGAGATGAGTGGATGTTCTTTTATTCAACCTTTGTGTTTAATTCTGGAAAGCCTTAGCATTGAGTAATGCATTTTCAGAACCATTGCCAACTAATTGTTGTGTACAGAAGCACACAAAGGCACGGTCATACATACTGCAGTGGTAGAAAAAAAAATTTACAAGGCCTGTTAAATTTGGCAGTGGTCTTATTTTTTCTATTTTATAGAGAGAGAGGTAAGTTTAGACTCAACATTTTTTCATAAGCATGCATGAATACTATTTGTCTTAGGCTATTTTTTCTAGATCTAAAAAGGATTTATGTAAATTACTTCTCCACTTTAACTCTGTTTTTCAGAATGGGTGACATACTGCCCATATGTAAACCACTACTTTATGCAGAATTAAAAATAACTACCATTAGGAATGGCACCGCTAGTATTTGTGATGAAGAATATAAACTGTCTAACAAAACACTGAGAGTATTTGTTTCTCAAGATAAAATTATCCATAAATACCAAATGTGTGTGCTTTTAGTTATGTTTAAGAGAATAACCTATCTACCAGGCCAAATATTGACAACACAAAAAGTACATCCCTAGTACAAACTCTGTATGCTGTCAGGCTATTGTAAAGGGATTGATACTAAAGCAGATACAATCTCCTGATGACTGCTGAGAGCAGAACTTCGCATAACTAATTTAAAGACTGCTGCCTGCAGGCACCACAATGGTAATTAAAGACAATAATTCTTGGATAAATGAGATGGATGTACTGGAAAATATAGCCAGTGTTAAATTCATGGCTAATCCTTGAATGGAGAATTGGATCGTTTATTTTCCAAACGGCTGGGCAATTCTACCTGGTTTCATTTCCATCTCTGCTGCCAGATGACTGCTGCCTCCAAAACCCATAACTTTTTCTAGTTTAAGTAGTATTTTGCGTTGGCAAGTTCCAATTCAACAGGACTGAATGTGCTTCCATTTAAACACATGAATAGTTCCTTTGACATCCATAGCAAGTCAGTGGAACAACTCAGAGTTAAACATGCGCTTTTAAATACCATGCTGAATCAAGGCCATAAACAAGGCATAAAAGGCACAAAGAAAAGCTGGATTGCCAGGCAGTTTACCTGGAAAATACCTTGGTGTCATCCAAAGAGGGAAAGCCTTGTCAAGCATGCCTTGGTTGATCTGAGAGATGAGTTTCCTCTTCTTGGCTGCTTACAAGTAGAATTCAAAGGACAGGCTAATCATCTAATATGAAAAAAATCTCCCACGCAGAGACCAGTCTCTTTAGTACCAAATCTGTTACACATACATGTAACTTGTATATGTACATCTCCTCTGCCCCCAAGTTACCACAGTCTGTTGACCATTTCCTGGAGTTCCAGCACAGGTGGGACATTCATGCCTCTACAAATCTTCACGGGATGGAGCCCGCCCCACTGTGCACCCTGCACAAAGTGCATTGGCATGATGCTGTCATCCTTCTCTCTCTGTTGCTACTCCCAAGAAGGAGGGAAAAGAAACCCCTCCAACAATTTGGTCCCAAAAAATCCTAATATAACCCAAGGAAGTCATGTTATTGACTCAACAAAGCCCTCCACCCCCCACTCTGCCATGCCTTGCTGTGCAATTTCTCTCTCATCTTATTCTTTCTTTTCATCTCTCATCTTCTGAGTGGCTTAGCTCTACATTTTGAGCACTCTTGGCAAGGAACAATAGCTCATTACAAAAGTATTCACACCATCTATTTCCATCCTCTGACTGTCCAATGACTAGTAAGGGAAATTAAGGTGCAGACTTGCCATAACTTAATTTGATTTCGGTCCCTGCTGCTGCCAAAAGGGAAGGTCCTGCCCTGCCCTGCCCTCTCCTCCCTTCAGCTAGGCAAAGTATTTCTGCAGCCAGGTAGGGGGTGGGAGGAAGGACCTGATCTGACTGAAAACTAACCCTCCAGGGGAGGATCACTTTTCAGAGAGCTGATCTGGCTAACCTTGGCCATGAGAGCAATAGGACCATGCAGCCAAGATTTGGCACTCACTGTGTTACTTCCTCCTTTGGTACCAGCTCAGAATTTGGCTTAAATCAATGGTGAAACCATACCCTGAGGCTCTTAACTGAGGTGTTTTGAGCACCAGCTAACTTAGATGCCTACAGCAGGCAGAGTCAATATCCCCCCTTAACATCCATGTGGTTTTAGCACAACACGGACTCCAGGAGATACAGAAATACTAATGCAGTATCACAGAAAGGGCATTTTTCTTGCACTCTTCTGCACACTGTAGGCATATATGAAGCACAGGCAGAAGCCAGATCTGTGTTTGTTTTTTAACAAAAGAGTTAAGTTACAAATGCAAGGAAAATACAGGATGTGTAATGACTATGTCATAGCTGTGGCATCCTGTTTCTAAAATATCTTGCTCCTGGATGGTGCCGTCTTAGGTTTCTTCCACATGTATGAGGCTTTCCAGCTGGCCTGCAGCCAGTGCTTTAATAAAACATGGTATTATGCATAAGTGAATACAGCTTATAGCAATAATAACGTCCTTGAAATTCACTAATCACCAGAAGTTTCACGAACATTTTAATATGAGATCAACAGGACAACAACTAAAATTCATCTGTTAGCTATGGAAAACCACTTTTCTCATGTTAGACTATGCCTGTACTAAAAAAACTACCCAAACCATTATTGACCTGGATAAAGAGTATGTTTTCTGAATTTGAAGACAATACCTAGCTGTAAAAGAGTTGCAAGCACTTCATAAAACAACATTAGGATGTAAAATTATTACAAATTGAAGAAATGGTCTGAGAAAAAAGATATACTTCCAATAAAGACACAACAGCTAAGTATATTTGTGTAGGAAAAATCAATGGTGTAAATACATGGTGAAGATTCACTGCCAAGGTAGCATTTCTGCAGGAAAGGATCCAATGATTCCAGTGATCACATGCTAAGTAGGAGTCAACAATATCTTGTTGCTGTGAAAAATATAAACAAACAAGAAAGAAGTGGACCAAGTGGAGAAAGTTGAGACCAACAAAAATGGTCAGTGGTCTGAGGAACCTGGTCTGCAAAGGAAGATGGGGAGAATTGGATTCATCTAGCTGAGAAAACAGAAGATGTGTGAAATAACAATAACCCTTCAAATAGGTTAGAAAAAGAGAAAAGAAAAATGTATAGAGGAAGAATACACCAGTTTCCGACTACTGAGGATACAAGAATTCAAAAAATAGAGCTAAGAGACTTCTTCCATCCAGAGGACAAACTAAATTATGTTCAAAGAGATTTGCCTAACCTGTTCTTAACAATTATAGATTCTACAAGCTGTTGAAGTATCCTTACCACTAGAAAGTATTTCCACGTGTCCAGTTTACATCCATCTTGTATAATTTAAGCCTAATTCTGATGTTTTGTCTTCACAGAACACAGATACCTGATTACTCATTTCCCTTCTGTGGCAGCCCTTAATACAAGTTAAGAATGTTATTGTGTCTTAATGCTGAGGAAATCTTAATTTGGACACTAATGTCTTTCAAATAGAATATGTTTATGCCCAGTGAGTCCCTATAGGACCCTACTTTGCCACCAGTCATGGCTTACAAAACTGCCTGAATTGCAGAACACAGGTTACTTAAAATACCTTTGTAAGAAGGTAGTAGAACATTTTTCTGAAATGCTAACAGCAAGATGATGGTATCTACAACTTGCCTCCAATTTTATCTACAGTATCACAGCAGCATGTGCTCTCCACAATGTTTGGGAGGATGTTGGGAAAAGGGTAAGAATTTTTGCTTGAGGAAAGCTCTTGGTTGGCTTGCATGCCCAGTACAAGTGCCAATTTTCATCTTTACATCTTGGCCCTGACAAGCATAGAAAATAAAAAATGCCCTTTATTCTCATACCTTTGCCATGCAGGCAACACACAAGAGTAAATGCAATGCTGTATGTTGCTGTAATAAATGCAGTAGGTTTTTTTACTGTTTAGTTCATTTGTTGTTGCTTTTTTTGCACCTTTATAAAAGTTCAATATTCTAGTAAAAGCATTAAATACAGTTTCCTGACTCTTTGTTTCCAAAGCAGTTTCACACCAGTATACTGTTCAAACAAACCAGTTTATTATTAATCCAAGTAATAAAATATACAAAAATATTCTGAAAGCTGTTGTAGGCATTACAGCTGCCTCTACATTAGTAATAAAGAATAAATGCTTGTAATAATTATGATATTAGTGAAAATGCCAAAAGTGGAGTCTGGAAGTACATGTTAAATATTTATCTACTCTCTTTACTCCTCGATGAACAAGTTTTACATAGCTTTTACATACAAGTTTTACCTAGTATTTACATACAGATATGGTGAACGTTTAACCATTCCACTTATTTATGTGGTCAGAAGGCTGCCGAACTTCTGAACAGGGACTGGCAGACAAGGCTTGTGACTCACAGCAGAGCAGACAGGCACTGGTGACATCTTGGAGCAAGGACTGACACTCCTGCTGCTCTCAAGTCCTGCTCTCTCACCCACTGGTTGTGCTTCAGTTATATTTCCTTCTCCTCCTTGACAATCATCAGCTTTGGGTCCATCTTCCATTCCCACAGCAGGTCACCTCTGAACCGTCTCACTGCCCCCATCTCAGTGGCTGCCCCTGTCCAGTAGAGATAGAACATTCTGTCAATAAAATGATGAAAAAATATCTTTCATTTTTATCCAGAGAATGAAAATGAACAATCTCTTCCTTTTTTTTCCCCCTTTACTATTCAAGATCATGGCAAAGCCAAGTGGGTGTACTTGTATTCCAGCATTACATGCTGAACCGATAAAAATTCTTACTAGCAACACTGCCAGGTTAGAAGAGATTAGGACAATCAGACTAGCCCCTTGTCACCCATTTTGACTTTATACACCATTTCACAACTAGGAAGCCTTAGAGGTTGTTAATCTGCTGGATATCCAAGAGTGGGAGAGGAAGTAAAATGCTGCCAAGTTATGGGTGTAATTCTGTCTTTGCATAGATAGAAATCATTCACTGCCTGCTGACTGAACAAAACCAAAGCAGCAGAGAGGGCATCAGTATCACGCACACTGCCTTGCTGATTTCTTCCATATGCAAAACTCTTCAGCGTCACAGACGAAAAGAAGGGGGAAAGTTTATGCAAACAGTCTTCAGAATGTATCTGAACCATGAGATCACATTGGAACCAGGAGGGATAAGATCAGCAAAGAACTTCTTCCCCTTATTCAGCCATTAGAATCTATAGCACAGGCCACCTAAGACAACACTTGAATGTTATTAAGTGTAACTTCTCACCAGCATTCTAGAGGGACATTACAAAGACAGATGCACCTTCTGAAATATGCACTTCTACAAGGTCTGTAATTTCATCTTTTTATTAGGTACAAATGCCATAACCAAGGATTTTATTTATTTTTTTTTTGCTGGGACTTCCTCTTGGATTACAGGTGCAATGAAGAGCAGAGAAACAAGATGGCTTCTGCCCTCAACTGACATTAAAGACAAACTGTTGCAAAGAACATAATCTATAAAAAATAAATTTATGTTTATAATGCAGAAATTCCCTCACAGTTAATGTTGCCATTTCGCTTTTCCCCAGTATAATGAAAGAGAGGGTGAATACCTCTTACCTGGCTGAACATCCAGCTCCAGTGATATCTTCTCTCAAGGCTGTTCATCCTTGAAGAGGCTGCAGAGCAATTCCTAGTTCTTCTGGGTGCACAGCCTGCACAGCGCTGTCTTCTGTATCAGAAGTTGTTCTGTGGTGTGAGGAGCTCCTTCAGAGTTGTCACATGAGAAGCTGTTTTGCAGGACTGCGCATATATATATATAAGGCTTTGGTGAGCACCAAGCCAGGACCAGAGTTGCTGATTTTGCAGTGATCATAACTAGCAGATCTTTAGAGTGCTCATTGCCTGGGAAAACTGTCCTCTTGATGGTCATCTCCACAGCTTCTACATGTTTGCACACCAGTATGAACTATGCTTTTCCAGAAAATTTTGCTGTGGTTACATCTGAGCTTAATTAGCCCACCTAATGAAACCCTTTGAGCAGTCTCTTCCAAGAGTTTTTGAGTGGAGTCACAAAGGAAGTGGAGTACAGCAAAAATACAGAAAGAAGGGCAAAATTCCCATGTGAACATAAGCCAGTGAATATGTCATCATATGGGGTAGGAGAAAGGAGGAGAGAGAAGTTAGAGCACACATGCCTAGGGACCTGCAGTATGATATAACAGCACTATCAAAATCCAAGCCTAACTACCCAGACATTAAATGCATCCTACCTGCAGAGTAAATACATCAAAGCCTGAAACAAAGTGAAAGGGCTTTGTCACACATCCCAACCAGGGAAACAAACCCTGTCAAAGCACATAGGACATAAGGCTACTCTGAGAAGACTGCAACTGCGGTTGGGCTGATAACAAGACAAGAAACAAGGATGAGCCCAAAGACAGGCACGCTGATACACCTCCATGTACTCTCTGCAACTCACTAAGCTGTTTAGTTCATAGTTGAGCCTATCATCCCCTTAACATCCCTCTTTTCCCCACAGCTCATATATTTACCCTGTCTGTATTTCACAGAAATTTTTAATATAGTCCAGTATTTTTGTTAGGTATGCAATATTTTAATAAACCATCAAAATCAAACTATACCTATTAAAACACAATAGGAAATTAATTTTGTGAAGACCTGATGTTGATTTAACTTTTTACAGCTAATTTCTCATCAATTCAGACAAATTTTGGATAATGAGTACATGACACATCCACATAAATCTGAAGATGAGGATTTGCTGTCAGTGAGCGTGTAACAGACCAGCTCTAGGCAAAGGAGGACGCACATAAAATATACATCAGGTGCACATGTGCAGAAACACAATTAAAAAGCCATGCATTCCTGGTTTTGCAAATGAGAACAACAGCTCCCTTAGAGTTAAAAGCACATTTCCACTTCAGATAATGGGCATTTTGCCACTGACTTTGAGAGAACAAGGACCCTACTCCAGAGTTTTATCAAGATCTTATTGAAGTCAATGGAAAAGTCTCACAAGAAAACAGTGGACTGCCACATCATTTTGCAGAGCTGCACTGTTCTTCATAATATTAGCAACTCTTGAAATGAACATTTTGGCAAAGGTTGCTGATAACTAGCTCTGCTGCTTTTAGTGCTGATGCAGTTACAGTTTCCCTTTTATTGCACTTTTCAGTATGATTTTACACCAGACACTCTGTGTATGTGTGTGTGTGCGTGTGTGTGTATGCATGAAATAGATCGCGACCCTTTTTTAAGCATGGCACATGAAAACATGCTATCTAAAATAAGACTTGAACAAAACTATTTCAGACACCAGTGCAAAAAGATACTTGTTTACCTTAACCTCACTGTGACTTCTCATGCAATTAATCATTCATATGGAATATCTGACACAGAGATAATATGCTACACACTGCCTTTATAAATAAGGGTTTATGTCAGACATAAGGACCTTCACAGCTGCCAAGCAGCAAGTGCCACACAAGCCATGTGGCCTGCACAGCCATAGAGCAGATTAACATAAATATCTTTTCCGAGAAGAAGAAAAAGTAAATGAGGAATTAAGCCCTGCTAGTCCATCCTTCCCCTACCTGAACACCTACAACTTGGCAAATGGTCAACCACGAAATTAAATGAGACAACAATACTGTCTTCATTGTCGAAAGCACAGAAAATTAAATATCCTCACCTAGCTTTCCACCATTCCAAGAGGACAGAACCCAAATGAAGTCATATACCACTTACTTTCCTGAACTACATATCTGCATCAACAAGATGCAAACTAGAAGTGATGGCAATGATATGCTTCAACTTGCTGACTTCTCCACACTTGACAAACAAAACCAGACAAGGGCAATAGCATGATGTCAAGAGTGAGCTCAGTTAAATGCAAAGAGAGAACAATATATTCGTTCATTGCAATCCTGTCTGCAAAAGCAGAATGCATGCATCGTTCTGTGAGTTCCTTTTTTTCCCCCCAATGTCATCAATAGCTTGCCATGCTCATCATGAGGCTTGAATGAGGCACCTAGACACATCCCTGAGCAAGGGAGATGGTGTATAGCTGAATATGTTCCAGTGCACAACCCAGAAACCAAGAAGCTTCTAAATCTTTTGACAGCAAAGGCAGTATACACCTGGTCAAGCCATAGTTTGAGAACTAAAAAAGCAGATAGTCTACAATCCATCTGCAGCACACACATGGGAATTTGTGCACATCACTTCACTCCTAACACGTATCCATAACAGGACAGTCTGGCTGACAGAGGTAAATGGGACACAGGGAATGGATAGGAAAGACCATGACCATGATGTACAATCACCACAGTGCAAGAAAAAGCACTTTTCCTTCAGTTGTTCTCTCTCACCCTACTTTGATAACATATTACCGAAATGTCCCTTTTCCAGCCCTAAAAACCTGTCCTTTCAGTGCCTGTCATGTTAGCATGCTGATGGTATAATTAAGATTGATAGCAGTCCTGTAAAAGAATTCTCTGCTGTGAGTGAAAAAGCTAGAAATGTGCAAAGTTAATCCTCTTCTAATTACTCCAGAAATCTGCATGCTAATGTGATATCAAAATAATTAGGATTGCAAAGTAATTAAACTGTGTAAACACCTGCAAGAGGGAGGAAAATTTGTGCACTTGGAATGTGCTTTAACTGAAAGCATTTGAGTAGCCCCACCAAAGGACTGTACTGCTGATGTTCTGCCAGTACTAAAAATGTCAGTGTAGACAAAGTCTTTGTCCTTTCTAACCACAGAAGCACAGAAAAGTAGGGCTGGCAAGGACCTCATGACATCACTTAGCCTACCTGCGGCAAGGCAGGACTGATACTACTTCTGTCATTCCTGGCAAGCCAGTCTAATGTGTTCTTAATGGCCTCAAGTGGTGGAGACTGCACAACCTAGCAAAGCAGGGACCTCTTCCTAGTATCTGACATGATTCCTCCCTGCTGCACTTTGAATCTGTTATTCTTTACCCTTCAGCATACACTGCAGTTTATTTCTCATATGCCATCATTCATATCTAATTATAAGCTATTATCGCGTCCCTCTGCCCCTGACTTTTCTTCTGCAGGCCAAACAATCCCACTCTTTCTTCAGAACTGATGTTATCTAGATCAGTGATCATTTCCACTGCTTTTCCCTGAACTTCCTCCAACTGTTTATTCTTGAAGTGCAGTGCCCAAACCGGACACTGTGTTCCAGCTGAAATGTTTCCAACACCGGGAGGTCTTGCATGTTCTCCTGTTTAGTTACCCCAGTAAAACGTTAGTATTTTTAAAACAGCTTGACATTAGTGACTAATGTTCAGACCATCATTCACAATAAGCTCCATATAGTTTTTCAAAGAACTACCAAAACTGCAAAACCATCTTATAGTTACAAAGATGTTCCTGCCTAACTATACTTCTCCGCACTTGGCTCAGTGACAATCCATCCTTCTTTTACTAGAACGTTCTTCAACATGTCAGCCTAATTCTGAATTCTAGGCTTGTCTCTCAATGTTTTAGCAGCCCTTCCCATCCTCTTGTCATCTAAAAATTCAACACTTGTACTCTATTCCACCACTGAGGTCATTAATGACAATAATACTGAAAACCAGACCAACCCTTCCCACACTTCAATATATCTTTCCATTAGAATGATGGACCATTGATAACTGCTATTTGGTATGACAATCCAACCAGTTTTGCATAGACTCCATAGTGGTTTCACTGAAGACATGTTTCCCATGTTTGTTTATGAAACTGTCACACACATTAATGTCAAAACCATTACAAACTGTTTGGCCTCTGTTGTGCCTTCCCTAGCTACAAGACTTGCTATTCAGTTGTAGAAAGACATTTTCAAGTTTTTAAAGGTCATGTTGGCTGTTACTGAACTTCTTGGTCTCCTTCAGGTGCTTACATATAATTTGTTTGTTCCAGTTTTTCAGAACAAAGTAATTTGCCTGTAATTCTCTTTTACCTCTTTATAGACATTAGGCTTTTTCTTTCCCACTCTTCCAGCACTTGATCTGTCTTCCCTGAGTTCTCAGAAGTAACTACAAATGATTCTGAGATTTCTTTAGCCAATTTCTTAAGTAACCTAGAATAAAGTTAATCAGGCACAGCTGATTTGAAAATATTAAATACATTCTAACTTATTCTTGCCCTTTTTTAGCTTGTGATTTTACCCTCCATCATAATAACTTAAGTGTGTGTGAGGGTGCATCTAGTATGACTCAAAGGCATCAGAGAGAGTAGTTCTGATCCCTGTGTTAAATTTTAATATAATTTCTTGTCCTCAGGTCAAGCTATAGATTCCTTTAAATCATAAAGTAACTCATACCTTCGTTCATTGTCATCAAGATGAGCAAAGAGCACGTTCTTGGAGATGGCCTTTGCCAGAGCAGTCATAGTTTTATAGTCCTTTGGAATAACCTGTATAGAAAAGAACAAAGGGTAATTACATGCCTGGTTGTATTTCTTCATAGATCTTGAAATCTATAGAAAATTCCACTATTTAAGATAATGGATGCAATTTGATTTCAAACACTGAGACAGGTTTAGACTATAATATAAAGCCACTAGGAAAGTAATAAATCAGTTTTGATAATGTGAGGATAAGAATTTATGTTCTCAATATGACAACCAGAAAAGAAATATAAGATCTGGGATGAGTGAGGAGAAGGATAACCATAAAATACTATAATTAGCAGGTACTGGCAGCTGTGTAGTCTCCTTTCAAATCTTTTGGACTGAGGAAAACATATTTCATATTCTTCTTCCCCCACAAACAATAACAGAAGCAACCTACTTTTCAAACTAGAGAATGAGCAACATTTCTTTAGGTAAAAGGTAAAAATGTGTTGATTACATCATACTTTTCAGTACTGCTTGTGGTATGAGGAGCCAAGATCCTGAGAGGCCCACCTGGGTCAAAATCCTTCTCATTTGCCATGAAACAAAGGCACAGGACTTGCATTTGATAATGAAGAGGCATTTTTATTTGTTAATTGGAGAGGTAGCAGAAGTCCTGTTGTACATGAATTTGTCCAAAATAGATGTTGAAATTCAAGACTATGTTTTCATACTGGGTGAAGTTTTTTATAAGACTTTTGCAAGTTAGACTTTCCCTTTTGGTAAGCATTTTGGTAAGTTACTAGTAAAGGCACTGTATCTCTGTATTTGCCAAGCATCTTTTTCTGCTGGTCAAAGACTCTGTGATTACGAGAGACACAAAAAATCTATAACAAGGTTATGACTTGTAAAAGATGTTCTTTGACTTTAGTAATGTGATTTTCCTTAATAGTTTCATTATAAGAAGGCAGAATCAAGCCTAGCAAAAGTTTTAGGTGTTAAATAAACCTTACTCCAATCTGAAAATCAACATCTGTTTGCCTGTTTTAATTATTGTACAAAAAAGGTCTGATAATGGGCATTTATCTTTCACATTTTCTTATGACTGAAATAGTATATCTGTCTTATTTAAGTTACTACGTATGCTGATGTGTAGGTAGTTTCCTTTCCTCACCCTGGAAAGGCAAGATGCTACCCATCAAACCAGAAGAAGGATGTCTCAAATGGGAAAACTGATACAGAACCAGTTCTCACAAAGAATTGATCTAGATTTATTTCAAGGGAAAATACTGCACTGTGAAGACCTAAAGCTAAACTCTGGCTTCAAACATCACTTACTTTGACTGCTATAGTCATTAGACTGCTCAAATTAAGTCTAGAGAAGCGTGTATGTATAAACTGCATATTTGTATCATAATCTAATTTATCTAAAAGTTTAAATTCCTCAATGCTAAATAAAATAAGCATTTGGCCAGTATCTTATTCTTGGTTTTTACCCTATCAAACAAACCCTGAATTGAATTGCAGTCCTGAACCCTTGCTCTATTAAGAATACCCTAGTTGTTCAGCTTACTGCTGATGAGCCAAAAGAGTAGATAATGAAATCACTAAGACATTCAACTCCAACCTTTCTGGCTGAATATGGAATAGCGTAGACTAGCGTTTTTCAGTCTAAATCTGCAGCAATGAAAGCCACAAGGCAGAGACCGAAGCGGGTCTGTTGGGGCAGGGACACAGGAAACACAGGAGAGATTCTTTAGGTGTCACAGTAACCAGGCATCTGACCAAAATCAAATGTTAGGAAGAATCACTTGAACATTTCTTACATCACTCTTCCAAGTAATCACTGAATGTTCTCTTCAAGCCGATAACCCTCTTTACAGCAAGATTCCTATTCTGTTAGTTGTTAACTATATGTTATGTCAGATATGTTGACAAATAATTGCTTTCTCTAGTTTCAGGAATGAAGCAATAAAATAACCCTCCACAGAGATCTTCCTTTGTGCTCCTCAGAATGGAGCTATGCCATGTGCTTGCTCAAATCACAAAGCTAAATCTCCTTTGATTTTCTTTCCAGTGACACAACTCATTGCACTGCCTTTAGCACTACTCATCCCACAGCTCACCCCTTCAAGAGATCCTTTAAATTGGCTTATGACACAGATGTGTTTCTATCCAACACCTGAATTCAATCCAGCAGTTCTTCCTGGCTACTATCTAAAATTCCATCTGTTTGCAATAGTCTAACACAACCCTTGCCTTGCTTTTTACGCTTTTAAATTAGTTTCATAATTTGTCCTTTCAGTGTCTCCCTTTATTTCTGCATTCTACAAATCTCTGTCACAAACACACATCCATGGGATTCACCATGGGATTCATCTGCTGATGGCAGAAGACAAAGACACAAACCCTCCCAGTGCTAGTTCTATATTCCTTGCAGCATCTGTAGCCTGACACAGAACCATCCCCTACATTACTATTATTTAAGCTCAGTCAGTTCCTAGGAAATTAACATCACAACAGCCCTAGTCACAGAACACACAGAACATGATCTGTATTGCTTCTTCTGGTTCTTGCCTACCCATGCTACTGTCAGGGCTTATTGGCATCACTGTTGAAAAAGGAAGAAAACAAAGTTAACTTCAGGTTCCATTATAAACATAAAAGAATTACTCAAGGGTGTGGGAACGAATATTTCCTTTGATTTACAGAAGAGTCACATGGAGCCCACATTAAGCAGAGACAAATGTGATCTCTTCATGGAAGTTTTTAAGGGGGATATTGCAAGCTGCACAGAAAGAAAAGTGTTTGAAAGTAGCTTTTAAAATATCACGCAAGTTTTTTAACAGTGCAGTGCATTAATAGCTTGACCACAGTGCTGTTAAAATTTACTGTATACTTGCAAGCATTATTTAACCACCACAAGAATACTCCTCCATACCTGTTTTTAGGATGAAAGGCTCTCCTAATTTCTTGTTTCTTGGGACAGAAATCCCCAGAGCAGCCAGTGAACTTGTATCATAAGCAGATGACAAAAGCGCATCTGACTGCAAAGGCAAAAAGTATTCTGCCAAAAAACAGTGACTGACAAAACGTATTCCCGTAAAGAAAAAGCTCTTTGGGTTAAAGCTACTCCAGGCGTGCACAAAAGCACATTAGTAGCATCTGTCAACCTTATGAAATGCATTTTTAGCCTAGCTTCCTAAACAAACATGACATATGCTATTGTAATGTCTGTCTTTTAATAACCTTTGAAAGCTTTGGCCAGTTTAAAAAAAATTGCAGAGTTATTAAGAGATATCAAGGATATAACATAGCTACATATTTTTGTGAAAAAGGCAGTTAAAAAAAGAGAAGCCCAAATTAGTGCTCCTACTGAAGAAATTACCTAATTTGGGACTGGCATTTCTTCAAAGACAACTGTCCCATAAAATTCCCCAAGTATGGTCAACAGACTTCCGAAAACCCATGGGTTAGGTGGTACCCAATCAACATGGGAACAACATGCCTGAATGGTCTAGGGAACCTAAATGACCTAGGTTAGAAGAAAACTTGAGCTAGAAGTGACTTTTTGGAAAGAAAAGGCAGGAAATGCAGCAACAGAAAAGGCTGCTTTCCAAAACTGTGAGGTTTTGACAAAACTGAGAAGCTGCCAGAATCTGTGAATATCAGGAAAATGGTTGAGAATTACCAACCCTGTCATAGGGGGAAAGCAGATTAGCAGCACATCTCAAAAAAGAAAGAATAGAGAATGCTGAAGTCACATTGATGGGGAAAGTACTTAGGAGGCAGCAAAAGAACTTGAATGTGAAGAAGATGGTCAAGCCATGCACATGCTGGCATGAAGACACCATCCTACAGGCTGACCCGTGAGTCCAAATTATGAGCAAAACGTGAGTCACTTGATTGTCCTATACATCTCAGAATCAGGTAGACTGTTACACATTACCTTTCTGACGTAAGAAACAGCATCTTCCTCAGTGTACACTTCTGCACTGACCCCCCCTCTCCTGCGTCGGGCTTTTACCACTGGGTTGGGAGGAGGAGGGGAAATCTCATCGTCATGAGAATCAGACTGGGAACTGGATTTCTGCCGAGCCAGTATTTGTTTGCATTCTTCCTGCAAGGCAAAAAGAAGACAATGAAACATCTCTTACCCATGTAGCTAACTTGCTGGATATATTCAATTCACTCTTCTTTTACAACTGTCAGCAACCCCTTCACTTCTACATATGGATGACTGTCAATTTACACATGTGTACTGCTGAAAGAAAATTCAAAATTTAATGTGAGCAGCACGAAGGATTGACACTAACTACAACGTGTGTACAGGCATCATCACTCCAATACTTGACCTGTTCAACTCTTTCTTACATATAATGGAAACTAATATATTATAAACTGCAGACATATGTTTGCAGCTACTCCTGGCTGAGAAAGCAAAAGAACAAGCCTCTTTTGCTTACTCTCCAACATCACAGCTGTTATTTTCTCAGTTGGCTTGTACATATCTTTGTCTCTTGTACAGAGAACATATCAGAAGTCACAAATCAATATATTAAATAGGTTTCTTCATCTTGCTCTGTTTTGCAGGCTTACCAGCACCAGAAAGAACAAAGATGCTCCCTATCCCAAAATTTCTGCCATATAACAGATTTACAATCAATGGGACTACTTCCAAGCAAATAAGATCCAAGGTAGGCTCCAGAGAACTGTGAAAAATGATGGCTGGCCTAGCACCAGCTGGCCAATAGGAAGGTTATTCTCCAAATTTCACACTCATGGAATGGAGAATAAAATACAAAGGGGAATCCCTAAAGAGATAGTAACAAGAGCAGGAAACAGTATAGAAAACCTTCAAGAAAGGAAGTTGCAAGGCTTTGTCAATTCATAAACTGAATTATTTGACTTCTAAAGAATGGAGACAAACAAGATTACCCATAATTATAGTATTTTTCCAGAGCCCCACTCCTACTCTTTAGCTTCCCGAGATTCAAGGGAAAGCACACAGGAGTAAAATTCCCTTTGCATCATCCATGTCTTTCAGCCAAAGGAGCGGGGGCCTATCTGCTCATTCCCAGCCCACCTCCTCACCCCCTGGTACCACCTCACAACACACCACACTGCCTTTGCTACTTCTTCAGTCCCTTCTTAGCTGGTCATTCAAGTCTTCGCTTTCCCTGCCTAAGGCAGGGGAGAACTGGAGGTGGGATGGACCACGTGTCCTTGTCTGATACAGGAAACCAAAGGGCAAGTGCAAGAGAGACATGAGCACTGTGAGGAGGCAAGCCATCTTGTGCAGCAGTAGTTCAGTAATTTTTTTTGATGTCATCTACTATATTGCCGTAGGCAAACAGTCTCAGGGTTATGTTGATCGACATAGACGCAGCCAGCTATCATCCAACAACTCCCTGAAAAACTCCAGTGTTTTTGAGACAATTCAGATTAGCAGTGTTGCAGGCTATCCAAAAGAACACGCAGCAATGCTGAGGTCCCTGCGTACAGAATAAAACCAACGTTCCTTTGACAGGGATGCCAGAACCTGGCCTCTGTCTTACACAGTTAATTTCCAGTGAGACTTTCCAGTCAGAGCTAATACGTGAAGTCAGTGGAGGAGGGAGGATCTGGGAGCACCAGCGCTAGACATGTGGCAGATTACCAACACAGCCAGTTGGTCTTATTGACAGAGGAAATGAGTTATAGTTAACTCATCAGGTATGACACCAGAAAAGAGCGGTACAGAAAACTGGCACAAGTTCACAATTTTTAAGCTTGCAAGAAAAACAGATGATTAATATATGTTTTGCCATTGATGTTTACAAATGTCTGACAAATCCAGTCATGCCACTTGTCTTATTCCAGTTTCTTTCCTCACTGTCACTGACATTGCCCCTTTCATTCATCTAAAGAGCCTCTGACACCAATCTTTGAGGTATTATTGCTACTTGAAATAAATAACTAAATAGTATTTCCCATGCTGCATAATTCAAAGTAACAAGTCACATTCTTGTTTTGATTAAGGGACTCCTGAAATACATAACAGACAGGCACAGAGATAAAATGTAGAGGGCTGGCTAAAGATCCGAATTGTCAAGATCCTGACCTGCCTCAGAAAGTGCCAAGTTCTTTCCGAGATTAGTATTTTTTTTAAATTGGGATTACAAGACTGCAACTCCTGGGCCGTAACACAGTTGAGCTAGGTGCTGTAACCAAAAAAACCCAGAAAAAAAACTGATTTCGGATGTATTAAATCCTTACTGAAACTTTTTCATTTCCAATTCAAATTTCAAATAGCAGTACCGGATATGTAAAAAATGACTCAGCTAGATTTTTCTATCATGTAAGAACTGCAAGTCCTATTTAAGCATTCTCACCAACTTCTTCCCTACTCCCGACTGTCTCTAGCTTCCTCAACTACAATTATGCACTTGTAGAAACACAAATATTTAAAATACAAATATGTGTGCTACATACTAGCTTTATATTTAATATCTAGTCATCAAAACCAAATCTATGACTGAAGAATTTAAAATACTATTACTGGCTCTTGCAGCTTATGTATCTCTTTGATAGGGTTAACATTCTCTGTTTATATTAAATGAACACAACCAAATGCACCTTCTTCATAAGGTTAACTGAAAGGTAATGAAGACCTTTCTGGACAGCAAGCAGCTGAAAGTATACTAAAAAGTAACTACAACAAGAAGGCAGTCAGGTAACTATTTAATGGTATGCAGCACTCACACAGTTCTTTTTATACATAGCATATTTACTTATAGAGAAGAGTAGTAGTTTGCCCCATTTGAATATCAAATACATACTTCTTTTTCAGTACACATTGTATAAAAGGCACTTCCAAGGAATTAATAAATAATATCTCCTCTGCCCCAGCACAGATTTATACACGAAAGAAAGCTCAGTGAGATAAAATTAATATCACAAAGCATGCTCTTAAACCCAAATACCTTTTAAAGCCAAAAAGATATTAAAGGATTATAAAAGTGAGTTACCATATGATTCATTTTAAAAGGAAGTCTCTTCACTACAAACTCCTTTTATATAAACAGCAGATAGTTGACTGGCTGGCTTTTCCATATGCCGCTATTTGTAGTCTAGGTAGGATTTCCATTACTGAACTAAAGAGTGCCTTTTGAAAATAAAAGCATATGCTCTGTCCTGGGTTAAGCTTTCAAAAAGCCGTCTTCCATATATCCTGGGGTAAAACTGCATAAATACAGCCAATATTTTAAAGGAGGAATGTACTCTCTGAAGAACAGTTCTTCAAACACTGATCTTCAGACACAGCTTGATGTGAACGCTTGTGCAGAACTCACTTTCAAGTAAACACCTCACCATTTTTTGTCGTCATGACAACAAGCGATCTCACTCTATTTGGATGGCACAGATAATTCACAATGATATTGCCCAATTATGTCCACCTTAAAATGAGAAAACACATGGAGGACACAACTGCAAAACAGTGTAATTGCCTTTGAGCAAGCCCCCGTGAGCATCTTGTTCTTCCCTTCACACCAGTATCTGCACTGGCTTCAGTGGAGATGCTCCTGACTTGTAGGACATATAGGGTCTGATCCAGTTATCCACAGTCCAGTGCCATTTGGGTGCCCTTGCTCGGCTTTCAGCTGCCAGCTGAGGAGGACAGAAGTCTCACTCTGTCCTGTGTCACACCTACCAGCCCCAGTGGACATCGCATATAATTTAGGGAGTCTTAAATGGCAGTAGGGGACCATGTGGGCGCCGCTGACTGAAGCCTCCAGCGTCACTGCCACAGTCCAATACAATGATACATTAACACACCCCAAATCTACAAACCAACACTGCTGTGTGACAATAGCACCCTATTTCATATATAAATAATCTAATCTTACTTCTTTTCAAACCATGGTGCAAATGACCAAAACCCTAACTAATGTTGTGAACAAAAGTCTTTCTTGGGATTTCTTGGGGAGATGGATGGAGAAACTGGAATACCATTACTGACTTCAATGATAATAAACTGGAAAGAAAAGAAAATTTACCATCATTGCCTCAAATTAAAGGAAAGAAGAACCAATAAATACAACCGCAGTGACCCATTTACCTTTTGAATGTTCACCTTCGGCTAAGACATTTGTGCTACAAGAGGCTGAGGTATAAAACACAGGAATTTAGCATGCTGTCCTCAGCCTACGGGGTCATTGCCTTTCCTGATTAATGTTTCCATAAGTTTTTAATGAGTTTAAACACTGCAAGTGAAGCAGCCACAATGCCAAGACAGTTTTTAGGTTCACCCTTCCTTTCAGACTGCTGCTGGAGAGCACCTGTGATTCCTGACCCAGAAGCTTTCTTCTCTATCAGCTGGAGCATTTCCAAACAGAAATTCTCTTCCAGTAGTTCCTCTCCCGGTCTCTGCTTTCAGGCTCTGTCACCACCTGGAAACTCAGATGTTTCCACTGAAGGAAGGACAGCACCTAAGGAGGCTCCAAATCACTGTGCAGCTTTACAACAACATCCCAAGGAGACTTTTAAAAGCAAGTCAGCTGTTCGTTATCACTGCTCACTATCTCTGCTGTGCCTCCTACAATTTATTCATTGCATTCAAAAGCAACAACACAAAGTACACTCTAAATGAAATATTTTTTCTTTTTTTTTTTCCTCAAGCGCACTCATAAAGTTTTCTGACTGATAGACCTGGAATCTGCTTTCTATTTATCCACAGAAAATGTGCAGAATAGTTCATGCGCACATAACTAATCTCTCTTTGCACTGGAATTGACCCAGAGGAGATGCTCTCAATACAGGAAGGTTTCTAACACCGCCCCATCACTCCTGGAGGCTGACGTGATGGTTTATAGCAACTAATAAAGGCCAAAGGCAAAGCACTCTGTTGGAAGCACAGGACTGACTGATGCCATCACTGAAAGCAGGAGAAATTTGGACGGCCTTAACAGACTTTCCAGTCTTATTTTTGCCACGATGGACAACTCTACTATCGTTATGATCATTTAGCCCTGTAATTAGAGACTTTTCACCCAATCTCAACTATTGTTCCACTGCCTTCCTGACGTGAAATGCCACCTTTTCTTCTACAGAATCACTAAAAAATATCTTTAACATCCACCTCTCCTACCACTCCATAGTTATCCACCGCTTCGACTACTACTACTACTGCGTCCTCAGTGGCCTCTCTGCATCTCAGTTCATTCCCAATTCCCAGTCTAGGCAAAATTCTCCTGCCAAAAACCCGCCTACTCTTCTGCCGCTCTGACTGCATCACTTGCCTTCTTGAGTCCCTTTACTGGCGTCCTTTTACCTCCTGCAACATGTTAACACTTCTTGTCTTCCCCTCCAGTGTCTTGCAGTATCTCAGCCCATCACCACCTCTTCCCTACTTTCCTACATACGCCTCACAGAAAAGTAAGAGAGGCTATGTTACAAAACACAGACCATATTTTTGATACTTAAAAGCTTATATAATCAAAGAAACTGTAGCCAACACTTCTGATGTTTAAAATGCAGCCAAATAACAATGTATGCACGCATACCTTGTATAAGAAGAAACATGCCCACAGAAAAGCTCTATTTCTACGAGACAAATATAATTTAAACTAAAATACTAAATATTATGCCATATTTTTCAGCAACAACCAGAACACCTAAGTCACTCTGAAGTTTTTCATCACTGGGTATGTGATGCCAAAGCTGCTTATTTATTTTTTATTCCAGCCTTCTAACACAGCAGACCCTTAATCCAAGAGAAACATCACCAATCTCAGTGAGGCTTACATGTAAGAGGCAGAAATGGACCATCAGAGCATAGGAAGAGATAGTTGCTAATTGAGGTTATCAACAAAGAGGGAATCATAAATGCTAGCATGCCATTTTGATCCTTAAAATACTTCTGTTGTGTAGGCCCACTTAACATTCAGAAGCATAGTGATGCCCTTAGATCAAATGCACTGTTGACAGCAAGGATGGTTATACAAAATCTTGTGTTCCCTCAGTCACTTCAGAGGGGAAATTGTCTTTAAAACATTTCTACATTTTCTACTCTTCAATAAAATTCTACTCAATTTATTCTCTCTTCTAAGAAATTATCTGATGTTAATACAAATATGAAAATATGTGTGTGGACTGCCCACCTTAAATATACACTCAGCTTTTTTTTCTCTATTTTATCCTCCTCCCTTCCACATGCATTTCATTTTTGAAACGTAAAACAACTTCCGTGTGCTATGAGTGCCTTCATTGGTATTAAGGTGAGATAGCAATTTGAACTGCATGCTCTGGCAAGAATTCATGTGTCTCCCTTAACCCTTCAGTGGGATGCTCACAACTCACTAAGTATTTTTTTCTTCACAATTTGCCAATAAATCCAAGGTAAAATAATTATGGACATGTTTTTATTTCAAGTTCCCCATAGCTCACTTTCTCAGTTCCTTAGCGTCTTGCCCAGGGGTGATGCAGCAGGTGGGCTGAGCTCCTGGGAGTTGCAGATCCTCAACAGCTTGAGCTTACAAAGCTGTCAGGGTACAGCTCCAGCACAGGCTGCCAAGCAGGCAACCACCGAGGTGCAGACCTCAGCAGAGCACACCGGAAAGCAATTCCTCTGCCTATAGCATTTCAAAATCTAAGGGCCTTTTCTTAATTGAAACAAAGTCAAATCTCAAATAATCTTAAATCTGCTACGAAAACTCCAGTTCTCCACCCAGTCTTACTGGTGTCCAGTCAGACAGTCTCAACCCCCATCCTATGAGCCTAATTAAAATGAATTCATGAAGCATTAAAAAGGTATTTAAAAATAAGTCATCATTTTCTGCATTTAGGAGAATATTAATTAATTAATTAAGAACTACTTGAAAACTAACAAAAACAAGAGCAAAACCAAAATTCATCCTCGTATTGGAAATATGGTTTAATTCACATAATTATTTTTTACACAGCCTTTCTCCTTGCTATCATTCCTATTTGATACCCCTCAGTTTAAAATAATTACTGTGAGAAGACAGAAAAGGCTTAACTACCTCTGCTCCTCAAGTCACCTCCTACAGCTGAAAGAGAATAAAAGGAAATAATTTTGAAAAGAATTCATTGCCTTCCAGAAAAGCTACTGCCTCGCCTTGGCTAAGCAATCAGTTGTAACGGAAAGGGTCGGTAGCTGTCGGAGCACTTTGCCCAATGCTCTGATAACTGTAAAACAGAGAGAATGAGGAGGAATTGCAGCAGTACAGCCTCAAAACGTTCACATCCCTGAATGTGGAGTTTTACCTTGTCCGAGGCAAGTTGCTATGCAGTCCAACTGGCCTCTCAAAGATTAGTGAGGGATTTGCTGAGCTGCAGACAAACAGGAGGGTAGGTGCTCAGCCAGTTCTGCAGCCACAGACTCCAACACAGACACGATTTAAGCCCAAGCCCAAGATTTTTTTTTCAAAACTCGATTAGTAAAATAAGGCTTGAAGGCCCCTATATCTGTTTGGGAGCCTATAATAGGCTACAGTCAGCTGGGGGCAAATATGCGTATGTACCTGTTCCTAGCTGTAAAGGCCCGCTAGTATCAAGAGCTTTCCCAAAGTCTGTAGTGATCTAGTGAAATCTGCCATCAGACAGTGCCTGCTCCAGCACCATTTTTAACTTTACATGAATTTGGCAAGGTATTTCATTCATGTGTTTAAACCTAAGTATGAACCTGTTTCTTTAAAGCCACTCAGATGCTTAAAGATTAACATGGATTAAGTATCTTGGTGAATGTAAAACATGATAGCTTGAGATGTGAAACAAAGACAACATCCAGACTGACTTCTCTTCTCATTCCATCACTGCACTCCATTGCTGTTAGTTTTTGATTTTTGTGACCAGGAAAGTGTCTCACACTTGTAGACATACAAAGTAACCAGGGAGTTCAGCAATGCTGTAACGTGTTCTGCACTAGCTCGTAAAAGCACAGCTTCACTTATAACCAATTTTATTTCTTAGGAAAAAGCTTTTTTTCTCTTACTGCTCTTACCCCTTTCATCCCTCCACCCTTCCCTGAACCTCCTGCATTTAGGAAAGCTTGCCTGAGGGGTTTTAAAAATTCACCTCGTTTTTCCTTTACCTGTTCAAAGAAAACTGTCACCTCTTATAACACTGCCTGTGGCTGACTATGGCAATGACAGAAGTCCGATGTGTGCTGATTTTCATCCAGCTCTCTCCGGTACTGCTATCAGAGGCAGGAGCAGAGGCTGCCCAAGCCTACTCGGAACAAGAGTCACACAGCAAGGGCACCGGTGCTCCCATCATTGCATTGCTATCAGCGTCTTAGCTCAGGTATGTTCCCACATGCTTTAGGAAAATTTCTGACCACCGAGCAGATACCGCCCGACTGCTTTGCAAGCTTTGAAAGATACAGAAATATTTGTTGTATTAGTCTTTATCAAACTGCTTAGTTAATGCATTTTTTTGATAGTTTTTCTTCTGTAGGATTTTCCTTCCAATCCGTAATCTCTCCTCAGCTTGTTTTAAATGAATGAGTTATACTTCACATAATCACCTGTACTTATAAGAATGAATTTCATTGTTTTGGGCAGGTTCTGGCAGAAACTCGATTGAAAAATTTCTTGTTGTGACAAAATGTAATACTGGGAGAGACTACTGTTGCAGTAGAAAAGCCTGATGTTCAAATTCTGATGCTCAAATACCTTTGGTTCTGAAACTCTTTATGATAAATAAATAAACTCTATTTTACTAACAGTGAATGAATTTGTAGTTTACTACACACTTCTTTTTCAGTGCTAGTTTACAGCAAACCTGTCGCACAAATGCCTTTATTTTTCTGACCAGGTCTGCGTGCAATACTGTCTAACATCACCAGGTGGAGCGAAGCAGATAATGTCATTTTCCTTGATTTAATTACAGAGGTTATAGTACAGGTTTTCCTAAAACTCTCTTTTTGGATGGTACCTGGAGACATGCAGCATCGGCCTGGGTCCATAAAACCACTGCTAATCCACAGGAATGCAAAACAGTAAGTTCAGTACGTGCAAGACAGTATTTCTTGTATGTGTGCAGAGCAATAGAAGGGACCAGGAGAGAGCTCAGGTCAAGAAGGGATCACCAAAGACCACCTTGCTCAGCCAGCAAAGCCACTGCTCTGAAATACACTGCATGCAAGATGGCTTCAGCAAACTACTTGGTAATGCCTGAAAATATCCTGCAGGTTCCTGCTGCTTCCCCTTCTTCTGCGTCATTTTCTTCATTAGTTCTACTCTTTATAACAATTTTTTTTCCACTGAACAACAGTCTAGCTTAGCCTGGCAAGACAACTCCACCTTTGATCATATAATCACAGCACTAAACAGCCTGACACTAATGAAAGTTTTGCAGTCTCAGTATAGCTGAAAATACAAGGCTTTGCCTGTAACTTCTTACTAATTAACTTTTTTACATAAGGTAAGAAATGGAGATAAAAGATGGGTTCCCTGTCTTTTCTGCTATGCCTTCTTTAGTCCACAAGTAAACAGGACCTAATTACAGCTATTAAAATAGTGCCAGAGTTTCTTAGCTAACATCTATTCCCCTGCTCTAAAAAAGCCAGTTAATACCCCTAAGGGAAAGGTTTTCCTCACCCCATCCACCAACAAAGTGTTCTATACAGTCACAGGGAAATGTAAAACAAATTATTCAAAAGAGAACTTTACATATTTTTTTAAAATCTCAGGTATCTAAACTGTTTTCAAATCTTTTCTGTGCTGGATGGAATGTTAAGAGATTTTTACAAAGTAACTGTTAACATAATCAGAGTAGATGTCGCCTTGAAGTTTGTAGGTCACAGCATATGAAAACTGACTTGCAGACTTCAGGATATAGAAACTTAGGCTGATTCCCAGCAATTATGGGCATCTTAAGACAAGCAGGTCCTGTCAGTACTAAGTGAACAGAAACATATCTACAATTATTTTCAGAGTTACGTTTTTTAATACTATACTTGACATAAATAAGCTGCAAACTTAAAAAGTCATCAGGCTTTTCTTTCTAACCTTGGCACTTCTCCAGCTGAAAATGACGACTACAGAATCAAACGTCAAATCTCAATCTCCAGCACTTTCTTCCTAAGTATTTATTCATGTTCTCACTTTACAGGCCTCTCAGGCCGTGTCTATACTGTGAAATAAAAAATGGCCCAGCCATGGACATGAATACTAGCCCAAGACAGTCCACATCCCTCAACTATTAGCTCATTCCCTGGCTCTGTTCTGAGCCGCTCTTACTGACTCCTGCCAAAACAAACCTGCTCCTAGACGTGTTAGACCTAAGAATTATATTTGGGGCCAGTTAGTGTCGTGGGGTCAGGGGTTAGTCCCTGGCCCTTTTTCATTTAGCAGTACAGATGTAGGCTGAAGGCAATGGACCTAACTCTGATGTCATCAGAATTAAGGTGAAAAGCATTTATGATCTGGTCTGATCTTGCATATGATAATAAATCTTTCACTTCTGAGTTGATTTTATGAGATGTAGTTAAGAATTAGCAAAACAAAATAAACTTTTATTTTTTTATTCACCTTTGAGGTAGCTCCAGTACATTGATGTGGATCGAGCTCTACACATTTTCCATAAGCTCCTTCTTGAACCCCTTGAAAAATATCCCACACTTTATCTCTAAACTGCCCACATGATTCTTTGACAGATAAACTGTTATTCCACTTCAGTGGAACATGTTGTCTATTTTAATGAGTTTGGGAAAAAAACCCAAAATACCACACTTTGGTGGGAAAATGCATGACTTTGCTTAGAAAATCGTGCTTAAGCCCAAAGATTTTCACTCCTCTCCCTGCACAAGACAAAGATTAAAGGAGCTAACAGCAAACGTGCCATATCAGTGTATTGCTCATTCACATACAAAAATCTAATGGGCAATTGCTAAATTCACAATTCCATTAAGATTCCTCAAAGTACTTACATATGACAAATGTCTTCTAAAAACAGGATAGAACTTATTGAAATGATTTCTTTATCTTTACAAGCCTTCCTTCAACTGTTAGTATGCAACCGATCAAGTCAAAATACTATCCTACAGCAGAAAATCCTCCACAGTGCAATTCATATCAAGATAGTCCTTGCAGATGCCTGGGCAAAGAAGTCAAACTGCTGTAGGAACAAGAACTACAGTGCTGGAAATCTCCAGAAGCATCCTAAAGCCCTTAGACTCCACAGGCTCCCAGACTGCTCTACATAGTCAGTGGCAAGATTGTTTCCTTCTGTACTAAGCATGATATTCACTGAATTTGATGCCTTGAGACTGGTTGATTCTAAATCATCTCCTTGCATTTTGAGAAAAGTGATATCCATCAGCTTCTGTGTTTGCATCCTGATCTATACCCTACTACAGGATTCTGGTATCGGCTGTTCTCTGGGAAATAACAGGAGATTACATGAAAGAATATATTAAATTTCTCAAGGGTAGGAACTGACTTCCTGTCTCAATTCTGTGTACTGTGTTTAGATCAATAAAGCCAAACTCCCCAATACAATTCCTCAAGTAATCCCACTAGCTATGGAGAATAGCCTAAAATACTACAGCATATTTTAACATTTTTTGCAAAAGTGGTCTTTATCCTTCTTGCCAGAAAGTCCAGAGTTGCACACATTAACACAGATAACAATTCATAACACGGTAAAGGAAATTCAAGAGATTTCACTCTCTCAAAATGGGTCTTGGCTCTCAGAAGTTTAGAATATGCAGAACTAAGATTTTTTTTTTCTAAATAACAAGCATTACAATTAAAAAATATCTTGTACTTCCTACTCATTCCTGATGTTCCAGGCACTCTTAGTGGGCTTCCACCAAAATGCTACATTTGCATTTTTGTAAAGCTACACAAATTTGGCATATACTCACCTATACAAAAATTTATCAGAAAAGCAGACAATGAGATGTATAAAATGTTTATATCACCTGTAATATATCAGCTCTATGTATTATTCACTAGTTATCATTGTTCTTGCTCTGTCCTTACAATATTCTGTCTCTAGAAGGAAAAACCTACATAAAACTGGTATCTGAAGCCTACAAACTTTAGACATATCCTTCAAAAAAAGTGAATAATCCTCTTCTTAAACTAAGTATACAAATAAAGGCTCTGGCAGGCTGAGGACTAACCAACAACTTGCAGCCCTGTGCTCCCATTTATTTCTGGAGAAACCCCATCCCCAGAGAAAAGTTGTGCTCACACAACATGCCATTCCTGCAAAAGGCACCCATAGGCTTTAGTAAGAATTTGTCTGAGAATGTTTTAAAATGTTTCCCCCTCTACGCTGCTTTTGAAGACAGTCACAGTATGTGAAGTCTCTCTTGGAGGATCCTGGGATAAGCAATGCAGATGGGCGAGAGCAGTGTAATCAAATGGCAAAGTGTTCAATGATTTTCAGAACTTGCTGGTTCCCTGATTTTGTTCAGTTTTAGGGGATGGGAAAACCACATCACCTGGCACTGGAATAAAGAGGGAACAGCATCTTTTGCTCTTGCAGACAGGTTCTTGCCATAGATGAGAGCTCAAGACACCATGTATCATAACACAAAGTATGCTCGTAACATTTTGGGTCATTTTTAAGAAGTGCAGTTTGATAAGAAATTATAATTCTGGTGTTACGTACAAAAAATTCTATACAATAGCCAATATTATAGTAGACCAGCAAATAAAGGCTTGGGTTTTTTCTTCTACCAGACTGTTTTTTAACAGTAGCCCGATAATTTGAAATTTAAAAGGAAAAATGTACCAAAATATTTGAAACTTTTTAAACAATCTTTTTCATTTTAAAAATTGAAAATTGTAAGTCACCTGGAAATCACTGACCTTTTCTAATTTTTCAAAGTGTTCTCTGAGGAACTTCATGGGTCGGTCTGGCTTTGCTATGCAAAGGTTTACAATGCACTCTTTCAAAATCTGCTGGATGTTGTGCTTCTGAACATAGAGTTCACATCCCTTCAGGCTCTCATCTTCTTCCACATTGCAGGAAGAAGCAGCAGCAGCCATCTTCAGGCTTGTAAACAGAAAACAGACCTAGGTAAGAAAATGGTGCAAGAAAGAGGTAAGAGGCAGTTCCCAAATCCTTTGTCAGAGAGCTCTGGAGGAGCAAAGACATTTTAATATTGCCTGTTGCCTATTCAAGAGCTATCGATTCTGAACGTTTTAATGTTCTGGGGCTGTAGGTGGAAATGCCGAACCATGTCATCTTTGTACGACCAACATACCAGTAAGTACAAAAAGAGCATTTTAACTCCCAGACGGCAGTCAGCCTTTGGAAATAACGGTGCGATTAATCATACTAGGCCATGAGTTTCAAAGACAGCTATTAAATGACGGCGTAAAGCCATGCTTTCCTATCCCCTTGGGGACTCCCTGCCCGTCACCAGAAACCCCGTTTTCCGCAACAGAAGGATTTTTGGTAAATTTTAACGTCTCCCCCGTTCACAGCGAACGACCCATTCCAGTCCCTGGGGAGATGGGGAGGAGGGGGCAGAGTCGCCCAAAGGGAAGTTTGGTAACTGGGGGGGGGGGACGGACGGACAACCCCAAACCCCTCTTTATTTCCCCCGGCCAGCATATGACGGCTCCATTAGAAACCAAAAACCGCGAGGCCAGCTTTTACACCGGCCTCCCCGCCGCCCCTGCCCGGGACGCCGGCACCCCGGGGGCGGCAGAGGCTGAGCGGGGGGGGGGGGGGGGGGCGGCGGGGAGCCGGGCACGGCGGCCGGGACGACCCCGGCCCCGACAACGGGGCAGGCTCCGGGAGGCGGGAGAGCGCCGAGGAGGAGCCCCCCCCCCCCCCCGCCCCGGGCCCGGCCGGGCATCCCCCGGTGCCGGAGGCAGCGCATCCCCCGGGCCCGGGCTGGCGGATCGGCCCCCTCCCTGCCCACCCCCGCCGGGGGGAGCGCGGGGCCGCCGGGAACGGAGAGGGCCGGTAAATACCTGGGTGGCTGGGGCCGGCTGAGCGGCGGCGGCTCCTCTCTCCTTCCCCGGCGGTGGAGGCGGAGGAAGGGGCTCCCCCGCCGGTATCCGCACTGCAGCCGCCGCCGCTGCCTCCTCCCCTCGCTGCCCGCCCGGGGCCGCGGGGCGCCGCGGGGACCCCCTACCCCCCCCCCTCCCGCACCCCGCCGCTCCCGCACAAAGGCTCCGGCCCCGCCGCCGCTCGCCCGCAGGAAGTCCCGCCGCCGTCACTCACCGGCGGGCGCGGCCTTCCCCACCGCCTCCGCGGGAGAGGCGGCACGGACCCGAACCGCACCGCACCGCACGGCCGGCCCCGCCGCCACGCTGAGGACGGGCTGGCCTTGAAGGACAGGCCCGGCCACGAAGGACAGGATGGCCGTGAAGGACAACGGCCTGGCCGCGCAGGATGGGCTTGGCCACGAAGGATAAGCCTCACCACAGGGGACGGCCTGGGCACGAAGGACAACAGCCTGGTCACAAAGGATGGGCTGGCCACAAAAGGTGGCCTGGCCACAAAGAATGGGCTGGCCATGGACAATAGCCCGACCATGAAGGATGGGTTGGCCATGAAACATGACCTGGCTAGGAAGATCGGGCTGGCCATGAAGGATGGCCTGGCCATAAAACGTGGCCTGGCCATGAAGGACAATGGCCTGGCCACAAAGGACGGGCTGGCCATAAAGGATGGCCTGGCCATGAAACATGGCCTGCCCAGGAAGAATGGGCTGGCCATGAAGGATGGCCTGGCCATAAAAGGTGGCCTGACCGTGAAGGATGATGGCCTGGCCATGAAATGAAGGATGGGCTGGCCACAAAGGATGGGCCTGGCCATGAAGGACGGGCTGGTGAGTCAAGGCAGGAGCACGGCAGCCCCATTGCTCTCTGTGGCACACGAGCTGCCAGGCCTGTTGCACCCCACAGCTCTGGAAGGGCTGGGCAGGGCAGCTCACCAGCTCGGTCGCTTGGGTATTTAAAGCAAAGCCATCACACCCAGGAGCACCTCTCTGCAAGGCCCGTGAGGAGCGTGGTCGCAGCTGGGACTCAGCCACGGGCCAGCGCCTTTGCTGGGCCAGGCACCAGTGTGCGCTGCCAGCAGTGTTCCAACGGATGGTAATATTTCCTCTGTTCCCAGGGAATTCACGCTCGCGACTCCCACAGAATAAAAGGTGAATAAGGACCCCAGATGTTCGCAGTCAAGCTAGGAGCTGCATAACAAGAGAATAAACTCCGTGCTGGTAAATACAAGGCTATTTTAAAAGGATAATATGAATTATTTCTGCAGTTTATTGCACTTTTAACTAAGTATGATTAGTCAAGGAAAATACCCCGACGACCCTTTTGGTTTGATGGGCATTGATTGCAGTCACCAGAATAGCACACAAAAGTTATGTTGTGTAAAGGACGTGTAAGCACAATACGAGCACAGTATCTATACACGTTAACTAATACAAATGAACACTAAAAATTGTGTAAAGCCGTTGCAGAAACCGGTGCCCCTGCAGTTTTGATCCCTCCGTAGAAAAACGGAGAAGGGAAAAGCGATGCCAAGAGCGTGTTACACGCGAAAGTTTCCACACAGTAACACCCTCATCCCCAGCAGGTGTGCTGCGCTGTGGTGGGCCGGGACGCTTCGCCTTTCCCCTCAGTCCTTCCACCCGCGGGTTTCTCTCAGGTTTAGCGTCTCTTTCTCCCCGCGTGATGCGAACAACGGGCCCCTCTCTTGCTGGTAGCTATCGTACCTGCTGAAACTACCGCCCTGCCGCCTCGGTGCCTTGCCGTGGGGCCCGCGGCGTCCCCTCAGAGCGGCGCAGACACGGCCGCAGCGGGGCCGTCCCCTCCCGCCCTGTCACAGGCGGGACCAACCCGGCACAGCTCGGCCTCGCCGTAAAGCGCTCGCCCGCCGTCGTAAAAGCCTCGCGCGTCCTTAGCAACGCCGCCGCACTTCCGTGGCGACGGCGGAACATGGCGGCGGCCGGGGCGGCCGAAGTGGCGCAGGCCTTGAGCCGGCCCCTGAGCTGCCTGCGGGAGCCCGACTGCGGCCGAGCGGCTCGGCTGCGGGCGCTGGAGGCTATCCGGGCCGAGGTGCAGGAGCGGCCGCTCTCGGCCGCCGTGGTGCAGGAGGTTTTCGGGGCGCAGCTGGTGCGGCCGCTGGCGCGCTGCCTGGCGGGGGACGCGGCAGAGCGGTGCCGGGAGCTCGCCCTCCAGCTCCTCTGCCACGGGCTCAGCCGCGGCGACCGGCCCGGCGAGGCGCTGCCCGTCCTCCTGCCGGCCCTAGCCCAGCGCCTCTGCCCGCCGCAGGGCTTTGAGCCCAGCGAGGAGTTGCGCCTCGGCCTCGTCCAGCTCCTGAGCCTCCTGCTGCAGCGCTGCGGGGCCTCCGTGGGCCCCTACCTCACCGACGTTATCCGCATCCTCCAGGCCACCCTCCTCGACCACTTTGCCGAGGTCAGGCGTGAAAGTTGCAGGTGTGCCGTGGCCTGCGCCCAGGCCGTGCCAGGTGGGGCCTAGAGATGGGCAGAGGGGGGAGCGGTGGGCTGATGTGAGCCTGTAGTCTTCTGGGGGGACAGGGGCTGAGGTGGGGACCAGTAGGAAGTTACCAGGAGAGTGGAAGAGAGGGAAGAAGCTGCACACACCCTCACAGGTGCGCCTTGCAGGCCTTGGAGGATCTGTTGGAGAAGAACCATGCCAGGGATGGATGCTGTGCCGTTACAACATGTGGGTAGTGGTGGGAGGAGGGGGTTAGGGGAGTGCATGTGGGCTAGTGTTCGGTTTTAATATGGTATAAAGTTAAATTTGCATGCTACATAAATGCAGCGACGTTCATCAGGCTGCTGTTCGTAGTGTTATGGATATCATGGTTGCTCAAGATCTGTCACCCATGTAGAGGAAGGCATATCTGAAGTTTCTGTCTCTCTGCCTTAACAGAGCACTTCCATATGCAGTCAGAATCTCTGATAAAACCCTTAATGCAAACAATTTCACACCAGCACTACAGAGTTCGTGTTGATGTAATTCAGGCTACTGGAGCAGTGATACAGTTTGGAAATGGAAAGTCTGTGGATGATGTTCTGTCTCATCTGGCCCAGCGATTATTTGATGAGATTCCCAAGGTGTGCCTTTTTTTTTTTTTTTTTTTTCTCTTCTCCTGGATTTACTTTAAATCTGCTTTGAGGTGGGTTTTTTGGTGTTTCCTCATCCCCTGCAACTTTCAGGTTTCATTCATTCAGTTGAGATATGTAAATATGTCACATACAGGCTTTTTCAACTGAAAGCTATCCAAAACCAAGGCTGGTGACCTATTCAGCTGCTGTCTAACTCTGCAGGCTGTTGAAGTTTGTAGGCACCTTTTTATTTTAATGGGTGTCTTCAATTCTGTCTTCAATTCTTCTGTCAAATCTCTGGGACTTGATTCTATGGCCTTTTCAGATGCTTAACAAACACTTTTGGTATTGGTCCCTTCATAAGGTGCAACCGAGGCAGTAATTTTAAAATGTGTAACTTAATCATAACTAAAATATTTTTATTATTGAGTGGGTGTATTCACATTATTTAATTTAGGCTTCCTTTATAGTGAACAGAGAAAACTGTCTTCTGGACATGTGCTTGGAAAGCTTCAAATTCCAGAGAAATGTACATTTCTTACATTCTCAGAGAGATATTAACCGTGAAAATTAGAGTTTTCTGAGTTAGATCTGTATCTTGTCTTTCTCTCAGAGATATGCTTTTATGCAGCAAATAGGCTAAGATTTAACTAAGCCAGAGTGAGAACACAAGAGGGAGCATGATACCGTGCATATTACTTAAGATGCTTGCTGCAAGTGAGGAAATCCTGGATTCTTGTAATTTCTTCTGAGTCTCTTGATGCAGTTTACCAAGTCTTAAATACTGAAAGCAAATCTTTCTTTTTTTCCCTAGTATTTTCCTGACATATGTAAAATAGTCTTTTTGTATCCATGTAGGTTCGGCACGCTGTAACAACTGTCATTGGAGAATGGTTGTTGCACCTACAAGATAGATACTCATATTTTCACAAGTTGATCCCTTTGTTACTTGGCAGCTTTACTGATGAAATTCCTGAAAATACGTAAGCAGAACACGTTTTTGGGTTTTTTCTTTTCTTTGTTTTTTTGTTCCCCCTAAATAGTTGTCATACATGGAAATGTTTCTATGTTTTATAGATGTATTGCTTGGAGGAGAAAAACCCACGTTACCACATTTGCTTGTTTGTTTTCTCTTAAACCCGAAATGATAGCATTATCTTCATTAACTTTTGTTATATTGCCCTTTTATGATACCTTCAAGTAAGTATGAGAGAGACGAAGACAGAGAGGTAGACAGAGACAGAATTATCCTTTGGAAAGGGTGACCTCTGTCCACTGAGTACAAAGAAGCACAAACTCTCAACTATATGCCTAGGTTAACTGACAGGAATGCTTCCCATCCTTCCAGCTGAATTTAAGAAGTCAGGTTTTCTAGAAGTCTCATTTTAAAATGTTTTTCTTTTGGGGGCATGATGGTATAAAACTCTTTTATGTCTAGGAAACTGGCTTGGACTTATTGGGAAAAGATAGGCTTGCAGTGGGAGAAAGAGAATGAAGAAGATCTGAAGGATAAGATGGATTTTAGTGTTTCACCGTCTCATTATCCCAAAGGAGGTAAGTGTTGCACTGAAAGTGGTTTTTACTTCCTGAATAATCCCTGAGAGCTGCAGTGCAGTAATGACAGCAGAGCAGGATGTGTAATATTCATTATAAGTTGTAATATTAGTTAATATATAGGGGTAGCATATATATATAAAAATATATAGCATATATAAAATTATTTAAATTATTTATATTAAATTTAAATTTAAAAAAACATTTGTTCAGTAACTACATTCAATTTTTCCATTAATCCCAAAATGTATTTTGGAGAAAGAGTAAATGAAAATGCTTGTGCTGAAAAAGAGGTAAAGCAGTGCTGCAGAAGCAGCAGAAAGTTCTCCATTAGCCAACAGCCAGGTGGAGAACAGGCATAGAGATGACCAGAAAGGAAGGCAGGGCTGAAGAACCTGTGAGCTGAGTCCCTGAATAATGAGAACTAGACACAGCATTAGTGATCGACAGAATTGGCATGGAAGAAAAATTTGCAGTGAAATGATTTCAAATGTCTTTGTGAGACACTGGGATGCTAACTAAAATCTGCCAGTGTACATGAAGAATGCGGGAATAGAAACAATAATTTCCCTTATTATACACAAAAAGCAAGATACGCAGCATGGTTAGATTACTTTTTAGTACCATTTATAGGTAGCTTTAAAATGTTATGTTTGCAGTAGCTTGAAGCTTGTTTCCTGTCTCAGGTTCATAAAGTTAATGTTTAAAAATATGCATATGGGTGTTGGTAAGAGAGAGGGTTTAAATGGGTCATTTATTGATTTCTTTACTCATATTTAACAGAACAAAACCTCTTTTGGTGTGAAAGAACAGGTTCATGCATGACTTGTGCCTACGTGACAATCACATCACAGAATACCCAGCAGCAAAATCCTTTCCATGATGGTGGCTTCCGGAGTCCTTTATTATTTGAAATTAAACTTTTTTTTTTTTTTTTTTTTTTTTTTTTTTTTTTTTAACCCCCTTTAAAGTTGTTTTACTCAGTAATGCTTGAATGAAAGGGGAAGCACATCATAATGGTGACTGGTTTGACAGAACTGTTTAGCTTTGAAGACAAGCAAGTTGATCTGTTATCCTTTCCAATTTTTTTTTCTTTCTTCCTTATTTTATATATAATATTACCTCAGGGGTTTGTAAATGGTAAAGAATGCTTTTACTTCTACTAGTGATGGCAGAAACATATTTCTTTTTTTGGCAGTCAGAGAATTTTTTAACATGTGTAAACTGATGAAGTTGAGTGTCTAAGCTCCAGTAACTTATTTTGCAATGACCCGTGATATAGTGAAGGTCATAAAGGGCTTCACATGCTAGTCCTTGAAAAAGTTGTTACCATTTATGTTGCTAATATTGTTATCTTGTTCAGTTTTCTCTAGGTGTGTGTTGGGATTTGCGTGTATGTACACTGTTTTGTTGTTTGGGTTTGGTTTTTGGGGTTTGTTTTTTTTTAGAAAGGGACACCTATAAATTACTTCATAATTAAATGACATGTACCTCTGAAATAATCTTCTTAGCACAGTAAATATGCTCCATGAATTTGGGAAACTTTCCAGCCCTGCAATTAATTGACTTTTCCTGCATCTTGCTTGGTAGAATGATGCAGTTAAGGCTTGAATGTGACACACACACACACACACACGTAACTAAAGAATATTCTAAAAAAATTACCTGATAATTTTGGACTCGAGTTCCAAATTAACAGTGACTTTAAGATATAATTTCCTGCTGCTTATCTTTACTTCCAAATTGTATGTCTTGTTAACAGTCTTTATGTGACAAAAGAGAAGAAAAATGAGAGGAAAGGATGATTGGCTACCTAATCTTACAGATAAGAAAATTTATTAGAGATGCTAGTATACCTTAGTTTCAAGTAATAATTTGTGGTGTCCTGCCACAGACTGTATATGGGTGAGTTGTTATTATGTGTGTCATTCCCCTCCACAAACATTTGTACTTTTTTTTTAATATGGTAAAGATGTATTTTAACACTTTGTTGCCCTTTCTTCTGACTTACTTAATGTACTGGAATATCTTTTTACAACTGGGGGTTTATAGTACATTTTACTTGCCTATCTTTGTCCAACTGTTAAGATAATGGACCTGACATATGACCCCCCCTGTGCTTTGATCTCACAATGACAGATATTGCAGGTCAGAGGAAGAGTAGAGTTAGACCTCATACCTGGTGTCATCCAACCAACCAAATAGCTTTCCATTGAGCAACAGCAGTCATTGCCTTAGGATACAGGTGCAGACAGTTTATAGCAGGGAAGTCTTTGACAGGAGTAGCTACAGGGATAAATGCCTGCATTTGAACATCTGAAATGAAGGAGCTGCTGATAAAGGATGGTCCAAATTCTTTAAACAAAATTCTGCCTCAGGTTGAATAGGATGCCAGTTTGTATTTGCTGTCTCGAGTTGATTTCTTTATTTGACCTTTTGCTATTCATTGTCAGTTTTCATAATCCAAAATGTTATCCTCCATTGACAAAAGAAGCAGTAATTTGTGTCCTGATGCTTGAATTTCTTTCCCTCCCGCCCCTTACTCTAGGTATTTCATAGGCATTTCTATAAGCCTTTTGTATTCTTCAGACCATTTACTTTAGTCTGTTTTCCTTTTAGCATTTGTAGTTACACAGGCCAATGCAGGAAAATATCCTGAGACAACTCAGTCATTTGCTTTCTGAGCCTTTACAGGAGAACTCAGTACCAGAAATGAAAAATGCACTCACACAGTCAGTGTCTTTTGACACTTCATAATGAATAATGTTTAATTCTTAAACAGTATATGAACACAGTGTGTGGCAGTTATAAGATGGTGGTTCTTAGAGAACAACTTTTCAGATTTTGTTTGTATAAGCATGTACAATTAAAGGAAAAAAAAATCTGCCTGTGGAGAAAGTAACTAAAAAGTTTATCGCAGTTCTTTGGAAAGTGCTGTCGTAGCTTTATGAGTAAAGTACAGAAATGGAGGTTGGATAGTTGCTTGTGGTATTGGTCAAATTGCTTCTTTGAGTCTCAGTCATTTATAAATGAGCTAAGATGTAAATTTGATGATTACCAAGACAGGACAGTAAGTATTTGTTGAGGAAGGTAAGTTTATTAGTTCTCTAGAAGTCTGCATCTTTTATTGAGGTAGGGAATATGTATTTATAACACTTCAGGGTTTGCTTAAAAACAAAAGATAACAGCAAAACACTACTTTTCTACAAGGTCTTTACAAATTAAATTCAAGCTAAAAAAAAAAATAAAAAAAATTCCCCCTAACTCCTGTATAATCTTTCATACTATTTTGAAATGTGTTATTTAACATAAAAAGTGGACAAAGATTGAAGAGACACATCAGTGAGCCCCTTTTCCTGAAAAGGCCATAGCAGAGATCATATAATAGCTGTGACTTTTAAAATGCTATTAATTTCCTTGGCCTGATCTATTGGACAGCACTTGTACAAGTCATAGTACCCTTTCTACTTTTAATTTTCTAGATACATTTTTAACCTTTTCCTTTAGAGGGCACAACTGACATTGTCTGTTTTACTGCAGTTCATGTCCTCTGTACTATTTGTGACTTCTACCTTTCTTTTCCCCTCCAAATTATATTTAACTCAGTGATACCACAATGTTTACATGCGAAAGTCTTTCTTCCATTTTATCTCTGTGTTGTGTGTTTCAGTTTATTTTTTTAATGGGATTTGTGTTGCTATAAATATTAAAAGGAAATTATTAAGCTGTGTTTTCCGAAGTGAGTAGTGTCCCATATTCGTTTAAGTTCTCTTTCTCTTCCCCCTCTGTAAACATTTTAAAACATGTAATCTAAATCACCATCCAGTAATAAATACGTAAATATTCAGAGAGCTGTGTGGAGTTTAAATTCTTTATACATATTTTTATGTATATGTTTAAATTCTTTAATACATATTAAAGAATGCAACTTGCGCAGGTAAATTCCTCAGCAGCATTTGACTTTTTTTTTTTTTCCATGCTGAAGCAGACACCCATAGCTCTTACCTTGGAGCATTTAAAATTTTCTAAAGATTAATGTGCATTGGCTTTTCCTTTGATACTTCTTTTTGTTTTGTTTTTGTTTGTTTGTTTGTTTGTTTTCTTCTAGTGACTCGACCAGGACTAGGTTGTCGGGAACTTGTGTCAAGAAACCTCTCCAAAATTCTTCCAGGTCTCTGTCATGATATAACAGACTGGGTTGAAAGCACAAGAATAAAAGCGTCCCAGCTTCTGTATACGTTATTGCTACATGCAGAGGATCACATAACACAACACATGGAGCTACTGCTTAGAACTCTATACCAGGCATGCTTAGATGAGGAAAGCGATGTGGTTAAAAATGTAAGTTTAATCTTTTTAAGTATCTATTGTACACTGAATAAAGTCCCTATCCTTAGAGTCCTGAGTCCGTCTTCTGACAGTTGACCTTACCTTAGGTCACTGGAAATTGCCCATGACTGAAGGATCAGGATCAGGTTTTTATGGATGTTAAAAACATATGAACATTATACTTACTGTCGTGGTTTAACTCCAGCCAGCAACTAAGCACCACGCAGCCACTCACTCACTCCCCCCTACCCAGTGGGATGGAGGAGAGAATCAGGAAGAAAAAAAAGTAAAACTCATGGGTTGAGATAAAGGTAGTTTAATAGGACAGAAACAAAGAAAATAATAATTGTCATTTTATTATTGTTATTATTAGAATAAACGGATTTGAATATACAAAACAAGTGATGCACAATGCAATTGCTCACCACTTGCTGACCAATGCCCAGTCAGTTCCCGAGCAGTGATCCCACCCCCCAGGCCTACTCCCCCAGTTTATATACTGGGCATGACATGAGATGGTATGGAATACACCTTGGGTCAGTTTGGGTCAGCTGTCCTGGCTGTGCCCCCTCCCAACTTCTTGTGCCCCTCCAGCCTTCTTGTTGGCTGGGCATCAGAAGCTGAAAAATACTTGACTTGGTATAAACGCTACTTAGCAACAACTGAAGACACAGTGTGTTATCAACATTCTTCTCATACTAAATCCAAAACATAACACTATACCAGCTACTAGAAAGAAAATTAACTCTATTCTAGCTGAAACCAGGACACTTACTCTCTTACCAGTAATACAAGAATACATTTATTTTAACATAGTATGAAGACCAATAGTAAAGTTATTTAAGTACTGTTTAGTTTATATGCCAACCCCATGAAGCATTGATAATGATCTCTCTAAAAATCATAAGCAGTGGATTAAAGTATAAAAGCCTTGCAGCAACAAATTCAATTAAAAAAAAATATGTAGGTCGTGCCCTTTCAGGTTAATTTCACTTATCTCTCCCTGCTGCATAATTCAACCATAATTCTGATCAAATATTGAGGTATGTTTATTCCATGTGATATCCATATTCGATGTTTGAATACTTGACTTAATGCTTGTAAAATGCCTTTTTTTAATGTGTTTTTGTGAGGAATAATTAGTATTAGTGTTGATGCTCTCAACACTTTGATCAACAATAAATCAATAAAACAGATATAGCTGAAGACAGATAAATTTAGCAGAAGATAGACAGCTGATACAAATGTTTTTACAATTTTAAGATAAAATCTTCTGTTCATATTTCTATACAAGGAAGAGAACATATGTATAACAAAAAAAAAAATCCATGTAACTAACTTTAGAGCTACAAATTTTATTGCTTTGGGAAATTGGAAGAATGTGTTCTGCTTACTGGATGCAAGTAGTCCAACCAATGTCAGAAAAGTTGATTTCCTAAATCAGACTTTTCTTTAAGTTCCTGCTATCAGTTGAGCTGTACAGATCATGAAATCCCTTTCTGAAATTATCCTTTATCTTCTTTTTTTTTTTTTCTGCAATTTGTTGTTGTCTTTAGTCTTTCTTAGTACTACTTGTCTCTCTCCCTTAATTTTTCCTGAGTTGTTCCTCCTCTCCCCCAATTCCTACTCTGTTATCCCCTTGTAGCTATTCCACCCCCATTTCAGAACCAGCATCTGACCTTTATGCCATATTGCTTTACAGTGAGATTGAGCTTGTAAACTAAGCCAGTCACACACCAATCAATAGTAGACAGAAGTAAACCTGGAATACTGTCAGAAGGCATCTCGTTGTTTCAAAAAGGGGTATACAGGCCTTAGAAAATCAATGTCCCGGGATTGAAGTAAGAGATGTGCCACTGTGGGTATGCAGCTTTTCAAGTTACTCAGTGCTGGTATAAAATATATAAGAAAACTTAAATAATTAGAAGAATAAACTCATGCAGCACTGCTGTTCTCATCAAATTTCCTATCTAGTGCTTGTTGCTATAAATATAAATTCAAAAGTATGTGTTCAAGCAACACACAGGTTTTTTTCCCTTGCCTTTTTTTGACCATACTTTTCTTTTAGAATTCAACCACTAATCTTCTCACAGGTACTTCCAAGGGATTTATTCCCAGTTAGATGTTTCTGTATTTAATTTTACTCTTCCTTGTGCCAAAATTTAAGATTCAGCAACTTCTGTTTGTGAATGCCTTTTATGTCCTTCGTAATGCTGCTTCTCAGGGTACTGTGATTATCTCCTCTATTGTTTGTCACTGTAGAACCCATTTCAGAGCAGCCACCAACTTGGAAAATGTACATGTCTTTCTCCAGCCTAATAATACCAAAGGTGATGTATAAAAGACCAGATGGTCTCTTACCCTTTTTTCTTTTTTTTATTTTCTTTTTGTCCTTTTTTCACCTGTTAAAATAAGTAGATAAATTGACCCATATAAGAGTATCAATTCGTATTTTTTAACTGTTTAATTGTATTGTCCTTTTCCAGTTGTCAGAGCACTAAGTCTTTTTCTTTATGACAAATATGGAGGAGGACAGGGTTCACATCTACATAGATTGTTATAACTGTTTTGAGTCTCCACCCTTGTGACAAGAAATAGCTATATATAGTGCAGATTTAAACTACAGAATTCATGGCTGCATGCTTCCATTGAGACTAAAAAAAAATAGGATGGTTCAGGTATTAATTAAGTGCAGTTAAAAATCCATGGCTAAATCACTAGACTAAAAATTATATACAAAGGGAAATAAGCTTGCATGTTTGGGGAAATGAGCCAGCCATTAAATAAATGGGTTAGGAAGAAATGTTCGTTTTGCACAGGTAATGGTGCAGTAGTTGACTATATCTTTATTCATGCACCTGATTGTAAATATTGGGCATTAGTCAGGGAGTGAGCTCTGGTTTGATGGTGTTTCATGTGGAATACAACATACTGATATGTCTGCTAGGCAGAGATGGGATCAAAGAGTGAGAGTATCATGAGGAATGCATAGTAATGTAAGCCTTTTCAGTTGGAGAAGTAAGAAATTGAAAGCAGTGGGCAGTTCCTCCATGGCAGTGCTTCCACACTAAACCAGACCTGTAACGTCAGTGTCAAAATATAGTACAATAACAAAAAAATTCCTCTTTCAAGGTTTCATTGTTGTTGCTTTTAATAGATGGGTGGTGGGTGCATTAAGAGTATGCGTCAGAGCAGCATTTGCAGGGCAAAATGCTAAACCACTAAATCTGGTTATTCTAAACTGGTGACTTTATTACACTGAGAGTTTTACACTTCATTTCTGTGCATTACTTTCTCATGGAAGTTCGTCTGATGCTGAGAAGAGTGCTTGCATGCCTTATTATGTGCTTGCTGAACACATGTCAAGAAAATTTCTTCATGCATATAATCATTACTGAGTGAGTGGAAAAGTCCTACAAGGCAACTGCTGAAGCATTTAAAATAACAGCTGGAATCATAAAAAGAAAAAGCCCGTGATATGTTGAATGGTCTCTGTGTTTTCAGGAAAATCCTCAAGTTATTCCTGTTCTTTTTTTTCAGTGTGTGAAAGCAGCAGAATTGATTGGAACGTTTGTCAGCCCTAAGGTGTCGTTGAGATTAATCACATCAGCCTTTGGGAAGACACCTAAGCCATCTTGTATAATGGTTCTAACTGCTGTCATTCGAGGTAGCCCAAAAGAAATCTTACAGCCTCATTTGACTGATCTTGGCAACACACTGTCACAAGCTGGAGTTTGTCAACGATCTGAAGAGGTAAGGCTAACTGGAAAATACACAGCCGACCAAAGTTTTAGACTGTGGTGTTCTCAACTTATTTTTTCCCTTGTTCTCCTTGAACGCTCCCATTCCTATCCCTCCCTTGCACATCTGTCTCACCCTATCTCAGGATATAGTTGTGGACATGTGTCTGAGACAAAACAGGAACTTCGCTATCCTCCCTGGGCCATGTTGTGGTCTCCTGGTCAAATCTGCTGTTCCCCAAAACTTGCTAGCAGTCCATTGTCTCAGCAGATGTGGGCTCAAGTTTGAGAACTGCTGTAAAAGGCTTCAGATACTGGGAGGAAAATGAAAAGGCATGACAGGGAGAGGAGAAGCTGTTTGGTGTGTACTGTACTAATGGACGACTACCTTGGCTGATCCAGAGGCAGAATTTAACCCATGTTTTGACATGCTTTGTGTTCACAATCCAAACAAGATCATGTATTTTGATCCTCATCAGTAAAAATGGTCGAAAACTTTTCACAGTCCATTGTAATTGGCATGTCAGGTTTCCCAAGAAAGATTTCCTCTTAATTATTTTTGGGTTTTATCATTATTATTATTCTCCGCTTTAAAACAAAGGTACCAGTGCTCTTACGTGTATGGTTAGGAGCATGCTTTGTAAACTGTTGGGCCTGGTCACTTCTCTTTAAGTCTTTAAGTGAGAATCTAGGAAGAAGACCTTTATAAACTAGAAATTTGCTTTCAAGTGTACCCTTAACTAACAGCTGAGCCTGAAGACCATTTTCATTTTAGCATTTTAAGAATGTTCATCAATTGCTATATAAGGAGGTGAGAGATTCTCTTCAGTGTGGAATGGAGATTTTTAACTTCTAGGATTATTTTTTCCCCCTTCAGTTGCTCAGATGTGGAAACAGATCTGTTAGGGATGCACAGGAAGAATCTCTACAATTTCCCTCACAAATGGAATTCTAGCTTTCATTCCACCAAAAGTTTGTCAGGCCTCTGCTCTTAAGATGACCAAAAAAAGGGCCAGTGCTGTGCCTTCAGAAAACTGACTTCATGTTGGGTGCAGACTTCCCTTTAAAACAGTTATTCATGACTGAATCTAGCATAATTGTCTTTTCAAGTCAATGTAAGAAATACGTTTGAAGTTCTTCCCTCATTAGGTTTCTTCCCTAATGGAATATGTACCAGTGATTCAGTAATTAACCTTAATCTCCATGAAGCCTGTGATGATTAGGAACTCATATAACTGGAAGCACTATAACCTGATTGTTCAAATAACAATCCCCTGAAGTATATCTGCAAGATTACTATGAGGTCTTAAGCTTACCACTTCAATTTGGCATTAGATACAGCAGACGCATTCATCTGCAGCTGAAGCATTTGGTGGTATTGTTCTAGCCTTTGGCATTGGAAAACAATCTTTCTCTATTTTAATAGCAAATGCTGCATAGACACTGTTTAGCTAAGGACTGACCATGTCCATGAGATTAATAGCATTTATAGCTAACCTATTCCTAGACTTTTTCCTAGACTTGCTTTATTTTATCGGAAGTAAACTTGTGACTGTGGCCCCTTCTGTTTGTTCAGTGTAATCTGACAGCTTCATTGAATGTCTGATGAATTTTATCATGTCAGTTAGTTTGCAATAACTTCTAACAATATTGACTTCAACTGCTATCAGTTGAATCAAGGTAATGTGTTATGTTGCATCGAATGAGATAAATTGGCTAAGATAAAAGCAGATGCTCAGGTTTTCTTGGTTTATGTATTTAACCATTATTGTTCCATTCAAAATAGTCAAACATGGAATATTTGAAAAAGTTATAACAAATATGTTATTAACTAACAAATTGCACTTCAGAATGTGAAATGCTTTCATGTTTTTATTCACAGTGGACCAATTGTGTGAAAAAGAGCAAAGTCATTTATTTTGCTAACAGGACAAGGTAAATACAAACAGTGTGGGAGGAAGATTATCTTGTATTCTATAAAAAGAAGAATGTAGGTTATAAAAAGAAGACTGTAGGTAATCAAAAGAACTAACAGGAAATTATCAGTATGTTACCAATTTAGGGGATTATACAGTGCTCAGATTTTATTATTGTAATTTCCCATATCTCTCCTTTAAAAATAATGTTACATTTTCTAACAAAACTTAATAAATTTATGCTTTTATTAAAAAATAGGTATTTTATATGGAGCAGTTGCTTTATTGTGTACAAGCATTGATTGAAGTATGCCAGGAAGACTGCAAAGAAATTAGCTTCCAGCTAATGAAAGTTTTGGTGACAGTAATGGCAATACCATGTTCTCAGCAACTTAAAGAGAAGGTAAACTATGAGCTGGTTTAATATTTTGTTGTGTTTCTGGTTTTTACTATTGATATGATGCTTTGGCTGAACAGAACCATAATTATTTGTCTTGCTGTTAGGTTGAAACCACAGAAATCCTTAACTAAAAGCTCACCCACAAAGGTTGGTGAAGTTTGAAATTATTTGGTGTTCCATGACCATGACTGTACCCTCTGTATGTCTCCTCATCTTTTTCTATAGCTGAAATTACTTTGGGTTTAGTCTGTTTAAAACAGATAAAGGCAATTTCTCCAGAAGAATAAATAATTAAAATCTTATTATGTAAGAGCTAAGAACTTGTACAATACTACTAGTTTGTTTGGGGATTATTTTTCATCTGTATGCGCGTGTGTGTATATAGGAATCTGTTTCAAAAAATTATATAGAATCATAATAGTTAAACATTTAGATATATATAACTTCAAATTCATCAGATTCACTCTTAGAATGAAAGGAGCATGAGGGAATACTTGGATTCTGTGTTTAGTCATAAAACTGTTCTGCAAAGATCTATCCCTGTGGCACTGTTCTGATGGTTAGTTAATATTTAGAAGTCACTATGAAGGCTGAAAGATCTATGAATGTATAATTTGTTAGTCAAAATATTGATATTTCTGCTTTGCCAGATCACAGTTCATAGTTGTTAGGTGCTACATCTATTTTCAGACAATAGTTTGAAGATCTCAGTTTAATGTTGAATCTGGCAAGTCCACAGGGCTGTAATTACGATTAGCAGCAACAAAGACTGGGGTCTTATAGGTTATTTCTTTTATGGAACTGGAAGACAGGGTTGTGCAAGGGTTAGGGTGGGACTAAAGTTGAGGTTAAAGTCTATGGCAACAGTGGTGCCAGAAGAGCTGAATGTACTGTTGCATCTTGCGAACACTATAAGACTAGAATGTACACTGATGTTTCTAAGGCAAATACTAGCTCCTGCATAGGTGTGGTCTGCAGAAATCTGGTTAATATCTGAGTTTGGCTGAAATAACAGGAAAGGATATTACTCGGGTAAGAAACTTAGGAGTTGGCCTTATTGGTACATCTTGTAAGGCTTGTTCATGGGCTGTGGGCTCTATCACTGCGGAGTAATGGCTTGTGGCTATTCCAAGGTTGTGTCTTTTACTGTACATACTGTATATGATTAATACCAGAATTAAGTTTGGAGTTGGGTTTACAATTTGGGACAGCAGATCCTGGATAACTATGTTTCTTCATAATTTTGGTTGAAGGCCTGTAGAGTTAGAATATGTGCTGGTTCTGAGAAGGGCCCTAGAATGCGGTTTTATTTTATGGCCCAAAACACCCAGCATAGGGTGTGTAGGCTATAGTTACAACTGGATTATTTATTTTTATTTTTTTTTAAAGTGTGCTTCGATTAAGTTTCAGAATAGATGGCTTGAAGTACATTACTGGAGCATGGGAAGCTCACAGCTGGACAAGGGCTGCCATTGGCCTAGAAGAACACTTTACTTGGGTGGGAATTAATCACTGGGCTGTGGTTTAGGTAAAGTTTTGGGACAGGAGGTGTTCAAGGGTTTATGCTTGTTGCTGGATTCTGCAAAGCCTAGGGCATGCTGTTGGTGCTGGTTGAACTGTTGATGCATACTTTTTAGGTGGATGTAAGTCACTGGATTATTGTTAATGTTAGGTTATACACAAGAGCACCCAAGTGGCCAGGAAGAACTCAAATTTATTTTCTGGCTATTAAAGAACAATTCACCTATAGATCAAAACTATTAGCCTTAAAAAAAGAAAGTTTCATAATCAATTTTTTTTATCTTTAGACAAATATAAGACTGATTTTACAGTAGTTGACCTTTTTACCTCCCCACCAGAACCGAAAGTTTAAATGTTGCAGGAATCCTTTAAAATCAAGGACATCTGTAGATGCCCTGATAATAGATGAGCTTTTTTGGCTAAACATTATCTCACCCCCTTATTTCTCTCTTGCCCTTTCTTCCCTAGCTAAATATCAAATAAATCAGCAAGCTGTCCTTGTGTAGTACAATTATGACCTATCCAAGTTGTCTTTTTTCAAACGTGCGCATTAAATGCAATGGCTATTCTACTTCCTTTTCACTTGCTCCCAGGCATGGTATTCCAAAGGCCTGCATAGCATCATCATTTATGGCCCCATAGCTGACAGGCTGCCTCCAAGAAGGCAGACACTTAGAAAACTGTTCTGAAAGAAGTAAAATAGAACAAAGCTTGAAACAAGTACTGAAAAGACTTTGCAGGTCAAAGAGATACAGCACGAGGGTGGGATTTGGGTGTGTGTGTGTTTTGGTTTTGTTTTTTAACTAACAATCTGTCCAAGTAAGCCTTGGACAGATGGATCTGGTGTGTATTGCGGTATCTTGTCCATTTAGCCCTACAGTGGTCTATAAAGCAATGTCCATTTAAAACCTTACAAATTCATACTCCTACAAAGAAAGCAGTTTCATGGAGATAAATCCTGGTTTTCATATATGGAGAAGTTAATCTCCCAAGATTATTAAAGGTTTAAGATGTTCCTGCAGTTACAGATGATTTTTATATTTGACAGTACTTTGGATGAGAATCCTTTTTCTCATTAGCCTTTCTTTCAGCTAGACAGATAGAAAATCTGGCATTGAGGTTACATAATTGCAGTATTTCAAATTTGTCACAAAGACAAATATGGCTTAATTTATTTTTTTTTTCCCCCTAGTTACTGACTATTCTAAAACCTCAAAGTGAGCTGTAGAACTTGCAGAAGGCAAGAAGTCCTTGTTAAGATAGCTTAAGGCCATATAGAACAAATGTATTACAGCTAGCTTTACAAGTATAAATTTGTTGTTCAGAAAAGAAGTCTGTATTCAGGATCAAAAGATTTTGAGTATAAACATAAATTATTCAAAAATTTGCATTATAGAACTTCAGTTCAGGCTTTACTGTAAGGGGACAGAAGATCACAGAGATGGCAGAGACCACAACTATTGTGACCTGACTGTGAACACTCAGTCTTGCTTGATTTTTGGCCCCTTTGCTTTGTGTTCTTCCGTGTTTCTGGTTGCTTAGGGCTAAGGAAAAAAATCAAGACCACCAACTGAGTACTTGGGTATTGTGATGAGGAGTATGTTTACAGCCCCAGATAGACTGAAGCCGTATCAGTTGTTAGAGTCTGTTAAGCATGTATTGAGCTTGTCAGTGATTTAACTGGTGACCTAAAGATAAGATTTCCTTTCATTACCAGTAGCCTGTGCTATCTTGGCTCTTCTTTCGGCATGAAGATGATGTATCATTAAACTTGTTAGCTTTCAAATATAGGAAGGAAAATCACCTTTGCTGTTTTGTTTATTTTTTAACTGAGATACACTTCTTAATGAGAAGATATGCATTAGTCTATTGGCATATTTAATTATTTTTTTTAAATTGTACTCTTGAAACTACTTGAAGAGTTTATTTTAAATCACCTGTGAACAATGTATTCTTTTGTATCTCTCAGTGGAAAAAAAAAATCTTGCAGATTGTGGTGGGATTAATAATGGGGAACAGTTTCTGTCTTGACACATTCTGTCATGTAAAATATTCCAATTAATTTACAGATAAATTAATATTTCACATGTAAGTTATTCCGAGTTGTTTTGGCTGGCTGGCAGAATGCTTCCAGAAAGGAGAAATCTATTGTGCTTGAGGCAGGCAAACCTTCTTTGAGTAATCTTTGTCCTTAGCAAATCCTGATTATTTTTTAGTATTATTATTATTTTTTTAAATTTCCACACACACCACCACCACCACCCCCCACCCCCTAGAAATCTCATTTATTTTCTCCACATCTGGTACTTCCATAATAGCATCTTTGTCTGGCAAGTGATTAGTCTGTAAAATTCTAAAGATCCTAGACATGTTTCAGCTAACTTGTGGGGTGAAGTTCAGCTTAAAAATACTAAGAATATGACTACAATTTGTAGTTCTACTGAACCAGTTAGAGTCAAATGATGTCACTCAGTGCCGCACTACATCTTGCCCTGGTAGAACTGGCCATGCTGACAACATATGGTATTTCTCAATGGGGTTTCTAACAGTGTCTTACTCCCCATTCTTGATTCACTGTCCACTGAAATCGCCAGGACTATAGATGCTGCTTCCAGCATGCTTTTATTTCTTCCTTAGAGAAGTTTTGTACCTCTGGTAGGAGTCTTCAGAAATTGTAAAAGCAAATTTTCCTTTGCTTTGAAATACATCTGCTACAAGTGATTAAGAAACTGTATATAGTTTCCTTGCCAAGCATCATCGTGCCTGGAATTCATTTAGTAGTCCTTTTTACGTGTTTTATTTGTACATGTTTTATTTGCTTGTCTCATGGAATAGTCTAAATGTAAATAATGAAGAAGGTATTTCAAATGTAACAGTGTATTTTGGTACTTCTAAGCAACAGAAGTTGAGAATTTCAAAATGAACCTGCCCAACTACTGTAAAGAGAAAGCATCTTGCATAATTAAAAGGGGGGGGGGGGGGTGTGGAAATACCACGTCTTCTCTGAAGCTGCTTTTTGGAATCTGCCATAGCCTGCTAGATGGGGACTGTGAGAAAATCCATCTATGTCAATGTTTTAAAGCATTCTTAAATTAAGGAGAAAAATCACTACATCTTTAAAACTAGTAAGAGCTTTTTTATGGTTAGGTTTTGGGTAGGATTTCACATGGATTAGAGATTCTTTCATTTTGCTGTTACGTTGCTGTGTTCCTTATGATTTCATTTTGAAATTGGGACAAACGTTTCACTTCAAATAAAAGTTAATGGATGTAGTATAGGCAGACATTAAATATCAATCTTAATTGTCCAAGTAGAAACTAGGGAAATCTTCTTGTGTCCTTTCTGTTCTTATAGTATAATTATGAGCTTTAAAAGTTTTTTTCTTTTTTTAACATTGTTTCAGTTAAGATAAAGTATCCTGTCTCTGTTTTAACAGGTAGAGGAAACAATGTCTTCATTAGCTCAAGTGCAGCAGTTGGATAGTTTTCTTTATCTCTACAAACAGCATATAATTCAGCTTATGGAATGGGTTTCAGTATCATGTGATGATTGGACATGCTATTCTCCAGAAATATTACAATTAGATGTCATCGCAACTCATTCAGGTACAACTTATTTAGTAGTTTAAAAAAAAAAAAAAAAAAAGCAATAATCTCCACAGCCTGCAGACACATTGTGTTTTATAATGAATAGTGTAATATTCAGAAACTTCACAAGAATATGATGGAAAGCAAAACCGAAAATGTTGAAGCTGCTCAAATTCCAAAAGACTTCTCGGCTGCAAGGAGCATACTAAAAGCACTTATGTAAAAGTACACTTTCAGGTAAATGAAATAGGTAAGGATTATGGGGAGATGAACTGATATAGCTTATGCATCCAGAAAATTTATCTCTTTTTTTCCATCTATTCACTAGTTTTATAAAATATACTATCTTTCTATACAAGCATTTCCTCACTTATGTTCTTCAACACATTGATGTGTATAGGTTAGTGAAACACTTTGGCATACATTTTGCCTAACTTCAGATCTGCACAGTGAACGTTCATTCCTCTGACGCAGCTGTCCAGATTGCATCTACAGGCAACGGATGCAGTGACAGCCCGTTCTTTTCACCTAGACACCCATTTTAAGATGATTGAAATGGAAAGTCCTGGTTATTTGGTTTTTTTCTTTCTGTTAGTTAAAAAGGGGATGTACACAGATACTTCAGCTACAGGTGAAGTATTATTACTGCTACTGCAGATAGTTAAATGTGGGCAGGTATGTTTTAAGGCACTGTATCTTCTGCATTTAATCCTTGAATCTCAAAAAAAGCCTCAACAAACCTATATGAAGCACTCACTTGCTGGTTTGTGCAGCAACCACCATGAGTACTTTTTCTTTTTTTCATCTGTGGAAAGAACAAAATGTTTTCTGTGCGAGAACTGAGAGGGCAACTTTTCTGTATATTTGTGCTCCCCTTTCCATGACTGAGGGACTTCCAGACAGTTGTTTCTGTTTTCCTTAATGCTAAATAAATCATAAATTGTCTGGGCAAACATTTTGGCTTGCACCCAACACTGGTAATATGCTATTGTCTGTGTTTTCTGTCTGACACAGCAGCTCCTAGAGCTATTTTTTTTCTTTCTTTTCATTCCCACACATAATGTTGTTTTTAATCAAATGAATCAGGTTTACTAATTTCAAATTTCTCAGTTTTTACTGTTTTTCAGGAACGTATGCTTAAGCTGAAATTAGTAATGTAGTTAATTTTGTTTATTTTCCATCTGTTGAATTTGCTATTATCAGTTTGATATAGTGGTAGTATCTTTTCAATGTCTCAGAACTCACATAAAGCAATGTATTTTGAATAAATGCTGTGAAAATAGAGACCTATTTGGCACAGAAATTTAGCAAACTGCAGTTCAACACCCTGTATTTCTTCAGTCTAGACAGTGAAGATTTGGGGGGGGTGTATTATTATTTTAAACATTAAATTTCCAGATATTATTAAATGCTATTGAATTTGTTTTGGAATCTTGAATACTTCAATCTGTCCATTCTATGTGTGAGGAATATTCTTGTCATCAGAAATACCAGTGTTGTGTCTCCTTCTGGGAGGACTTTCTGAGTGACTGGAGTTGAACGGAATGTGTTTCACAAGGATGCAAAGCTGAAGAAGTTCCTAGAGGAAAGTGGTTTACTGCAAAAATAGAGCAGAAAGAGCATTCTATGGCAAGAAGCTTGCAGAATAAAGCATGTGTATAGCCTATATGTATTCTTCCTTTTTTAAAACAATGCAGATGTTAATCATTATTAAGGAGAAAGGCACAAACTTCTTCTGTTTTGGGAAAATAATTTCTTCAAATGTTGGGATAACAGCTCAGTGGGGGTTCTTTCTTTATTGTTTAGTGGTAAAAACAGAATTCATCATAGGATGTGAAAATGTTAACAAACTAGAGAATGAATTTGGAAAATATTTTTATTTCAAATAGCTTCTGAAATTCATCATATTTTAGATTCTCTTGTAAAAGGCAGATAAGCGCTATTTAAACATGGAGAAAGAATACTGCTGCAATAATTCTATTATCCAAGTTTTGAGGCTGACCCTTTCAAATGTGCCCTTTCCTGTGCCTCTGGGAGTCATGAACATCTTTTTGAATGCTGCATATGGAAAAACTTGAAAGAAGAAAAAAGCATAGTTAATGCTGCTGTTTGGAGTGGTGTCATGGTCATACCAGATTCAGTATAATTTTTCATTAAGTTCAATAAAACCAAAACCTTGTGCATAGCCTCAAGCTTTCAGAGCTACATCATGAACAGCATTAATCCCCTGCCCTGCGCAAATGCATTAGTCCCCCCCAAAATGTCATCTTGTACTGTTGGTCCCAGCAACTAGCGGATGTCATTGGTATGTCCATGCTACATAATGCAGTGTAGTACAGTAATGCCAAGCTGGCTAAATGAGATGTAAACTGATCTTCAGGGAGCACCATGCTGCCATGGCTAAGACTGTGGGTACCTGAGCCCATGGAGAGTTAGCTTGAGTATTTGTACACCACCTAATGCAATGTAACATGGATACATCAACAGCTGCCATGCAAGAGTGGAGAGTTAAGTACTGTTTTAATACCAGGCATATTACAAATTCTAATACACTCACATATTAAACATCTAAATAGAACTTATTAGGATTCTGAAATAAGTCTTACATATTTATTTTCTAGGTCCTGTCATAGGTGAAGCTCTAAATAACGTTATTCTCATTCTTACGACGTGTCTTCAGCCAAACAAAGATCCCCAGATGCGGTTAAAACTTTTCACTGTTTTATCACAGTTGCTCCAGAAAGCAAGTGAAACTGTCAATTCTCAGGGGTAAGTAGAGTTCTAATTTCACACAGCTGTTTGAACACTACCATGGCATTAAAAAGTAATGACCATGGTAGTTATTTAACCCCTATAATTGTGTCCATGTTAGCATGTCTGGCAGAAGAAAGACTTTCCCACCATCTTCTACAGCATATTTTTCTTGCTGCGTTTTTTAACAATGCTTAGAAGGGTGGAGTGCAATAATTAAAAAAAAAAAAAAAAAATAAATGGAAGTTTGGACTTCCTCCACTGTAGTCTTCCTCCTCTGCCACTGTGGAGAATTAAAATGGATGTCATGCAGATATGGATAGTTTTCAAAAAATAAAGAGCTATAGTTGAAAAGAATACATGTTTGAAAGCTAAAATGGGGATTCTTAAGGAAGAAATGGGGGGGAGGAGAGGTACTTGTGTTCTGTTTTTTTCTTTTCCTCCCAGCCAACTCCTAAATCCTTAAACTTTGCCTGTAGTCATTGTAAGGAAACAATAAAACACCCCCAAAAATGGGCATTTAAAAATGCCCATGATATAGCATGGTGTTTAAAAAGCATTAAACTAAATGTTTGATAAGGAATCATTATTACTCTCAGTGACTGAATATGGAAGTCTCCTGTTGCTTGGCTCTATTTATGCATTACAAGTACAATCTAACTATAATTTATGGTGCTCATAAAACCCCTCCATTTATAACAATGGCAACACTGAGGCTCTTTTGTCATTATTAATTTAGTCTTACTGGTAGTGCAAACACTTCTGCAAAGTTGTCCTGAATACATAAACCATATCTGCTCTGTTTTTCCTAGTGCCTGCTGCATGTAGTATGTAAATGTATTCTGATGCTTGGGGTTTTTTTCATTTTTAACTCTTTAAAAAAAAACACAAAACAAAACAAAAACAATCACAGGAAGCATTCTTCCTAAAAGTAGTTCAATAGCAATGGTCATTTATACTTAAAAGTTTCTTTTTCGTTATTCTGATGAGCAAATTGGCACTCAGTGGGCATTCTGGTATGCTGAACACTCATTCGGGTTCCATGAGGCCATGTTAGTATGAATGTAGATGTATTGTTACCAATTTTAGATATATTTAGTATATGCATGTCCTGCATCCTATAACGGTGGAACCCGGGTGTTCCCATTCAGTGGGGTATTCCAGGTAAGCTGAAGAATCTGCTAATGCATCCCCAAATAGATTTTGAGCTAGTGTGCTTAAAATGGAATATAATGAAGCTGTCCTTTTTTAACTGAAAGCTTTTGTGCCAACTGTGGTATTATCTGTTTCCATATTTTCAGGATCCAATGTTAAAATCCCCATTCATATGAAAATTCTTTCTGTAGTCAGTGGATTACTTGTTTAAATAATCACATAACTGAGTGCTAGTTACAAGATCAATCTAGATATGCAAGAATCTTCCTGAAAGAAAAGCCCTTTGAAAACTATTTTAAGTGTTCCAGGATCGGACTGTTTGTTGTAAGCTAATCTGTTGTATCTCAGATCCGTATCATCTAACTGAGAATGCAAAAATGGTGGCGCCAAGAAATGGTATCTCATGTGTTCTGTGATCCCCTGAACACAACATCAATGCTTATTAAGTGTGTAATAACGTATTTCAGTCTAAAAATGGGATAATGCAACTCTCTCCCATCTATTTATTTTTTTATGGCATAATTTTACTGTCCTTTATTTACTGCAGAATACATTATTAGCTCCTGTGCACTGACCATACAATCACACTTATTATTTTCTACGTTTTTTTAAAAACATTAAATATGTTTATTCTTTCAAAGTATTTAATCAAATTCAGACCTGGTCAACAAGTTAGTGTCACTGGCATTTCTTCTCTATACATTTTCAGTTATCTGATCTCCTGCTCTTCCTCCTCAGAAATAGCATTACAGATTACAGCAGAGTAGAATTTGAAGAACTGAGTTAAATTCTCTGTTCTGCCTCTCATTGTGACCTACAGAAAATCATTTAGGCTGCATCTAAGCAATATGACAGGTACATTACGTGGCATGCTACAGTCTGCTGACCCGCAATGTTCATGACTAGGGTTGCTAGGAGGTAGGAAGGACTTCTCTGTTAACGTATAGCCGTATTTGCTCTTTGTTTCTCACCTGTAAAATGTACAGTAGGATTGGTAGCACTTCTCTATCTGAAAGTCTCTGAAGTGCTCAGGTAAGTGTATTAAGTTAGGTCATGCAGGTACTGCTGGTAGAGAGAGGTGATCAGTGCAGGACCATATGGAGAATATCATCAGAGAGAAAACTTTTGGTTTGGCAGTAGTCAAAGTAAATAGAATGAATAACAAAATCTTTCATCTGCAACCCAGTCATTTGTATAAATAATTGAGGCAAAGAGGGGGGGGAAAAGAAAACCAACCCAATGAGCTGCCAGCTTCACTAAGATTCCCAGGAAAGGGAAATTATCAGTGTGGAAAAAACAGAATACGTTTCAAAGTAATACTCTTGGTGAATATAGCCACACATCACACCAGCTTTCCACAGATAGCAGTGATGGAAATTGTTTCGCTTAGGGCAGTTTGAGTGAATGTCCTTTTGTCAAGATTAGATACATCCAATGACGCTAATAGACCTGTTTGTATGAAGTAGACTCCTGGCTAAGGATGGCCCAGTCTAACTCATAATGAGGTGCTCTGTCCTCTGAGAACAAGAGGAATGCAATGAATTTTACCAGTAGGTTTATCTTCAGAGACTAAAAATCAGTAGAGGGCGTTAAATGACTCTTTAAAGTCTCAATCCTGCTTACCATTATCACAGCAAATCCTTTCACGTAGGAAGTAACATGGAAAGTTTCTGTGTTTGAAGCATTGTTGCAAAAAATTTTGGAGGTTTTGATTTGTAAAAGCAAATCCGATTTTCTTTCAAAATACCTGGATTTAGGATGTTCAGTTTGGAAAAAACAAAAACGTACACACAAAAAAACCAAAACACAACAATCCACAAACATATAAAGCCAAGTGCAGCAGTGCCATAAAAGCAGAAAAGGAGCCAATCCAGAACAAACATGTATAAAAAATAATCAACATGGAATGAAAGTTTAAGTATATAAGTCCATAAAATGGGGGTAGCAATTTTGATGTAAACCCAAGCTCTGCTTTTTATATCTGCATAAGAGCTAGGTATTACTGTATGCACAGATCATGTTTTAGTTATTTCATACCCTGTTGAGAATAAAGTCTCAACCCTGTAAATACAAATAGCACAGACAGGGTATGTTCTTTCATGGAAATGACTCACTTTTAGAATTAAGTTACATAGATTTACAACAGTAACATCTGAAAATGGAATGAGGGAGAACTTAAGTGCAGCAGCAGCAGCAAAAAATACATCTTAATGGTAATGAGAGCTAGTGTAGTAAAGTAGTAAGTAGTTCTGGTTACACAATCGCATTCACTGCTGGCAGTAATTTGTTTAGCTCCTTAAAAACATTCTAACAGTTTAGATAGGAAGTCTTTCAGTTATTATGCTAAACACAGTTGTGTGGTCATCTAATCTTGTTTGAGTCCGACATGATTGAGTCAGATAATTGCCAGATATTGCTTTACTGATTCTATTTCAAGGCACTGGAACAAACATTCTCACAAATAGCATAGCGTTACAGTTAATATAATGCTGATGAAATTTACCTTTATGTTTTGACAGAGTGGTTTTTCTCTGCAGTTTAACAGAAGGCTTTATTAAAAACTGATCAGATAACACAGTAGCGCAGATAGCACAAAGCTTTTTTTAGCTTTGGAGCTAAAAGGAAATTTGGGATCATGGTAATCATTAGGGGTTTTTTTCAGGCAACTTTTTGACTAGAAAATTATTAATTCTCAAAAATGTGTTTAAAATAATAAATCTAAAGGTTTTTGACAAATTTAGATGGGTCTAATGGGACATCAGATTTCACGTTATTACTGAATCTGAAGTGCCATCTGCTGGGCAGGAAGCAAGAATGGATCTCTGACTTTCTCGGGCAGGGAGTGCTCCCTTAGCCAAGAGGCTAAGCAGCAGCCAGGTGTATCTATGTTCATCATGTTGAAGACAGAGATTTTCAGTTTGTTGTGTGTGCAATAGATAATTAAGGCCTGGCAGGCTAGGGGGTCATGCTTCAGTCAGATTACACCTAGGTGACATGGTCTAACTGCAGTGGGTAAAGGGTAGTTACTGGAAAGAAGTGGATACAATTACATTTCTTATTACACTGATACAATAGTATTATGGATTTTTTTTATTGCTGGATGATTTTGGTTTGCTGTTGGCATTTTTTTTAAAAGTACTTAGTGATAATTGTTTGTTGTTAACATTACCCGTTATGTTCCTCCTGTGGCTTGGCACATCTCTGTAGGAGCCACTTAGTCATTCTGGAAACGTAGGACTCAGAAAAGTCAGCAACAGCTTCTTCCCTTTCTGCCAAGCACCAGGGCGGTGATGTGCTGTTTTGCACTCAGGTGGCCATAGTCCAGGTCTGCGGGAAGTTTGAATATAGTGGGACACGAGTCAAGGCAGATCTAGCCTGTTATTTATCAATCTGTTTTGCATGCTGCCAGCTGCTTGTTAAGGCCAAAGAAGGCACAGTGAATAACCTGAGCCTTAGTTATCTAGTCACAGCCAGGCACACATGTCTCTTTGATGCAGCAACGTCTTTTTTAACTTTTGTGTAAGATCTGTATCTTTTTATTTAAAATGGTTTGACCTGGAATTAAATGGGTGTGAGGAAATACTGCCTCTTGCAGCAACTTTTAGGATTATAACAGCCCATTCAATAGAGAAGGAGGAAGAAGCACCAGCACCATTACATATCACAGATTCATGTGTTTGTAATGAAAACAAACTAGTATTGGGACTGGCACCATCAGAAAATCCTGCAGACCTCTCATCCTTGAGGGAGACAAGTTTCTGAGCCAAGGGAAAGCTGAAGTATTCTGTGTAAACTCCCTGCAGTATCAGTAGTTCAGGTCTCATCAATAGCATTCATACTTTTCACGTTATAAATACTTTTCACTGGACAGTCTCAAAGAGCCTTACAAGTATTAATGAATCCTCACAGCATTCATATGGGGTGTTATCTCCACTTCACAGACGGAGAAAATGAGACAGAGAGAAGGTAAGTAGTTTACCAAGATAACACAGTGAGTCATGGGCATCGTCTGAAGTGGGAGAAAGTCTAGCCTCCCCTTTCCATGAATGTTAGGTATTTGTTTAAATATTATCTAGAAAAATTAAGTTATGAAAAGCTTATCACATACATTATAATCACACTGACTTATAAGATTTTATTTATTTTTTACAGAGTCTTTTTTTTTTTCATTTTCTGCCTATGTTTCTGTGACAGAAAATTCTCTTTTACATCCTGTCAGTCTCTTTATCACTTTCTCATGAACCTTTATTTTGCTTTCTTATTTTTGGCTTCAGGCTGTTCCCTAGTTACCTTGAGACTGTGATAAAAGACATACTGGCTCCTAATCTGCAGTGGCATGCTGGAAGAACAGCAGCTGCCATCCGCACTACAGCTGTATCATGCCTTTGGGCTCTTATTCACTGTGAAATGCTTTCACCAAAAGAGGTAAATTCTCTCTTTCTCATCAAATGTACTTTGAAATGTTAGGCAGGAAGACAAAATAAATGCAGGGGGAAAAGAAGAATAAATCTTTATTGTAAGTAATATTTTCAAATGGACATAGAGTTTTCACAATAAAATTAGATAACCGTAATTGAGTATTAACAACTGAAATGATCAATAGTGGAGGGATGATGATACTCTGATAAGAGACCTAAGGCCAGCAATCTGGTGAGCCGTAGAACTCACCATTGTCAAATTTTGTAGATCTTTGTTCTAGCATAACGTCAGTTCTGTAGCACAAAATACTAGCCACTGTTAGCACACAACGTGGGTACCTGACATTATTGGACCCCTAGCCAGCGCCTGTGAAGCAGCACAGGAGCTAGCCAGCACATGCTTTTGTGTAATGTGGCAAAGACAAGTTGACTGGCTGCCTTGGAGCCCACAGGTCCATTTAGGAAAAAAAAATCTAAAAGATTCCTGGAAAGGGCAGGAGGACTTGAGATGGAACTTGAAGGGTATCTGTAGAAACTGAAGTAGAGAGCTAACAAGGAGTACCCTTAAAGAAATGTTACACCCACCATAGTGATTAAGGATTAAATCTGATGGGGTTTTTTGAAGCTTCTTTGCTAACAAAAATAGCATTTGGAAATGATGCACTGGAAATAGTTAAATATAAGGGCATTTTTAAAAAATAAATGCAATTAAAATGTTATTAAATGTTCACAGTCTTTATTGTCTTTAGAACAGATCTTAACTGAACAAAGTGCTTAAACACACGTAACTGGTTGAGTTCACATATACAAAAACATTTATATCAGAGACTACTATTCTAGTTAAACTTTTTTAATCAGTGCCTTAATGCCTTTTTTGCATTAATGTTTACGAAATTTAGATATTAAAGTCAAATTACAAAACTTACTAAAACATTGTATTACAACAGTCTTTACCTAAAAGCTTCCTTTTAGAATAAGAGCACCATCTACTGGTGCTTACACATAATCCTCATCTCCAAATTATTTAAAGTCTTGCCAGCAATTTTTTAAAAATAAAAAGACAAGTAAGTTTAAAGCTTTTACAAGTTACATAAAGCTCATCTGCATATATACTGAGCATTCATGAACTGGATGATCGACTGGTGGATTTTCATTTCCCAAGCTTGCTTAGAGGTAAAAATAGAGTTCTGTAACTTCCAAGATTTTGGGTTAACTTTTAAAAAGAAAAAGTTAACTATAAGTTAAGCAAGCCAGTATCGGTCAGACTTAATGGTAACTGATGTAACCAATAAGCATATTGTTTTAGAGTGACTGAAAAGTTGCTGCTGTTCTATGCTTTTCCTGTTAATTGTAGATCTTAAAAGTCAAAGATGGGCTAATGCCCCAAATTATTGCTGCCATGGATGAAGACTCTAAAATTACTCGACTGATGGCTTGTCGTATTGTTGGTGTTTTTTTAAAAGTCTGTTGGAGGCAGTTTGGCGAAGATCAATTTACCAACACTTACACGGGTAAGTGTAAAAGTTTGTTTGGTTGGTTGGGTTTTTTTAACCAAGATCTCCATGTTGAAGAATCACAGTTGCTTTTTTACCTGAAGTATCATAGTTAGCTTAGCTTTTAAGGATAAGGATACGTGCTCAAGCAGTAGGCAGATTCACTGTATAGCTTTGGGATTCACTGTGCAGGTTGTCCACTTCACCTGCAGATTCAGTGCAGCTGGTAGCAGTGAAAGCACTAATACAGGCTAGGGAATGACAAAAAAACTGCTGTGTATCACTATGGCATCTGGCTTTAATCCTATGTAAAGAGCAAAAAGCCTTTTAAACAGTTTGAGATACAAATAGGGGCAGATTTTATGTAGGCTCGGTTTCTCAACCATCCTTATTTCACTCCCATACATGTATTCCAATGCTATTTCTGTGTTCTCTTATCTGGTATTTTAACTATTTGGGTAGTTCTCCCCCAGAGTAATTTTATAGATATTAAGGAAATGGAAAAAGTAAAGTGCTGCACAAAATCATACCATTAGCAGCATTTTTGTGTATGAGAGGCAATTTAATGTCTTAATCCTGCAGAGACTAAGCCATGGTCTTAAACTGCTAAGTGAGACTGCTTAAAGTATATAAAGTATACATACACATTTCAGAAAATCAAGGTGTTAACACTTGAGTAGGTGTTGTTGAATGTGACTCCAACAGCACTTGTCTCTTGCAAGACCTTGCGGTAGTAGCTTTTTAACTGCGGAATTTCATTTCACTGAGGTATTGTATTGCAGACAAGTTAATGTCCTTTGGAAATGCCCTCACTCCCAGTCGAGCAGAACTGAGCAGTATTCCCAACATTATTATGCATTAGACCACTAGGTGGAACTTCACTCAATATTACGGTCTTTGCAAGGCCTGCCAGTATTTCATCTGCATTGCTTCCTAGTTTAGACCATATGAAATAATGTTCTAACTATAGTGAAAGCAGAACAGTAATGCATTATATAAATGGTAGTCACATTGTTCTCCTCGCTGTGTTTCAGAGTGCCAAGAGCAAACCATTTCATTGTACCATAAATAGAGCTGAATAGGTAGCGAGTTGGGTTTTTTTCTTAAAAAAAAAAAAAAAAAAAAAAAAAAAAAAGGGGGGGGGGGGGGGAGAAGAAAACCTTAATATACAGTACTGTCATGTCAAATAGAGCTATTATTTGTAATGCTTCTTAGGATGATGTTTAAATGCTAAACAATGAATCAGGAGAAGGACAGTCTATACTATGTAACAGGATTTATGTTCTCGGAGATATATACAAATAAATTGGACTTTCCCAAACTCAGCATCTTAATGACTGATACTTTTTCTTACATGGCACAGTAGAAATCTAACAACAAACATTTTTATTTTGGAGAATACCCAATCTGACAACTGTCAAAGTATATCTTTGCATCTTGGATATTCAAATAGTCTGCAATGCAGTCATTCAGTGAAACACTAATATTTGATAGAAATACTGTGTTTTATAGAGCATAGAAATACTTAAACTCTACTTCTGTAATGCATTAATAGACATTCATAGTGCCTTGTTAGAAAGAGTGCTAGAGAATGTTCAACTAATCTACATAATTTTGTACATTTCTTTTAATGTGTTTGACAACATAACAACCCAATAACAGTGCACTGCGTGCTTTTAGGAACAATGTACTGCATGTATTCACAATGTTCAAAGGACAGAAATATGTCATAAATGCAACAATAATTTCAGTGATGACAAAATACATTTGTTTTTTTCAAATGCAAAGATAACTTTGCTGTTCACGGTGCTATTTGGTTATGCCTGTGCTCCTTTTCAGAAGTTTTGAAGCGTCTGGATGATGCTTCATGTGATGTACGACTGGCAGCTGCTCACACCTTAACTAATTGGTTTAAATGCTTAAAGGACAGTGATGTCAAATCTGCAATGGAAACTCATATTGAGTTTCTGTATCAAGAACTATTGATACATCTCGATGACCCAGATCAAAATATCCAAAATGCAGTCCTAGGTAAGACTTTCAGTTGTCTATTTTTAACAGTGCTTTTTAAATTGTGTTTTCAAGTGTTATATGAAAGCAGCTAACTAGAGGCTAATCCAAACAGGCTGGAAGCTTTCCTCTGGATTTCACTGAGTATGAGCTCAGACCTTTTACCTGTATGCAGAATGTAATGTTCTATCTAGCATTCACCAGAGGGGAAATATCAGTGCATCTGGTATACCAGAAGACTTTGTAGATGGTAAACAGGATATGGAGCGTCGACGCTGACCATTGCAGGATGTGACCATATCCTAGCTTGCTTGATGGATTCTGTGGAAGTTATTAGTGTATTGGTCTGTGTTCAAGCACATAAATGTCAAAATACAGACCTCGGCAAATGAGGGAGGAATCAGGTTGTCATGACTGCACAACTTGTAGAACAACTTCCAGGTTAGGTTTTGGCTACTTTGAGGGAACTTGAATAGAGAAACACAGAGTGGCTAATGATTTCTAAAACTTTTTTTTTGTTTTACAGAAGTTTTAAAAGAAGGAAGCGTTTTATATCCAGAACTGCTCGTGAGAGAAATTGAAGGGGTTGTACATAAGCATCAAACACCAGTCTATTGTAATCAACTACTGCATCACATTCAGTCAGCCAAAGAATCAGCTTTATGAATCAATGCTGAAATTCTTTTTAGTGAACTGTATGTGAAATCTGTATGATCTGGATTACTTTTGTATTTTCATTTGCTTAAGAAAGGCTGAGCAATAAATAGATTGTTTTTTCTTTGTAAGTTCACTATTAGCTCATTTAAAAGTCAAATTGGCACAAATCTCTGTTCTTTGCCATTTGAACAGTTCTTTGTATTTGCTAGCAATAAAACAATGTTTTAATTCACTTTGCATTGGAAGTTTTTCAGATACAAGGTTTAAAGGAGGAGTGTTTTCCAGGAATTTGACGCTATTTATAATTGAGAAAGATAATGTATTTAACAAAGTGATAGTCTAATGTCAAAGTTATTAATGTAATTCAGTGAAGACTGTCTTTCAAGGAGCATTTCAAAGTCTGTATAATATTCAGACTTTACAGAGTCGGGTCTGTGAGGATCAGTTTTATCAGGAAAAAAACCAGCCAAATTTCCCTTGCATAATGCAGCAAAATTTTGATAATGTTTTGAGTACTCATGCTGGTATAACAGGGACATCTTCTGAGCAGGTGTCACTGAAGGAATAGTTTTTATTGTCATTGTATTACATTTCATGACTGACAATAAAGCTAGCCTTTTTTAAATTAAGGTTTATACATAAGAGGAAATATGCTGTTTTGGCATTTAGAGAAACAGTATTTATATTTTTGTATTAAATATTTTGCATCTGCAGTTTTTATGTTTATACCATTGTGCCTTGGAAAGCAAGCAACTCTTGTTTGCATATTTGAAATGAAATTCTGCAAGATTAGGTTAAAGCTTGATTTATTTTTTTAGAAGACCCATGTAGTGTATAAGTTTTAGTGTTGTCTTATATTCTCAGCTATGTAATAAAGTAAATGAGCTCCTCAAATCTTGTCTATGTCATTGTGGGGTAGTGTGCTATTTATTGCACACAAAACATGGAAAATCAGGATCCTGGTTTTTTTTGGTTTTTTTTTTTTTTCCCAATTATCTGTATTACAGACAAAAAGTGCTCTTTGGCTTCTAACTCCCAAGTGCCTCAGCTATGTATCAAATCTAAAAACAACCTCAGTGGGGTTTGGTAATACTCCTTATGCTGTAGGAAGTCCTCATGTTTGTTTATCCATCTGAGCTAACTTTACCTTTTCAGACTTGTGACATAATTGTTAACGAAACCATGACCTGTTTATAGCACTATCTACTTGCATTCTCAAAGAAACATTTGAGAGAGATTAGATACAGAAGACAAGTCTTATTCCTAGCTTAAAAGCAGCCAAGTAAACTCGTGGCCACTTCTCCACAAAATACTAGATTGCTTTGAAAATTCTACCAAAAAGGGACAATAATGCTAATGATACAGGATAATTGAGTAGTTTCTTATGGATCTAAAAGCTATTTTGCATTCCTGTAGAAAAGGATACTCATTTTAGATCATATATACTGTCTTTGAAGTTGACTTGACTTTTCATGAAAAGCCAAAAGATAACCATTCCTGTATTGAGCGGCATTTTAGTTGACTAAAAACTATTAACTCTTTAACTCACTATAACTGGAGGGTCAGCTGAAATTCTTAGAAGGTGCAATATAAGTGAAATAAAAATCTCTAGAAGGCATTAAATGGAGTGAAGAGGTTGTGGAGTCTCCAGCCTTGGAGATATTCAAACCCTGACTTAACACAGTCCTGGGAAACCTGTTCTACCTGACTCTGCTTGGGCAGGGATTTGGACTACCTGATCTCCAGAGGCCTCTTCCAGCCTCAGCTGTTCTGTGATTCCATGAAATTGTTTCCTTAGTCTAGTCAATGATTAAAAAGCCAATTTAATTAGACTGGAAATAGACTGTGTAACTATCCTAGCAGATCCCTTAGAGTTTTCATTCAACACTGTTTTCAAAAAAAATAGTGTTTCAAAGCGCTGCAAGGCAGCAGGTTCTTCCAATGTAACGTAAAATTTTGCTTCAGCAACAAGAACCCAGTTCTTATTTTAAAGTTTCCTTGAAAAAATCCACCAATTAAATACTACTTAATGACATTACTACAGGCACATTTTTTTAGCTTCCTATGCTGGCAAAATTTAGATTCTTTACCACTGACTGCAACCTCATGATAGCTACAGTGCCAATGTTGTGCAGGTGCTTTTGATTACTCTTGTGATCTAAAGAAGAGATATTTGAAAACCTGACTTCAAATGTGGGATTATAGAAGATAAGAGAACCTTCTTAGGTGAAGTGAAATCTAGTCAAAGTTTTTCAAGATGTTCTAAAGCCGGTACACAACTAGTAAGAGCTGAAGTATTCATCAAGCTTGGTATCTTCAGCAGGCTGGGGAAATTTTCTTCTGCCTATGTTGAGCACTTTTTTATCTTTTAGAACAGTCCATTGTGGGATGCCTCCCAAAGAAAAATCTCTGCATCATCCAGCAAACCAGCTTTTTTCTTCAGAGGCAGGAGAGCTTTTTGAATTGAATATTCTAATAGTCCTTCCAGAGACATTAAACAGCAAACTGATCTTGTTTATGCACGTATGACGAACTAGATATCTACCACTACATCCTTGTATTAGTGTTCTGGATATAGGACTTCAACAATATGCTGACTCTGCTTATAGTTTAACATACTTCAACTTACATAACCCAAATTTCTCAAATCCCTTTATGAAGAAGTAGTATTATCGAGTCTCCTGCAGATAGTGTATAAGCCGGGGGTTTAAAGTTACTTTTGAGACTCAACTTTCTCAGCTTCAGCCTTATACTGCGTCAGTAAGAACACAATTGAGATGAATGTGGGTTTTTTTCTATTTTGCTAGATCAGCTGTTATATGTACTAGATTTTATTTGCATTCATTGCATAATGTTACTAGGATCATATTAATTACGTAACTTTTCAGCAAGGACAATTTTGAGGGGCAAAACAGTTATCTCAAACTTTCAGACTCTTTAGATAAGCAGGCTTTAGCCCTGCCCTTCCTGTGACGAACAGATGTGCTTCTGTCTTCGTCCTTGTAAGCTAGAAGACCTGTTGTGGAGGATCCTGGGACTTGGATTCTCAGCAAAACGAAGTTTTTGGTAAGTGCATGCATTTGTCAAACTGAATATAGAATCTTCTAAATATTTGTTGACTACCTTAAATAGAATCAATTAATTAGACATTGAGAGGGCACTGCCAAATGAGGCACCTAGACTTTGAGAGAAAGCCTACCTTAGACAGCATTTTTAGGAGCGACTGGAGGTCAAGTATGTTCCCAGATCCATCCACTTCTCATCCACGCAGGTCCTTACAGGCAATCTGGAGATTTCCTCAGAAATGCTGTAGGCAGATTGCAGACAGTCTGTCCGCAGGTGTCCGGCAGTGCGCTGTGTCATCTGAGCCCACGGTAAAGATGCACTAATGCACCTTGTCTGCTTGCGTACACAGTGTGCTCCCCAGAGACTAACCTCCAGTTATAACCAGAAAGTTAGAATAAAGTATAACAACCCATCAGAATTGTAATCTAATCTAATCTTTACATATAGAACTTTAGCTATTATAGTATAACAACTTTCCTGTTACAACTGGAAATAACTATTATAGTACAGTACAGTTATACTATACTATATACTATACTACAATAAAACTATACTATTATAGTATAGCATAACCATAATATTTATGTTATTATACTATAATTTATTTTATTTATTATTTTATTTACTGTATTTAAGGTATTACTCTATAATAGCTAAAGTTAGAGAGAGAGAGATTAGAGTTCTGATGGGTTACTGCATAGGTTTTATCTCACTTAGGAGAAGTCCCTTGTCTGCACAACACAAACACTAGAGCATCTTCCCAGATATAAAGTAACATCTTGGCCTGTGGAAGTCAACTGCTGATTTGAGAGGGGCCAGGTTTCTGTTTCATTTGCAGAATCTGTGTTAGGGTCACTGCATGGGAAGGTGAGCAACTGTTGGCTAAAAGAGTGGATCAGAGCTGGTCCTGGTGGACACATGAAGGACTGCTCTGTGCCTCAGCCCTTCATGTGAGGCTCTAACCATGTTTTGAAAAGAGAGAAAGAAAAATAAAGCAAAAAAACTTCATTATTAGGCAGCTGAAGGATCAACAAAAATTACAGTTAACAGGCTTGTGTCCATTTACTGAGATCAATCCCCCAGGGAAGCTCACAAACAGCAGTAACTGAGATGAAGCAGCAGATGAGAGCTGTGAGGAGAACGGCTGCTCTGTCGGCCTGCCTTGTATGTAATCGGCTTTTCTTGTTAATGTCTGAAATCCCCTGTAAGTCAGGACTATGGCAGGATCTAGTGGCAAAATTGAATTGAAGTTCTTTGCAGCCCCCTTTTAACTGATAACCTAATTGCCCTGTATGGAGCACCCATTGCCTTTGGCTGACAGTAATGATGGTGTAGAGAAAGTTTAACCATGAAGTGTGATGCAGCTGGCGAGAAACTTTTTTCTTTGATGAGCGAGAAAACAGATTTCCAGGTGGTTTAGGCTATTTTCATACTACTGCATATATATGATCACATCCCCAGCCTTGGACATAAAGGTCACCGTGCTTCCTCACACTAAGGAACAAATCCACAGCATCCCCCTTGCCCAGCGCATCCCTGCCACGCGTTACCCCAGCACCCCGACCCCAGCATCCCTCCCCAGGCTGCTGCCGAGCTCCCTGCGACTCACTTCAGGGCTTCCCCAACCCCACAACCTTCAGACTTCGAAGCAGAGATCTGGTCCCCTCACTGACCCTTGGCACAGCAGTGTCCCGTCCTCAGCAAATCCCCCAGCCCGCCCAGGGCTTCCAGGCACCCCTGCGCTGGCGATGCACATACCCATGGAATGCTGCCCCTCCATAACGCTGGGAAGCATTTCACCCTTTCCAACCTGCACAGCAGCATGCTGTGCCCAGGACCCAGTATTACCAGTCAGAAACACCTTGCTGCACTGGTTTCTGTCACCTTCAGTCCATACCTTCAGTCACTGTGGGGACCTGTACCTTTTGATAGCAAGGACCACAACAGGGAGCAAAACAGGTTTGCTAGGTGTGAGTGCAGGAGTGCACTGGGAATGGGAAGGGAGCAAAAATGTGGGAATCACAGTGGGAAGGGAAGGGAAGGAAAGAAGAGGTAGGACTAGAGAAACGTGGACCTTGGATTGGTTTGGCCTTGTATTGCAGTTTCTTTATACCTGATGTTAGTTAAGAACGTTTTTTTTTTCCCCTAAATTCCTGACTGCTCTCTACACTGTTAAAACTGAAACATTTTTAATATGATCAATTTTTATTCTTATTGGCCGCTTTTCTACACACTTCAGTTTAGCCGACAAAATCAAGTGAGCCCACTTCACGTTCAGAGCTCATTGTTGGATGCTGAAAAACTTTGAAAGAATTTGTGTTTGCCTCAGACCAGTTTCTTCTGAAACATGAAAAAAATTAGCTCCCTATATGTACCAGCTTCTTTTAACAAAACTGGGACATCCGACCAAGTTTCCCTTAAAAACTAGAAGGCAACGGCACTATCACCAACCCTCATAGCTGAGGAGCGAAGGCAAAGCGGAGTCTAAGACATCCTCCTCCAGCCTCTCGGCCTGGTCCTGATGGAAAAACAACTGCTCGGGACAAGTCAGAGCAGCCTGGGGAGCTGCAGCAACGCCCGGGGAGCGTGACATGCCTGGTCCTGCCAGAGCAGAACGCAGCCTGCCCTGGCTGGGCTCCAGGGGGACAGGGGGAGAGATATCCCTGAGAAGGCCTGGCCTTAAACCACCGAAGAATTTCAGGGAGATTTAAACTAAGAAGTGATTTTTCCCTGGCTATCTTAAGCCCTTAAACATTATCTACTCTAAAGACAAGAAAATGGGTGTGGAGTTAAGTGCAGGAAGAGAAGGGGTGGTCAGAAAAGTGAGGGGATTTACCTTTCTGCAAAGTATTCAGCCACATGCCAGGAGGAGGTGACGGGTGAGGGGCTGCGCGTCTTACCAAATTATGTGCTGGCTTCCAAGTGTTACTGGGACCAGCTCAACTTTGGCTGCAGCATCTTAAAACTTCTAGAGCAAAGCTCTTTTGAAATAAACAGTAATTGCCTAAAATCAGTGCTACATCGATGTCAGCTAACATCTTAAGTGAATGTCTTTATTTTGCATCTTTTTCTGTTTCTTAAGGATTAGCTACTTTTACCCACTTTGTATCTGACAAGTAAACAGAGTCTATTTATTTGACAATTATGCATTTATTACCCACTCTTTCCCAGCAAGCTGAGTCATTTCTCTTGCATGCTCAAGTAAATAACAATTTTTGGCCCGATCACCCTTTCTCAAGTGACACATTCCCTACTCTTCTGTTTACTGCCATTTGAACAGTAAACTTGCCCGCAGCGCACAGCACTGCGATGCCCGCAAGAAAACTGTAGGCTCGGGGAGACTAAAGCTTTAACAAAACATGACCGACACAGATTTCAGATTGAACCTATTTGTGTGCGTTCCCCAAATATTTGAACAACAGGGCTTCTTTCACGCCACAACTTCTCTGCCGAGAGCGGGCCCGTGACATTTCTTTTTCGTGCGGTTGTCCAGCGGTTACCCGGTGTTGGCGTGGGTGAAGCTCACCCCGGCGCAGCGTGCGACCCGCAGCCCTCCCATCCTGCTGTGCCAGCGCCAGAAGTCTTGGAGGCGAACGGCAAGCGAAAGGGAAAGAAAATCCAAAAAAGACCGAGTGGGAAGGAAACGGCGAGGGGAGAGGCAGAAACGCTGGGAAAAAGAAAGTCAGTGAGGATCCACGCAACAGAGGCCGAAGCGAAGATCAGCGGTAACCCTCCTCATCTCTCCCGCCTTTCTCCCTCAGAGGCATCCACGGCTCCATTTTGTGGAGGGGGGAAGCCGAGGCGGGGGGGGGGGGGGGGGGGCAGTTTCCCTGCGGCCGCCCGCGGGCCGGTGCTACCGGAGGGAAGAGCCCGAGGCAGGGCCGGGGGGAGCCGGGGCGCTGCCGCCACCGAGGGGTGCCCGCTGAGGAGGAGGAGGAGGAGGAGGAGGAGGAGGAGGAGGAGGAGGAGGAAGAAGGGGAGGAATGAGCGCGGCGGGGCAGGGGCGGTGTGAGGGGCGGTGTGTGAGGGACGGTGACGGGTGGGCGGGGCGAGCCGCGCGGAGTTGGGGGGGGGGGGCTGGCGGCACGCGCCGCGCGGGCGGGGCGGGGCGGGGCCTCCCGGCGGCCTCGAGCAAAGCGGGCGGGGCGAGGCCAATCTCAGCCGCCGCCGCCGCCGCCGCCGCCGGTTCTGCCTTTTCCTCCTTCCACCGGCGCCAGGTAACCGGCAGCCCCGGCCTCGCTGTGCGTGCGGTGTTCCTCCGCCTGTGAGGGGGAGCCTCTCCCTCCCCGCGGCCGCGCTGGGGCGGGTGGAGGGTCTCCCCTTTCCCTCAGGGGTCAGGCCGCGTTCCTTCCCCCCCCCCCCCCCATCCCTCCCTCAGAACGGGGGGCGGCTGGCGAACGGCTCGGCGCCAGCCCTTTCCGGCCGTTGCCACGCTACTCGCCGCCCCCCCCGCCCACGTTTACCCGTCACAATCTGACTGGCGGCTGCTGCCGCCCGCTCCCACCTCGGCCCGCCCGCCCGCCGCTTCCCGCCGTCAGGGCCGGTCCCGGGCAAAGGCGGGCTCCGGCGGCCAGGGCCGCGTTAGGCAGCTGCCCGTGAGGGAGCCCCTGGGGCGTTGTGTTTCGGTCTGCATCCTCCTCCTCCTCCCGGCCGGGGTGGGGGGTCGGAGATCGGCTTTTCCTCAGCTCGGCCGGTGGTCCGAGGAAGGCGGCAGGGCGTGAGGACGTCGGGCTGGAGTTGTTGGGTCAAGCGCGGAGCTCTCTTCAGGGCCCGAAGTTGCTTGGATCGGCTGCTGTTAAGCTGGAAGGAGAAAGACAAATCTCCGCCTGCTTGGGTGCCCTCTGGGCCTGGCCTTTGGAGCATTTTCTTGTCAGAAGTTACTACAACCTGCAGCTTTCCACTCTGATAAAGAATTGATAAGCGTGCTGTAGTGCCTGCGCTCGCTCAGCTTTAGTCCAAAGGTAATGTACTGTAATGAGGTTGTGGTCAGGTGCTGGGTGATGCCAAACCTGTCCTCGCTGCGTTCCCTCCCCCGGTTGTCACCTCAGGGCAGCTGCTGCCAGTGAACTGCTTCTGTGGGGAGTGTTGTTAAACAGGTAGGGTTTTACTGTAAAAGAGTTTGGCATCACTGACCGAATCAGTACTTGCTTATAGTTGTACTGCAAAACTTGATTATTTCAGTACTGTGCTCGTTTTGAGATGGTAGAGCTGTCTTCCTCGTGTGGTGATCGTGTTTTGTTGCTCTTCAGTGACCACAGGGGTAGAAGCATCTGAAACACGAAACTGTTTAGAGGCAGCGCCTGTTTTCTGGCAGCCTCGAGAAGTTTTGTGTCTGCTGGAAAGAAAATGTACTTGTTTTGCCTTATTTTATGTTTCTTTATTTATTTAAAAAAAAAAAAAGGTATTGCTTATAATATGTTATAGGAAATGAAAATCTTAGCTAGCAAGTTCCAGGTTCCATGTTTCTGCAGTATGTGCAATCCCGCTATTCCACAGTTTGGTTTCAGTTTAACATCACGCAAAAAGGAAGTGAAATCTTTGCTCATTTTGTTAAAATTTTCCCTCTTGGTGCTTTGCAACTGACTGTTGCAGGCTAATGCTTCTGTTGGATTTCCAAGTTAATCTTAATGTCTAATTCCCCCTCTCGCCTGCGGGGGTGTATTAGTGTTTGCTAATTTTCATAATAATATTATGGAAGTGAGTCGCAGGCTGCTTTGTTGTCGGTGATCTGTATGGAGGGCTTTATTGACAAGCTTAGCAGGCTTTTTACGTTGATGTATTGGTGAGCGTGGTGGCGCGCATATCTTCAATCTGTGCAGCTTGACCGACTGGTGACTCGGTGGCGGCGAGAGTTGCGGGCGCTTCGGGCGTTGAGGTGTAGGCGTCAGTTACGACGAGTAGGACGTTGGGTCGGTCTTGTGGGGTTCGCTAATGCTGAGGTTGTTTCCGCGGGCCGGTGAAGCGGTTTCGGGACGCGAGGCAGCCAAGTCGGACAACTAGCCTTCTGTTGGTTACCTGCGGGCGAGCCTACAGCTGGAACGAGCGCCAGCGGCGGGTCCCCTCCGCTCTCCGGAGCCGGACCCTCTCCGCGGGGGCAACCAAGGGGTTAAAAGCCGTGGGCTGGCTGAGGCGGCCGCGTCCAGTGAATTCAAACTCTGCCTCTGAGTGACAAGGGAGGCTCCGGGAGGCTGGGTCAGATCCCTCGGATCCTGCGGGCTTTGTTGGGGCCGGGAAGCCATTTTGGGATCCTGCGGTGTGGCATGGAACAGCATGTCCCGTCGGCCGGGGAGCGCGCCCTGAGCCCGGGCCGCCTCGGCGGGCGCGGCGCGGCGGCCCCCCGGCCCCCCCCGCCCCCCGGCCGGGGCAGCCCGCGGCGCTGGGCACCGGCCGCGCCTTCCAGCCGTCCCCGGCCGTTCCGCCGGGCCGGAGGCTTGCCCGGGCGAGCCGCCGGAGCGCTCTGAGGCTGCCTGGTTCCGTGGCAGGTCGCAGAGCCGGGTGGGGGAGGCCTCGAGCAAGGCGCCGAGCCTCTTTAAATGCGGAGGCCTGCGCACCGAACTCCTCGTAGGTATTGAATGGCGGGGCGGTCTGGAGGTTCCAGGCTCGTAAAATGACTCGGTGGGTTGTCACGTAGCGCTCCAGGTGCTCCCTGCGTGTAAACAATGAACAGGCGTGTTTATTGTTTCGCCGTAGCCGAGGGTATAGCTGGTTTCTATCAACCCTTCGTTGAAAAACCGCTTCAGGGGCTACTTAATGTGAATGTGCAATGTTACTGCTTTGTGGAGAACCTCTTTTTTCCTTAGTAGCCTTACAGTTTGACACCTGTGTCGGGGGATCTTTGCCGTAGTACTCAATGGTAACACCTGGTTTACAACGCGAATTTTATTACTTGGGGGTGGGGTTGGTTGTTTGCTTTTGTGTTTTTGTTTTAAAGGAATACTAACGTTTTAAGAATGTGTGTTCTAATAAAATGTTGATTTAGCTCGGAGCTCCTTGCTCTTCAGCCTGTTTAAACTAGTAGTTAATTGGGTATGTGGAAACATTCTTCGTGGAGTACGTTTACTTGGGAATTCGCCTTTTTTTTTTATTTATTTTTTTTACCAAAACCAGTAATCTTATTGGTTATTCTGAAGAAGTAGAACATAAAAATTGAAATTGCAAGTAAAAAATGGCTTGCTCTCAGGAGCTGATAGGGTTGCATGTTCCAGTTTCATTGTTATTAATAACTTGCCCAAAGGTCTGTTTAGCTTTTGTGGCATTAGTATGTTAAATCATAATGACTTAAACTTAGTTCGTTTGCTTTAAAAGGTAAGGATAGAATAGGTTCTGCTTGAAAGTAGTACTACCAACATCTCTCTCAGACTGTAAATGTATAATTTTTTTACCCCTTGTAATGTAAAATATAAGACATGCTTTCTTGCAAATTTTCTCATTCTCTAACAGACTTCATGGTGAATATTTCTGCTCTGCCAAGGTCCCATTTGTGAAGTGGAGATTTACCACTTCCTTTATCACAAGAGGTGTTTGTGAGGAAATGCCTAGATAGTACGTTTGTGGAAGTCTGTGTACCCCAAAAGACATAAGTGGGGGTTCATCCTTGTCCTTGCCAGGTGCTTGTAGTGTATATACAATGTGTATTTGGCACCACCCCCACTGCCACGCTTCTGTGCGTAAAGGCCACTACCAGAGCATCTCATCACCTGCCATGAAAGCCAGAATTTTGCTGCAGCGGTACTAGGGTTTCGTTGAGGCTGGTTGATTCTGAAAGTGATTTTCAGATAAACAGGCTTATGAGGTAGTGATGCGGTCTCATGCCACTCAGATGCTTCACATTCTCTGGAGACTGCCAAGGGGTTTTGTGCAAAGGTAAATTCTGCTGCACTGAATACAGGTGTCCCTGTGCTTCCTTCTGTTCTGACCAAGTCAGAATCTGTGTCTTCTCCTGCCCTTCTGCTCTGCTGACTTGCCCTAACACTGATTCATTTGAATTGCAAGGGGGAGAGGATACTTGAGATGGTGGTAGTTGTCTGCTTCCCCAAAAAAGCAAATAATCCAGCAGTCTCCTCTGCAGGAATGTGAAAGTTAGCTTGTAAGTTGAGGTGCACATAGTGTCTGCTAGCATTCTGGCTGAAATGTGTGCTTCTCTTTAATTGCCTTTAGGTTGTCTTATAAATGTATTCTTATTACTTGGGGGGGGTTATGTAACTACATGCTTAGTTCTTTCACTATATATCCCTTTGTACTTAGAAATCGATGTTTATGGGCTTCTGAAGAAGGAAAAAAGGCTACTTAAAGTTTGGGCCCAGTAATGCTTGCAGCAAAGCTGATACTAAAGGCCTCCATGAATCTGAGTCCAGACAAAAATCTATGGTACCTAAATCAGAAACCTGCTGGGCACCCAGAAGTGTTTAAACTGGAACTAAGTGCTGTGTCTACCTCTAAGGTTCTCTGCCATGTTTCGTCATTTTTAGATTTCCAAAATATTTTATAAACATGTCTCTTTGTTCCAGTTGTATATGAAAGTTTCATAAATTACAAGAATTAATATATGAAAGGTGGAGTGCTGTTAAACATGAGTGAACAAATTAGAGGGAGTTACTGTCCTCCACCCACCCCTGGTCTGTTAAAGTTCTGCTGCAATAAGTACGTAGAATATTTCTAAATAAATTGGGTTGATCGTTTGTTTTGTGGGTTTTGTTCTGAAGAAATTAAGCTGTTGAACTAGTAGCCGGGTGTGTTTGGTGTTTTTTTTTTAAATCTAGTTTCACAGTAAATTCTAGATGCCTGTTTTTGAAAGTTGTGCTGGTTATCTCTGAAGATTATTTTCAAGTTCTGTTTAAGTCAGTTAAGCCTGTTTTGTTGCTTTGAAAAATTGAGTAAAGGTTTTTCCCTTTGAGTCTGAATTAACTTTAGAGCATCAGACAACCAGTGAATCACACCAAGCCCCTAAATTTTCTAAGAGTGATTTCTAACTGTGTGGTGTTCAGATGGCAAACCTTTTATCTTTACTGGAAATCTTGGTGCTATGAAAACCAGCTATTAATAGACCTACGCATAAATTCCTTCAAGGCTTTTCAGTTAGCAGTGCCATTGTCAAGTACATATTTTAACTAGTACTAACTTAATGTTATATTTCAAACCTTATTAAATAAGGAATATGATGTAAATTCTAGCATTTGTTTTCTTCAGAAATCAAGTAAGGAGAGAACTGATGGGGAAGGGAAAAAGAACAGGAAAGAAACTGAGCCAATATATTATTTTTCAAGGTCTGCCTTTGCCCTGCCCATATGGGTAGCAGAGGCAGAGGGAGGAGTTGGGTGGCTACTGAAAGCTCACTCACATAGCCTAGCTTTCCATGTGGGGAAAATATTGCTGGGTGTCAAAAGCACGATATCGGCTATTGAGTTGCCAGTTAAAAACTAGGTTTATTGATGAAATGATGTGTGCTGAGCAGTCAAGATCAGCTCCGGTGCAAACTAAACAGAGGTTTCCCTAGCTTGCAGTTTCAAAATCTTTCTATTGGGATGGACCAATTTAAACAGATCAACCTTAATGATTGTTTTGAATTTCAACTGGCATATGTCCAAGAAATCTGTTTTGCTGTTGTTTAAAACAAGTGCTCTCTGTTATCAGTATCCCTCACCTTGAAATTAACTGTATTTCCACTTTCATTACTGGGGAATCATTACTCTCTGGTCCCCGTTTCCTGTGTTCTAAAATGAGCTCTTATTTGTTCTCAAAGTATGGCAGCAGCTGTTATGTCTTTGAGCAGTATTTGCTGCAAGAGAACTAGAAGACTTCTTTGCTAATGCTTCTGCACTACTGATTTAAGCTTCCTCTAAACAAACAACTAATTTCATATACAAGCCAGTGGAAGCATCATAGCTCTGGGACAAGTGAACTAAGTGTAGAGAAAGATCACTTAGTGGAAATGCTTTCTCTATGATATTAAAAGATGCGTAAATAGCAGAGGTGAGACCTTATTTTTCATTAACCCCACAAATGCATGAGAGGTGCTTGCATTCAGAAAGCTACAATGTTTAGGCCTGCAAGTTTTGATTTTTAAAAACAAGAAGGAAACTCTGTCTTCAGTAGTAATGGAAATATCCTCCTGCCTTATTGACATCAGGATTTGGAGGCTACAGGTGGACTGACTAAGAGCATTTTAATGTTATGTGTAGAGATTTCTTTTTGAGCTGCTATTACCTGTACCTTGCTGTTTTTTGTCTATTTTTTTATGTATATGTAGCTATACAAATGAAAGCTCCTATTTCAGCATAGCAAAGTGCATCCCCAAAATGAGATACTTGTTGATGTTTTGATTATAAGAATTAAAGCATAGCTAGGGATATTTTTACCTTAGTTTAGGCATGTCATCACAGTTGTGTGGAATATCTTTTACTACTGCTGAAACAGGAGCTGTAGATAATCTGAAAATAGCCAAGATTCTGCTTTGCTAACCATGCAAATCCAGGATAGCCAAATTCCTATTTGTTAACCATGAATAACCTGCTATCTAGGAATCTTTTCTAGAAAGCAAAACTTTTCTTGTGGCTAAAAAAAAATGAGAAGGGCTCAAGGTTTTTTGCAAATATTTTGAACTTTAAAGTCAAATTGTACATAACGCCACAAGTAGTCACCCATGCAGCCCTACAGTTTCTCAATATGACAACATCAGTTTTTATTTTCTTCCTAAAGCTATGATACCTTTCAAAGACCCCATGGAAAGTTTTATGAGAGTTGGTTCGGTGGTTTTGGTTTGGTGGTTTTGGTGGTTTTTTTGTTGGGGTTTTTTTGGAAGTGGATGGCACTCTGGAAAATGTACCTAATTCTAGCCATGTGAGTCATTTTGCAGTTGGCTTTTCTGCTAGGGTGTGTATTCAGTGTTTTTTATGACAGGAATAAATTAACCGATACCAAATATTAGAATTTTATGTGAAATGAAGGAAACTCCCTTGCTGCGTAGTGGATGGTGTTCAAAGGTTGTAGAGTAAAATGATTTGACTATATGTAAAAACTTTCTCAAGTTTCATCTGTGTTACACTTTGTTGGTGCACAGAACAGCCTGGGTGCTGCTCAATGGGCTTTCAAAGCAAAACTCATTGTGAAGAGGTCTCTGAAAGCATGGCTATGTAGTTTTATTAAATTTTTATGCTTGCTTAGCTTTTGGGGTTGCTAGCGTAACTTAGTTCCTGTGGAAGTGTTTGTGGTAGAGTTGTGATAAGAGCTTGGTTCATATTACAGTAATGTTCCAGAGAACTCGGAAATTGCAGAAAATAGAGTATCGTAAAGACAGTCATGGTCAGAAATACACTGAACTTCATGCAGTAATGATAAGGGATATCTAGCGCTAGCAGCAATACTGCTGAAATATTGAGAGCTCCCTATTTCTGGTAACAGTAGCTTTTTTTTTTTTTTCAATATGTCATAATACAGGCTGAACAATGCAAGGGCTCCTACATTGACTTTATGTAATTTTAAGTCATTGCATTACTTTATTTTCACCTTTTACAGTATGATTTGAAACAGTCAACATGGACTTTTCACGTCTACACACGTACACTCCTCCCCAATGTCTGCCAGAGAACACTGGCTATACATATGCACTCAGGTGAGAACTCTTTTCTTCTTGTAGAGAAACTATATGTTCTCTGAATGTTAATTATGGAGAGTTTAGTTTTCATGGTAAGTAGCTGACTACTTTGAAGAAGCATGCTTTATCTGGTCTGTTTTGAAAATAACTGCTGTGTCCTAAATGAAGGAAGGAATACATGCTGAACTAACAGGACAATGACTAAGATAATGACTCAGTGTTTATTAGTTGCTATGAATAACTAGTCTCCACCTAGTTACAATTGCTGTTTTATTTCTACAAGTATGTCATCAAAATTATTAGATGTTTTCTGGTATGTCTTGTAACTTCTGTGTGTGTTTTCTTTTGTGACTTGGTGCCATTTTCACTTTAAAACACTGATTGATATGCACTCATTGCTACTAATATGGAATTTGGCTGGAAGTGGCATATTGGTTACTTGTTTTATCAAAACTGCTTGTTGTGTGAATCTAAAATCTGTATTCTAATGAACTTGCTATTTCTTGTATCTTTTTGTTAAACTGACCATTATTAGTATTGTGTATTCAAAATAAATTTTGTGATGCCCATTTGAGTTTTTTTAACATTACTAGAGCAGATTGTGGCTGCTGATTTCATTTATCTAGCTTTTCCTGTTGTTGAATTAGTAGATGTCTTTTGAAGCAAGTATACATCAGTGAGCCTGATTTATTGGTTTAGCTAATTTTAAGTTTAGGAGAAAAAAAATGGTTCATTAGGATGCAGTATGAGATTGCTTTTGTATTTTGTGCCTGTAAATCACTATTATGTATTTAATGTGTATTAAAATATAGTATTTCGGTTGGAGAATACTTGGCTACTTGCCAATAAAACAGAAGTTGGCAAAACTGTAGAATTAAGAGAGCACGAGTTTAATATTCTTGATTTTGTGTACTCTAAAACTGTAGCATTGTCAGTTTTTGTTGGGGGTCATGGTTTGTTTGGGGTTTGGGTTTTTTTGTGGATTTTTTCTTTTTTTTAGCTATGGCCCGATGTCAACAGTGTTGCAAAATGGGATATGTTTTATGTTGAATCAATTAAATTGCAACTCTTCCTAAATTTTTAGAAAAACATTGATAAAATGTTAGGTAAATACAGGCGGGTTTACTAATTTCAAGAAAAGGCATGCTGGACAATGAAGGATGACTTATGTGCCTTATAGCAGCCAGAAGATTCACTATTATATTGCTGGTTTAAGTAGCTCTATGTTGCAAATGTACCTTAGATTGGCTGAAATACTTTAACTCTTTTAAAGAGGATAACTTTCCCTACTGTGAGCAATGCAAATAGACTTTGATTCTTCAGGTTTAGATAGTGACTTGTTTATGTCTCTGTGAGCATATCTTTCTTAAAACAAGCTGTGAAATTGTCATCTAATTTGATTTCTTTTCCTTAGTTGTTGTATTTGTCTGAAATGATACTAGTATGTTCTACTGTACAATCTTCTCCACAGCGACTAATCTTTCTCACAGACAAGAGGGGGGAATAAGTAGGTCTTAGCAATCTTAATTTCTTAATACTAATACTATTGGAAATACACATATTAAAAAAAAAAAAAGAAAAAGAAAAAGTAAAGTTCAATGGCTTGCTTAAACTAATCTGGGGTTAAAACCCTCTGAGCTGGGTTTTTCTTCTTGCCCACTGTTTTGTCAGGCAAGAGTTTTGTTTCTCACTGAAGCAAACAAGAATACAACAGGAGCAAAGATTAACCTGCCAGGAAAGGAAGATGCAGAATGATAAATCCTATTTGAAGTCTGGAGGATAGTTCATTATGACTTTGGGTTTTGTGTAGAAGACAATGGGAGTGCTTGATTTCCTACATAAAGATCGTCATTTTGCAAAACTGAGAACTTGTGAAGAGGCCTTTGTAGAAGGGGAGGGTTACATGTCTTGAAACTTTTCAGCCTCCCATTTTGCTGTTAAGCTGTATTACATATAGGTATTCAGAAATGGATAGAGCTGGATAAGCTGAAGTTTAATAACTGACTTAATGAAGGCAAGTCTAGTTAAACTAGGTTGAAATGAATTCATTTTAATTCTTCCTTGTGTAGAAAGGAAGGATTAGCAAGCACTTTCTTTAAAATTTCCTCTTGAAAAATTCTGTGAAGCCCCAAATATTAAAATGATGGGGGAAAACTACTTGGTACACTGCCTGCTCTCAGGGTGTCAAGAGAATAAACTACAATCTTTTGAGCAGACCCTTGCTGTATGGCTGCTTGCTGAATCTGTGGAGAATGCCATGTATTATTGGTGTAGTTCTTCCAACCTTGGGTCAAGCAGTATTTGGAAGAATCTGAGGAAAGGGTGAGTTAGGCAGAGTTGCTAATCAGAAATATTTTTGTGCTGAAGTTCATTCTTCCTCCTCTCTACCTCACCAGTATTTGTTTGCTTATATTTTGATCTGGCTTGTTCTGCCTTTGACAATTCAGTCTTTATAAAGTCTGTCCGTGAGTTTCTTTAAAGAAATTAGCTTGTGTGTGTAGCACTGCAGAAAGTAGTATGGTGAAGTTAGATACCATAAAGCTATTAATAGAGTTGGTTATGACCTATTAATAGAATTTATATTAATAGTCACTGAGATTACTGTGTGTTTTTAACTGTTTGTAGTTCTTCGTGGCCCCAAATCAGAAAAGTGTTAAACTGATATAGCTAAACAACCTTTATCCTCCTCAAAATGCAAGTCAAACTTGTGAATCTCACCCACTTGTCAACATAAAATTTACACCCCCCTCTTCAGGCTGATCTTTCCTTTTAGTCACCATCAACTTTTGAGTTGCATTGTTTTTGTTAATTCACGTACTTTTAACACTTTTTCTTCACAAATATAGATTAAATTGATAAGAATTTAGTTTGGTTTTTTCTTCCCCTCCCCCCCCCCCCCCCCCCATGTGTCAGAGCATTAAATCAGGATGTAACTTTCTGCAAAATAGTTTAATAAAATCCTTTGGTTTTTTACATGTGTTCTGGGACTTATCGAAGCAATGGCTAAACAACTCAAGGTAGTGTCCTCGGTCAGTTAAAGTAATGCCCTGGTCAGAAAGCATATGAAAGTTCGTATACTGATGATATGCCTGTGTCTGTGTTAGAAGATGTCTGTTTAGCTATAGTTCTCTAGGTGTATTGCATTTATTATTATCTTGAATAATCAAGAACATTACTACCTGTTTCATTCCAAGGAATACTTGTAAAATAAATAACTCAAGGTCCTCCAGACAAAGCTATTGGTGTGCTAAAATTGGCAGACTTTGTTCTCATTCCACTTATAAAAATATAACTTGAAAATTAACCCACTGAAGTTTAGGACATTCTTATTCTGTAGAAGCTCATGTGAAGGAGGTATCAAGGTAATAATTAAGAAGCTGGAAATGTAAGACTAGATCCAGTCAGCAGATCTGCCAGTAGCCATGGGAGCTGTTTGTCAGGGGAAGGAACCAGAGTCTGCACTGTTTATGTGGGTTATCTAGGAGTGTAGGCTAATTGCATCCCACCTTTAAGATGTTTTTTCGTTAGCCATACATATTGCATAAAAGTACAGGTTCATTTCTGTCCTGTGGAAGGAAAGGCAGGGGGGTTTTGTTTACTGTAGTCTCTTCTGTAGAAGAAAAAAGGCTGCCTTCCAAAGTGTGGAAAGTGAGATGGCAAGTTAGGAGGCTTCTAGATACAGTCCTGCCAACAGAGGACAGGTAATACACTTCCAGTGTGAAGAGAATTATTATCCTGCATAAGCAAGAGAGAAGCTGTCTTTTTGTTTAGAGAGGAAAAGATGCCATGATTATTATTTTTTTCGATAGTAGAGCCCAACTCCAAGCTATGTATTCAACCCGAATTGATATAAATGTTCACTGAGATAATAACAGCAAGTGTTCATAAACAGAAACAAATTGAGGCTGGTCACAGCTGTCAGCTTGTCCTGTGTACTTTGTGTTCTTGTGAATTGACTGTCTGTAAGAAACATTGGGTGAAGATGAGGAAAAGCAAATGCATAGTGGCAAGTGTAAATAGCAAAACTGAGTGCTGAAACAACTGTTTAGGGAGGGACTCAATAGTAAACTATTGTGGCTCCGACCCTTTCAGAATGAGCAACAGGAGCTGTATTTAACTTATCTTCTCGCTTCACATCTGTCAGAATGCAAGCTATCTAAACTTAATATTTTTGAAAACTGTGAAAATTATATCCTTTTGTACCTAACCAAATGTAGACTAAACCTGTTTTCACATGAGGCGGCTCCCATCTTATTTCCTCTCCCCCTTCCACCCAAATGTAAGCAAGGATTAATAAGCGTAATGTGTATAGTAATGTATGCTGGGTTTGTCTTAAGCTGAGCTTAGACTCCTGCCCTGTGCAGGGTTGCACTGCTTGTGGCAGTATTAGCAGGGCAGACCAATAAGATCAAGCAGGTGTTGCTGAAGACCTGCCATCAAATTTGTGCACCTCTGAGTGATAGAATAAGTTATTTTGGACAAGCTCTAGTCTGGTTCTGTGGGCTGAATGCCCATTTGATGCTGAAGCAGCTAGGTGTTTTCCTGCAGTGCATTGCCTGGGTTAGGGTGTTTTTTAGCTGAAAGAAACGCTGTTCATGTGCTCTGACACAGTCCCATCTTATGTGTTTTACTTTTTGCATTGTGGAGCAATCAAGAAACTCGCTTCAAAAGCACCCACCCTGTCAGAATTAAATCATTACTGTAAGTGTAGCTACTGGGCCTTCTGATGTTAACTTATTTGTATGCCAAAGTAATACAATACGTATCATATTATTACTTTGTAATGTTCTGGGTTTTTAATTACTGTGTAAGAAAATTATTTCCATTAAATTGTTTTTGCACAATTACATTTTATAGTAGCTGTTCATATTTTTTTTTAAAGGGAAAGCTTCCATTTCAAATACAGATTGCACAGTAGAATCTACTCCTTCATATCTAATTTGCTTGCTTGTTTTTCTTTGGGGTTTTGGGGAGAAGGAGCTGCTTTAGTTAACAATACCTTGCTCAGCTCTTCTTTAAAAAAAAAAAACACAACCCCAAACAAATACCCCAGGAATATTAAAGTAACTGTTGTTACAGCTCTGGATATCCCTGTGGTCCAGGAGGGGACAGACTCTGTAGGAAAGCTGACATAGAGCGCTCATAGTGCTGAGTGGTTCTAGGACCTGGCCTTCCTGTGTGCAATATGTTGTAACAGCAAGCTCTGCTCAGTTACATGACTGAATGTTTCCTTTGATAAGTGTTCTGCTTTAGGCTAGACTTCTGATATAGTAAATTTATTTCTTACTGACTCCTCTGTTTAATCTGTTTGTGTTTGCCTTGTGTTGCTGCTTTGTCTTCACTGTAAGTTTTCATGGAGGTTCTCAGAAAATCAAGTGCAGAAGTGTGGAGTAGAGTTCTGGGGTAATGATGTGAGGCTTGTCTACATGTAAACTTGCCTCTGTAGGATGAAACAGAAAAAATGGATGAAAGACTCTAAACTTCTTTTTTTAATTTGTTCAGAGTTAAATATTTCTAATGATTTGCATTAAATTAAGAAATCTTTTAAAAGCACTTTTTAAAAAGTAATGGTAGTTAAACTAATGTAGCTAAAGTAGGGAAGTCTTTAAGTATCTTAAAGGGGGGAAGTTCCTACTTGTTGGGAGATGGAAATTCAGAGTAGTGTGACATATGGGTCTTTGGTTCTCAAAACAAGGAATTGGCAAATAAAAAATAATAAAAAAAGACTCCTTTGACTATAAATGAATCTTTAACTTGCAACTTAGAGTGCATCATGATTTTTAATTTGCTGCTAGGCATGGTGAAGAAACTGTGTCATGAATGGCTTCCTCTCAAATTGGTCCCAAAAGAACTATCGAGGCTGTATAACCGATACTTGCTCTGGCTCAACTTCAAATGTGGTTTCCATGGTGGTTGTTTCTTTCTAACTGTGACTTGCTTTCAGTTAAACTTTTTTAATATGAATTGCTTAAGGGAACCTTGAATATCTATGTAGTTCTAAGTTGTTTAGGTTATGTGGCATATCTTGTGGGAACTGCTTCATAACCCTGGATAAACTGCTTTTAATGGAAACTTAGTCTAGCTTGAAGGGCATGTTTGTTACTGGGGGAATTTTCTCTTAAACTCTGGTAACTTTGCTGTTCTTATTTTGTTGCAGTTCAAGTTACTCTTCATCTGCTTTGGATTTTGAGACTGAAAACAAAATAGATCCAGTATTTGACTCACCAAGAATGTCACGGCGTAGTTTACGGTTAGCTGCTGCAAGATTTAATAAATCAGATGATGCACAAAATGATATCCCTCATGACAGCTCTTATGCTGGAAACATGTCCTTCAGAGAACAGTCTTATAAGTAAGCATTTTTTATCATCACAAGTTAATTTATCGTTTGGAGTCTTGAAACTTCCTGTTTGAACACAGTAGCACAAACATAGGTTACCTGCTGGTTTATTCTTTGTTCTCAGTGTTTACTATCATACTTTGAAAATTATGTTCAGTGTGTGGTTTGCAATGAAGTCTTTGCAAGAGTATAGATGGTTGAATGAGGATTTTCTTTAAAACCTGATTTGAGTTGTCTAGTCACGTTGGTATTAAAATACCTTGACTGTTGGGGTTTTTTTCATTTAAAATGAGAGACGAAGAGAAATTTGCATCTTTAGTTCTATGTCTTATTTGTCTTTGCTTTGTTTCCTAGGATGTTGAAGCAATGCAAAAGTACAAATAAACAATCTGGCAGTGTAAGACACACACCAAGGAAAAATCTGTCCAGCTCTTCCATTTTTAGCCAAAGCAGTTTCAATAGCCATGCCAGTGATGCATCAATGGTATCTACTGTATTGGATGAATCTTTGATTCGGGAGCAGACAGAAGTTGATCATTTCTGGGGTAGGTAATCATTGCTATTGCTCATATCAGACTGTGTAAACTGCTTGTGGTTTGGTGTGTATAAACATATGCCCACATCTTCCCTCTTTTCCCCATCCATTTTTCCATCCTGCCCTCAAATGTGTGCATGTACTTACTCTTTTGCTGTAGATGTCTGCTTGCTAAGATGCCTACTGGAAATTCAGTCCAGTGTGTAAACTTGATTCATGGGCATTGTCAGCATCAGGACATGTTGCACAGTCAAGTTAATATGCCAGGCAAATGTATACGATTTTGTGATGCAGCGCTATAGACTTGTATAGATGCAATTATCTGTTATCATTATGTTCTTCAAAATGTGCATAGAATACTGTATCTAAAGAATGGTAAACATGTAACTTGTCTTTGAAAAGCCAAAGGAAAAGCATTTTCTTGTTTGTTTATAGTCAAGTGTGTTTCAACTTAATGTACCTTAATCTGAAAGTTGCAAAGTAGTGGCTGGCTGGTTTCTTTTTGCAAGTATGTACAAGTATGTTATTCTGGAACCTAATTTTTCACTGAAGAGGAAAATACGGGAGTTGTCTACATAAAGTATTGTCTATGTAAAATGTCGTGTAGGAGAAGATCAACAACTTATTATATCTCCTGATTCAGACTATTTTGTTTCTAGTCGGTATGCTTGTGACCTTCCCAGAGTCCTAATGTAAAGAATTGTTTCAATCTTAGTAGAACACCTTCTCAACTTTAGATTACCTGGCTCTTAAAACAGAATCTTAAGATACAGTAGTACCAAAGTAGTTACCAAGCAACAGAAACAACGTAAGCTTGTAATTAGCTGCTTTAAAGTCACATGGGAGCTAAGAAAAGGCGTAGCTGTCATTCATGTTATATTGTCTGCCGCTTTTGTGGTAGAATGCTTTTCACTGTTACCCTACTACATTAATGTCTGAATATATGGATCTATTCATGTGGTGGACTGCAAAATATGTTAAATACTAATCATAAGGTGGCTTTTCTTTGTGGTCTTAAAATTAGTGGGACTTTAAATTCGAGTTCATGTCAGATATCATAGTTGATTATGGGACTTCCTTATATTTGGGACCAAATTTTTTTTTTTTTCCTTTGAAGGTCTTGATGATGAAGGTGACCCTAAAGGTAACTACACTTTCCTTTTCCTTCCACATGCATTCTGTTTAATGGTAATTAGCGATGGCAATACTGATGTCAATGCACTGAATGTTTTACTCTTGGTTTGCTAGGTAGCGATACTACACCGATGCAGGGAAATGGTGATATCGCAACAGCAGAAACACCAACCGCAATGATCAATGGCTACACTTGCAGTGACTGCAGCATGCTTTCTGATCGGAAGGAGGTTCTTACAGCATACTCGGCTTCTCATGTGCCATCTTCCAGAATTTACTCTAGGGATAGGAGCCAGAAACATGCATCTAGTAAGTTACTTTTTCTTGTGTTTTACCTGGATAGCAGCATGGTCTATAGTTTAGTTGATGCATTTTCCATGTAATGTTATTTAAACACTTTTCCTACTCTGCCAAATTTACCAGTAACTAAATTCTAGAGATCAGCTTCTATGAAATACCGTTTTTTCTATATCAGTTGAAACTTTATGTACTTGTCAGCTTCTTATGTATAATTATCAACTTTTTTTTTTCCAATGCTGCTGTAGGAATTAAACAATTTCAAAATGAAAATGCCATGGTATCTTAACAAGTTACATTTCCAAACTGATTTGGAACACAATGGGCTGTTCCAACCAGCAATGATCGTAAGAGTCTCCTAATCTGGTATTGCATCTATATGTGTCTGTTTATGAGGGTTTTGGTCAGGGTTTTCAGACAGAAACTTCTTTGCGGTCCAGTTGTGTTGTTGTTTGGTTTGTTGTTTTTTTTCTTACAGGAACTTTCACGATTTAGCAGAATTGTTACTTTGTAGTACTTCTGTTATCCAAGAAATCTGAAAGATACCTTCCTACTTTCTGCTTTGGTTTTTTCTCCTCATTTAACCTTGCAGCTTATCAGAGTGTTTTTAGAAGCTAAACTTCAACTAATTTTAAAAATGGAACTCCAAAGGGAAAAACTTATTCCCAATAGACTTCCTAGTGACTACATTCTTAAAGCTCAAAACCAAATGAATTTGCTGTAAATAAGGTTCTGACTTTCCAAGGCAATATCTATTCTAGGGATGGTTGTCCTCCCTGTCTTGACTGTGTCTGCCTGCATCTTGCATAGCATCTTGAATTTCTTGATTGTTGGTAATTCTCAGTTATCAGGAAGAAGTTGTTTCTTGAGAGGCCTTGAATTAGAGAGGAACCAATTTTGGGATTCTGTAGGTGTGTTACTCTTGAATGAAGTATGTTTTCAGTAACAAGAAATCAGTTTGTTTGGACTATAGGGTGTGACTTTAAATGCCTTGAGGCAAGTATTTCTTCTTGGTAAATGTGTAGCACAGATAGGAGTTCTGTTGGCTTAGCATAATGAACTAAAATTGACATAGTATGAAAGCTGTTTTCTGTGCTCCTGAGTCTGTATTCATACAGGAGAATTCTACAAGGAACTCATCTCAGTACATTCCTTTGAACTTGAATCCGGTAGTTTGGGTCAAACGTGGGGAGGGTGGGGAAAGGGGCACACAGTCATGGCAGGTTCTTGGAATGTGACTGATTCTAGGAAAGCAGCAGTATGGGGAACTGCAGCTTTGTTCCCGTGGCTCTGAAGAAGTGTGTGTCTCTAGCACTTGAGGCAGACCACTGCAGTGACTTCCTCCAATGTAAAGGCAGAGATGGTGAAAAGTCCTCACCCTTTCAAATCCAAAATAAGAACGTAGTTTTTCTCTTTGGAGCTGTGACCCACAAAATTAGTATCAACAGCTCTCATCACTGAGAAATCCTGAGTTCTGTAAGCAAGGAATTCATTGCTATTTAGAGTTCTTAATTCTCACAAAGAAAAGGTATTCTTGCTGAAGTCATACATTCCATCTTGAATGTGTTTTCCCTAGGATGTGTGGTTCTTACAAAAGCTTTGCTGTAATATCTAGCGCATCCAGACTCTTCAAACTACGCTTGCTTAAGTTTCATATTCCTGGCTTTCCATGCTTTGTCCTCACTCTTCCACAAGCTAATGGTCACCAGAGAATAGAAGTACATCTTTATGCAGGTGAATAATTTGTGTTCACACTGTTTTTTTTCAATAGGAGGAACCTATTTCTACACGAGTAAGATTCTGCGATTTGTCAAACATGCTGCAGCATCTTTTGCATCACTATTAGTGCAACTATTTCAAATGGTTTTGCTGAAGCTGGGTTATGAATTTAAAGGTACCTTTTCAGTTGTCTTCCTTGGTCTCCACACAGAGCCAGATTGTGTGTGTTGGGTTTATTTTTTCCTTGTGGACTTCATCTTTGGCACTATGGTGTTCTTTTTCTATAGTCTTTTGACTGGCTCCTATCTTTATCACTTTTTTTCCTCTCAGTTGTGCTACCCTTTTCATACTTTCCTCCTGTTTTGGAACAGGATTCACACATGAGATCTGTGTTAGTTAAGATTCACTTGTTGATTTTTACTAGGAAGTCGTAGAAGTTAATGTTTAGATGGAGAAACTTAAGTTGTTTTTTTTAAAACTGTTTGGTGTGATAGTGTCAAATCCTAACTTTTCAATGTCTTTAGGTTTGGACTATCTTGTTACCCTTAAGCCCACTGTGCACTTAAAGCTTGACTAGATCAGTCTTGCAAAACTGAAACTGCCATCATCGCTCTGCACTACTCTAAAGCACATCTTGTTTCTCCCAAAAATGTTTGATTCTTCTTCGGTGCTTTCTCTTCTATAATACGTACTGTATGAGCAAAGTTAAATTGCCATAGGCAGAAGGTAACTGTTTTTTGTGTGTGAATAAAACTTTTTTCTCTCCTGTTCTCTCTGCCTCAGTGCCTTATGACTTGCTAATGCTCTCTTCTTAGTCTTTTAAGATCTCTGGTAAAACCAGCACAAGGATGTAACGGTTCGCCTGTTTGACAGAATGATGGGCATAGGGGCTCAAGATCTGATGAGCTGTTACTTGGGGGCTTTTTTACTAACTTTGCTATCTGAAAAGAAGCAGAAAGATTTTTGAACAAAAAGGCTCCGCCGTTATTTATAGAAGGAAAAAAAGATTGCAAAGAGTAGGCTTCTTCCTTGATCATTTTTCAGGTTTCCTGTGAGTAACCTGGCTTTAATAGTGAACTAAGCCAGTTTAGCTGAAATCTGCATATATGGTAGCTAAAGTGTGCCTATATGAAAGGCTTTGAACTTGAGAGTTACATTACATGTGTGCTTTTTGAATGTGTTGCAGCTCACTCAGACTACTGTGGAAGCATGAATGTAAAGGAGTTTTACAGAGAAGATAGCCGTCTTGGTGTAAATGAGGAATCAATATGTAAGTATAATGATTGATGTTGTCTTTTAGCTTTGGGCTGTACACCAGGTTGTTGCTATAATAGTAGTATCAGATACCCCATGACTTTACAGAAGCTACAAAGTAAACGTTTGTTTTGCAACTTAGTTGTATGGGGGAGAATGGCAATTGCCTGGTGTAATGTAGTATTTCCCCAAGCAAGTTTTATTCCACTGAAGTTTGCTTAGCGGTTTTTGGTTTGATAACTGATGTTATGAAATAGACTTGTTCAAGTTATCTTGTAACAATCTTAATTTGATCCTGGCTTTGTCCCATTAACCGACTGTTACCACAACCAACAGGTGATGACTGTAAGGGGAAGAAACATCTTGAAATATACACCACAGACCACATGCAATCCTCATGGGCTAAAAGGGTAGCAAGGACCATTTGGCACACCTTTTATTATGCAGGTTGACTTGGACCTTTTTTCTTTTGCTTTTATTTTGCATCGCAATCTCACAATGTTAATCATACATATTGTTGGGGGGGTTACCTTCATCTATCAAAGTAGACTAAAAGCGTAAAGAGTCTAGAAGATTAACTTAACACCTTTTCTGCTTGACTTCTTTCTCTGATACTGCCTTTTGTACAAGCTTGGCAGACTGCTTACCTGTTAGTAAAAACAAGGTGTAGGGCCAGCATACATCTTGTATGTTAGAAAGAACAAGTCAGATTGTTAATTTATTGCACTTTGGGGAAGTCTGTACACTCAATAGGTTGAAAAGCTGCCATTAAATGAAAGCAAGATACGAGATATTGGTATACAGATTATTTGAATAAAGGGGTTTTAACATTTTATTTTTGTTCTAGTGATAGCAATTTTTACAGGACTCTTATATAGGGATAAAATCTTCCCTATGAGATGAGCGTTCCCTAGCTTGAATGACAGAGGCATCAAGAATCTGTTGAGTGCTCTTTATTCAGCAAAGGAATATGATTTGAGACACTTCAGTCACCTAAATGCTTTGCAAAATATTGGGTTGGTATATCTATAATCCCTCAGATTAACCCAGACATATCTGCTAATCTAAAAAGTAGGATTATTTTCTAAATGTATACTACGTAGTTTGTTCTGTAGAAAAAACAGTCCTAGTCTTGGATATTGTAACTGTTGGCCTCAGTGGGCTTTGTTACAGCATTTTGTTATAGTGTATTGGTTTTTTGTTGTTGGTTTTGTTCTTTTTAAAAAGAAACTCAAAACTGACATACTGAAGATCCTTGGGAACATTCAGTTTAATGAAAATTTACTGCTTGTAACTTTTAGTAGGGAATATTTTGTATTATTTTTCAGTATTTCTTAGACATCATGATTTAATTATTTCACTAGGATTTAAAATTTTTAATTGTTCCTTCTGCTACACATGAACCTAGATAATGAACTCGATGTATAATACGGATCAAATAAGATGCTTTTGAAGTTAATGATGTGCATAGAAGTTGTTATGGTAGTACTTTTTTTGCTATTCTCTGTTATACTTGGCATGGTTAGATAAATGTGCTACAAAACGTAAACTTTGACTTTTGAAAAAACTGATATTCTTACTGCACAGATGCTGTTGATCATTCTGTTTATATGTGAGAATTATGTTTCTAAATTGTCTTGGTTTTACTTGGCTTCATATTTATTAGTGGCTTGCTTTGCTTTTAAATAGTGAAGAATCAAGTTTGTAGATTACCGAAAGGTATGTTTTAAAATTATACAGAACATGTAATGGGCAGGGGATTGAGTCTGGTTTACTGCATCTACTGCAGAAGAACCTTAAGCTGATTTATGTACGTTACCACATAGAGTTAATTTGTTATAATCTAGGTTACTTTATGCTTCACGCGTTGCAAACAGTGGGAGCAACGGGATGGCTTGTGTCTCAGAAGGTGTTGTCTCTACTTTGGCTGGCCATTCTTTCTCCAGGTTACTATCCTAATCTGTGTGTGTGTGTTGACTGTTTCTTTTGATAAAACCAGGAATCTGCAGTACATGGTTTATACTAATTTCAGCTATGCTTATGCTGTAGCTTTTGTACATTGAAATGCATGTGCTGCCTTACTTTCTTTATTGACCAAAATAGGCTTAATGAGAGGGTATATTTCTGTTTACAGGCGTAATGGGAGACTAACCAGACTGTTTCATGAGAGAATGAGTGTGTGAATAGCACAGAATATGGGGTGTCAAGAATAATGGGGTGTGGTTGGTTTGGTAGTCACTTCCTATATTGGTAGTCCTCTTGGCAAAAATTGGTGCTGCTAATCTGTGCATTTCTTGAAACATACTGAGGTTTTCAGTGCGTGGTAACTTGGATTCAAATATTAATAATACTGAATTTCTGGCAAGATAGCATTGTTATAACAAATGAGCATTTCATCTTTTTGCATGGCTATTGGTTTTGTTGAGTAGCTGATGTTATAATGCTGTCATACTTGTGATAATCTAGATGTTAACAAGCTGCATGTTGCCTGTACTCGTGCATTTCTCTGCTGCGCAAAGTATTCTTGGCCACAGTTGCATGTTCCTCTGCTTGGTTTCTTTGAACATGTGCCACAGTAATTACATTTCACACTACTGCTTTTTGTTTTCTAGGGAGGGCAGCTTCTGGCATGTTCAGGTTGCTTGGAACAGGGTGGTATCAACTTGTTGCTCTGATGTCTTTGCTCAAGGTGTTTCTTCTCAGAAGGTGTGTATCCTTTGAAAAAATTGTTTTGTGAGCAAATTATTTACCTGGTTATAAAACAATAAAATATGATAAATGTATTATTTCTTGTAAACTTTCCTCTCTCTTTCTCTAGATGCCTTCCAAAGATCTACAAGCTGTTACTGTTTCTTATCCCACTCCTGTTTCTACTAGGTATGTTATAATACAAATTGGTGTTTTAATTTCATAGAGCTCTTTAGACAAAGAAAGTTGGTGAGTAAGTAAATGCACTGAAGTCCTTTTTTTTTTTTTTTTTTAACCTCCCTTCATAGGAATAGTAATGAGGTCGTAAAGAGTAGGCTGCATACTGATTGCTTTGATTATTGTCAATATTCATAAAAGTGTCGTTAAGTTCTTTTACCAACTCATCCTAAGTCTTTCCTTTGCTCTAGACCATGCTTTAGTTGCTTAAAATACTGCTCCTTAGACTGTTTAGTTGACAATATTCCAGGCTAGCTGTCTACTTTGAAATAAACATATTCAGTTTAAAACATTCACCGGAAGTGCTGGGCCATTTCTGAAAAGCAGTTTCATGTCTTTGTGTCCTAAAAACTTGTAGCTACTTTGGGGAGAAGATGAAGCTTCTCAGAAGCTTCTCAGAAACTTAGTGCAGATTCAAAATCCTCTGTACTAGGAAGAATAAGAAAGGAAGAAGTTACCCTGTGTGCAAAACGCTGCTACTTCTCACTTAAGATATTGCAAAAATAAGTGTAATCTTTATGAAATGCTAGATTGTTTTCATGGAAGCCTAGGTTTCCTCCAACTTTTATTAGATATTATGCAATGTGGTATGTAGTAAGTAGGGTATAAGGCAAGATATTTTCCATTGAGACAAAAAGCAGTATTTCCATCTGCCTTCAGTAAGCATGGCCTGTCTTAATCAGTAAATGAGATCTATGTGCCAGGGAAGCAGTAGTATGAGATTAAAGATATATGAAGTTGTCTGCCATACAACTGCATGAGTGGTACTGATGATGGATCTTCTTTAATATTCTGGAGTGCTTGACTTAACAATTTTAAAGCTGGCTCACACTGATTTTTTTTTTAGACTGGAGTAGTGTCCACTGTGAAGGCTACTTTGCAAACTTAAGGTAGCTTTTGTCCTTAAGTAGGAAGACAAATTGTAGATATAAGCAGTCTTAAGGGAGAATTCTCTTGAACACCATTTTTGCTTTTTGTTTCTGATATAGGTATATGGTTCTGGGGGTTTGATGGCTTCATTTCATCATTGAACTGGACAAGAATTGATAGAATACAGAGAATAGATGACTCTATTCATGTTCCTGAACCACAGGATGATTTTTTTCACTCTGTGCACCCCCCAAAGGTAAGGGACAACAGTCTAGGGAAGAACTTCTGCATCTTTTTAAGACTTCTTACCTCCCATGTCTTCAATATTTTGCAATAACTATTTGACACACAAGGGTAATGTAAATAAATGTCTTGATTTTTATATATTAAAAATCTTTCTGCCTTAGGATACCATAAATACGTTTGATTCTGGTCGTATAACTGAGCTGGAAAAGCAAATGGCCTTCATGTCTGACAGATGCCATCACCATGATGAAGAATATAGCAAAGTAATGCTCCTACTCCATAATCTTCAAGATCAGGTTGCCCAGATGAGTGACAAAAGTGAAACATTGAAACTAATAAAAAATGTGATCGGTCAACATCTTAAAGATATGAAGCTGGAGGAAAAGGTAAGACAGTCAGTTATTGATGCTTTCTGATCCTGATCAAAGTATTCTGTTTTAATAATGCAGATTATTAGCGATTGGACTTTAGCATTCTTTTTCTGTTACAGAATTAACTGATAGGTAGTAAATGCTAGGGAGTAGTCATTAGCATTTGTTCCTCCTTTGTTATTGCTGACAGAATTAATTCCAGACAGTTGGTCTAAAGTAGAGTCTTCCATTGCTGAAAAGCAGCTGGATTTATCCTGTTTTCCTACAGAGAAAGAAGACTATAGGAAGGACTAGTGACAAAGAAGGGGTTTTGTGGTAAACTTCCCTGTATATAACCCCTACTACTGCTGAATCAGGCCTTTACATTTATTACAGATTCTATAATTTCTCACACTACATGCAGGATAAATCACTTAAGCACTTAGAATGAAATAAAAATTATGCTTTGTAGAAAATATCAATTATGCTATTTGTACTCCAAAAGAAAATACACCACCTCTTTCTTCCCTGTTTTCTAAGACTGACTTCCTGGCTTTACATCAAGAACATGAGTTGCGCATCCTGACACTGGAAGACCTTCTTGGAAAACTCTCTGCTGAATCCAAGGTATTGGAAGTTAGCTTTGCTAACTCGCTCTAATTGTAACCTGTTGATAAAAGAATCAAGTTTTTTGTTGGCCATCCCAAACCCCAGTTTGCTTTACTCTAGCTATTACAGTTCTTTAAATCTCAAAAACTTGTTTGTGTTTTTGCTCCCCTTTCTTGGAGGGGGTTTCAGTCCAAAGATTAAAAATTATTCACTTGACCAGTGAGGCAGGTTCTATTTGGAATAAAATCTTACTATAGAGGCACAAACATGCATGTGGGGAACAGAGTCCTGTGTAGTAGATGGTGCTAAAATCTCTCATTTTCTGTTAACGTTCTTTATCTTCTTTCTGTCACTTGTGTTTCTTTGTTAAAACTAAATTTTGTATTTTTTAGGACATCCAGAAGGAGCTTGACATGGCAAAAGCAAAAACAGTGAGGTATAAGCACTTTTCAAATATTTTGCTTTTTCAATCCTGGTGCTAATCAATGGTGATATACATGTTGTTCTTTGAAATACAACAATCCTTTTTCTTTGTGTCAATTAACTGATCTTAAGAGTTTGTATTGTCAGCAGGAGTACTTCTGTCTACAGTAGACTTTAACTGTGATGCTGAACATCTGCACAAGGCCCATTTTCAGTGTGTGAGCAGTCCTACAACTGCATTTTTTACTAGAGAAAGCTATTTATATAGAGGAGGAGAATGAGTGACTTCTCATTGTCTTATAAATGCATTAGAATATTTCCTCAAATTGCTCAGTGAAGTATACAGTAAGTGCTTTTGGATAGGCTTTATATTTAAATTCTTGACTTGTATCAATTCTAACCTTTGTCTCTGTTTTTGGTTTGCCAGCTATGCTACTTTCCACTCATGTACTGTGTAATACCAGGATAAAAACTGCAGCACTTCATAAAGTAGTTTCCCCGTTGGGAAGAGGAAGAGAAACACTTATTTGCTGAATTGCATTTAAATTGGATCTAAATGTAAAATGGCTTTAGAATGACGGCTGATACCTTTTTCCATAGCACGCACTGAACACTGATCTATATTGGTCATATGTGACCTGCTACTTAAGCTCAATTTGACACCTGCCTCTGAAGTTACTCTGGTTTAAGCAGGGTAACCTGAAACTTGCTCTAACTAGTGGCAAACTCATGCAAATAAAGTTTGACTAGTTTGCCAGAAACCTTAGATTCCCCAAAATCTATATATGTTTGAGTTATTAACTTGTCAGCCTGGTGATGTTCTAAAGTCATCACTGCTGGATTTGTGCACAACTTCAAAATACTTTGCTTTGAATATATTAATCCTAAGTATGCCCTAAATAACATCTTCAAGGAACTGCAAGCTCACAGCACCTATCATGGTGAATAACTGAACTAGGAAAGCACTTTGCATTAGACAAGTATGTTCTCACACTTTTGGAAATTGATGGAATGATTCAAACTACTCTTTCCTAATTATTGATTCCTTGCTTTTGTCAGAGACGATGGTGAACATGGTCAACTTTTGGACAAAGTTAAAAAGCTAGAACTAGAGTTGTCTCAGATGAAATCGGAGCTGTTAACTGGGGAAAGCATGAAGACAAGTTGTGAGAAAATAGATGTCATTCATGAAAAAGTAGGTTCTGTAACTGTCCCAGTAAAACTTGGTACTACTTGATCACTAACTTTCTTGAAATGCACTGTACTAAGTAATGTGGGGGTAGTATTCATTTGCAAGAATGGTAGTTTTCTATGTAGTGGTACTGTAAATTTTTTTCCGTTAGTGCATAACGCTTTACTAGACAGGAGTTCATGGCTTGTTTTTCTACAATGGCAGGGCTTTTTGCGTTTAACATGTGATGCAATAGCACTTCTCTATACAGTACTTTGCTGTTCTCACCGGTGTATTTTGCTAACCCATAGAAATGTGGAAAAGAAACTTATGTAAAAGCAAGTTAGGTTTGTTGTCTGAGAGTTGTTTTAAAAAATCATGCTTAAGTTCTTCTGAAGCCTTTTATAAGGTCTGACTAGAATGTAGCCAACAAAATACAACAGTAAGTATTGATATGGGATTATCAACTTTGACTAAAACACCATCTTGTGATAACACTCAAATATGATCTAACTATTTTATACGGAATCAAAGCACACCATAAGTAAGTGATCAAGAGACTTGCTTAACTAGGCCTAACAAGTACACTGCTCCCCTTAGAGTTGCTATGGTGCCTTCTTTGAACTGTTGCAGTCAACTTTTCTTATTCTGAAGTGTTAGTCAGACCACTGATGTAAACTGCATAGTTTGCTAGAGCTTTGCTAGGTGTGTCTTGTTCACCAGACTGATGAAATGTCTAGAGTTCCCATGTGTTCTTCTGCACACCTGACTAGTCTGTTATTCCAGTGTAAGTCAATGTAGTTAAAGCACACGTGAAAGCTAGACTTCTGTGTAGTACTGAACGTATGTATTGATTTCACATGTTCCTGTTATAGTATTAATGGTTTATAAAGACTAATAAGTTCTATCATAATTGTTAATGGCTTCTATTAGGTAGATGCCCAGGTCAAAGAATCTGTGAAGCTAATGCTTTTTGGTGATCAACGAGACGACTTTCCCGAATCACTTCTCCAATGGCTGACGTCCAATTTTGTGAGCAAAAGCGATCTGCAGACTTTGCTGCGGGATCTGGAGTTGCAGATCCTCAAGAATATTACTCTCCATATGTCTGTTACAAACCAAAAACTAACATCTGAAGTAGTAACAAATGCTGTGACTAATGCAGGGATTTCTGGAATCACGGAAGCGGTGAGTGACTTCAAGGTCTCAAAAGTTCAACTGAAACTAGAGAGTCCTTTTTATAGGCATTTTGTGGAGCATAACTGTCGATATAAATGTTAATGATTTTAAGAGATGTTGGGAACATTAATTGAAATAGGGAGAATGACAGAAAATGCTTTATCAGGTGTATGCATATAGCATTAGCTGTTGCAGGTTGTGAACGTTTTGTGGTTTTTTTCAAAGTATGCTATCTTGAAAATTGAAGAATTCGCAAGAAACAAGTATACCCAAAAAATGCAGCTCAGGGTGTTGGGAAGGTGGGGGAAAGAATGCAACTTTTGAAGAAATCACTAGTCAAGATGCAGTATGAATTTGTATTTTAAGACAGACAACCGTGCATTAAAAATGGCCTCTGTCTTGACAGAGGCTTTAAAAGACTTGTGATGGAGTGCAGCATCTCAAAGAAGCTTGCAACTTCACAGGTGTGTATGTATCAATTGTTTTATCACTTGATATTAAAGTCTTTCTCTTTCCGTTCTCCTCTCCTATGTGTACATCTGTAGCAAGCACAAATTATTGTAAACAATGCACTGAAACTCTACTCTCAAGACAAGACTGGTATGGTGGATTTTGCCTTGGAATCTGGAGGTAAATAGTAGAGGAAATACCATTTTTACTATTCATGTTACTTATATTCATGTTATTTACTAAAAAAATCTTAAGATGAAGACTAAAGGTTAGTAGAGTACCCTTGCGCGTTGCCTGATCATCAGACTATTGCAATCTATGCCTGTTTTTTACAGAGTTATACATCAGCCTAGGTATGCATGGATAGGGATAGAATAGTTCTTCTAAGCATGTGTGCAACTGGATAATAGAGAACCACAGATGTGTTTGTGTGGGGTGTACACACCACTGAACTCATCAGGGAAAAATGTGTATCTTTTAGCCCTCCTAAATGAAAAACCCTTAACTTTTTCTTAAAATAACATTGTACTTGATAGAAGCTATGTGTCCCAGAAAATTATTAGACTTTAACAATATCTTCAATAGTTTTCTTATGAGGAAAATAACTGGTATATTAGTTAATCTTTGTACAAATCTCTGCCTTAAAAGTCTTCATGAAGAAATGAGTAATTATTTCTGCTAACCTGATGCATTTTTTTTGAGGTGGCAGTATTCTGAGTACTCGCTGTTCTGAAACCTATGAGACTAAAACAGCATTAATTAGCCTCTTTGGAATTCCTCTGTGGTACTTCTCTCAGTCTCCCAGAGTGGTGATTCAGGTAATTAAAGGCAGAGTAAACAAATTCAGCAATGTTATTTTGTGTTGAGTAATTTGGATTGGTTTTTTGGATGCTGGATGTTTTGGTCTGTAATATATTGGGGGTGTGGGTACTTTGAGCTATGTTACCAAGAGTGGGATTCTTCTGGTAGTTCCTGGGCACTGCTTAAGTCCTACTCTAGCAAAATTAAGAGCCTTATAGGAGGCTTGGGTAGTGTATTGGCCTTCTGTAAAGTGGGAGCACTGGGAGGGTTCCTGTTGAGAAGTAATCTCAAGGTGGGTTTTCAAAACACTGCTGGTAGTTCAGGTGAGTATGCTGTCTTCCTGAAGAGTTCTACCAAATAGATTATGTTCTGCTGCTTACTATCTAAGGCTGTCCCTATAATAATTCAGAATTCATTACAACTTCATTACAAAATGCTTGTGGCTGTTTTTTTGTTGTTGTCATGTCCCATCCTGTTCTCTCCCCTTTCTCCTGTCTAGCCGGACATGTATCCAGGAAACTGCTGGGCTTTCAAAGGATCACAGGGGTATCTTGTAGTTAGACTTTCAATGAAGATCTATCCAACTGCCTTTACAGTGGAACACATACCAAAAACACTTTCACCAACAGGAAATATCACCAGTGCTCCTAGGAACTTTTCAGTATATGTAAGTTTGTCTCTGAAATTAAGTTGATGTTTGTATGCATAAAGAATATTTGTGTTACATATCTTGGAAAATAATGACTTAGGGGAGGACAGCTAAGAAGAGAAACTGTTTCTGTCATTGCTCTTAAAATTGCTTATATTTTTTTATGAGCTTTGAGATTAAGAATAAGAAGTGTTACAACTAATTTTGAGGAGTTTCTTTTCTTTTACTTTATATAGTAGTAAACATTTTTGAAGGGAGATGATGGGTTTTAGGTTGGTTTAGTTCTTTCATACACCTTAATTGTTCCATCCTTCCTCCACTCCTTCCCTTCCCCCTCTCCCCCCAAATTTTGGTTCTTCATTTTAACTAGCAGCACAGTTGCATAGGTGTGACTGCAGAACAGAAGACCACAGGCTACATCAGAGTATAGTTGTGATACCCAAGAACTTTGTCTATTCTTCTAAACGCTTAAGCAATCATCCATCCGCAAGCATCTTGAATCTTGACTTCTGTCTTGTTTTTAGCCTTTATGTTTTCTCATTCTTCTTTGTCCTGAGAAGGTTATATGGTACACTGTGATAGTGGTTTTGCCATGGAAATTAAGGGGTTTGACCATGAAAATATATAAACATAGCACAAGTATTTGCAGTGCAGGAAACTCAAATACAGAGCTGTGCCGGAACAAGCATTAAGTTACATGGGAAATGGTTTGATCCTGGTTTGATAGACTTCTGAATGCTGTCTGTTGATACTCAGTTATGCAGACAAGCTTCTGGTTTTGGTTTTACTTCAAATTTGACAGAAGCAAAAATCTTTATCCTGTTGTTATAGGGTCTAGATGATGAATATCAAGAAGAAGGCAAGCTTCTAGGACAGTATGTCTATGACCAAGGAGGAGAACCACTGCAGATGTTTCCAGTGATGGTAAGTCTTGATGGTAAGACTTAAAGCGTCAGGAGAAAGATACTCGTGTTTTCTATGGTAGCGCACAATGAGCAGTGAAGGACAAAGGTCTCGTTCTCTGTTGGGCACTGTAGAAACTAAGGTAGAAAGTATCTACCCATCTGCCTCAAAACCTATGGTCTAAATAAGTAAGAGGAAAGGTTTGTGCCATCTGGACACAAACGGTGTGAAGATGCTGAACTATATATAAAGAGCCTGCTTCGTGCTGCTTCGTGCTGCTTCTGACTCCCTTCACAAATAATCAGTTTTAAGGCAAGGAAGGTTCTGTTCAAAGTGGCAGAAACTTCCCAAGGCATGACAGTTACTAATAAAAGTTGGTAGTTGCAGGAATCTAAGAAAGCAACTTCAGTCGCACCTGTTCCTACTAGAAACCTAACTCTGGTTTGTGTGTTTGCTTTTTCCTTCTCTAGGAGAAAAGTGAAAACGCATTCCAAATAGTAGAATTGAGAGTTTTTTCTAACTGGGGACATGCAGAATATACATGCCTTTATCGGTTCAGAGTGCATGGGAAACCTGCCGAATAATCTCCTACACTACAGCTTCAGTTGTTTTTGTTGTTGTACATTTTGTTCTCAATTTGTATATACCGGAAAGCCTAGAACACTGGATTCTTTAAAGGACGAGGATACAAGATATGTACTGCAGAGCTATTGATCCTCTGATAAAGGCAGAAGACTGTCAGCAGAACTGTATAAAAAATAATTTTTATTTGCTCTAATGTGCAGCTTGTAATTGCCAGTTAGCTTTATATTTTTGTGTCCATGCTGAGAGAAATAATGCATGCAAACTACTCTGGTTCATAAAGCCCAGTTGGCAAACAGGTGACACCTATTTTATTACAAATGAATGTATAGGTTTTTTAAAAGAATAAACCACACTTTCTGCAACTAGGAATCTGGTTTTTTTAAATCCAGGACTTAACTGCATACTTCTGTTAGTTTGGCACCATAAGCCAAAAACTGTGGTACATTTTAAAGACTGACTGTGGCAAAAGGTGTCCTTCAGTTGACCCTTAGGTTTGACCTTTTTGGTGGATCCAAAAGGGTGGCTTTGATACATGTTGAATAAAATAACTATTACTGTCAGGGAAAGTTAACACAACCAAAACTAGTTTAAACACCAGCGACTGAGAATGCTTTATTGTGATTTGTGGCCATGAACTGCTCTAAAAGTCAGGGATAACTTTAACTGCAGTTATTTTAAGGGGTTTTATCATAGCAACTTGGCCAGTTTGTTCTTTAGTGTTAATTCCAACTTGACCTTGATGTACTGACTAACTGGATCGGAGCTGATAAGGCTGCTAAATTGCTTGGTAAACATTAGTATACAGCAATTAAACAATCTTAATTTGTCAGAAGTGATCTCTTTGAGAGAAGAATTCCTGGTTCATTGTTATACTTGGTAAATGTTGTACTGTGAGAATGCAGTATGTGGAATAAACCTTGCTACTTCACATTTACAAGAGGGACTTCTGCTCAGTACTGCTGTATTGAAATATACGGGCATTCTTTAGATCATCCCCAGAAACCTTAGTCGGGTGTGAGAAGATTAGGGTGATGTCTTGCTCTCGGAAGCAAAATTTCCATGCAGAATGAGATGAAACTGCTTATTGGCCCCCTTGGGACTGCTACTTTGAAGATCTTTTTCAGAAAAGATTCCTGAAATGTACTTGTATGCAGAATTTTTTATCTTGCTGTTATAATGCATTTTATAGTTATACATGAACTGTTAACACATGGAACTGCTGACTGGTTTTCTGAATAGAGTTACGTATGTTGCACAACAGTCCTCGAATGTTTTTAAAAAAAAAAGTCTCCGTGTGAAGAACTTTTTTCACTTCAGCTAGAGACAGAACCTATGGCCTACGCAGAGGAGCTCGATTACACATGTACAGCTGTTTTCATATTATAGGTTACATATTTAAAATTAGAATTATCCTGTGTAAATTGAAATTAGGTAGCTGGGGTGGGAATATTTTGAATAACACTAACTTATTTTTAAAAAAAAGCAAGATAGGACTTTGTGCAATGTATTTTTGTAAATGCTTTTCAAGATGTCTGTTATTCTTTGCTGCCTCCAAACTGACAAGATGCTATTGAGATGTTTAAATAAAGAGTTTTAATTTTTAAAAGTGCATGTAATATTTGAAACAAGAAATAAAGCTTCTTTTCTGTATTTTTGATCACCTGCTTGAATAACTGAGGACAGGAGCAACTCTTAACACTACAACTGGCGTAGTGCTTTCCCCCCATGGCTCGTTTCCAAATACACTCGATGTCTTTCTGCCCCTACCCCGATTCCCTCCAGAAGCGATCCTCCCTGGTAAGTGTGTGGGGGCTGAGGGCTGTTCCCAAACTCTGAAGTGTAGCTCTGGGAGCAGTCCGCGTTCCGCAGTCACACACCACCCGCGCCTCGCTTTTCCTTCGGCGTTTCTGTGCAGCCCTGTCTTGTGCTGTTCAGCGCACCTTGAAACTTTTGAAGAAGAAAAAAAACCAAAAACCCAAACCAACTACATGTCAGTAGTTGCTGGATGATTTTCTGCTGCGTACAATGCCCTTCTGAAGTGTTGGGGGGTTGGCCTTTGTTTTTTTAAACCTTTTCCTCCGCCTTGCGTTTGTCCCTGAGCCACAGCCCTACACTCCTCGGTGTTACTGTCCGCGATCCGCACACCCTTTCTGCTTTTTTTTTTTTTTTTTTTTTTTTAATTTTTCTACTTTTTACCCGAGCTCGCTCCATACCGAAACCAATCTCTGACACAGCCCAAAGACCGTTGGGCGTTTCTTTATCTCCGTTTTCAGCCGGTGGACGGGCTCACACACACACCTCCCCCCCCCCCCAGGCCCCGTTCGGTGGAGCTTGCAGATGAACACGACCCCGCCCCGCGAGCAGGCGAGGCCCCGCCCCGCCAGGCTCCGCCCTTCCCCAGGCTCCGCCCCCCGAGGGGCCCCGCCCCGCGCAGCCGCGCTTCGTGAGCCTCGCCGGCCGCCGTCAGAGCGGGCGGAAGCCGGGCAGCGAGACGTGCTGCCGCTCCGGGGCTGCGTGCGGCTGCGCCCGCCCTCCCCCCCCCCCACCCCCCCTCTCCTCCCTCCCTTCCCCCTCCCCCTCCTCCGCGTTGATGGCGGCGGCGATTATGGCGGCGGAGCAGGAAGCCGCGAAAGGCGGCGGCAGGAACCGCGGCGGCGTGCAGCGCGTGGAGGGCAAGCTGCGCGCCAGCGTCGAGAAGGGCGACTACTACGAGGCGCACCAGATGTACCGGACGCTTTTCTTCAGGTAGGGCCCGGCCCGGCCCGGCCCGCCGCCCTGCCCCTCCCCCGCCCGGCCTTCCAGAGCCTTCCCACGCACTCTACCCTGCTGCCGCCCGCCGCGCCCACGCCCGCTCCCCATTGGCCGCCGCTTCTGCCCATCTCCGCCTCCTGGCCCCTCATTGGGCCTTGAGGAGGGGGGGCGGGTACGTGCTTGTGGAGGGTAGGGTGAGCGGCGGGGGCCCGGGGGCAGCGGGCGCCCCGCGGGGCGGCTCCGGCCCGGCCCGGCGGCCTCCCCCCTTCCCTCAGGCCCGGCCGCCGCTGTAGGGGCGCGGGGGCTTAGGGCCGGCGCGGGGAGCCGCTTAGCTGGCCGGGGTTTGCAGGTGAACTCCGACCGCGGCCCGGCGGCCCGACCTCGACCCGACTTGGCTGAGGGAGAGGGAGGCGGCGGCGGCAGCTGGGCACGGCGGGGGCTCCCTGCCGCCGCCTCCCGGGAGCACACCGTCCCGTTGAGGTGCAGGGGGCGTGTTGCGTCATGCTCGGCAGAGGTCACGGGCAGCGCTGAATTTCCCTCCCCGTGCCCAAACGTCTCCTGGCGGCCCCATGTCCCGAGGAGGCCGAGGAAGGGTCTCCCCTGGCCTCCCCGGGGGCTCGGGGCTGGGTGCCCCTGGCCCCAGGGCCGTCCCTGAGCGTCTCAAGCAGGCGCCTTCTCGGCAGCCTACGGTTTGCCAGCTTATTTTAAAGGCCGGCCTGCCTGCGAAGCACATTGTTTAAGGTTTTGGCTTGATTGCTCAGCCGAGGAGCAGGGCTACTTCGTTGCACGGCAGTCACCCTCCAGTACCGCTTTTAGGAAGGGGGGGGGCAGCTCTCGCAATGGCAAGGATCACCCGTTCGAATAGGTTGTAGTTGGTGTAATGTTTGTGTACGTGACAATGGCTAAGTAGAGCAGGCCTGGACGTTTCTTCAGAAATATACTACTACTGCCTGTTCTGTCTTAAGAAACTGATTTTTATTGCAAAGCTTTTTTATTTTTTTTTATTTTATTTTTCACATCCACCATAACTTGTAGTGGTCACCCTTTCTCTCGTCAAAATTTAGAAGGTGGACCCTTGCTTTCAGGGGCACAGAATAAAGTGTTTCTTCCAGGGGCTTCCTCAGTGGGTCCCAGCTTTGTTTGTTTGTGGTCCTCCTGCGGGAGGACAGGTGGGGAAACTGCCGTCTGGGTCCTGGTAGCTCACTTGTGTGTCAGCTGTCCTCAGAGCTCCTCTGAGTTGGAATGGGAACAGGCCTGTGGGTATCCTTGGAAAAAGAGCAGCCAGGTATGTGGGGAAGAGAGTCCTTGTGCACCGTCTGCTTCTGCTACCAGCGTACGCTAGATAGCCTGCCCTACCAAGCACCATTAAATTAAAGCAGTTGTCTTTTTGCTGTAGCCTTCTGATGGGATCAGCAGGGGCACCATCTAGGCTTTAAGACTTAAATTGTATTTGAGAATAAATCTAAATTTAAGACAAAGTATGGCCTATTTTGTAGTAAGGATTATGTGATGTGATGGCTGCGGTGGCGGAAGATGACTTGGCTCAGCAGGTCGCTTCTCATCCAGTCTTCTGAATGTATTAACTCACATACTTTGCTTAAGCTTCCCTGAATTAATTTGGGATCGAAGATCCTGCCTCTTCCACTTTAAATTCAAGAGAAAGAAGGTGCTCAGTTAAATAAAAAGGCAACATTTGCATAGCTGGGAAGAGCGTTTCCTTCTAGGCAAAAAGATGTAATGAGACTGTGAAACTTGTTTGGAAAGTCACTCAAAAAAGAGTCCTGGACAGTCTTGTCTGGCCTCTGTAAAATGTGTGTTAATGTCAACAGTTTTCCAGAGACATAATAACACAGAGTGAGATGATCTCAGCTGTGGAATTGTAATTGGGATAGCCAGTGTTTACCGTGTTTTAAACAACACTGGCCTCTAAAACATTTGTTCTGTCACGAGTTGCACGTTAGACCTGAAATCCTGACTCAGAGTTTCAGAAGTCATAAACTGAGATGTGTTTGAGGGTGGAGGAGGGGAAGAAGTGGAGGAGGAAAGATTACCATAAGCCTGCCTCCTGCAGACTTCTTATCCCTGCCTGTGATCCATGGAGCAGGTGGAAAACTGTTCTTCCTGCCTGACCCCAAGCAGCAAGTCCTGTGTTCCTCTGACCAGGAGTACCTCGACCACTGTTACTGTACGGGCTGGCTGGGTTGAACTCTTCTCTGTCTATGATTCGGTGATTGAGTCAAACTTCCAAGTTCAACATCCCTGTTGTTGTTACATTGGTGTCTGTTTTCCTGCTGCTTGTAGGTACTTTTTCTGGTATGAATGATCTGTTCCAGGATTTCAGTTATGAAAATGTTTCTCTCTTGTTCTAAATGCTGTTTAGATCAGTATAGTGAGTATTTATTTTTCTTAGAAGTTCTTTTTAAATAAAAGGTTTTTTTAAAAAAAAACCCAACCACAACTCTTTTAAATCTATTTTGTATTGTAGAGCTGTTTTCAGCATCTTTTAGTGTCTGCTGTAGTAATTCCCAGATTAGGAGCTCCCAAATAGCCTTGGGAATCTACTGGAAGCAGAATTTGTGGAAGTGGGTCTACACTGAGATCGGAAATCAAATGCCTAGAAAGAAGCAAACCTGGATGTGACGCCAACTATAAAAATGTTGGAGCTGCCCATCTGTTTGACTAACACGCAGAGCATTTACGGTGGTGATTGCAGATCTGCATTGTTGAGGATATGTACTGCAAAAAAACCACCATCATGCCATCCATTATTACAGTTCTGTGAACTGTTACAGATAAAAGACCTTGGGGTTTTTGGAGGACTGTCTCCTCCCTTGTTTGTTGTCTGATCTGATTTTACCAGTAGGACTTGTCCCTGGAACTGTCACGTGTGACAGGAATCTCGCTGCAGCACAAGAGCACGGTATCCACCGTTTGCTCGTTTTCCCTCTGGTTGGCGTGACCCTCTCCATGCCCGCACTGTCCCACTGCTCCCCTGACTGCCTCACTTCGCTCCCAGAACCACCGACCCCTCTCTGTTACCCCGCGGGGATGCTCGTGCATCGGATCTGCTGTACGGGGAGGCTTTGCCGCTGCAGGAGCAGGGGCTGCTCTGGCTGCTGAGAACCGAGAGGGGTGAAGCAGGGGCACAGCATGGCCAGGTGTTGTAGAGGACAAAATGCATATTGCAGATACTAAAGCATCGTGGTAAAACTGACATCTTATCTTTTTGATATGAGCAAACTGGCTGTTGTTATTAACTACTCAGAAAACAGACTTTCGGAGAAGCAGTAAAGAGAAATGGAAATTGGAATCTGTATCTGCTGCCACACTTTAACTGCTTTTATAGGAAATGCTGCACTTATAATCTAGAGAGGTGACTGTCCAAGACCGTTAGTTACCGATAGTGACGATGTGCAGGAGGCTGCAATCACAGCACCATGGTAAGAGGCTCCTGCTCTTGAGGTAAACATTAGGAACAAATTCTTTTATTCTTCATTTCTTGGTTAACTCTTAAATGAGTGTGCTGGTTTTGACTGGAATAGAATTAATTTTCCTCACAGTAGCTAGCATGAGGCTATGTTTTGGATTTGTGTGAAAACAGTGTTGATAGCACAGGGATGTTTTTGTTATTGCTGAGCAGGGCTCACACAGAGCCAAGGCCTTTTCTGCTTCTCACCCCACCCCACCCCACCAGCGAGGAGGCTGGGGGGGCACAAGAAGTTGGGAGGGGACACAGCTGGGACAGCTGACCCCAACTGACCCAACGGATATTCCAGACCGTAGGATGTCATGCTCAGCATATAGAAGAAAGGGGAGGATGTTTGGAGTGATGGTGTTTGTCTTCCCAAGTAACCGTTCGGTGCGATGGAGCCCTGCTTTCCTGGAGATGGCTGAACACCTGCCTGCCCATGGGAAGTGGGGAATGAATTCCTTGTTTTGCTTTGCTTGCCTGCACAGCTTTTGCTTTCCCTATTAAACTGTCTTTATCTCAGCCCATGAGTTTTCTGACTTTTACCCGTCCGATTCTCTCCCCCATCCCACTGGGGGGGAGTGAGCGAGCAGCTGTGTGGTATTTCGTTGCCGGCTGGGGTTAAACTATGACAGTGAGGAAGGTGGAAGCTGCAGCAGGTGTGTTTTGAAGCACTGTATTGAGAGACCAGACTTGTTTCTTTTATTAATTGGTGACTCTGTAAAGTGTTATATGGTATATCTTGCTGGCTGTTCTTTTCTTACCCGTCAGAGACAAGCAGAGGACTGGTATGTGGCTGATGTCTCCTGGCAGACAGTAGTAGTGGTCAGAGAGACTTAAACCAGTGGAAAGGAGACAGCGGTGAGGAGAGGGTTGGGCAGCGCTGGGTGTGCGAGCTGTCCAGGGTGCGTTCTGAAAACTGTTTCACTGTCATGGCTTTGGTTTTGGTAAAGGCTCTAATGTGACGGTCTGAGCAGTGTAGTTCAGTGCGTTGGCATCTTCTGCACAGGTGAACTCCTGGGATCATTTCCTTTTCTTTGTTCCAGCCCAAATCAGGTTTGAAGCTCTCAGTTTTCATTCTTACACGCTCAAGTCTGGAGCAGAAAAAAAATTGTAACTTGCAGTAAAAGTTACATCATTATTGAAACTAACCTGGTTTAAAAATAAATCTCTTATTGCCTTTATTTTAAATTGTAGTGATCTTTAATCCTTTAAATGTGAGTAACTTTAAGTGTACACAAATTATTTGGTGGTAATTTTTATCAAGGCTTTGCTGTTGTTTTCAGGTATATGTCACAAGGAAAACATGCAGAAGCAAGAGAACTAATGTATTCAGGGGCTTTGCTGTTCTTCAGTCATAACCAGGTAAGGCAGTCATAACCAGGTGAGTCACTGGTTGTGTGTGTGGGTTGAGCAGGGGTCATTATTCCATGTTTTTGAGGGGTGAATGGTGAATTCTCGATGATAAATGTTTGGGGTAATTGCTTTGTAATCTTCTGTTTTATCTCTTTATTGAGCCTTTCTCCACAAAGAAGGATTATGCCAAACTGGAACATAAAGCAGAAGTGTAAGGGGAGGTTAAGACGTGATACTGTGCCTTAGCTGTAGATGTTGATACAAGTATTAAATCTGCCTCCTAACAAAATTCTGGTTGATGTTTTCTTTTATGTACTGATATGTTCATCACTACCAGTATGTGTCTGTTTTGTAGCAAAACAGTGCTGCTGATCTATCCATGCTGGTTTTGGAGTCTTTGGAGAAATCGGATGCAAAAGTAGCAGATGACCTTTTAGGTGAGGTGACCTTTACGCTCAGTTTGATGGTGTTTAGATGTGCTTTCACTTCACAGTGACTGTTGTTAACAGGCTTGAAACCTGAAATCCTTTTTGTATGCCCTCTCACATGGCTAAGGGTTACCTTCATCATAGAGATGGACTGGGGAAAAACTTCATTAGAGAATAATGGATTCCTGATAACTTTGTGGGCATGTTTAGGACAAATACTGCAGTCTTGTGGCATTGTCCTTTCCTCAATGCAGCAGTAACGTATTGTCTACACAGTCACTGATGTCCCCAGGGCTTTGGTGGGTGGTGGTTTCCCACCCTAGCAGTGTGGTAGTGTGCACATTATTTGTGATTCAGCTGTTCACAAGGAAATTTTTCTTGTTTGACTGTGAGATTTGGTAAACAGGCAATTCAGGGAGACCTTCTTAAGAGCTGCCTGGCCAGAGTACTGCTGCAGCATGGGTGAACTCCTCCTATTAACAACCTGTGGATGGAGACAGGACAGACAGAGGCCATTCTTTGTTTACTTAGATTGGATCTAACATTTTGTATCCCATCTATGACTTATGGTGGTGCTTTTCCAAACTAGAGCCCTCTGTCCCTCACAACTTCCCTGTGAATGGTAAGCAGTCCCATAACCTGCAGTCTTTCCTCCTCCTTGGAACTTGTCATGGTTTAACCGCTGAAACCAGGACAGAACTGCATGGTCCTCTGGGATATCCTGTCCCAAATGATGAGACAGGGAAGCTGTCACCAGCTGACTGCAAGGCACAGCTTTTGGCTGTGGAGGAGTCATATGAATATGGCTGGCTGATAGATGCAAGATTGACTTGATGTATGAGAAGTGGCTCAAGTTCAAAGTCACTCTTTTTTTAAAATAGCTTATGGAGGCTGTTAAGGGAGGTTAAAGACACAATAGCACTGTAACTTAAAGATGCACTAGAAGCAGCAGTTCATCTATTTCTGTTAATGCTAAATATTTGTGAATCTTATTGCTTCTAGAAAATTTGGCTAAATTGTTTAGTTTAATGGATCCAAATTCTCCCGAAAGAGTGGCTTTCGTATCCAGAGCACTAAAATGGTCTAGCGGGGGATCAGGAAAACTTGGACATCCAAAACTACACCAGTTACTAGCAATTACCCTGTGGAAAGGTAAGAAAAATTAACTGGCTTTTCTGTGCTTTGTTTTGAAAATGTTGAAAGTATGATATTGTAAGAGATCTACTTTGGAAATAATCTGAAGATTGAGTTCTGCTATTACCTGATTTTTGCAATAACTTTAGCTTAACGTTACTAACAAAAAACCCTGGGGCTGTAACTCTATATTAGTGCAAAACCCAAAACACAACTGCTGCTCTCTGTAAAAGGAAGGTTGATCCTTTAGACACTGAGATAGTTTGATGGAGTCATTAGAAGGAAAATTGCTGGCAAGCAAAGCTGTTCTGTTGTGGGTTGTTTTTTTTTTTAAAATCCTGTATAAACATGACAAAGATTGAAATACACCACCTAGCATCCAAAACAGTCTTTGGATCTGTAATTAGGTACTTTTTGAGATGTTGACCAGCAGGCTTATTCCAGAATGAATGTTGTTGCCTTTGATTTATGTGGAATTTTATCACTTGTGATGGGATGTAAGATAAACCAAAAATGCATTAAATAATAATTTTAATTGTGGATGATTGCTAGTTTTTAAAGTCTTAGGTTTGAAACATAACAAAGGTGAGTGAGAACAGTTGAATAAATGCCATCTCTTCTGTGGTTTCTTGTGAGTTAATAGCTGTGCAAGATGATTGGTTGTTTATTTTAAATTTTTCAGTAGCTGCAAAGTGATGATAGTGGTTTCATAGAACAATCCTAACCCAATGGTCAACGTTCCAGCTCATTGCCCTCCTGCGTGCCATGGGCAATCCCGTAGCTGTTCTCATGGGGCTTATGTTAGCTTGATGGCTGCTGCCAGCCAGAAAGGGAGGATTTTCCTCAGAGCATTTAAGTTAGAAGCTGAGATACAATTAGGATAAGAAACGGTTGCAGTCTGAAAGTAAAAAAATCCTCATTTTGTAGCCATCTGCTCACTGTTCTTTTGAAGAGCAAAATGCGTTTTCTTAGTCTAGTTTTTGAGAGTTTCATCACAAAAGGCTCAGATTTTTAAAACAAAGCTTTTAAATTCCAAAAATTATCAGCTATCCCGTTTTGATTTGTCACTGCAGTGATTTTGCATGATGCTTTGCTTCAAGTTAAGTTCTAACAAATCATTGCTATTTCTTAACACCTTTTTTCCCCTCTATAATTGCTGTTCTATTCAGCATATGGAAGCAATTTTAATTTTGATAGCAAGAGTGGGCTAAGCTAAAAATAGGAAATGCCTTTTTTCTGTGCACTTAGAAAGAAGGACGCTGAAGGTGGTGTTTGACTTCTTGCTGCACAGTCTAATATGGAACTACTTGATTCTTCTCCCAAGCACTGATGATAGCACATGAAGTGTCAACATGCAGTTAATTAAAATGATATGATGGCAGCTCAAACTGTTTGTCCCAGTGGTAGCTGTATTTTGTGGTGGCATTGAATAAACTGTATTTAATAACAGTTGTTCAAATGTATTTAGGATAACATATTTATTATGTCCCTTTATAAATTGTTTGTAACTTACAAAGGAAAAAGCCCACTTTCTTTTTGCTAGTTGTCTTGTTTATATACCATGTGTGTAGCTCTTGTTCTTTTACCAGCTGTAGTGTACAAGCCTAACAGATTTGTTTTTACGTTCAGGTATGATGAACTGATTTCTTAAAAGCCATTTTCTTTTTCCTTTTATAGAGCAAAACTATAGTGAATCTCGGTATCACTTCTTGCACTCCACAGATGGCGAAGGATGTGCAAATATGCTAGTAGAATACTCCTCGTCCAGGGGATATCGCAGTGAGGTGGACATGTTTGTAGCACAGGCAGTACTACAGTAGGTGTTAAACTTTTTTTTTTTTTACTATTTTGCTGAGATGACACTGTGTTGGAGGCCCATCTAATTTAATCACGGTAACTATGGGTTAACCATGCATGCGTTTCAAAAGAAACTGTGAAACTGGCCAGAGCTTCTGAAACTCACTTTACATGGTAACAACAGGAGAAAACCATCTCAAAACTGGTGTTGAATTGGTCAGACTGGGGAGAGAAAAAAAACCCCTGCAACGTATTAAGGTCGAAACCTGGAACCATGTTAATTGCCTGAAAAATTAATGTAATCTGTTTGACCCTGAAAGCACAATTCTTAGCTTTGTTAATACTGCTTTACGTCTGGTTAGGGCTTACCTTGGTGTTTTAACTAAGACTGGACCTAAGTAGGCTCTATTTTTACCTTTAGTGTAGTACTCACTCTCAGTCTCGTTGTCCTAAGAGACAATTTGTCTTGGGTCACCCTGGTCTGTGAGCAGCAGTGCGATGGTTCTTGGTTTGACAGAGTTGCTTGTGGCTTTCATTTACTTTGGGCATTTATTTTGTAGGAGGTGGGAATGTAAGCTATTATGTGCCTTTGCAGAGCTCATGTACAATTAAGGCTGACAAAGCCAATTTTACTGTGTTTAATCAGCTGATGGCTTTCTTCAGTCAGAGAAAGCAGCTCATGGAGGAGTCTGAGGAGGAGGTGGAGACAGGACTCTGCAGCAGGGAGTCAGGGAGAGAGTAGGTGTTGGGGGAGAGGGAGGAGGTGAGAGCAAGTCTGTCTCTCTTTTGGCAGTGCTGAGCTGTCATATCAGATTTGTCCTGCTTTCCATAGCTGGTTGATATAGATTGCAGTGATTTTGAGCAGTAGAAGATCTTTTATGGAAATCCAGTATATGCAGAACTCTAAAAGAATTTTATGGGGCTTTTTTTCTGGAGGGGGGGGAAATTCTGGGGAGAAGTTACTAGTAAGGGGTTATTTTTTCAGTATTTATATAGCACTACTACTGCATCCCTTAGTGGCCTATGTCTCAAATACTGTACTAAATCCTCTTACGTAGCAGTTTATACTCTCATGAAAATAATTGCAGTTCAGCAGTAAGGCAAAAGAGCCCAATGCCCTTGCATATGTGAGGGTACAGAATTAGAGGCCAGCCTGTGACCAAGGATGAGACTGCTCATGGCAGCCTTCCCAGTGCTTGCTGACAGCATTTGTCCCAGATAAACCCTCTTGTTAGGCCTATGGGACTTGCAGAGATTGCCAGTTAAATTAACTGGACCTGAACAAAGATTTGATCAGTTTGGGAAATTGATCTGTTAACTGGTGACAAATGGCTTGGGAGCTCGAAGTGTAGCTTTGTTATGAGACTTCTAGACATGTGTGTCAAACTTTTTAGTGATCCTGATGCCATGTTATTTTGAGGTACTGCTAATAGAATGACAGAGTCATCGGATGCTGGCAGATACGTACTAAAAGGAGATGTGTTTGGGAGTGGATGGGACCAGGAGAGAGGTCTTTAATTAGGTTTTTACCTCAGCATAGTAAACTCTGGACCAGTAAATGCAATGTCATGTTTAATTTGAATTGCGCGGTGGACAGTATTTCCACATTTTGATTTAATTGATGCCTTGTTTTAGTAACCGTCCTGTATACAATCTGCTTAGGTCTTGGTTAAACTCATTCTATTAATACTTCATGCCACTTCTCCCTCCCAACCTGCTTATTCCACAATATAGTTTACTAGCGAATTTCCCCTTCCTCAGTTGATAGCCAAACCATTGCCAAAGATGTACACCTCTACCAGTTAGAGGTTTTTGCCATCAGTTTAAGCCCAAGATGGTGTCTATGCACAAATGAAGTAGAGATTGTTGAGCAGTTGGCTTCCCTTTTTCTTTCTGCATGTAAAACTACTTCTCTGCCTTTTATTTTTAACTTGCCCTGTTCTGTTTCCTTTTTCAGATTTCTCTGCCTAAAAAATAAGACCAGCGCATCAGTTGTTTTTACAACATACACACAGAAACATCCTTCAATAGAAAAGGGTCCGCCTTTTGTTCAACCACTGCTAAACTTCATCTGGTTTCTGTTGCTGGCGGTTGATGGGTACAGTCTGATTTTTCTCATGTTGTTCTTGGTTTCCTTTTCAGTTGTTTCTGAGATTACATTTTTGGTTGTTTCCTTTCTAGAGGAAAACTAACAGTATTTACAGTATTGTGTGAACAGTATCAACCTTCACTGAAAAGAGATCCCATGTATAATGAGGTGAGTTACTTTTAGTTGTAAACAGGATTTAACCTACAGAATTAGTTAAATAATAGCTGATTGTCTTCTGGTTTGTGACTTGTAGATACAAGTCAGCCATGTAGCTTGTGTGGCCTGACCGCTGCCCATAGTATTTCTACCTGTAAACAAAGTAGCTGACACTGTTCTTCATCTTCTGTCTTTTCAGTACCTAGACAGAATAGGACAGCTTTTCTTTGGTGTTCCGCCCAAGCAGACATCATCCTATGGAGGATTACTAGGTAAGGCTTATGCTGACTATTGTTTATAGGTACTGCCAGTCTTTTCAGAGCAGTGGCTTATACAAAATGGCTGTGCTGGAAACAGATAATTTGTTCTAACGAATGTATGAGTTTTTTGATAGCCTGTTGAAACAGTCACTACTGTAGAATACAAGATGAATTGGTTGCATGTGAAATTAATTTGCTGAAGCTAGTAGACTTTTCATCTTTGGGAAGAGGAGACTCTGTAAATTACTCTTATGGTTAATTTTTGACATTACGGTATGACTTCCAAATGTAAAGAAAAATCTTGTTTGTATTAAAGCTTAATTTCCTCAGACTTCAGTGGCTGATTTTCTTTAAGTCAAGTCTGGGACTTTGGTAGAGACCTAATCAGTCCTGATATAAAATGAATGTTCCTAGAGTAGAAGTTCTGAAATTAGTACTGCCCTTCTACAAAAAATGAAAGGGAATAGAGACATTCAGCCCTCATTTCCTGGCTCTTGAATAAAACGTGAACAAATTGAACTGGATTACTTGTGTAAAATTGATTGTTTTTTCTTGAGAACTAAGCTTCTCTGTTTGTAAACTGAATTGAAGCTTTACCTGCAAAAGTGAATTCACCGATACCCAAAGTTTGATGAAAAGCATGAGCATCTCGTAGATCCCATATGTAAATAACAGCTTTTCAGCAATTCAAGCATCTTTAAATTGAATAAAATGGGGAGAATGCATAAATGCCTCAAACAAGTTCGTTATAGCATAATGCAGACCATTGCTGGGTTTTGACAGTTTCACGGATGGAGGTGTGTCTTTCCTCCTTTGGTGGTTTGTTTTTTGTCTTTTGTCTCAAGCAGCAACTATAGTACCTAAGTGTATGACTTCACTAGGGTTTTTTCAGTGTAATCCTAGAGAAGGAACAGTATCAAAATACAGCTTCCCAATCAATAAATTCTTTAATGAAAACCAGTGTGGGAATACTAATGTTCTGCTGAGATTCTTCACTTTTTAAAAAAAAAAAAAAAAAATTTTCATTATTGAAATCTGCACCCTAGTAGGATGGTAGGAGAATAGTTAAAGGTTTTGAGATGAGAATGTAAAACTAGCAATTTTGACTGTCCTGTATTTTATTCTAGGAAATCTCTTGAACAGTCTGATGGGAACTGGAGAAGATGATGACACAGAAGATGGTCAGGAAGATAGCAGTCCTATTGAGCTCGACTGAATGTTGTTGTCATTGGGTGCCGTGTAAATCTGATGATTCGATGACTCCAAAGACAGTTTTGGAATTTGAATCCTGCAGTTGTTTCTTGGCGCCTGAAAGGGCTCCTCCAGTCTTTTAGAAATGGTTGCTGAAATGTTTATAATGTTCGGTCTATATTATTTATGTAAAAAAAGAAAGAAACCAACAAAAAGTAGCCAATCGGAGCAATTGTTAGCAGGTTTCCGATACAGCGGCTGGTGACTTTGATTAAAATATAGTCTTCTACGGTTTCTGACGCAGTATTCCCTTTTGCACAGTAATTCAATAAAGCATAAATATGGGTCTTGTACTTCATGGCCTACCCAATACTGTCTTTGTTATGAGAAAGCCTCCTTGAACTCTACCACCTCCAAGGAAGATCTCGAAAGGCAGGGTGATCAATTGAATAATTTATTCATGAGGCTGGTGCCAAAAGTACTGTGAGATGAGCCAAGCAGCATAATTTGAGATGCACATCCAAGAGACATTGATCCCAAGAACTCGCTTCCACTGTTGTGAGTAACATGCACACCATTCGTACTGCCTTTCACACTACTTAAGGTCTGGCTCTGGTTGAGTCCATGCGTGTGTGTTTAGCCGATACTTCTGAAAAGCACAAGATTGCATTGCTCTTGCGTAAAAGCTGATCAGTGGGACATAGGTAATTGGCGGCCATGTGGATCTCTCTTGCCTAGGTATAAAAATTTGGCATCTAAAATACCTCCTCTGGCTTGTGGCTCTACTCCTTTGGAATAGATTCTTTTTCAGTGCAAGTTCACAACCATACATAAAGGTGACAGCTTTATAGTGAATGAAATGATTTGCTGCGAGCAATGTATGTGTTTGAACTGCAGTTGTATGTAAAGAAAAGGGATACTGCAGAACTTTTGGTTCTTTATGATATATTTATTTTTCTTGGTGATTGATTCATTTAACACTTTCTGTAAAAAAAGAATAAATCAATAAATAATGGAGTAACTTCAACCCCAGTGGTAGGCATAGCCATTCTACTTCTCCTCCTCTTTAATCCAGCACAGCGGATGTCAGTGGTACAGTGAACAGATGAACTGGTGGAGAAACGCTTTATTTTTTCACGATGAAAATAAAAAGGCTTAGATTAATAAACAGCAATCATGCATGGGGGAGGGAGGGATTAATACAAATTTATTGACTGTATGAAAAGGCATTGAAAGGAAGACTTTGTGTTAATTGTGAAGTCTCAAATAAACACTTTATACCAGGATATGTGGTATTGCTGCTTTCTAGTTTTACGAGCAGAGATCTTACTTTCCTTCCTATTTTTTTTTTCCCCTCTGCATTTGACTGTGGATCATCTGGAGCTCAGTGCTGCAGCCTGTGCAGTAAAGGCAGTTTTCAGTTGCATATTGTAATGGCTGGAGCAGATGTGGATTGCTTTGATTTGCAGCAAGTTCAGGGACGAACCCCCTACCTGGGATGATGCTGTAGACATTCAATAAATGCTCTGGGACGCCAGCAGCAGTTAAAAGCCACGTCACTGCATGCCTTTGGCTGCCAGCGAATGTGCCTGTCTTGGGACAGGTTAAGGTGTCCAGCAGCAACGATCCCTCCCGTGTCCTGCGTATACAGCTCAAAGGGAGTTTGCGTGTTCACCTCGGCTCTGCCAGGTCCGGGCTGCTGACTATAGGTGTGTGTATAAAATACATATTGAAATATACATACTACATACACACAAACAAACAGCCTTTTGTGTGTGTAATAACTTATAATTAAATAATTGTATGGCATATCATTTGTAATATTGATTATATTATTCTTAATTATACGTGCACATAAACAATCTTTATAGCTAGCTATAAAGACAAACAACCAGCCCAGCCTGGCCGCCCCCTGCTTCTAACATGCCTTGGTTTTTCAGTGTGAATGAGTGACACTGTGTGTAAAACACATATTTATAATTACTTTAAACATCTATCTATAGTTATGCATACATATATGCATGTGGATATATGTATGTTTGTGTAATATATTTATCTTAAATTTATAATATACTTTATGTAAAAAGCATGCACATGTGTATGTTTATAATAGATAAATATTTTATGATTTTGCAATTATAAAAATTTCTCTATACATATACAGACGTGCATGAACTACATTTACCTTATATATGTGTAAAATAAATGTATATGGCTACTGGTGGCTACATATATACATGCATGTGTTCATAGGAACACACACATAAAGTGTATTACATATTATGCTATAACAACTATGCACAATAGTTGTGACTGAATAGTCAGCAACTCCTTCATAGAATTAATTTCTATATTCCTAAGAAATCTATATCTTTTGTGTATGTGTGCATACATAAATATAAAATATGAGTATTACATAAAATAACTATATACAGTATACACTACATAATACACATATACACAAATAAGTATAATATGGAGTGTGTTATATAATAGACATAAATATGTGTGTGTAGTTTACACAAAATATATTTACCTGATCTCTACGTATACACACACACACACACACAGAGCTGCTCCCCCCCTGCCCTGAGCAGCCCGGGGGGGGGCAGATGGTTTTGTGGGTGTCCCACACCCCCAGGGCTCTACCAGCACCGTCACCTACTTCTTTTCATTTATCGGGTTTTTTTAACCCCCTCCCTCCCCTGCCCCAGCACCACACAGCCACGGGTGGCTCCGACATAATAATTTATTGGTTCGAATGACATTTAGTACCACAGTTGTCTTACCAGTGACAGAACGAATGCATACAGCCGATGAGATGCTCTCATTTACACACACCAACATAAGAAACGCGTCGGACAGGTCCGCGCCTGGGGCTGGTACTTCAGCGGACACCGGAAATTTCATTTTGGGGTAAAAATCCAGCACGTGGTGTGCAAGTCCCAGCCTGCCTGCCCCGACCGCAGGAATTACAGTGCTCAACACAGCGCTGAAACGTCACTTCAAGCAGCTTTTTTTTTTTTTTTTTTTTTTTTTGGCGGGGGGTGGGGGTGGAAAAATCAACAAAAAAAAATAATCAAGAGAATTATTGAGAAAAAAAAAAGTGCAACCACCAGTCTGGAGAAGCAACGTGCCTTCGGCTGGAGGGCCGTGCCTGCCAGGGGTGCGCTGGGACAGGCTTTTACGTCTCCCGTCGGAAAAACTGCACCTACAGCTCAACCCCCCCAGCCCACGCCGGGCTCCCAAAATGATGTGAATCCCCCAGAACCATGAAACGGGAATGACCCGGGGAGCAGCGCAAGGGACCCCACCCCAACAGCTTTGCCTCCCCAGCATCGCCTCCTGGCTCGGTGCCCCCCCCAACCCGTGCCCTTCGTTAAGCAGGTAACGAGGCCGACGATGCCCGTTCCCTTTATTTCTAAAACCCATTCCACCCTAGCCCGGGTACGGCATCGCCACCGCTCCCCAGGTGAAGCAATTTACTTCTCATTTACCCCGATGCCGTCCGGAGGCTCGGCCATTTCGCCCGTCACCGTTTCGGATGTTTCCAGGTCGATGCTTCGCATCTCACGAGGACGTCACCGCTCGGGGACCCGCAGCCCCCCGCGTCCCCCCGCCGAAAGGGCTGGCAGCGAGCTGGGGCCGCGGGGATGCTCAGCTCCAGCCCCCCAGGGACCAGCTCGTGGGGAAAAGCCCCGTCTCGACCCCGAGATGTGCCACCGAAAGTCTTCGCCGTCCCGCCGAAGCCGGGTGGGACGTCCCTTTCGGCGGGCGTGGGGTGACGAGGGGGGGTCGCGGGACCACCCGTCCTGTGGAGCGGCCGCAGAGCCGAATTTCGGGTTGGGTCAGCATCTTCTCCGACGTTTCGCTGCCGCCCTTCTTGGTTTCCGACATGATCAAGTGAATGATGAGGGGAAAGGGAAGTATTATTATCATTATTACTGTTATTATTATTATTCATTATTTTTAACATTTCAAATAAAACCACGTTGTGTTGTAAACAGAAGCTCACTCCTCAGGTCTGCCCAGCCAGTCCCAGCTAAGGTTTATGTTTGAAATGGGCTTCCACTGAAAGAAAAAAAACAACAGAGAAAACCAAGCTAAAACCAGGACAAGCACTGGCAGGAGGCGACAGCCCCGCGCGAGCCCACCCTGCGGATGGTCCTCGTCCTGCCGATACCCCTGGGGTCCGATTATCCTTATAACTGGGTGACCCATCGTCCTTCGAGCAGCGTGGACATCACGCCAGAGGTGAAGAAGAGGGAAGGATACGATCCTCCTCCTCCCAGTGCGAGTCCCTCTCTGCCTGGACAGACTTTGCGTCCTCCCCACACGCGAGGGAGCGATGCCGCCGCGTCCCGGATCCCTCTCCATCCCTTCCGTCCTCTCACGCGCGGGAAATCAAGGGACCGAGGCTGGCCTCCGGCCCTCGCCAGCAAACACACCTGCGTATTCCTGAGGCAGCATTGGCCGGCTTATAACTTTCTGAAAAGTCGTAATCCACTCCAGCTGGTCGTCCTCCGTCTCGCAGGCGAAGAGGAATTTCCGATCCGGGGTGACGATGGTTATCCCGTGCTGCCAGTGGTTTCCCTGCGTGGATGGCGGGAGCCCTTCCAGGACCTTGTAGCTGTTTTCCTTGCTCCCAATAAAAACTTCCCCTCTAGCAAAGGCATCCTAGGAGACAGCAGAGCGGTCAGGCAGGGATCGCGAAGGGGAGCTCTGCGTCCCGGGCAGCCGGGACACGGCTCACCCTGCTCCATCCAGAAGCCCCATCAGCAAAGCGCAGCGGCCAAACACCAAAAGCACCAGCCACCCCATGAAGTCCCGCTCCAGCTCCTCCCAGGGACACCCACGATACAGGACCAACACCGGGGATCCAAAATCCAGATGCAGAAAAACCTGCACCAGGGTTTCCAAAGCATTTTTGGTGAAGGCACAGGGCTGGACACCAGGCAGATCCCCCTGGCGGTGACAGCTCAGTGCCCTCTTGGCTCTCCCACCAGCCTGAGCATCACTGCAGATGACTATTATTACTTACTATTATTACTACCACCACTATTACTATTATTATTATTGCAGATAATTCCCAACAGACAGCCCAGGCACCTTCATCTTACCAGGGGATCTTTGAAATACATGAGCCGTCGGTCATCCATGGTGAACCATCGCTTCTTGAATCCCTCTGTTTGCTGAAGAATCAAAAAATGCCGGATTACAGACTAAAGCGGCACAGGTCCTCTCTTACCAGGCACGACCCAGGAGTCTGAAGGCACTCGGAGGAGCCCGACGGGCTGGGGGAGTTGGGAACACCACCAGGGTCCGGGCCAGCAGGAGGGGAGATGGGGTGGCTGGTTTGCGAAGTGGTTTTGGATTTTTTTTAACGTTTGCTCCCAGGTGAGGGAAGTGTAGTAACACACTCATGGCGTTAAGGTTTTGCCTCTCCGGCAAGGGTGGGTTTCTCCCACCAGCGGACCCTTCTCAGCCCTGTACAGAGCAAGACTCATGTTTAGAGGGACTGCAGAAATGTTTTATATCCTACCTTTGGCCCCGTTTTCTCCATGTACCCTTCCTTCAGGTAGTTTCTAGAAAGCTTTGGCACCAGCTGGAGCAACCCAAGAGGAGAGAAAAGAGAGCAGCGTCAGATGGAGGGCACTGGGGGGGTCCCGGGCGTGCGGGACAGGGCTGGGGGTGCACTGGAAGGAAAGCCCACGTCGAGCTCGCCCCCGGCCCCGAGCCCACCCGACGGCTCTGGCCGAGTGTCGCAGTCCCACTCCTCCAAAGCGCTCAGAAGAGGCGGGCGCAGAAACACGAAGCACCTGTAAGCATTTCACCGGCAAAGCCAGCAGCTTCCAGGAGAAGCCCCTGGGCCAAATCCCACTTCGCCGGTCAGCTCTGGCGAGGCATCTCCTCCACCAGACACAGTGGGAGCTCCTCACACAAGCCCTAAAGTATAATTGGCCTGTAAAACCCCATTAACACGTGCTGCCTGTACACTCCCCCTTCCCTGCAGATATTACTGACAACAGCTACCAGCGCCGGGGATATTTTTAACGCTGCTTAGCAAAGACAAGGCAGTAGCTGCGAAATCTTTGCAGATGCCTCTAAAAGCCTCCTGAAAGATGACAAGTCTCACCAAAACCAGAGCCGGCGAGCCTGGCCACGTGCCTCCCCACCCCTGCTCCTGCCTTGCACTTAAACAGGATATCAACAGCTCCGCTTGCCAAACCGCGCTCCCACGACACCTAACTCTGCCCAACAGCAGCTCTGGTCGAGCAGGCATGTACTTGTAGGGCAACGACACCCCAAAATACAACAGTCCGAAGAATCGCACGGCTGTTTTGCAGCGGCCGGGAGCATCTTCGTCTTGGATGCTTCATCGTGGGCCGCGAAGGGCTCTGCAGCGTTTATAGCCCCGGTGTTTGCTCCTAGGGTGGGGCTGAGGACTCTTTGCTAAGCAAGGAGCTCATCACCCTCGGCTCAGGGAGGTTCTTCCACCCTGCAGATGGGTCCCCAAAGCATCCTTCAGAGACCCTCGCTCCCCGGACCTGCAGAGGCAGCCTGGGCATCCTTAGAGTGGCGTGAGCAATTTATACCTCTACCGCATTTAACCTGGCTCTTGTTTAAATTTAATGCCTTTTCATTTCTCTGACAGGGTAAAGGAATCGTAAATTAGATGCTAATGATGGCAACACCCAGGATGGAGCTACCTGGTGTACCCCACCCAGTCTCCACAGAGGTCTCCCCAAGCTGAACGCTATGAAGCGTTGTTCAGTATTTCAAGGTCGTAAATTAAACCTCGCTAAACATTACGCTCCTCTGTTTCCTCCAAAGAATAATAGATGAGAAGAGGATGATAAGTAAAAATATAAATAGCTTATCTCTCACCAAAACTGCCAGCAGGTGAGCACATAAACACTCTTCACCAACCGCTGGACAAACGGCAACTCTGTTAAGGTCTGTGGGTTTTTGGGGGCAATTTGATTCAGATATGTCAACCAACTTTAACAGAAGTAGAGGATATGGAGAGGGGTAGAAATGACTAGGGCAAGTACACGCTGTACAGTGACTCTACTATAGCCGGCTAACGAGGCTCTTCTTACGTTTTTTGCTATTTGCCCAGTTTAACTTCTTGTCAGAAAACTGAAGCCCCTCATGTTGGGGATCAGATACCAGCTACGGGACCGTCCTTCTTTATTCTCCCCACGGATTAGGACAATGTCGGTGCATGGGTCCGACGGGAAAGGCTTTGGCTCCGGGGGTCCTCGGGACTCACGGGCAGCCGGGGGACAGAGCCACCCTGCAGCTCAGAGCCGGCCCCGGACCACGACTGGGCCCCTCCCAGGTAATTAGTAGAAGGCAGGTAATGCAATTGGATTTCAAAATCTACAAAGTCAAGGAGGTAACAGAGAGCAATCAACAACAACAACCACCAGTGACGTTGCGCACCAATTGCAGCGCAACTGCAACACAAGGCACTTACTGTCAGCTCGCGTTAATATTGCCTCTAGGATCATATTAGCAAAAGGTAATGCAATCAGCAGCTCCAGCTCCCGGAAAATACAAGACAGAGATTCGTAAGACAGGCTGCATTGACCTGCACACAAGAACTCATCCCAGAGGCCTGGGTACAGCACTGACATTCTTTTGCCTTCATCTTTTCTACCTCGCAGTCTTTGTTTCAGCTGTTAATATTATAGCAACCATCTTTGAGAAAGACGCTTATGGCTTCTGTATAGGTGACAGCACTGGAGTTACTTATACACGCGACTCACATTTTGAGGGTGAACATGTGTGCGTGCATGCGGTTTCCAAGGCTGGATCTTGGTAGCAGGTGCTGCACATGGGCTCGACGTCCCACCACAATCATTTCAGCCCAGTAATTGCAAAACGCTCTGAAGGATGGCACACTATCCAAGCTTTCCAGCTTGTTAACAAGATGCTAAAAATGAGCAAGAGGGAAAAAAAAAAAGCCAACCAAAAACAACTGCAGGAAAACTCACATCAACGTCGCTGGCTCCAGGGAATGCCACTTGTAAGTAATGAAAACGTGCTGCCCGGATGGCGTTGAACCAATCCACTATTTCCTAATAACGAGAAAGAAAAGCATAGCGAGTAACAGTCTGCACATAAAACAACATGATCCTGCTGCGTTTCATCTCTCCCATTGCTTTGTCCCAAGTGACAGCGCGTAGTTTAGCAGCAGTCCTAGAAAAAATAAGATACAGACATAAAAGAAAGCAGCAAATGGGTGAAGGATGGGGAACATCCAGCTGCTGTCCCGGGCTGCAAGACGTGCATGGAGCTCTGCAGCCCTCAAGGGGCTTTCTGCAGAGAGAAGGATTTAAGCATGTCTCCGACCTGGCAAAACCAGCAACAAGTCAGAATTGGAGATATTGAGCCTGGCATTGAGCTTGACCCTGCAAACACTGCTCGGCTCGTGCTGGCTGGGTACAAAAGCCGCCCGACCCCTCTGCAGCCTGCCCACCACCACCCCCTGCCCGCCCCGTACCGCCGGCAGCCACGAGCTGACTGTGGGCAGGACATGCAAGGAACACCTGAATCCCACCCAAATTTTAGCAACACACTTCAGTGTTTTGCTAAAAGAGTGGCTAAATATCTCTTAATCTTTGTACTCCGGTCTATCAGTCATATCTGCAAGTCCTTGAAGGATAAGCACAGTGACATTGAAGTTCCAGCTCAATTCCCAGAAGCTCTGGCACTTCTTCCTTTCCTTGGCAAAAATTTCTCTCCTTTTTTTGTGGGTTTTGTTGGTGGGTTTTTTTCCCTACAAAATAGTTGTTTTATAACTTCTTTGTTTTAAAACTCATTTATTCATTTGTCTCTGGTGAGACCCACAGAGCTTGTGTTGCGCTGGATGCCTTTTTGAAGGTTTCACTGAGAAATGCCACATTAAGTGATCCACACAGGGAGCTCTCAAATACTGCCTTGCAGTCTAAACATATGGGCAAAGGAAAGGCATTTTGGAAGGGAGATGCAAGAGCTGCCTGCACCAGGATGCTGAGCTACGGGGAGACGGATGCTGAACTATCCGGCTGTCGTTATCGCACGTGAAGCTTCACACGTCAGGGACAGGTTCAATGAGCCAGACGCGATCCTAAAATAAACGCTGTCAACCCTTTCAGGTGAGGTTGCTGTAGAGTAGGAAAGACCATATCAAAGTAGAAGTCAGCCTTCAGTAAAATTTTAACTTTTTATGCTTTAAAAAATGATTGGGGGGGTGGAGGGGAAGGCTCTTACGTCTAATTTTGGAGATCTCAGTTTTAAGGAGTTGAATTGTGGGTATCTCAAAAATGGTCGAACGTGGTAAATAGCCACCCTCTAAAAGTTCAAACGTTTTGCTTTGGTTTGTTAATCTACTTCAAGTTAAAGGAAAAAAAACCCACAGAGCATAATAGGAGATATACAAACGATGTTTTGGAAAACTCTGACCTACTTGTCTGAGGTTTTACTTACTTATCACTTGCTTTTCTACCCTAAGCAGCTAAGCAGACCCCAGATAGCAGCACAAAGAGGATCAGTGAGAGGAACTGGCTCCTGAAGTTAATGGTGACCAAACCAGACTGGAAGTGATGAACAATAAGCTGTAATGTTTGAAGTTAATGGTGACCAAACCAGACTGGAAGTGATGAACAATAAGCTGTAATGTTAAAAAGTTATTTCATACAGTCACCAACTGGATGGCTATATACATATGGGTCTCCTTCATGATCGTGATGCGAGATAGGGTTTCACCCTGCAGAAAAGCAGAGGCCAAAATCCTCATTGACTCCCAGCAGTCAATTGCTTCTCAGAATATTGATCATCCATCGCCGGAGGAAGGGGCACCACCGCCTTTCTTTATACAAACCTATATCTGCACATGCAAAGCCAGAAGGCTCAGTTGCTAAAAATTTTCTGTGGGTATAATTATGAACAATGCCACAGATAGAGTGAGGAGATGATATCTGATGTATTAAACCAACATCAAACCGTTCGGTGTTTTCAGATGGGAAGGTGCCGCTTCAGTAGCTCATTAGCAGAGATTCCTTTCACCGATTTATGTCTCGGAGCAAGGAAAGAAAACGAACTACTGCCTGCACCTTTGCAAATGGCTTTTCCAGGCTCTCGGCTTCCTCCCGGTCTGCTTGCGGTGCCGCTGCAGACCCCCGCTCCGCTTGCCCCCTCGGTGTCCCGGCAGTCTCCATCCTGCACCAGAGCCACCCGCATCGCTGTGGCAGCCTCAGACCGACAAGCCCAGACAAAAATGCAGATTCGTCTCCCCATACCTCCCGCTCATCCACGCCTGGAGCTCAAGCAACGAACTCTTCCGATCGATCCCTCATGCCACCTCTTCCCATCCTGAAAGCTGCCGGCGTGGCTCAGGAAAGGAGGAGCACTGGGAAAAAAGCATTTTGCTAATCTATCCAGAGACCTTCCAAAGCCCTCGGTCCGCAGCCCACCTCTGAGCGTCATCCTAAGGGCGATGGTGACACGGGGGATGGCAGCAGCCGACGACAGCTCCTGCCATGGCTTCTCGAAGCCCTGCAGAGGGAGCTTCAGCCCTGGAGAGGAGCTGGGAGCGGTGGGAAATCCTCTTCTGCAGCTTTCTGCCTCCCACGCCCAGATGGAGATGTGGGGACAGGTAAGGCTGGCTCCAGCCTTGTGCCCCCCAGGAGGGACGGACAGTTTGGGTACCCCCAGGACACGGGCCAGTCCTCCGCAGAAGATCGGTCTCCAGCTCCAGCCGGTGCCTCCGCATCCCCCCGGGTGGCTCCGGTGGTGGGTAAGTGCCAACAAGGGACCACGTTGACATCCTTTAAAATAGTCAGCGCCCAAGACACATCTTGCCCTCCCCCTCCAGACACCCACATCACGAAAGCACCCAGATACGCCCACTCTGAGCAGGGTGCTGGGGCTGGTTTCAGGCTCTCGTTTGCCATCAGGACACACCGAGGAGCCGACGAAGGAACTACACCTCCAGGCAAGTCACGTCCTGCTGTCCCACCCCACGAAGCTCTGGGACGGCAGCACGGCGATCCGCTTCGTCCGTCCGTCTTTTATCCCTTTGGGTGCCTTATTCCAGCAAATGCATCCGGGGCAGCAGGGCTCTCCCAGCCGTTTCAGGGGTTGAACAAGCACCTGTGGGATTATCCCACCCAAGAGATGAGCCTGCTTTCTTCTGGGGTATTGCAGCAAAAAAGCCAAGGGGAGAGCAGCACGCGATGCTTTGGATTACTGCCGAGCTTCTCGGTGGAAAAAAACCCCAAACCCAAACGCTGCCCTGGTGGGAGGCAAGCCAGATCGGTGACAGGATTAGGTGGGGAGGGATCAAACCCCAGAAATATGAGACAGGAGCCTAAATCAGGCTCAAGGGCTTCAGATCGGGGAGAGGCAGCACCTCTGGGGTACAGGGGGACACCCTGGGGCTGCTGGGGGAGTACGGGAGGGAGAGAAGGGCAGCGGGGGACCGCAGGCGAATTCTGGGGCTGCCTCCGGTCCCAAAGGGCAGGAGCTTACCCCAGGGGCTGTCATCTTCTTGCAGCCCTCGCTCAGCCGAAGGGGCAGACCAATTTCAGGGAAGTCGAAAGAAATTCAACCTGGGCCTTATCAGATGGCATCAGAGCGTGTCCTGCCAAACCACCGACACGAAGGCAGAAGCAACCATGTGAGACCCGTGAGACTGCTCCTTCCACGAGCTCCCAGCAGAAAGCTCAGCCTTTTAAACCCAAAAAACCAAGTAACAGTATAACCCTGACTCCGTCCCTCACAGCTGGGCTGAGCGGACCACCAAAGCCCAGCAAACCAGAGACACAAGCCCAATGGTGGGATGCAGCTTTCACAGGAAAGAACTTCTTCCTCTGATTTTGATTTAAATTGTGCCCAGGGAGGTACCTGAGAGCGGCCCAGCAATACTTTGCTGTTCTAAAGCAGCACCTGGTGACAAGCAGCACCTACTCCGCATCAGGGGACTTGAATATCCCACCAGGCAGAGCGGATGGAGGGGAGGCTAAATTCGGGAGCAGCCCTGCCGGAGCAGCTCCCTGGAGCCCACAAACGCACAAGACCCCAGGGTGCTGCAGGCATGACAGGCTGGTCTGGAGCACAGGGCTGGAGAGACACAGCCCGGCTAATAAATCGCTGTGCATGCAGCAAGCAGAAGGCACGCAGGCACGACCACGCTGTGCCGCTTCCTACTGAGCGGCAAGACCTGCCTAGTTTTAAGTGGTCATCATTGCTTTCTTTTTATAGCCAAACACGTACATGAGGGGAGAGAGAGAGAGATTTTCTTTATATATCTATATACAGCAGCGCAGACACAGGCACGCATTCATCTATTATGCGCGTCTATTATATGCATATATGCATGTGTGTGCATGCATATTGCATGCGCATTTCTGTGCATGTACAAAACCAGGCGATGCCACTAATTAACCCAACCTGACACACTAATTGCCTCCTGCCAGGAGTGCCTGCGCTACACAGGAACCACATCCAGCCTGTCCAGCGCAGCCCTGTGAGCACCACAGGCATCATCCTGCTCCACTGTGCCTGGAGCCTGACGGCAGCAGAGGCAAAATCAGCTTTGCTCACCCACAAGCGAAAAATATCTCGGGTTTTGGTGGCATTATTGGCCTATACAGTCTGGAGAGAAGCCACTGTTGTGAGCACAGACTGCTTATCCCTAGCAGGGCTGCCTGGCTCACCGTGACTGGGTGAACAGCTAGGAAGGGTTGTGCACCGAGACAATCCTGTAAATCCCTGCCATGCCGGTCCAGGAGGGATCACTCCCAGAAAGCCTCTCTGACAGACAGGACGCCGAACACGATGCAACTTCAAAGGCTGAAGGCACCATGGCGGCCAGAGGAAAGTAGATGCGATGTCAACACGACAGCTTTAGGCTCTGATTTTGTGGCCGCTCCAGGGCTGCTGGTATTTTATGGGGAGCCCCAAATATTTGGGGGAGGGAAGAAAGAGATGAAAATAAGGCTGTGAGATGGCATTCACTGCAAACTCACCTGGGTCTGCTCTCTGCATGGACACCAGGCCATGTCGCCGTTCTTCACGGTGGCCCCCCAGGCTGGGACCCCTGTGACACCCTCCAGGAGGGCTGGGACCCCCCTCGCTGCCCTGGCCAAGGTGTCCCACTGTCCTCGCTGTGCAAACGGCCGCCCCGGACCCACGAGCCCTCTTCTTCCCACCTCCCTTCAGAGGCACGAGGGCATCGAAGCAAGGGGATTTATTTCAACGCAAACATGCATATTTGAATTTTATAAAGTACAAGACAGGCAGAGAAACAACCAGTTCCTCCGTTCTCCTACAATCCAGTTCACTCCCCTTTTGCAAGTCCTTAGATCGAGTCCCCACACCTTTCATTGCTCCACTCACCCCATCTCCTTCTCCAGGCACCGAGGAGCCTGCCTTAAAAAATGCCTCTGCCCGTGCGTCTAGTTGTAAGCAGAAGAACAGTAACTCCTTCCATTTGCATCTCATTATTTAGAAGACACGCTTGTCAACCTTCACGCTTGGAAGGACACAACAAACACGCTCAAAGCTGGCTGTGCATCCTGTACCCCCGTCCCTTCCACACACTCCCAACAATTCCCAGCTCCGTTAGAGCCTGGTGTGCCACAGGCTGGCTCTGAGCAGCATCAACCCCCAGGACCACGACCCAACCCTTCTTGTTACCTCCGCACTCTCACCTTGCCATCTTCATGATAGACAAAGATGTTCCTTGTGCTATTGTCCTTCAAGTAAGTGATCTGCAGTCCATGTGGGTTCCCGATTTTTGCAGGCTGGAAAGTCGCATTTAGATGTTCGATCTTCATAATTGCTTTGGGTTCTTTTGCCTGGAAAACACAGCTGAGTGAGCAAACACCCGAGAATTGGCTTTCAAACCAGAAAGCAGTTCACTTGGTCAGAAAAAACTCCTGATTGAGGCCATTAGCTAAAAAAACTGACTCCCAGCACACAAAACTGGTGATGAGATATCTGAGACTTTGCTCAGGCTTTGCCAGCCTGGAAACATGCTCTGTTCTGCAAAATTCAGCAGAGTTCAAGGGGAGAAAGGTTTCAGCCCAGAAGCAAGATGGACAGGCCAAGTGTCATGATAGGATGTTGTGCTATAAAGACAAGCGTTTACACCATGCCTCCTGTCTCAGCCTCTGTTTAGCTGTCTCCTGACCTAGATCTCCTCCAGCATCTTTACCCAACGATAAGTGACCAGCGTTTACACAGGGATGAGCACTATCAAAGAAGAAAGAAAACCATTCAGCCAGACAAAAAAAAAAAAAAAATCAGACCGCTGACTAACAGGCCAGGATGCTTTCTGCATGTTGAGCACCCACAGCCAGTTCATCCTTGCCCAAGAAGATGGAGGATTATCCCCCTTGCCAACTTCAGACCTGGGTGCTAGGCTGGCAGGGGCACCATGCCCATGTCCCCACCAGTCCCATCCTCTCACATGAGCCGTTGGCTTCTGACCCTGCTCCTCCCCTTGTCCTCCAAACTGGGAGCTTTCTTTTCGGAAGGACAAATATATACCTTACAGCCCACCTCTTGGGTGGGTTAGCCCAGTGGTGAGCCTGGATCAGGCCCTCCAAGGCACCAATCCCACCTGCCCCCTCTGTGGCGGGTCACTTGAACTTCATAGCGTTGTTTGTCTTCCCACAAAACACCTCTAGAAGTTTACCAACCGTTTAGGACCGCACTGAGAAGTGAACTAGCAAGCATGAATAAAACATCCCAAAAAATAAAGATTAGGCTCTTGGTAACACCAGTTTTAGGGCACAGCCGTGGGCCAGCAGAAGGTCGTGCAGTGGTGCCATGGTCCCCAGCACCACGCAGAGGTCCCTGAGCTGGTGGAGATGCTAGTGCCGCTTTGGGAACTTGGGGGCTTGCCATGGACACACAGCCATCGTGGGTGACCGCAGCAGGGAAGTCCCAGCAAAGAGGTCCCGTCTCATCTAGGCAGTGCCATTCCCACCACAGCTATGGTCAACGATGAAGCAAAGCAGCTTTAAATTACCAGAGCAGTCAACAGCAACTGAATGGGGGCTGCTGGGACTTTCACTTCTCCCTCGGTAATGACTGGATCTCTCCTGTCCACAAGATGCAATTGCACCATACCACACCAAGCCGAAGGAGAAGACGGTGCTATTGAAGCTGGCTGCGGAGAAGTGCGGATGGATGTTCCCCTCCTCTGCACAGCATGGCTCATCATGACACCACGATTGCATCAACTACTTGAGAAAACTGTCTGGCGTCTTGGTCTGGGCTGCTCTCAGCTGCAATATTTAGGGAAGACTCAAAGGTCAGAGAAAACACCTTGGCTTCCTCCATTACGTGGTGCAGAATAGTAGAGGGTCTATCCATTCATCACAAATGCAATTTTCATGGTAATATCTCCCTTTCTCACTTACAATAAATGAAACGTGCTCCGGGGAAAAAGACAAATGCTTCCATACTGCTTGATGCTGGAACAGAAAGCCAGGGAGCTTTTCCTCTGAATTGCTTGCCATGCCATGCAAAGAAGGTTTCAGACCCCAGTGACCACTGCAAGGTGGTGACACCTTCATCACAAGCTAGCCATAAATATGAAACCCACATCAGCTGGATGATGCAGAGCCAGAGCTGAGAAAAATTCCTTTGTTGGTGGTTTAAGAAAAGCCTTATCGCCTTTAAAGGGCAACAGAGCAGGAATGTGTAAAATGGCCAGTTAGGGTGTCTCACCGTGACTGTGGTGGTGGTGGACCAAGAGCAAACCCTACTAAAGAGAGCGGTGAGCTGTACCTGGCACCCTTGTCCTGGAGTGACTGGGGACTCAGCGCTTACGAAAACTGTTTAAATAAAATGGTGGCCTAGGAATCACATGTTCAAAGATGCTCTTACAGTTGCGATCCCCTGTCTGCATACAGCAACCCCAAGTACTCACATCGTTTTTGTTGAAGTACTTCAGTGCACCTTCCCTCTCCGATAACACGAATTTTCGGCTTAAGAATTGCCCATTGTCGCGTCCTCTCTTCCACAGAAATCCTTCTCGGTACCCTGCAGCAGAAAGCAATTGCTGAGAACCAGCGATAAAATGCTGTATTTAAAAAAAAGAGACAGTGTAAAGAAAAGGAGAAAGAGCTTCAACTTCAAAACCAAGCAGACCAAATATGTGGCTGGATTGCTCAAGACACGAACGAAACAGGCCTTCTCCTTCAGATTTGCTCTTCTCACTCTGCTCTTGCTCTTTTCCAACAGCTTGTGCCTCAGATGCCCCCGCTCTGACAGCGTGCTGTGGCAAGCAAAGGGGGATTTCTGCCGTGCATCCTGTGCTGCCATACAGCTGAAGACTTGAGGACCAAGGTTGCGTCCCTGCGTGGGCTCCCAAAGGACAGCCGCTGCCACAGCTCCCGGCGTCAGGGATGCTGCTCAACTTATTCCCATAAGTAGCACTTTTGGGGAAAGGGAAAGGCAGGCGAGATGTGCCTCCTCTGCTGATGCTGCTAAAAACTGAAAAACGGGATGTGTGCGTGCAGGTAAAGTGACTCAGGGCGGATGGATGTATCAGAGTAAGCCACAAATAACATTTTTCACATGGAAAAAGGGGAAAACGCTTGCAGTTCTTCCCACTGACTTCAGGGCACTTTAGTTCAGAAAGCCACTGAGCCAGACTCAGCATCGTCTCCCCTCGGAGCGGGTCCCTCCAGCCCCCAGGCAGCCCGGCTGGCCACCCGCTGCCTCTTCCCTCGCCCTGGATATCAGTCCCATGGGCGGATTTGCTGCTCGGGAAGAACGCTATTCAAAATACACGTGCCTTATGTAAAACTCAAAAGAGCCAGAGAGAGAAAAAAGAATCTAAAAATCTTACCTCATCAAATCAGAAAAGTAATTACAGCTAATTGGTGCCAGCACCTCCTGCAACAGCCACGCTGCTCAGCTTACCTCGCAACAAGTTTAATTGACGCCCTTATTTCAAATGCTTCAAAACAAAGAAACCCCAAGAACTGCCCAATACCAGGTTTTGTGAATGTTAACAGAGCAGTTTGATGGTCGTCTTCCATTTATTTAAGATATAATTTTACAAAAGTCCCACTGAAAAAGTGTTCCCTTTCTCTCTTAGTTTCACCCCTTTTCTATTTTTGTTATTGGCTCTCAGGAGCTAGGATTTTAAAATTAAAAGCTATATGTTTTATAACAACTTTCAAATAAGTAGCTAAACTTTTTTTTTTTACTATGTCAAGTGGCATATTAAAGCCTCTCCTTTACCTGCCTGCTACAAACCAGTGGTGTACAGAAATTCCTCATTCAACCTGCTTTTCACTTGTCCACCCTGATATAGGATTGATTTAAACCACAGATGAAAAGATGCAGAAAAATCCCTCAACCAGCTCCTCAACACTGACTCTACAGGTGTAAGCAATATAAAATATTTCCATGACATAAAAAAACTAAAGAAAGAAAAAAAATGCATGCACACACACACATCCCCCCTCCCCTTCTGTCTGGACTTATGAAATCGTACGCCAAATACTTTCTCCAGGTCCTCAAAGAGGCTTTACTGAACACCAGGCAAAGCCATCGACGTCTGCCATAAATAAGTGCAATGGCAAAGCCCGTGCTGTTGCTAATGCTGAATGCTAACCACAGAGAGCATCATAAATCCGACCAGCGCATCCGACAGCTGGCACGTGGGACTGCAAATGGGCCGATAACTTGATGCAGATGGAAGCGGTGGAAATATTTAAAGCTGTCAGCAGCCCTTTCCTTTGTTTCTTTATTCCAGACGGGACATATGTTGCAGCAGGGCTTGATTTTAAATGTGGGGGCTCATCCTGCCGCCCCCAAATAGGGATGCGCTGCCACGCAGCACGCACGCTTCGTTACAGAGCCCGCAGGGATCCCCCCCCACGTTATTTACAGCTCGCTCACACGAGAGCGCCAGCGCGAGCAGAGCGCGCGCCAATCCCCGCCGTGAGGTCCGGCAGTCCCCGCTGCCTGCGCTCCCACGGCCCGACCGCTTCCCACGGCCAGGCAGACCCAGCAGCAACCGAGGCCGTGTTTAGCGCCCAGAGATGCGAACGGGACAGCCCAAACCCTCAGTTATCCCACGGCCGCAGCCACCTGGTGATGCCTAATCCTTCTGCCTCCCAGCCCTCCCCATCCCTCCGGCGCAGGACAAGGGCTCCATCCCACGCGGAGCATCGTCACCCACGTGCACTGGCAGCTGTATGCAGGTCCACCGGCCCAGTAACCCAGAGGACCAGTACTGGACACATCAGGGGAATGAGAGGGTCTGAAGCTCTTTCTCTGGTCCACCCCTCCACCCAGGGAGAGACCTCCCCAAAGCCATGAGCAGAAGTAGCTAATTCGGTCCATCAATGCTATCCTAGTCCAACTGTGGGCTTGCTATATACTTTTTTCTAGTGAAAAGACACAGCTAACCCGTTGGAGGGCACTTGCAGTGTCAGAAAGAGAAGAACCCACAGGGAGCAGGATTATCCGAAGCCTGAGCAAGGGGAAGCAGCCAAGAAAGCCAACAAAACCCAGCCAAGGGCAACCGCATCCGACAGCGGCGCGGGAAAGGCCCAGGCTGATGCAGTCACATCCCCGTTGCGGTAGGAATTAAATGCCAGGGAACCGAAGCTCTGACTGATTCAGAGTCAGATGCTGCTACCTGCCAGGCTCGTATCGGCAAAACTGCTACGTAGCCTATAGCAGACCGTACACGACAGAGCTGAAGAGGAATACTGTCTCTCTGACAGGAGACAGACAGGCAGTGGGTGATACGTTTATAAAATGCAGGATTTGCTTAATGTAAGGCAGAGCTGCTGCCGGGGCTCTGATGGCTGGCGATTGCCGACTGCTCTCTTGAAAGGCAAAACGTTAAGCAGCTTGCTCTCAAAGTGTGTGGTTTAGAAAGCAAGGACAGGCAGTTTCTGTTCCTGAAGGGTGCTGATTTTAATGCCAAGCCAGTCGGAGCAACAGGAGAGTACTTCAAAAGCCATTTCTGTTCACTCCATTAAACAGCAGAGACGGTTTCAGAGCCTTTCCGCCACCTCTCTGTGCCCGATATTTGGGGAACACTAACTTCTCGGGGGGGGCTGGAGGGAGCTGGGTTTGGAGGAAAGGGCATCACTGTCAAACGAGAGAGAGGAGAGACAACGCAAGGAGGACAGAGACATCCCCAAATGCAAATGTGGGGTTATGCAGAAGGAAAGCTCATCTTTTTCTTCAGAAATCCCTGCCTGCTCTGCTCGGTTCAGCAGAGCACTGGGCATACAGAGCTCAGCTCTCTGCAGCTCCACCTCGGAGCAGCTCAGCTCCACACGTCTTGGCTGTGGGTCTCATCCATCCATTCATCTCGAGTGTTTCATTACGAACATCTGAATGGCAAAGGATGCCCCAGGCATTCCTTATTAAACTTGTTCCCTTCCACAACACATTTTTTGTGATTTTTCTTAACACTTATGGGATGAAGAATAAAATTGCTCTGCATTTCCCCAAAGAGGATCTCAAATAATTGCAAATCTTTAAAGTCCACCTAATGCTTATGCCTGGCAGATGGGAATCGTAACGGTTGTATACAAAGAGAGGGAAGCCCAGAGAGGTTTGGTGAACTGCCCAGGACAAGACTGTGAGCCAGCGTCAAAGTCAGGCTGGAAACCCAGCTTTCCCTGCCGCCTTACATAGCGACATTTCACCAATGTGATCTTTCCTTTCCAACCTTTTGTGGCAAGACACAATATCCAAATTCCATTCCAAGGAAGAACTAAAAAAAACCCAACACAACACTAAGCGTTATCCCTTTCCATACTTCGCATGCCAGCTCTTCCCAGACCAATTGCCTCTGCAAAAGAGCTCCTGGCTGCTCTGACAAAGCCAGCTGCTAATTTCACTCTACTTCTGTACAGATTGTGACAAATCCTTTGCTTGCTTCTTTTCTTTTTCTTTCTTTCTTCCTTCCTTCCTTCCTCCAGGGCTGCATCTTCGGGAGCTGTTCCTGTGCTCAGCCCAAACCTGCACCCCTGTCAACACCAATCAGTGCAAACCACCGTGAGCTGGACTTGAACCCAACATGAACCCACCCAGGTTCCCCAGGCAAACAGTATGTCAGCGAGATGTGTCCTCAATGTCCCGATCTAAAGGATCGTGAAAACAGCCAGAGAAGGTGTTGAGAAACAAAACTGCAGGAGGCTGAACAGGGAATGGGATCTCACAACGGAGGCCATTGGAGTCGGAGAACTAAACCGCTTCCTCCGCGTCTCTGTGAGCTGCTCTACCTTAGCCACTGCTTCGTATTAGGAGGCATCTGGACAAATTCAGATCTCCGCGAGGGCTGTTCTGCTTATGTTGAAGCTAAACAACCGCTAGCCCTACAACGCTTGCCGACGGCTGGCGTTGGACCACGCAGCATCGCGTTGCCAACACGTTTGGTTCCTCTCCCGAGGTGCAGGACGAGGGATGCGGCCGCCTGTCATCATCCCACTCGATCACCAGCACCCAACTGGTGAAGACCTGCTGGAGATCACCTACAGGCACCCTTTAGAAATACCCCTCTCGCATTGCTAACACCGCTGCTGTTCGGTCGTCAAGTTTTCTGTGTCACTTCAGCCGCCTGCCAAGAAGAAAAACCAATCGCTTGCTTTTGTAGGCAGTTCTGGCGCAAACCTGTGACACTTGCAAAAAAACCATCAAGCAGTTGTGACAAAGTTAGCCAACAAACAGCACGTAATATAACCTGAAATCACAGAGCCCAAATGGGTATTTTTGACCCATTATGTAGTTTCCAAGGTACAATGAGGAACTGACATTTCCACGCTCAATTCATCGCACCAGCTAAAACTCTGTGGGGCAAAGAAAACAGGGTCGCTACGCTGGTTGACTGAAAAGAAGATATTTCATGGCCTTGTCAGCTCCGTTGAGGTGGCAGCTGGAGCTCCTCCAAGCCAAGCATCTAAAACTGGCAGGACCCATTGGGCACGCAAGTCTAGCCCAGCTTTCTTGCTGTCTGAGAGGCCGCAGAGGAAGCGAGGGAGAGGATTTTCTATCAAGACAATCTGATGCAGACACTGTCTTTCCATCCGACTTCTGCCAGCAATTTGTTCAAGTTCCCCATTTTTTAAGAAGAGGGGTATTGTTACTTCCCCACCTCAGAAAGCCGTTATGGTGCTTAGTTAATGATGGGGTTTTTGGTCTCCGAGAATGTGGATTATAGGAAGTACCCAAAATTACTCTTTCGGTTTCAGCCTTTGTTCTCAGAGAAGAAAAAAACCCTCCTGCGAGGAGGACAATCAGATCCACTGGCTTGGAAAAAAAATAAATAATAATACATGCATGGACTTGGCTTTCTGTCATCCCAAGTAAAACGTTATAAACTTGGAATTAAACCACATCTGCGCTTCAGTTTCTCTGGCCCTTCATTTTGCAATTTCACCTGGAAAGAGGAGTCAGAACTGCTTGTTGCCATGACGTTTCTAGGGCTGTGGTAAAACCAGGTCTGGTCCAAGGCTTTTAGGAGAAACACGTTAGTGTATGCAAACCCGAGCATAGCAACAGAGCCAATACCATACCTGAGCCCAAACGCATCACTGTGTTGTTTCTTGCCTTCTTGTCTCACTGCAAGACAAAGCATGGGAGGCTAAAATAGGAGAACAAATTTACTCGTGTGTGTGTGTGTGTAATCCAAGAGCAATCACATTTTCCTAGAGTTCAGGCAGGGCACCTCCACCTACGGAAGTAGATTTTCTTTCCTCCGATCAGTTAAAGTGCTGTGAGCCCAATCCAAGCTTTGGAGAAGATTTAAATACAACCTCATCACTTGGCTGCTAAAATTGCAGGGTATATATTGCCACTTCTCTGTATGTCAGAAGCTGAGTAGTCTGCTATATTAACGCTGTAAGATGTTAATTAAACCAGAATGGTAGATAGGTACTTACTGGAGATGGATGTGCCCGCTTCTTCTGCAAGGTTCCGGAATTGTATAATTATTTGGAGCAGCTGAGTGGCGAATCCCTGACATCCTCCATCACCACTTATACCAACGTCACAACCTTCTTTTAAAACAAAGAGTCTGAAGGATATTTCTTCTGAAATAAACCACACTGCCCATAGCCAGAGGGCTAGATGGAGAAGGCGGCATATTTTAAGGTTTCCCTACGGACTGGACTTTGAATAGTGTTGCAAAAAGAACTGTACACCTCTCGTTTGGCTGTGTCAGTGTAAATTGCTTGGTTTGATTGCTGTGAGCTGTAATACTTCTTCCTGTAGCATTTAGCCGCCGCCAAAGCACAACATTTCAATTACTTCCATTTGAATTTTTTTAAGCAGCTGCATTCCAATAAAAAATTATGAACAAAGGAATACTAAATTTTCTCACGGAGTGAAAACACCACTGTTTGTCCAGAGACAAACTCATCCTCCCCATACATAAGGTAGTCCCCCTGCAAGCGGTGTCAAGGTTGGTCAAACAACTTAGAGCTTTCAGTCAAGGCTGCAACTGCTCCACTGCACAGCACCAGCCGCTTGCTTCCCCCCCCGCCCCATCTGCAGCTGTGCTGAGGAGCTTATAACATCCCTGAAAAATAATTCTGCAGTCATCTCCGGATAAATACACTTCCTGCTGGTTACATGTTCAGCAGTGCGGATACAGGCATATTGGAAAGGTCAGCATCCACACGTGCAGGAGGCAGAGGGACCTCGGAGGTTTGCTGATGAGATGGGCATCCTTTCCCCCAGGTGTTCTCCTGCACTGATCAGGCGAGCAGCCACCAAGACCTGCTACTGCTGAAGCACAGTTCAGTGCTTTGGAAATAAAAGCCTCAGCAAGGAGCGAATGCGTTCAGTGATCCTGCAAACCAGTCTCTCTGCTCCTAGAAGGACACCCGGGAGGTAAGCTCTTGGTGCATCTTATGTGAGGATGGGTGCCTGGCATGTCTCATGTCACGCTCCCTCGCAGGTGTGAGAAGGGAGTGATCTCCCTTCATCCCCCTTAAGGCAACTCTTTATCCCCCTCTAAGACAACACATCCTCATCACATCTCACCCAGGCAAAGGAGCCCAAGGCTGCCCGTGTGCCGGCACGCAGACACCAAGACCCACACCAACCATTTTCTCACGCACACACAGTTTTAGAGGGGAGAATCTCCCAGCTCTTAATCAATCAGTCCTCTCTTAATGAGCACTTAGCATCCAAATTACCTTTCCTAAAGGCCATTTTTGCACAGAAGGTTTTCCTGTTGCCATCCAGTCTGCCTCTGCTGCCTTCCAGGAGCTCATAAAACAATTATTGTCCTGCCGCATTGTAGCGCCTCAGCTATGGATGCAAGCAGCTGATTAGATTGATTGCTTCCACAATACCCAATTAACACACTCTGCAAATGATTGACTTAATCAAAGGCAATTAGCACTTGAATGGGTACATCAGAGAGAAAGCCAAGATTTAGTTGATGATAGAGATAACACCTTATAGACATCTCTTGGCCTTCCAAAGGAAAACATCGTCATTAATGCTTAGCTCAGAGCTGGAAGTAGCTGAAACATTAGGTCGGTGGTTTTAGGTGGCACAGAAAACACAGGGGAGTAGGAACACATACATTTCCTTTTACTGATAAAGGGAACAACGCCACATGCTCCTAAGGGGAACTTGTAAAGCATCGATGTTCCCCCTTTTCCCTCTCTTACTGCTCGTGCAGGACTGGGAGCACTGACCAGTCAAACAGACCTCAGCGACAAACTGTCATGAAATGGTAACTTTTGTTCCTGACAGCTCTAGGTAGTTAATCCCTGAGTGCTGGCCGTACAAGGTTGTCCCCTATTACCAATCCTCTGAGCAAAGCCAAACTTGTTTTACAAAACCATCTTCAATATTGAAGTCTTGCAAGGCATCTACTCCCACTACGCAATAAAGCCACCCAAAAGGACTGGATTTGGAGGCAGTACCGTGGCTCTGCAGAAATACGGGTGTCAGTGTCCTCAATGACTGTTTTTCCTCTAGACCAATCACCCCAAACGGGCACAGCCAAGACAAAGCCTCACCATGGGAAGGTCAAGGAGAACAACCCATGCCCCCTAAAACAGAGGACAGAGACCATTTTAGATCATGGGTAGGATAACTTCAAGGTTGAAGCCAACCATGGAAAACAAACTCTCCAGATCACTGCAAAAATACGTTGTCATCTTGCTTCATTTTGAGCAACAAAGCCTTTGAAATGGAAAAAGTCATTTGTTCAGCTACCCAGCTGCTGGGATCAATACATGAAATGGAGCTAAATACATCGTCTCTATGGAAAAAACATGGGAGCGAGCTTAACAACACATCAAGATCCTGAGGTTGACAGAAAGAAGACAAGATCTGACCCCGTACATAGGCATGTGGTATTTAAATGCAAGGTCAGTCCCTTGGTTTCCAGTCCCTTTTAATGTCATCGTGAATACCTTGCATTGCTGGCTCACAGCTGAAAATCCAAATTGCTTCTAAGCAAAGCCCCAATAATAAAGCTGAAATCCATTAAGCCTGTGATGTTTGCCACTATTTAAAACTGATTAAAATCGTACACGACACCACTAAGCCTAACAGTCAGAAAACACTCCTGTCAGGTCTGATGTTTCCCTGTGTAATCCAGACCCCCCTTCTTTCACCGAGTCGTCAGCTGAAAGGAGCCATAATAAGAGATCATGTACCTAATCCATCTTCCTAAGCTGTTTTTAACTGGTTTCTTTAATCACATGTTATGATTCCCTATGGAGTAGCTCTCAGGTGACAAAGACATTAATACAGTCATTCATACTCCCAGAAGGTATCTCGGATGGGATCACGTTGGCCCTTGTGCCGACTGACTGCCGCAGAAACGAGACACACGAGGTGCCTCCGCAGAGCACAGGGAAGGCGTCAGCGGGACGAAAGGTGGGAAATCGAGGCAGCAGGAGGTGACAAACTCTGGGCAAGCGACTGCAAGGTGAGGTGGTGGCAAAGGACACTCGCCAGAGAAAAAACTCCTTTTAGTAGAGCGATTCGTGATCTCCCAGTGAGCGCTCGCCTCCCCTGAAAACACTGCGTGGGAACAAATATCAGGAGAAAAGACCAAAATATACATTCCAAAGTCTTCTTCACCTGACTGCTGCTGGCATATCAGGTTTGGTGTCCACTGTAGAAAACAGCGCCACATCCTCCCTTTTATCGGTTTATCTTATAATTGACCATCGATACAGTACAACTTCCATGGTTAACTTAATTATCGAGCAAGTCTTTACATATTAAAGATAAGACAATAGTTGGCTGCTGCAAAGCAATTCGATTGTATCTGCTGGGAGACGTTAAAACCCTCTGCTGCAGAAAATGTCTTTACTGGAAGTCTTGTGCTTGCGTTACTGAGAATTCAATGTGGAATCTAATTTTACTTGGAAATCAAATGCTTCCTCTTCGAGTGGCATCCCCACACGCCCACCCGGGAGCTGCTGGCTGCTCAGAGAAAAAAAATCCAGTACAGGTAAATAACCTTCAGGTTTTGATCTTTTGAAGCCAGCCTTTTATTATAAAAAGGCAGATGAAAGCTGAGAGGTTCCCAGTGCGATACTCATTCCATTTACCAGCACTGAATGCACTCGAAGCCTGATCTAGCTGGAAAGCTGGGCGAGAAAACATTTAAGGACAAGCATGCAGTACTAAGTCATTATAATATCCGTAGAGCAGTACGCTTCAGAAGCTGAATTTTGCCAGCCAAACCACTCCCAAACCAAAAACCAGGATCCTCTTTGGGCAAGACAGAAACACTCAAAAAAATCCTCGCCGCAACCATTGCGAGTTACTTGCACGCAAGCTGCATAGGAAGACGTACTACAGCTTTCTCGCTCAGCACCTGGAGGAACCGCTGCCGCCGTCCCACGCACATCAACCCCAGCCCAGTGCTGCCCACACACAGAGCTGGTCCTGCCTGGACCTCTGCAAGCTGAGGGAGAACCCACCTACAGCCTCACATGCAACCACGACGACTTTTATACAGAAAGCAAAGAGGTGAGACCCCGAAAAATTTGGGGATGAAGAGCCTTTACACCCTCAACACGCACTGCACGGGGCTATGCCAACCTACAGGCTGCTGAGGTTTCAGCTCCAAACAACTGCAAAGCACCAGGAACCTCCTGAAGGTCTGGATTTCATACAGGCATCTTGCAGAGCCTCAAACCACAGCTATGGGATCAGGCTAAAATATCTTCCAAGCCCTGAATAGTTTTAGATGGGTCTCTTACCCACACCAATAAATAAACTCTCAGCCTTGGCAGCTGCCTACATAGGTCAATCCAAGCAAGGGTGAGATGAATTTAATCCCCCAACAGAGCTTTACAGAAGTCAGCAGAGAAGTTCACCACTGACCTCAGATGGGTCTGGGACCCTCTCTACAGGGCATCCTGGAATAAAACATTCCCCCCACGTAGGCAGCATTACCGTACAACCATAAATCATGGAAACCCGTCCTCGCACACACATAACATTCCTCTTTGTTTGCTTTGAAGAGAAATCCAAATGGCTTCGAGCACATCTGCTGCGGTGCTAACGGCTCCTGATCCTCTGTTATTGAGTGTTCGACACGTTTACAGTCAAAACTATTGCTTTATGCAGGGAAAGGAGAATTTCTTAATTTAGGACTCGTTCCTCTCCTGGCTGCTGGTTTTACAGCTGTCCCAGAAATCAGCTCATATAGGATGTGCTGGCAGCTGTGCTATCGAGGGAGGGACATTCAGCGGCACAGCCACAACCTCCAGGTTGCACAAGGACATTTGCACACCTCGTTTTTTCTAAAACTATCACCCCGCCCCATCCCCTGGAGCAGCGCAATCCCACTTTATGAACTCCCGTAATTATATAAATCAAGACTAAATTCTGTCCCAATAAATCATCGACAAAAATTCCCATCAACTTTGCTATGCTAAAATTTCTTCTCCCAGCCTCTGCAACACATGAAAGTTTGAAATCCACTCCCCGCTGAGCAGCCTCCTTGTCTTTTAGGTATTCTGGGGATAAACTGTTTGTTTACCGTCGTGCCACATAGCTGCTCCCCTCAAGGGCTGCCCTGGTTAGGAAAATGGACCTGGTTCATCGAGGTACTTGCTGTGTCTGCACCTCAACTGCAGCAATATTTTTAAAACCAGTCCTATTTAGCGAGCTGGGGAGGCACCTCCCAGTCCGATTTCACCGTAAGCATCCAAGATGTGGGGTGTGGACAACTCTGCTGCTGCAGATTTCTCTGCTGCATTGGAGATTTCAAGGTGAAAACTCGGGCGAGCTCACTATAGGGGGAAAATGCAGATGGAGACAGGCTGGTGTTGGTCAGAAAGAAGCATCAGCAAATGCTCACGCTTCTCAGTCGAGGTTGATCTAAGGCTCAACTACATCTTTGGCAAACTCCAGAAAAAGACATGACCTCACTCTGGAAAAATGTTCTTTATCTGGTGAGAGACAGAAACTGCCTGGCCCTGCGCAGGTCTCCAACGTAAAATGGATTTTTCTTTAATAGAAATTTAATTAAGCTAGGACAAGTTGCCACGGAATCAGCCTTTTCCCTGTACTTTGTTATTGTATTGCTTCCTAGTCTTTCCTTTCTCATTAGCAGAAGAAAGATGCACCAGCCTTTTGGCGCGGTGTCACTACACAGGGAACACGAACATGCACACCGTAAAAACATCGAGAAACACCGGGAGATCCAGGACACCAAAAACTACCTTCATAAACCATCAGAATTAGAAAGGGATGGTTCCCCTATTCTTTCCTTAAATATTTGTTATCAAAAACATGGAGAACCAGCCTGATACTTCTCTTTAGCTCTCTCCAATTAGTATAAATCCATTTTTTGACTGTAAAAATCCAAGGTTACGGGAACAGGCAGCCTGAGCAGTATCAAAATACAAGTTGGTTGACCTCAAATAGGGAAAGCTCAAGGACAGGAGTGACTCACGCTAATTATAATTGGGGTGTTTCACACACTTATTGCTCTGACAGCCTATACTCACGGGGTGGACTGGCTGTCCCGGGGACACCAACAGCCCAAGGCATCTCCAGGGAACATCCAGAGCACATCCCAAAACACAGGCAGCGCATTCAGCTGCCGAGGGAATCCAGGGGCAGGAGGGTCTCAGACCATCTCACCCATGAGAAACTGTATGAGTTCAGCAACTGGAACTGACCTCAGATTGACCACAAATGAAACGTTTTTGAGTTGACAAATGTAAATGTTTCTGTTAAGGGTGATGCGAAATGAAACAACATGTCTTAGGTGTGCTTTTTTGAGGGGAAAATACCTAACCAAATGTTTTGCACAAAGTGCTTAGATGGAGGGAAAAAAAAAAAGACCAAACCCCAACTATTTAAAATTTCATGGGCCAGCCCTTTTCCCTTTCGGTAAGGCTCACTCCTGTGCCACTCTGCTTTCCCTGCAACGAGCATCGCTGCTGCTTCAATTTTCACATGAGAGCTGCTGCTCTTTGGCTAATTATAGAAGCTTGGATCAGAGCTACGCTGAAGGCAGCTTGACAGAACCAGCTGTTAAAATTACAGCTGGATCCTAAACTAGCTGTGAACATCCAGCTTTAGCTTGCGGTGGTGCTACCCCCTCCCCGGAGCCGGCTGCCAACACCTTGCTCGGCCGACTGCTCCTCCTCCTCCACCACTCCAGCTCAGACCCACAGGTCCTTGCTCGTGAGTTTTGGCTGCTTAAATGCTTTTCTGCTTTAGGGGAGCTGAAGACATCAGCGTATTTCTCTTTGCCAGATGTTTTTCTTCCTCCAGCAGCTATCTGTAAGATCCATCACCACCCCATCACATCGCCACTGCAACATTCATGAATTTCCTGGAGAGCGTAACAGCAGTTGCTGGCCTCTTGCCACAGCCCAGAGAGGTAATAAAAAAATAAAAAAAAAAATGCACCAAAGTTCTCTTTAAAAGAAAAGCTTTTGCATTTGGAGCCTCTTCCTTTGCCTTCTGGTGGTGACTTTGTGTGGTGTCTCCTTAGCAAGGCTGGGAAATGGTGCGGCGTCTTCCTTTGATTTTAACGGAGCCTCAGGAGGCGGCGTTACTCTTTTGGAGGGGCTGCACTGAGTCTCAGTCAGCACTTCCAAACGCTACTGGAAGGCACTGAAAGGCTGCTCCGGTTCCTGGTCATATGATGCCTGTCCTGCCGAAACATCAGCGCATCCTGGCACGGGAACGCTGCCACGCGTGGGTCCCTGTCACAGGCCTGCTCCCCTCGCAGGAGAAAAAAAAATAATAAGACGACAAACACCCTGTGATCTCCCCTTGCATCCTCCTCCCTAGTTTAGTTTGTTGAACAGCTCTTTGATGCACCTTGTCTTTACTGCGGTAAAGTCCACGTTTGACGTTTAAAGGACCCACCACCAGCAGCTCTCCAGGAGGACCCGTTCTCTCCACCGCCTCGCCTGGACTCCCGGCTGATGGTGTTAGTCCGTCCCTGGGGATTATATCTGCTGCTGGTTTCTTGAGTGGATTTTTTCCAAATGGATCCCTTTCCTTCCAAGGCAGTTTGGCTCAGTATTTAGTCACCCTGCAGACAGGCTGTTGCGGGAGTCTTTTTTACTCTGCTCCAGACGAGGCTGCAGAGCCGGAGAGGTGGCCTGCACAGCATCACCCTCCCGTCTGCTCCCCGTGGGAGCTGTGTCAGGGCACACCGAGGAAGAAGAAGAAGTAGTCATTTGTTTTAAAGCAATGACTATGTTTCCCTCAAATGTCCAAGGACAGGACGGGGAAAGGTTTCTTGGAGCAAGTCCTGACAGGGAGTTGTGTAATGTTGTTAAAAGCAGGATCGTACTGGGAAGACATAAAAAGGAGACCGAGTATCAACAAACAGCGTCCTGCCTGCTTCAGCCGAACATAATTTTCTGTAGGGTTTCCTCCTCCCTCCATTTCAATTTTTTCCGGAGCCTTTCAACTTAATCTAGACAAAAAATTCGGCGGGGGGAAGAACCCCAGCCTTTAGTCCCCCTTTTCCGCTCCCAAAACCCACAGCACAAGCATCGGCGCGTGGGTGCAGACGCCAGACCTCGCGCCCACCCGCTGGGGCGTCGCACCCAACGCGTGCCAGGGGGCTGCGCCGGCACCGACGGAGCCGCGGGGGCTCGGACCCACCGAGCGAGGCCCGCCGAGCAGCGTTTTAGCCCAGGAGCACATGGAATGGAGACGGTGCTTCTGCAAAGCGCAAGTGAGATGTCCAACAGCTCTCTCCAGCCACAGGAGAGCCCACCCGGGGGTGCGGGGAGGCAGCGCCCGGGGACCAGTGCCCGCCGAGCCTGGCTCCCCGAGTGACTCACGTCCTGGCCGGCAGCTGATGTCAGTGCCCGGAGAACAGAAGCCCTCTCTGTGGCTCCGGCAGCATGAGAAGGAGGTTTCTGTGCCAGGCAAGGTTGCTCGCTGGAGGGATGCTCGTGCTTTAACTCCCTCCTGACAACAGCACATCAGCCTCCAGGAACCTTCATGCTGGGTTGGGAGAACTGCAGGGTTTGCAGTTCCCATCAGGACACGCACATACCCACCTCCCTGCTAAATGCTCTTCGATTGTAACCTTTCCGGACCGGGGCTGCTTTTTCAGTGCAGCTGTACAGCACTGGGTGCAATCTGCTCAGAAAGCTCTTATGCAAAAAAAATGCAAAAACGCTCTTATGCTCCCTTGACGTGCAAACGGCGATGAGGTTTGCATCCTTTTTGGAGAGGGCTGCCACTTCGCTGCCTGCTCTCCCGTAACCTCCCCGCCACGCTCCCTACTGCTCCAACGACCACGAGAGATGCGTCGGCAGAGGTCACTTCATACTCTGGGACACTGGGACAGGGCAAAGGTCCATACCAAAGAGGTGCAGCACCCCTGGGCTCCTCATTCAGACACAAATCCAGCCACCTTCTGAGATCGCCTCCATCTTCTCATCTCCAGCTCTCCCAGGGCGCAAGCACAAACTGCAAGGGGGTATCAGTGCCAAGCGGAGGAATTGTTTGTGGTTTCAGCTGGGGAGAGTAAAAATGCAGCCAGGCTTTGGGACCGAGCAGTGAAGATCTTACAGACAAGGGCAGGATCGAGCGTGGAGAACTGTAACACAAATTTGCTGAAATCCAGTAAGAGTCGAACCTGGTGCTTTGGTTCAGCCAAATACCGGAACCGGCTGCTGGGAATTTACTGGAAACTGTGATTTAACAGAAGGCACCAGTGATGCAATCCTCGCATGCACACCAAGCACCAGCACACACTGCAGGGAACTGGTGTCATGACTTCCTACCACAAAACATCTCCTCCTTTATGTCCAAATCTCTGCTTCGCAAAAGTCTGCGTGAATTTACAACAAAATACTGGGCTACCCTGATTTTTCCTGCTTTTTAGCTGCACTACGACTATTTTTTTACTTCCACCTCTAGGTCTATGGGGGATCTGCTTAGAGGGATGGGAGAGAGGGGCTAAGATGGCAGTACCAAAAAGCACCTCACGGTGAGGGATGCTCCACAGATCTCGTGACAGCCGCATCTTCTCGATGCACACTGCAGCCCTGCATCACGAAAACAAGCACTTCCCATCAAAGAGGGACAGCAGCAGAAAATGCCGGAGCTTCTCTCAAAGCCCAGCTCTAATACTTGAGCCTTTCAAGCATCAGAAGAGGATTTAATCCTTTTTACAGCTAGCATCAGATAACAGTGACATTATAAAGCAGTCAGAGCAAAGCAGCAACTCCTCTTTGAGGCTAATAAGTAGAAATAAATTAACTGATTTCTTTATATTGAAAATTCCTTTCTACAGACTAAGATTGAGGCCTGCTAAAGCTTTTGACAGCTCTGTTTGCCCATCAGTCACATGTGCATTGAGGTTCAACAGAGATTTACACTCACAGAAACTCCCGTGATCGAGATCACAGATGTGGCCAGTGTTTTCAGAAGTTCAACTCAAAGAATGTCAGAAGAGCCAGATATAATTAGGCTTTTTCTAAATTACTATATATGGTGTAAATCAAGAGGCAAGTCACTGGCATCATGGGAAATGTGCCAGCAAAAAAACAGAAGGAGGGGAAAATAAACTCTTTATTTGTATGGTAGTCTTCACTTTACAGACACATAATGCAGGCTGGGCTTTAAAGGCAACCTGTAATTTTGCAGCATTATGTGGATCTAAAACTGGTATTCAGTGTCTAATGTAACTTAATGTTTAGAGAGTAACATTTTAAATCTCACTGCTGTCACCAGAAGTGTATCCATGGCCATTACTAGGTTTGGGGTACATTAATACAAACCATTGCAAAGATTTCTCCACTGCTCAAAAGACCGAACAGGTAGTGGAAATTATAAACCGATTTTTCTTAACAAAGTGCTTCTGGCCCAATTACGAAGCGCTCCGAGCTGCTATTGCAAAGCCAGTCACATTAGTCAGCAGATCTGCTCTGGGGTCAAACACTCGCGGGAGCTGCCCCTGGGTTTGTGCCGCAGCCCCTCCATCAAAGGGCAGGCAGAGCGACGGCGGCTCTGCTCAGCCCCGCGTTGACACCAAAGGCTATTTTTATCACGAGGAGATGTTGTAAGCATGTAGGGGACTGGGGGAAGGGAGAGAAGGTGGAAGGGGGAAAAAAACAAATGCTAAAGTATTTATATACCTTGTCAGGTCGTGCAAGAGAGGCGGTGGATTGCTCTGCACCGTGGCCAGGTACACCCACGCTTGCACCGGCAGCCGTGCCGGTGTTCAGGCACGGCATGGCAATGACAGTAGATTATTTCAGACACACACCAAACCAGCCAAACCACCCCCCCGTGCCCCAAAAGGCAGCAGGGTGCTCCTGCACACACCAGTGCACCCCGTGTCTCGCAAGGTTCCGCTACCGAGGGGTGAGCACGCCTCTCCTACGGCACGCACCAGCACCTGGCCAAAGCCCGGCAAGTTGTTGCGGATAAGCCTAGAAATGGTTGCTTTTACCGCATGGTTTCTCTTATTGCTCCCGTGAGCTCCGTCTCCTAAGGAACCAAAGCTTACATGAGCGTTGTCCATCCATCTCTCCCTCCAGCTTCTCAGCATCTTGGACCATTTCAGCCAGATGCAGCTCCCCGTAGTTGCTAAACACTCCACTCTTTCTTGCTTATAAAGCAAGGATAATTTACACACTTGAAAAAAATCAGCCTCATCCCTGCGTTTTGCAGAACCACCCCTGTAGCAGGGTGCTGCTGCTTCTTCTCTGATGGGCCAGCAACTGCCTGCTCCTACCTTACACTCAACTGTACTGCCATCCTGCTCCGCATTTGGACAGTGCTTAGCACAGCATCACCTTGACCACCTGCAGATCTTCACCTGGGAAAAGCCAGGAGAGCTCCCCTGGAGTTGGTGGAAATATATACAGGAACATCAGCCAAAGATGCGGGCTGCATTTGGGGAAAAAACAATGATGAAATAATCTTCACACTGGTCTGCACGAGAGAAGCCGAGATGGCAGCTGGCTACCATCCTGACCGCACACATTAGCTGGCTTAAATCTTCCCCAGTGCTAAAAGCAGCTCTTGATTTAGCTGATAATGCCTTTGCAAGAGCAGAGTTTCGATTCGACTATTTTACTTAACGTGCTTCTCTCGTCAGCAGTTGAAGTCTGCTACAGGAAGCACCTATGGCACTTCTCCCCGCTCGCAAGGAGATGGTTTCACACAACAGCTTTGTATCGCCCATATCGAGTTGCTCCCACAGTACGATCAGAACGTCGCCAGGGCTTGCGTGAGGAACGGCATCTCCCTACCCACAGCGTGATGCTCTGACCACGGAGCAGGTCCAACGGGACGGAGCAGTCTCCCACATCAAGACTTTCAGACAGCATAAACCAGCACAAGCGCCAATGGAGCAATGCGGATTCACACCAGCCAAGGTAGAAATAGGGCAGGAAAAAAAACCCACCCCACCCTTGCCTCTCTTGCACCCCTCATGGAAGCCCGAATCCGGGAACAACCTGCTGCCACGACCTTGATACCGCTACAGTGCCCTGAACTGAGACTTTGCAGATGGCTCTTTCTTTAAGCTTTTTCACCAGCATCAATTTTTCTTTCACTTCAACCGTCCTTCCCCGCAAGGGAGCTGCAGCCAAGCCCAAGAAGGCTGGATTGCAGGGCAGTGATTTATTGGCACAGGTAAGCATGTGTACGTGAGAGGATGCTGGAGAAAACGCCTCTCCCTTGAGGAGCGTGCTCTCTTTCACTACTTTATGCCCAGTGGTTTGCAGCATAAAAATCTTGCTGGCTGCACAGAAGACGCCCTGATCTCCTGTGCCTGCGGGCCCAGCGAGGACCCCCCTCCTCTCGCAGGGTCAGGGGATGCAGCCCCACACCAAACTCACAGCAGGCTCTGCTAGCCCCAAAGCACAGCATTTAACTGGTGATCGCTCCACGGACTCTTTGAACGGCTGTAATGCCAAATATATCGTGTGAAAGTCCTACTCCTCCTCAGGCAGAGAGCCACCATCCCCAAGAACAGCGATGGGAGATGTGCTTCCAGTCTTTCCCAAGACCAACCCTCCTAACCTCACAGCACCAGCACGTCTTTGTAGGGTTGGGATGGGCTCTCACCTCCTCTGATCCTGGCTGATGGGGACAACCCGTCCTTGGCACCACATCCCACCAGAGCAGGCTGTAGCACAAACTGAACCGTTCGTCCCAGCTCCGTGGGACGCAGCCCTCGTCCCCTGCAAAGCCCCTCTCCTCTCCCCAGACCCTCCCAGGCTGTGCTCTGCTAACAACTGGGAGGAGGGAGTGCCACTGGCCAGAGAAGAGGGGGTGTTATTTCTGAGACATTAAAGAAGGTAACAGAAATAAGTCAACCTCTCAGAAATTCTCAACTTATCACAATTCAAAGATAAAACCATTAGACTGGACGCTTCTTGTGTCAGCAATTTGACCTTCTGAAATTTTCTATGCACTTTTTTTCTATGCACTTTTTTTCTATGCACAAATGAAAAGCGGGCAAATACTAAGTCTGTTAATTCTCTAATTACAATTTGAAGTTGTGAATTCACTGAAGTTGGCCGTTTCCTGCAAAAATTTCTGACAAAAAAAGGACAAAAAGCATTTTGCAGGGAAATTCCTGATCACCTCCCCTTCATTGCAGTTGTGAGCAGCTGCGACCCTGTGGTCTCCCATCTCCTTGCTTCCCTCTGGGCTCTCACCCTCTCTTTTCGCAAACAACCACAGCTCAGAAGACACCGCCTGCCTCCAGCCACCCATCATCCCACCAACACCATGCAACCAAATCTCCTCTCCCCTGTGCAACATCCACCATCAGGTTTCACTGCATGTGCTCGCAAAGCAAAGGGGATGGTTCACATATGGCTTCACACACCCTTCTGCATGAACATCTCCTTAAAAAAACATATGCATTAAGGGCTTAGCAAATGACACCAGAAGCCCTCAAGCCGATGCTTTATTTCTTTGCTCTGGTTAGCTGGCAGACTCCCCCCAGTGCCACAGGCTGCCTGATGTGCAATAAACCCCGTGCCCTTTTAGGCTGCTGTTAGCACCGGTTTACTCTCCAGGTGCTGCTCAGCCCTGTAATTCAGCAGCATGCACAGTGGGAGAGAGGAGCTTTGCTTCTGAGGTTGTGAAAAAACCCAAAACAAACCCATGGCAGAGCCGGTGTCACTCTGACACTCGTAGCTCCCCACTAGCTGGCTGAAATGGGGTAAGAGACAGCAGAGGATGAGGTCTGTCAGTTAAAATAATTAGGTTTTAACTGCAACGCGGCTCACCACTTTGTCTGATCAGGCCCAAAATAAACTGCATTACATCACTGCAGGTCAGACTGAACTAATAAGGGTATCTTTCTTACACTGAGAAAGAACGTATTTACGTCCTGTGCATTTTCTCTAGTGTTTTGCAGTCAGAGCTCTTTCCAACTGTGCAAGTGCAGGGGAAAATTAATTCAGACTGCTGCCCAAATTATGCAAGAGCCACATGGAATGGAAAGTGCGTATTAACAGATTTTACTATTTAGGGTATTCTTTCATGTCTCGTAATTTATTTTGCCATCATATTTGCAGACAAATACAAAATAACACATAAGCCAAGTAATCTCTAGGGTGTTGACAGAAGATAGTACACGCAAATAGGCACCTTCAGACAAATGGTACCCTTTGTAACCACCCGGGTAAACCTAGAGCTCACTTGAATAATGACAATAAGATCTAGAACCATAGTGCTATAAATACAGGAATACAAGCCAACAGAGGCTAAAGCCCCAATCATCTTTGACTTTGCTAATATGCCCAAAATCTTGCCTGTATCTTCTAGCTTTCTCAGTTGCTCCAGTGGGAGTTCTCAGGCCATCTAAGGTTGCAGTAATACCATATTATCTTACCCTGCGGTCCAACAGGCCATCCCACCCAGCCATATAACTACCAATCAAATAACCAAAGACTCCTCCAACTTCCACCCCAAAGGACAGGGTTTAAATCTTCAGCTGGTGTAAATCTGAATTCCTCCACCATTTTTATGGGACCTATGACAATTCACATCAGCTGAGGAGCTCCAACCTCCTATAACTAAAGAATGAAAGCAGTGATGCTTGTTGGCATTTATCACCCTTCTCCCTTGCAAATGATGCATTCCCATCCTGAATGCCCTTGGGAACCAAATGTCTCAACATGAAAGATAAGCAACAGCATCTGCCACGAGCGAGGGAAAACCACTGTTTCCCAGTCCTACTGCAAGGGAATCGTACTGGCATGCGGAGCCGGTAGCAGCACTTTTTATCAGCTGTACCCTATGGTGAATTTTCTCCCGTTCCTGACTGCTCTTCCACCATCTGATAAGTTAACAGCAATAGGATTTACTGGCCTATTTACGGGAAACACAGGAAGGCAGCATTCGCAGCAAAGTGGCAGAAAGCTGCACTTGATGCTGCTGCTGCTTGTGCCCAGTTTACCCCGTGCCTCGCTGGAAAGCATATTGCGCTGCAAAGCGCCTACACCTGGTTTAAGAGCATATAAATCATTGCTGAACTATCTCAGGCAACACCTTCAAGGAAAGGGTGGCAACTGCTTTTGCACAGCCCAGCATCTCCGTCTGTCGCTGGAGATACCCATCAGTCCTCTCCGACTGCACCAGCCACGTCCATCCCATGGATAGATGCTTTCACGGTCCCAACACTGAAGTTAAGCCATTTTTCCTGACAAGCATTAAGAGATTAAACGCCTGGTGTTAAGAGCTCTCCCACTTCATTTGCTAACGTTAAAGCAAAGACCTGAAGATGTTTTATCCCTGCCCACAACTCCTCCCAGACTGGGCTTCAGCTTGTCACAGGGCACCGATTCCTCCTGGCGTCCTGGCAGTAACGAGATGGGTCCATCAGGAGCCAAAGCCAAGTTCACAGGAGCAAACAACTCCCTTTTGCTCTCTCTTGGCCACATGCATGTCCCGTTCTCTTGTCTGTGGCCTGAGATGCATTAGAGCAGCTGGACTTTGACCAGTTCATAGTATTACAGAGCTCCAGCCCTGCAAATGCTGTTCCCCTTTGCTTCCTTCACGTCTCCCTTGGTTAACATAAAGCCATTTGATTAAGAGGAATCAAAAGCACCCGCATGAGTTAATCTTCAGCAGGACTTTTAGGAAGCACTGCCGTTACTGCTGCCTATCAGCAGCGGGGCAAAATGTCCAAGCTTTTTAAAATTGATCAACATATTTTTAAAAATTATCAAACCTTTCAATTACCTTGAGATCGAGATCGGGATTTCGATAGCAATTACCACCATCCTCCATTTCTAGGAGAATACAGCACCCATGCCCCATTAAACTCTGTTAAAAGGGATAATTAGCTGGAGACTGACAGTAACTTAACCATTCATTTATCAGAAGGGATAAAGCCAACCTGAAACACGTTAATGTGAGGGTCTTAAAACTGGTATTATTCTGTGCTGTTGTGCAACAAACGTATCGCTAGCGGAAGGGATGCGGACCACGGCGTTAATTGGGATTGCTGGGGTGTAAATAATGTTTTGCTTCATAAAGTCTGGCTAGGGCGAACAAATTATTTAGCTCTCATACTACAGCTGAATTAAGAGCTCAAACGTATAAAAGGGTGTATCTAAGAATCGATAGTGGATCACCGAAACATTTAATCACTGCTTTACTAATCTCCCTGCACTATCTGAACTCAAACCAACTCCTCACACTAAAATCAATGGCACTAATATACTCATTAACGAAGGCTCTTTCAGAGGAGTGAAGCCATCAGAGTTTGAAAAACTAACTGGGAGCAGAGAAGCTGAAAGCTGAGACTAGCGCATGGGCTTGTGCTCCAAGGTTTCCTGGGAGGGAGCAAGAAACCCTCTAAAAATTCCCTTAGAGGAATTTCCACTGCAATCTTCTACTGAGGGTAAGAGGCTGTGACTACATGTATAACAGCACATCCCTGAGAGGGGACATCTGATGGGGGCACTGAGCCAAGACCCATGGATCTACAGCCACAGCTCCTCTCCAGGGTGGGAATCGAGAGCTGGTTTCAACACTCAGCGCTGCCCACACTGGGGATTTCTGCACGCGCAAAGTGTCTTTGTTTCCCAGTTCTGGTTCTGCTACCTCACATCGCTCTGTATCTCACGAGGCAGACGTTTCCCATCAGCCTGGGGGGTATGCAAGCCCTTTTGGGGCAGCTGCTGCCTTCGCATCCCACATCACCTCTTATTTATACTCTTCACCAGCAGCTGAAGAGTTCGCCACATCCTCCAGCCAGGCTTCCCTGCGTGACTCTCTCAGCTCTGACCCGCACATCTGACACTCCTGTCCTGAGATTCGTTTCTCCTAAGTCTGTCAGTTTGGCTGTGATAGCTTCTGCTCACCATCTACAGGCTCCAGACAGTCTCTCCCCAAAGGATATTCTGAAAGACATTGAATTTCTGACCAGGGTTTCATCAGGCTGCCTGGAAAAAGATGTTGCTCAAAACTATTCAAAGACAGCATTTTCTCCTTTTTTATGCAATTATTGAATAAATATCAGAATGCAAAATTGCCCCTGGGATTGGAAAATGGAATTAAATCTTCCAACAAACATGAGAAAATGGATACTGATGTCTCTATTAGCAACTAAATGTTTCATGCTTAGAAACTGGTAATCTAACACCCCTCCAGGGAATTCAGAATGGTGAGAAAAAATGGTCTAAGACAGCATTAGAAAGAAAAAGCAATATGCATACATTCAAGTGAGACACAAACTGGATGCGGGGTGGGCAGGAAGGCGTCCTTGTGTGGGTCCCACCTCGGTGCATTCGCAGGCAGTTCAGGAGGTCGTTAGTGGAAAGCAACGGCCCAGATCCTCTGCGGTTCCCAGCCGCGCTGAGTCCAGCATAATCGGGCACGGGAGGTCCGCCCCACGCGGGGTGCATCCTCCAAGCCGCTGGTGTGGCCACAAAGCTGTATCGACCCCTGCAAGCGGCAAGAAGGGCAGAGCCGGGACGGGTGGCGTGGCTGAGCTTCTTCTGCAAGCACCAAGCTCCAGCCTGTCCCACAGGGCTCACGGACAGAGCAGTCCAGACCAGCTTTGACGGCACTGGTTTACACCAGCTGGGCAAACTGGTGGTCCAGCACCGCATATGACACAATGGTGGAACACCCCATTTCACCCGAGCGATACAAGAACTGTCCCAACACACAGAGGAACATCTGTTAGGGACATGGCTTAGTGGTGGACTTGGTAATGTTAATAGTTGGACTCGATGATCATAAAGGTCTTTTCCAACCTAAATGATTCTATGATCTCCAGCATGCTGCATTCCTAAAGGACACGGGATTTTCCCTGGGCTCCCTGCTCAAGCCACAAGCTGGGAAACAACCAACTCCAGGCGTAACAGCCCAAGTCCTGAAAACAGGGTCATCAACCAAGTTACATCCTGCAGTCCAGAAGAAGGAGCACCGTTTGGCACGGGGTGAAGTACGGGTGTGCAACCACACTTGGGGGCTGTTAAGGTTCAGCATAAGCAAAACGTTGGCACTGCAAATCTGGTGTGTGTTCCCGGCTTTGTTTTGCTGTAACACCATTCTAAGGAGGAACCACCTGGCCAAAGCTCCCCTTTGAATTTACTGTTCAGAAGAATCAGCAAATGGTGTCCCAGTTGCACGGGTCATTTGCACACCTCAAATGGTACAATTCTCAAAGACAATATACAACCTAAAAGCACTCATACACAGCCTACAAGATGCCCACCAGCCTGCCTTCCCTTCCCCTCCTCCTCCCAAGAGCACCGCTCATTTAAAACGGCTTACCCCGTTCTCTTCTATTCTGCTTTTAATGGCTTTTGAACTTCAAAGAGAGGGGAGAAAACCCTATCGCTTCACCATGCAGCTAAATACTATACAGCCACATTACTGAAGAACACCGACAAAATATGTTGCTAAAATAAACTCCCGTTTGAACTGTTCTTATAACATTTTTCAGAGAGCTCAGAACACGCTGCCCTTCTTCCCACACAGCACTGAAGCACCTACTTCACTTTAACCAGGTACACTCTCTTCTTGGAGTCGAAAGGACTAATCCTGTGCTTAAAATTATGCATTTGCCTGAAGTACCTAGTTGAATCCGAGCTTTTGTATCTAGAAGTCGCACGGTATAAACTGGAAACATTATTCCTGGATGAACGTTATACACAGGCTGGCAGATCTATTCCAAAGTTATCTAAGAAATCAAACTATTTACCGTTAATAGAACATGTTCAACTCCAGCAAACCGCTTTGAAAATCTGCAATAAAAGCATGCATAATGTACTATATATGAATATGGATACCACACACACCCTATGTGCATGCTTCATGTATACAAAACAGCAGAGCAGAAATGCTCTAAACATAAATTGAGAATCTATGAGATAAGATTTTAATTGTGGTTTTAGTAACAGCAAACTGCTGGAGCTACCTGCTTATTATTAGTCTTGAAAAGCAGCATGAAAATAATATTTTAACCTTTCATCTGTAACATGGTCTCTGCTAATAAAATTATCCCCGAGTCATCCAAGCACATAGCTGGTGTCAACTACTTAATATGCTGAATAAATTAAATGCCACTTACATATAGCAAAGAAATACCCAGCTAATTTCATGCACTTTCATGCCAGTCCTCGTGCTGGCACAGCAACACAACAAACACGGTTGAGCCCTGTGTCTCCTCTTCAAATCCTGCCCTTCTGCAAGAAAATCATCCCATCCACTGCTCCACTAAGCCACCCCTTTGCAAGGCCACCGTCACTCTGCCCATCGCGTTGGGAGTGCTGAAACGAGCTCCGTCACACGTACTGGGTCTCTGCAATTGCAAAACACCGGGCATTTATTATACTAGAGGGAGACCAGGTCCCACTGACAACGCTTGAAGGGTTGTGGAAAGACAGTTAACAGAGATTTGGGAAGAGTGCGGGACCTGGCACACTTATCTATCGTTAGCCAAACCACGCTAATAATCTTTCCACAGCAAAAGTCACCGTGATGAGACAAACACCCTTATCTCCATTTCAATGCAGCTTCGTGCCTCCTGCTACCAGAAACGAACTCACTGGTACCTTATCTGACTTGCTGTTGGTGAACAGCCCATGGAAGTCAACAGAAAGACTCTTGATAACTGATTTATTTCCATCAGTTATTAAAATTCCCAGTGTTCCCAATCAAATACAGGGAATGCCAGGAGGGACTCTTCCCAAAAGACCACACTTTCTCCTCCTACTTAGTGACATAGGAGCAATAATCAATATAAAGAACATACAAACAGAGAGATATGAAAAAAAATGTAACGTGTTGGACATCAAAAAACTTATCTGCCAAAAGTGTCTTTCGCTACCTGCAGAATAAGGCTCCTGCTTCTCGCTGTGAATGAACTCTTTTCGTTCGTATTTGGCTCTGATCCACTGTTCCCGCAGCAGTCTGGGAAAAAAAAATTACAGAGAAAAGAAAACATGATCCAAGATACACTAAGGAAGAATCCAGAATCATTAATTCTTCAATCAAAATACGAGCGTGATTTAAAAGTCCTCCAAAATTGCATTGTACAGTCTGGAGTCAAGGGTTTCTTCTGTTTACTGTTGGACAACAATAGATCATTTCCTTGTACATCCAATTTTATTGGAAACTTATGTAATAAAGTTTATAGATTTAGCAGAATAGCCTGTTCCCACCCACCCAATCAGCATCTGTACAAAATTCCCTCAGCATATGAATGATTTTAAACCTAATTTCCTCAGACTATATTCTTCAGTAAATGGGATCAGTAAATGAAAAAGCCAACAAACTGCATACAAAAGAAAAATCTTTGCCCTGAAGCTATCAATATGAAAGCAGAAATTAGGTATGCCTGGTGCGATGCATGTACACGATGGCCTTTCAGCAGTCGAAGCTACAGAGATATTGTCTCCTTGTCGCACATGGACAGCTATTAAAAAAAATTGTGATGCGTCAGGTTAAAATTATACTTGTAACAACAAGGGGAAGCCCAGCCCAAGGATGGGTGAAACTCGTGACTCGGTGAACACGAAGCTTGCTGCAGGGTGTCACACACCTCCCAAACAGGGAACAACAGCAATTCAAGCGAGAGGTGACCTCTTCAAAATGAAAGGGACATTGGACGGTCATATCCCAGGCCCTAGCCAACCTCTTGGAAGGAACTGGGGTGTGAAAAGTGAAAAAGCCTCAAAGACCAGGAGAACGTGGCTGGGTAAGGATGCAAGGGCTGAGCCCTGTGGAACACAGGACCTAAACACCGGAGGGTGGTGAGAACCCACCTGGCAGAGCTCTTCCGAACTCATAGCCTGTACTGCTAAGTCTAAGAAAGAAATCCAAGGTGCGTGGCAGGAAACGTGCCTATTACGAAGTCCTTTACTTTTCACATTGAAGGTGATACCAACGATTTATAGACCAAGACCTTAACTTCCAAAAAGGAAAAAATACCCCAAAGATTATAAATACTTTTTTGCTATTTTATTTTAGCATGAGTTCTGGAACTAATGAAGTAGTTCAGATGTAGAATAAGCTAGAAATTACTTCAAACCATTTTTAACTGCACTTAGTTCTTAATTGCCCTAGAACCTTAAATAGCCCAAGCAGGCAGAAGTCACACGCAGAAATAAAGACATGTGTCATCCCAGCTTCACAGCAGACGTTTTGAAGCGGCCTACACTGATCACAGTAAAAGATCTCCCAGCATTGGGCGTGCTCTGTAAAACCCATCACACTTCAACACATCAACTTCTCCGGCAATGAAAACTGTTGATATGCCTAAGTACCTTTTCTTTTTTGCTGACAATACAAATTCAATGCTATCTTTTCAGCAGACACATTCCAGAAATGCTCGAAGATGATAAGTGCACTAACATTGCTTACAAAAATTCATCTGCAGATACAGCAAACACATTCATCAAATCTGCAAGACACTATTCTAATGACAACTGTGGCTATAATTGGTTTCCTGGCAGTAAAGGAGGAAATAATTACGTATATTTTGTCCCACCCATTGTTTTGCCTCCTTGGTTGGGGTGCCAGCCCTCTCCCACATGGCTCAGGGAGCACCATCGCTTCCTTGCACCCAAAACTCAACTGTGAGTTTCTGCTGTAACAGAAATAATGCACCAACTCTGCCTTTCCCCCTTCTGTTCCTGTTTTCATGACTGATCTTTAGTTGTTACACACACATCTGCAAGTTTGACTGTGAACTCCGAGGATGAACACCCATCTCCCTTCTGCTGTCACCCTGTGGTACGCTCTGGTTTGGGTACAACCCCTCTTCAGTTCATCTCCGGAGGTTCAGATCAGTTTGTAGAAGTGTGCGAGGGGGCTCTTCTAGGTTGAGCAGGATGCTCTTTCTGGATCCAATATCCACAACATGGCAGCCTGCAAACGTAGGAGACTGATGACCCAAAGGTAATACTTAATTGCCTGTTTCTATACTTCTGCCACTCATCAACAAAGCTACCAAAATTTAATCATAGAATCAACACAAATGCTTGAATTTGTTACCCTTCTTGCAATTTTTCCAGCCCGGCTGCTGCAGACAGCTTGTTATCACCGTAGCCAAACTTGGACCATTTCAACAAGATGATTAGGGATTTAACTAGAAGGAAGCAAATTCACACCACCCTCGGCTCCAGCTGACTTCAGTGGATTCAGCAGGCGCTGCAGCTGTTCTGAGTCTCTGAAAGTCAGCCTTCCAGTACGAATGCTTAAATACAGTATAAATTAAGGTTCATGTGCAGCAGTGGGAAAACACTCTTGCTGTATAATGCAAATACTACAACAGATACACTCTGCTGGTCTCATGCCTTAGGGAACACCGCTCTGCAGTGACTTATTTCCCATGACGCTGTCAACAGCGGTGGTTCAATATCACCACAGCTTTTGTGCAAGAGAGCGCAAACTGGGCAGCTGGGAGGCACCTCACCCAAAGGGCTATCCTGAGAAGCTGTAAAATGCTCTCCATGACCTCTCCCAACATTTGGGCCAGAACACGAGTGGCTCCGATGGCAATTCCCACAGCAGACAGGACTCCAGCCGTGCCGTTTTCCTAGCTCACAGCAAGCACTTTCTGACAGCTCACATGCTCTTCCCTTTTCCTTATCATCACAAACCCAGCCTCTTTCAGAAACAATTTCCCAAAAACCAAGATACACCAAGAGCAGGCCACCACTAGGACCACTCAGCACGAGGCCAGTAGCTGCAGCTTCTGCTCCAGTGGTTATTTATAGAAAGCAGAAAAACTCCAGCAAAAGAAACTGAAACAAAAACCCAACAAGGATGGCGAGGAGCCTGGCATCTCCCTTCAACTCAACAGAGAATTTGAGCAGGGACTTGACCATGCTCACTCTTCTGGACTGGAGGCAATCCTGCCATAAAAAGCTGCTTTTGAGTCTGGTGTTAAACCCTAGTTTCACTGGCACAGCTTGGATGAATTTAAACAGGAGCAGGAATTTGTCCCAATATCTCTGGGATCCGAGAGCAACTGGAGGGCGGGGACCATCCTGAGGTCCCTCAAGCCACACAGTCTTCTCCACCATTTTCAGTGGACTTCAGCCCTGATCTCCATTTCACTTTAAGTATGCCTTCAGGGGCCTTTTAAACATCTGTTGCTGTGTTTTACTTGAAATGTATTTTTCCTGAGGTGAATATGTATGTAAATAACCGTGGGCGGACATCACATGCTGAATACTGGACTCTCCATCCAAACCCCGCCTTTGATTTTGACAGGAGTTCTGTGAACAGAAAGGACTGTAGCAACAGACTCGTGGCATTTTACTGCATTTCTGGTGATGGGATAACGTAGCAAATGTGCCGTTTGTGTTTGTTAGAGAAATATAAATGCATCATTCCTAAACTGCAGAGATGCACAAGCTTTTGGGATGAACTCCAAAAGCTTTAACAGCCCACCTAAAGTCTGGCAGGCTGCTGGTTACAGGGAATGTGTCATTTTTTTTGGCAATTAGAACAGAAAGGTCTTTGTAATTATCAAGATAAAAACCTGGGAGCAAACAAAAAAACCCACACCACCAAAAAGTAAAGCCCTAAGGAAAAACCACATTTCCAACAGAATAAGGGAAAATTCATCCCCAAAATGGAACAGAACTGGGCTGCACTGGGGAGGCGGCAGGTCCAGAGGCCAACAAAGCACCGCCAACGCCAAGAGTTCAAAATCTCATTTTAGGTAGTTGTTCGCTTGCCTGGCCACCCACCTGAAAACAAGTGCTCTCTGTCAAAGGGCCAGCAAGGAAGGTTCAGAAGCAGCCAGAGGAGCAGTTTCATCTTGGTCCCACATACTCAAAGCCTTTCGTTCACAGCAAAAAAACACCACAGGAAAAGCTGTTCAAGAAGTTTAATATCAAATTGTGGCTGTGTGGCTTCATTGCGCTCTACGGAGGTGCTGGTCAGCCAAATTTATAGTCTCCTATTTACTGTTACCCAAGACCCTCAGCTGGGCTGGCTTTCCTAGGACGCACTATGGTGCATGCACCACAGAGGCTGCGTGACTGTTATGGCTTTTTGGAGACATACAACAGACAAGAAGCCCCAGCCAGAGGTGAAAGCAGCCCAAAAAACATCAAACACCATCTACTACCACCCTCTAATTGCATCTTTGTGAGCCACCATCAAGTCCAACAAAGACAAAAGAAATGAATGTCATCCAGGAACACCATTTCCAAAACCCAAATTTGTAGTTTCTGGAATTTGTCAGAGGTTTTTCCAGCAAAAAACAATCTGCTTTCCACAGGCAGCTCTGTGGACGCAGCTACGCCAAGTTTCTGTCAAACAACTGTTTTAATGAAATTTTAAGTCCGAGTCCAAATTTTTGCTTATACTGCAAGGAGAGCCACTGCAGCGTAGAGTAAAAGCCTGCCTAGCTTCACAACCCGCCTCCACATTTTTTCCTATCTGGTAAGCCCTTGCTGTGAGGACTTGCTTTTAAATGGCTTTATGGAGGCATGAGACAGCTGTGGGGCTTCTTCCAGGCGCTCTGTGCGTCGTCTCAGCTTGAAGAACCCCAGGAGTGATCTGCCACCCACCCCCCAAGACCAGTGGCCAACAGCAAGCTTCTGGAGGAGAGCTAGAAGACGGGGGGTTTGGCTATCGAGGCATAAAAATCTTGCATTATGGATTTGAAGAAGTTAAAGCTGAATTTGAGTATGCAAAATCATAACATGCTTAATTAAAATGCTAACTGGTTCCTTTTTTGTTTGGTTGTTTTACACGCACGGTCCAGTTCACCACAACGCTATTTTTCAGAATGGTTAAACACAGATTAAAAACATGTAGGAAACAGCCTCTGTCGGTACTATCTTAACCTTGCAGCAATTTCCTTTGGAAATTAAAGGAATCGATATGAATTAACATGCTTACGAGCTAACAACAAAGAGAAAATGAACGACAAGCGGAGAAGACCCCGTGGCCGGTTCGGACTGAAGAAGCGGGCAGATCTCAGGCACTCGGCTGATGGCAGGGCGATGCTCAGGCAGAGACTTGCTGAGACCGAGTGCCCAATTTGAGCCACCACAGGAGGCTCCACTACTTGGGAACTGATGAGGAGCCATTCCAAGAGGCCACACTGCAGCACCTCCAGCTTTACACCCAAGACATCAGGCACTTTTGCAAGCCACAGATGTAAAATCTGAAGACCCTTATTAATAAATAGGGGCTGGAGCAAAACACTCAACTTTACCCCTCTGGACATTAAGCATTAAAGAAGTTTATAGATAAGGTACCAGCAAAAGAAGGAGGCAGAGGAAGAGGAGACCAGGTGAGAAGTTTGCATCGTTGACCATCATTACGCCCCATGCATGGGAGGGGGCCAGACTGACCTTCGGACACCAGACTGAGGTGGTGGGCTCGGTAGCTCCTCTACCAAACGAGCCAAACTTTGAGTGATAAAGTAAGAAAAAAAAATCCAGGTATTTACTAGGCAATTTCCTCTCTGCACATTTTAACTGTACTGTAATACAAGCCACTTCTGCTAATAACTGTTCTTCTTCAGATGACTGTATAGATGACTTCTCAATATGTGAGCCTTACTGGGATACATCCTCTCTCTGACTGACATCTCATCGCTTTCCAGATAAGACAACCACCCAGTACAACTCATGCCATTTCATTCTGCCCCATTTTTCCTACCAAGGTACTCAAATGTACTGGCAGTCCGGATATTTAAGTGTTCTGCATAAGGAGCAGATGTAGCTCCCACTTACCCAAGCACAGAGAGAGGAGCAGAGCAATGCACTGCAGCTCAGATGCAGTTCCGCAGAACGATGCTGTGTGTTCCCAAATCAAGCCAAAAGGCAACAGAAACTGCCATCAAGTATTGGGCAGGGACATGGATGTATTTTCAGTACTGCAAAAGCCCAGTAAGCGCTTGTCTCCATCTTCTTCCACCAATTTTCAGCCAAGCCTATGACTGAACAAAGCCTTTCTTTTGCTTTTACTCAAAAATGATGCTACCCCTGTTGCTCACTGGTGACTCAAAACTCAACCCTGTGCTTGCAGTGTATCTGCCCCAGAAAAGGCTTTTTTACAGCTCTCAGTCTGCTGCCATGGTGTACAAAGCTGGGCCGTGACCACTCGTGAACATCCAAAGAGGGGTTTTGTGGTTTAAGTTCCTCACCCAAGGCTCTTTGGGCCAACGCTGCGGTGGCGTAGGAACATCCCGGAGTCTGGGATTCATTTCAGCCTCAGGGACTCCCCAGCGGTACAGAAGTTGGCTGCTCTGCTCCTCACTGCTCCTGATGCGTGGGCCAAGTTACTGGCAGAAACAAGATGAGAGGAGAGGACAGAAGGGGATTTTTTTTATTTTAGGGTGGGTGGGTTTTTTGCCTATGCACAGCTGGTAAATTTTCCCTGGGTAATTCCAGAGCACCCCTCCAACTTCTCTAACCTTCGCCAAGTGTCTGACAGAGCCAGGAAGCCACAATGGGGTTTCTGCAGGATGCAGAAGCCAGATGCAGCAGGCAAACACCACGTATTTCCCAAGGAGTCAAACACAACATCGTAGGCAAGAAGAAAAAAGGACAACCTGGCACTGCAGCACTTCTTCCCTCTTGCTCTGAACTTTGCAGTTCTTCAAGCAACCAAAGTAGAGGGATTGCAGAAGTAGCATTATAAAATAAAGAAGCTTCAAATGAACAAACAGCCTGTCCTTATTACAGCTCGTACGTTAGCGTCCTGCCGCGCCAAGTCCGAGGGCAGCTCCCACAAAGCCTGCCCAGCCGCTGCTGCCGGCCAGCACGGGTTGTCGTAATTAGAAGCATCTAAACCTCTTGATGCTGCAGAATGTGGGTCGGCACAGAACGGCACGGCGCCAGCGCTGGATGGAGGTGTCATCCATCGCGATGTTCCCAGCTTACAGCCCTGGGTAACAACCACTCATGCTATTGCAGTGACTGGACTGCAGCGAGGTGGGAAGAAAGCTAAATATATCCCCCTTTAAGAAGCAACACTCCCCTGCTCTTGTTTAGCATGCATCTGTTCAAAGGCATAGAGAGCCTCTAACTAGAGGAAGAAAAATACAACCTGGCACACCATCCTCAAAACATTCCCAACATGCAACGTACCCACAGCTGCTTATACTGCAGCAGTGTCAGAAGGAGATCTGTTACTGCAGGTGGTCGCATCTATCCCAAGGCACCCTGCTGCTATTGCAGAGACCCAGCAGCGCTGGTCCGGAGAACACCTCCATGAGCAGAGCTCCAGGCTCAGCTCAGAAATCAGGGCATCCAGGCTGAAAATTGTCCCAGTGCAAAATACGCGCAAGTTGGGAGGACAAAAAGGGCCAGAAATCGGTCTTCCAGGCGCTTGCGGGAAGACTAGCCTTGCCTCATCCTCCCAATCAATCCATAAATAAATAATAAAAAAGAAACAACAACAACCAAAAAAAAAAAAACCACCCCTTAACCCTCCTGCTCCTGTTTCTCATAGGTTATAAGCCCAGCAACCTGCCTCTCCATCAGGAATCGGGAAGGGCTATGGACAGAGCAGCCGCCCCAGCGCCAGCACAGTCCCCGTGCGCTCGCAGACGGCTTTGACAGGGCTGCGGCTGGAGCTGAGCCACGGCTCGCAAAGCTCCCCAGAGTGCGACTGCACCGCAGGACGGAGGAAGAAAAATATTGTGTCGGCAAAGCCTGAGCTGCGCTATCAAAGGAAGCCAAACCAACCGAGCACAGACCCAGCCGCAGACTTTTCTGCCAGCCCAGCAGCAGAAGGAATGAAAATGCTTGTGGTCTCTAAGCTGCCTGAGCTGCAGGGCAAGCTTTCGTTATCTCTCACCCTGACCCATACAAGGACAGTCGGATACAATTTGCACGCAGATCTCAGGACACCGAAAACTGCAGAGGGACCTGCCCCGCTTCCAGCCAGGCTCTCCCAGCACGAGCTCTGCATCCCCTCGGAAAAGAGCCAGGACTCTGCTCCTGAACAACTTGAATCTCAAATAGGGCCCTGCCCTGTAAGGACAAAACAGCAGCTAAGGCTGGAGTGCAACATCTAATTGAATTTAACTGAGACTTAAGAGTAAACAACATTAAATCACCTAGAATTGTGTTTCTCCTACCAATGACAACTCGGTGAAAAATCTCACTTCTCCATCCTTAAGACCACAAGTACATGCAAGTCTCAAAACGTCACAGCCGACTGCTGGGATTTTGGAGCTCAGCGATACAAACATGGTGCTGGATCCTCTCAGGACCACGACAGTTCACAAGAGCTGTCTGTTCACCAAGGACGGCATCCACCTCCCAGCTGCTGGCAGAGCCAGCAACTTCTCCTGCCACCTGGGTAGTGCGCAGAGCTTGGGGAACCCTTCTTCTTCCTTGTACCAAGGAGACGCTAAGGAGAAGGCAAAGGAAATAAGCACAAATAACACTCTGCCAAAAGATTTTTTTTGTTTCAACACAAGTCTGTGGAGAAGCAAGAGGGAAATTATCAGTGATTTTCCTTTTGTAGATGCACCATCTTAGGAAGTGCAATCTATTTACGCAGCAAGATGCAAGAAGCAATTGATGCACAGGGATAAGAAGGATGCTAGAGCCATCTGCGAGGAACACCACAGATCCCATGGGGACATTGAGACATGTATCATAAAACTCTGGCCACCAAATCCTGCAGTACCAAGACACATCTGTCCTTGGGCTGCCAGCTCTGCTGGTCAGCAGAGGCATGATTTCATGCACAGAGATGGATGGGTGAACGTTGATTCAAGAAAAGTAGGAAGCCTGGCCTGCGTTAAGTGGAGGAACAGCAGTCCTGTTGTCTGAGTGCAGACAGGCAGGAGCAGGCAGGTTTTGTCCTTGACTGTCACAAGGCAAGTCCCCTCCACCTCCTCCAGCCATCGGGTTTGAGGCATTACTTTTCCATAATGAGTCTTTACTAAATCACAGCCCTGATCTTTCAGATCCTCACCCACACAAGCACTTCTGAGTCCTCAGGAAACCCCACATGAAGCATCTTCCCCACCTTCCCTAAGCCAGGACTCGGGGGTGATGCTTGAAGACCAGTTCAAGGTGGGAAGAGAACCTGAAGGGTCCCAAACTCCCAACAAGGTCAAACATATGCAGGCCCTTCTGTCTCTCTGGGGAGAGACAGGGTTAAAAACAAAAAAAAAGTCACTTTGCTGAAGCTGTTTTTCTGAAATGAAGGAAAAAAAAAAACCAAAACCAAAACAAAGGTGCTGCCATGTTCAGCTGCATTTGCACCATCTCCTCCCCTGGACTGCGGGATTGCTCCAGTTGGGAGCACCTTCCCGGTGACTTCTCCTTGGGCTACCTCCCGTAACAGCAGAGGTATTCCAGAAATAGGAAAGATAAGAGGTTGGGGCTTTTTATCCTGGAGAAAAATAATCCTAGCAGATAATCACAACACACTTGGAACGTGCCCTTCCACAACACACGGTGGCTTTGCCAATCTTCAAATCACTTCTGTACTTGTAGGAACGGTGGAAGCCACTGCCAAAAGCCATTTTAGATCAAAACCAAGAACTGGGAACATCGCATAAATGGATGCTTTTTTTTTATTGTCAGGTCAGGCAGCGCCACTCACACCTGGGCCTTCCCAGTCGTAGCATTTGAGCATCATCAAGTAGGGGGTAAGGGATGCATCGCTGATACATTTCACAGGCACAACAGGTGCCCTCCCTTGTCTTTACTATAAAAGGCTTTTTCCATGACATAGGAAGACAATAACTCTTCTTAACAGCTATTACAAGAAGATTAAAAATACAGATAAAGTCACTTCAAGGATGAGCATAGGTACTCATGAACACTTTGGCACACCTTCAGTATGATTTCAGATTTGGGGAACAGAGCAGAGCCTTCCTACCCTAACACCTCACGCAGGGAGCCCTACAAACCCTTCCAGTACTTCTGTTTTGGGCACCTCTTATGATGCCCGAGTACATCATTTGGCTGCTCAGAGCCTTGCACACCATTTTCACACCACCGACCCACACCTCCCTCTTCAACTAGTGACACCCAGTTAAAGCAGCAATACTGGGAGGCATCTCGGGGACCAGTACTCACTGGTTTGCTAATACTAAAGTAGTGGCTCTGGAAATTATGCTCTCCAGACCCTCTGCAAAGACTGGTTTCACAAAGATACAAAACCCCCCCTGGTACTCTGCAGGATTGCAGCGAGCAAAAAACCAATTTCAGTTCATCATCTTGCTCCCTGGATGGTACAGCATATTCTGGCTGCTCAGCCCTCTTTGGTCTACAAAGTCCACGCCAGCTTACTCTACGCTGTATGGGAGACAATACCTTTTCACTTGCCTTCATGGAGGAGATTGTCATTTAGGCAAAAAAAGAAAATTCACCACCTTGGCACTAAAACTCAGCATTTTGCATTACAAGTAATCTAGCATCTCATATAGCAGATAAGCAAGTTCTGTTTTGATGCAGAAGGGTTGTTTGAAAAGGCAGAGGAAATCAATGGGTAGAAATTGGCATTTTTGTAGCCTTAGAAACTTGGAAGAGTCTGGGGAACAGACAAACTATTGACTTCTCTGCATCATCTCAAGTGTACTTGTTTAATAAGATCCCATACGTTGTATAAACTCTACCATATGCGTGCAGAAGAAAAAAGATTTTCAGGGCCTTTTATAAATGAAACCTCCTTTGTGGCTAAAAAAAAAAAAAGTATCATGCTAAAATTAAAATATTACAGCCACTGCAGCTGCACAAACTAATAAATGCTGTTTACCAGCAAAGGTATTTACTTACTGACAGTCAAGAAATGTTGGCTTGTAATAAAACGGTGGCATTTTAGATTCATATTTTGCTTTTGCTACATTGTTTCCATTCGAGGCCATAAACTGTAAAAAGAGAAAAAACACAAAGAATTTAAAAATGTTAACGATATTCTCCTTTGTCCTCTTTTGCTTCTACAGAGTAATAAAATTATTGGGATGGGGCCTCTGTTCACTCACTGAGGGTTTTCCCCAGGACTGTGCACAGAAGGGATGCTGCAAAGACTGTGCCTGCAAACCAGTGCTCAGAAATTAATATTGATTATTATTGCCAGGGCTCTCCCAGCTTAATACGATGCTGGGGACAGGTCCACATCGCAGTCACACACGCACAATCCCCACAGGAGCAGAAGGCAGCACATGGTGGCATTTCCCGCTGGGAATGAGATGGCTCCCAGGGAATCCAGCACAGAAATTAGGTAACCAGAGGCCAAAACCTGATGCCAACTTTAAGACCCCGTGTATTACAGCTCCAGCAAGGTAATAGTCTTCAACAATATGCCCGTTGCTTTGGATCACATCACTTGTTCCAAAAGGATAATTTCATTTTTGCAAAGCCATGCCAGCAACCTCAGAAAGGAGTTTGAAGTATTGAACAAATAAATAAATAAATAAAAATTCTATCTGCCCTGAGAGCCCTCCTTTCCTTCTGATCTCTTATACAAATGGCCAGTTGAGAACTCTGCAAACAAAACCATGTATTTCCCTATTCATAAATTCTATTTAATGAAAGTAATTTTGTAAGTGTAAAAAACCTACTCTTTTCCAGGTAGCCATCCTAAATATGTTTTGTCTTGTATCAAATGCCGAGCATACAAGCATAACAAGCAGCCAAGCTTTTTTCTCTTTTTTTGGATAAAGATCAATGACTGGTAGCGTTCTTCACGCCTTTAAAGACACCAATAGTCAAAGCAGATAGGTTTCCTAGGTAGGCTTGCCTTTAGCAACAGCACCCAAAACTAGGCAGGTATGTGCCATAAACAGAGAGGATTTGTACTGTGAGGGTTCAGTTCTTCAAGATGTGAGTTTAAGAGTCTTCACTGCTACGTGGAACAAAGCCAGAAATAGCGGAGCTGGGCAGGGGTGGTAGGCTAGAGATCTAGTCTACCGGCTAGGCTAGGCTAGAGGTAATGTAAAAAAACGGGAGAAGACAATTCATTTAAAATTAGTAATTTCTACACACTCTTGTTCATTGACATTTTTATAGGGCTGGGGGAAACCCTCACAACTTCAAGAAATGGCTATTCCATTTTTCAATCAGCATCATGGACCTCATTCCCACATTCAGGAAATATCTAGGTGTGTTTTCTGAAATCACATTTGTTGTGGCGTCTTTAGAAAGGACTCTGTTTTACAGCTTTGCTGGTAAAACGCAGCAACCCAAACTCACGTACCTCCACTTGAGCATCATCCCAGTCATCCAGACGGACCGACTTCACTTTGCTGACTTGGGGAATATTACGATGGATTCCTGAACAATTCAAGCAGATGAAGATCCCTAGGCTGTGGGATGCCCAGTCTGGGTCTGAAAGCAAGAAGGAAAGAGAGAATTGCACTGGACCAGTCGATCAGACTCGGCGCAGGAGAATGGAGACATGGGGCAGGACAACGCACGGCATGGCAGGGGAGTTCAGGAGTCAACAGGTCCGAGTTCCCTGATTTTAAAGACATCAAATAAATATACAAGAAACTAGAGATATGTGCTAGTTTATATTGATAGCAATACAAGTTAAACTAACAACAGATTTGCAATCTCAAGTGCAGCTGTTATTCATTAAAACCCAATATACAGACAATCGCATATGCCCAAGACCTCCAAAACGCTCCGCTCCACACTCGCAGCAAGAGAAAAGGTTAATGTCCCTCTTTCACCAGCAAATCCCACCTAAGCACTGCGTGGAGCAGAAATTGCACAATTAAAACAAACAGCTCAGGGAAACCGCTATGCTGCTCCCTTGCCTTGCTACGTTTTATTTTATTTCTTTTTTACAGTGGGAGTGCTCCACAGAGAGTCTTTCCTCCCACAGCTACGGCTGCCCAGCAGCACAGCCCTCCATGCCAGGAGGTTTCCAGCCCTTGCCTTAATGGAAAAATGCTGCCAGTGGCAGCTCTGTACTTTCTCTGAGCAAAACCACGCGCTGTTTACAGCCCAGAGCTGACGTCTCGCACAAAGCTCTTTAAACACAAGTCCCTCGCCTCCAAATTCCTCCTCGGGAGAGGCGCTGCCTGAAGCACGGAGAGAAGGAGAGGACCCGGAGGAGGGCAGGGGCTGGGGGCAGGACACATCCACCAGTGTCCCTAGTGCTGCCTCCCTAATAAAGCCGATACAGGGATCTTTGTTTGAACTCCGACTGGCAAATGTCAGCGCCCGCTATTCCAGCTGCGCCCCAGCAGAAAGAGCTTCCTTGCAAGTCACCAAGTCAGCCACTAAATCCTCCACCTCCTCCCAACGGAGGTCCCCTCGCCCCATCCTCCCCCAAACCCTCACCGGTGGGACCCCCACCACCACCCCACCGCATCGGGTTGTCAAGGGGTAAGGGCAAGTCTTCCCTTCTCGCAAACCGTCGTCATTTGTTTACTCCCCCACAGTAATTACACTAAACATTCGCTCCTCACAGCGCAGCAATTATTTATAAAAAAAGCAAGGGAATGTGCTTTCTCCTCCTTATACATATTTAATGGTCTGGCTATGGCAGCGCAGCGGGAGCAGGCTGGCGTGGGGCAACGAGGTCTGCTACCAGCCCCTGCCCGCGGGGACGGCCACCAGCCTCCCCCAGCACACCCCAGGGAAGACAAATTCGGTTCCCCAGAGGTGGTGGTGTTCAGATATAAACCTAAGAGCTAAATGGGCAGCCTCATCGGACGCGGCTGGGTGCCCACCCGGGAGAGGGGAGAAAATTCCCAAGCTGTTACGAGTCCCGTCAACCGCAGCTCCCTTGGCACAAGGCTGGGACCAGCAGCCGCAAATAAAGGTGGGGGTTTTGGGCGGTTTTTTTCCTGTTTCACATGGTCTCCCATCCTCATGCGAGGCCATGACAACCACAGCTCAGGCCTGGCAAATATCAAACCAGTCAAGTCGATCTAAGCGCACCACAGCAGCGACCGCGTGCTGCCCGCATCCAGCCCTGCCCGTGAGGACACGGGGTGCTCTGCCCCACCAGCCCCGACCCCCCCACCCTCACCCCACTCCAGGTGACTCAGATTCACGCTACACCCGAGGTCAGGCACCCCCACGTATTCCGATCGCAAAGATTGCTGCCAGTTATCGGGTTATAGGGTGGAAAGAATCAAGAATTTTGCACGCTCGCGCACATTTCAGTGCTTTAACTCCTCGTGTTGTCCTCTCCCATCTCCGAACACGTGGCCGTCATCAAAGCCTGGGACCTGCCAAACTTCCTACCGCAAAAATAGTCCAAGGTGCAGCACTGCTGGCCCAGGGTAGCCCAGGACCACGAGGCCAAACGATGCGAGTCGGGCAAGGTGAAAGCATCAGGGCATCTTGTTGAAAAACCCATCTCTGACTTCCACGCAGAGGACCAGGCACAAGGAAGGGCGAGAGGGTCCGGAGGACAGGGCGGCCACAGAGAAGTGGCAGCAGTGAGGAAGAGGAAGCCGTGGAAGTGAAGTCTGGAGTCGTGAGCTGATGTGGCCACCGGCTCCCTGCGCTTCAAGCCTTCCCGGTGTAATGGGATCCGAACAAAGCAGTGCCCGACTCAGGGAAATGGCTACCAAAGCATGCATGGGCCTCCACAGGTTTTATCAGAAGCCCCGACGCTTGTTTTGTGTTAACAGATTTATCTTAGGCATGCAGGTGGATTTCTTCATATTGCCTGCAGCTTCCTAGACTCAGGTTTCCAAAGTCCCCTTGGAGAAGTAACCCCTCCGCTGCCCGCACTGCTGTGTGCAACAGGACCAGGAGACATCACACCTTCCTCCAGCCAGGGATGAGGACACATTTGGTGGAGGAACATCCTGCAAGAAGAGCCTCAGGCTCAGACAGAGGAGACTCCAACTCCAGCGGACACTGAGCCAACTCATACCCAAGCCATCTCTTCTTGACGTGGGTAAACAGACCCTCAAGCAACAGGTTTCATTCACAACCGGGGCTTTCAAGCATTCTGCTCGCCCAAACAGTATCTTCTTTAGACAAGACTCTTAAAGATGCTTCCCCCCTCCTCCACACCATGTCAACCCATGTCTAATAAAGAAAGCAAAAGCTGGACTATATCATAGAATCACGTATGCAGGGTCACAGGTGCATGGTTTCCAGCAGATGACAGTACTTGAGAGGAGCACACAGAGATGATGGGGTCAGTGGGGACCCAACCCTTGGAAGGGATGCTCTCAACTTGTTCAATAAAACCACACCTGCTAGCTATCTCCTCCTGGTCACCTTCCTTTCAGTGTTTCCTCTCTTGCCTTGACCCAAGCTCCACATCCATCCAACACCAAGAGCATCCCACACAGCAAACTTTGAGGAGCACCGTGACGGAGCTGCACATTTCACTTGACTCACCAGACCTGATACTAGCAGCTTGCATTGCTGCCATATATTAATAGCAACTTCCTCTTCATTGCTCTTCTTGTTTTAAAAATGCATATCTCTTAAATTCAAAATCATGCGGCAAGGGTGGATGGAAGAGTTGTAGATGCGCAGCTGGTTGCGTGCTGCTTTCCTGTGACAGCCACAGCCCAGAACTACACAAATTTGGCAATCGGTTTTAGTGCCAAAAGCAATACCAGGCAGGAGGAGAGTTCAAAGGCCTCGGGCACTGAGTGACCCCCATCCAAAAAATTGCTTAGTAGCAAAATCCCCGAGAACCAACCCATCTACCAGGGGAAGTCTCTCTTAAATGTCACTGTTGTTATAATTTATTAGAGAGGTCTCATGGCACTTGCTCTCCTGGCTGAAGACATCTGACTGAGAAAACAAGCCAGCCCAGGCCTCTCCTGGACTTTAGCTGAGGGCCAAAAGGAGCTTCTAAGCATCATCTGAACAAGCCAGAAGGTTACGGACCCACGCGAGCCCCCGGGCTGGTGCAACCCTGCGACACCTCGTGCCACCACTCTGCCCGTGGACAAGGAGGAGGAGGGTGGAGAATTCACTGACTCCGTCTTCTGGAGGGCTCTGCCAACGCCACTACCCCTTCTCACCCGCTCCCTCTACTTGTGACACCATTTTTGAAGAAACCTAGCTATGAGACCACTACTCCCACACATCTTCTGCAGGAACTGGTGACAGATCCCCAGGCAGATGGCTGCCAGCCGGGGCGAGCACCCGCTTCTGCGGGGATGCTTTTCCAAAGCCCTTTTGTAAGGTTTGGGGCTGTCAGTGGCTTCGGCGCTCCCCCAGCACATCACAGTGCCTCTCTCTTCGTTTCTGCTCGCCAGCACAAACGATGTGAAAAATTCTCAGCTCAGGAACATGGCAGATAACGCCAGGGATCACCGACGTCGGCATAATCACAGACTCCAACCCTTCAGATGACTGCGCCATTGCTTCAAGATAAGACAATATCTTATCAAGCACGCAAATAAATTCACATAAGCATCTTCATATGAGACAAGTGAGTTTTGGGGCAGCACCGCTAGTTTAATGAACCAGTGACCCCAGGCTGTACGGCTGGCAAGCTGAGGTCTCCACAGCTAGGTGAAATCCACCTTGCTGCTAGACACTTCTACAGCTGGAACACGTTCTCCGTGCTGGACATTACTGGGGAGTTCAGTAATTTTATTTAAGCCATTTTATCTGGGCAAGGCCCAAAAAAAGTGCATTGAAATGGCAATCTATCATAATCTGGACCTTTAGGGCACTGCCCAAAAAAGATTTTTTTTTTTTTTTCCTAAGCCTCCAGAGTTTCAAGCAAACAGCAGTGAAGCTTAATGAAAACTCTCCAGCATGCCTAAGTTCCACACAAATTACTTTCTTCCATTATTTCAAGCCAAAAGGAATAAAGACTAACAAGGAGCAAGGGGAATATTAAATCAAATACAGTGTTGTAAGTGCAGAAAGTCTCTTACCGTGCAGCATCACTGCTCCAGAACAACTGATGTCAGCTCTATGCAGCTTTCACTGCTCAATGTGGCAGAGATTTCTGGTCACTTATAAACAGATTATAACAACTTTCAAAATAAAAACTTGATGCAACTTCATTTTAAAAATTAAATAAATAACCAAAGCTAAACTAAACTCAGGAGAAGGGTATTGGGGTGGTATTTTCCCATCTCCTTCATCTGAAAGGGAAGGCACAGCCAGAGATTACAGAAGCATCCAGAGCAAAACTAAAACACTTGGGCAACACAGCTAAATTCAGAAATTAACTTCCCCACCCAGCCTCTTTTGCCACCATGAGCCCCAGGAAAAGCCAGTGCAGAGAACAATGAATTCTGCAGCTTGAACCCAATGTTACTGAGCATAAGAACAGCCCACGGAGGGAAAAACTGGACCCAGAAAAATAATAAACAAAAGAAACAACATAAGACATAGGACATTTCATACAAACCAAAAGGAGAGTAGAGAAGATTGGAAGTGTGATGGCAGTGGAATTTTTTTTTTTTTAAAATAAATAATCAATATTTCCTGTATCCAGAATATAAAGATAGGGTTCCAGTTTGATAATTCCCTAGATGCATCAACCCAAGTAAAATCACGTGAAGTAGAGCAGTAGGAGGCTCAAAGCAGCCCCGCGGCAAGAGCAAGAACTCAAGAGTCTCAAAACTTACTCGGATGCCCCAACTCCACCTTTTGCCTTAAACTGCAATTATCACTACATACGGCACAGTATATTGCTGACCAAGGCAAATATCTGTGAGAACGTGGCCAAGGCACAGCAATACGCATCCTCCAGCACACAAACGATGGCCTGACCCTTAATTAGCTGCCTGGCTGCATCCCTGCTACACCAGCTGGGTGGGAGCCGGTGTTTTGTTGGGATGGAGATTCGACAGATTTTTCTGATCTCTCTCCCCTGTTTGAGGGGATAGAGACTAATTAGAGGGGAGAGGAGGACCTCTCAAGGTAGGCAAAGCCTTTTTTACCCTGCCCTAGAAAGATAACTCACGCCCTACGGTACAGGATATAATCACGGGGATTTTGGTGCAATCAACACAAGCAAAAAAGCCTTCTCTGCTTGCCACTCAGCTGCTGCTGATTCCCTAAATGCCCCAGCCAGGAGAACCTCGTGTTCGGCACTGAAGTTCTGTTGCTATTTACTTTGGGGAAGGATTAGGAGGTCAATAAACAGACCCTGGTCATGCATGTTTAAAAATAACAATAAAAGCCATTAAAACTGAAGCCAAACAGCCTCCCACCAACACTCCTCTCTAAGTAGGAAAATTTCTCAGTGAAGGCACTAAACTTGCCAAGGTCTTTTTATTCAGCTGGCAGGTCTCAGCAGCCCCCTCTGCTTGCTGTCTGCAGCCCACAACGGTGCTGGTCAGAAAACACCGTCACATTAAACCTCCTTTGTTTCAAAAAGTCCTGCTTATGTTCAGGGAGAAGGGCTGGCAAATTCCCGGGGGGGGGGGGAATTAAAAATAAAAATCACAATTTAAGTGAGAGGACAATGGAGGTGCGGGAACAAGTTTCCACTTTTAGCTTGCAAACGAAAAGCCCGTTTCACGCCATTAGAGCGGCAAAGCTCTGGAACAGCTTTCCAGTAGGAGGTAGTGGGGGCAAGAGAGAGAACTAGCTGCGAGGCAGAGCCCATCGCTCCAGGAGGGGCTGGGGAGATGTCAGTGCAGATGACAGGACCCCATGACTCTGTTGTCTTCCCGATCTGTGTTTTTAAGGACCGGTGGTTGGATAAGGGAAGGAAAGGGTTGAGATCAAATCCTTTCAGCGCCCTCCTTAATCCTGAGCGAATCAAGCAATCCCCGGCACTTGTGTGTTTCCCTCGAACCACCACCCTCACTTCAGGACATCAAGGGAATGGAAAAGCTTCACCTGCTTTAGAAATGAGAAGACGCTGGGCCTGCAGGAAAGGTGTTTACGACCACCTCAGCCACGCACCACCCACCCTGAGGCTTTTATATATTCTGTTATACCAAATCTGCTTGGCTTTGCAGCGCAAAGCTCCGATACCGGAGTCCCCTCCATCGTGAGCCTTTTGCTTTTCCTCCGCCCCCTGTCCCCCTCCGAGCCTCGGGCACAGAGGCCGATGTTACCCAGGGTCCACGTCCCAGTAATCCATCCCAAATAAGAGAGATGAAAGCGATAAAAACAAGCCACATAAACTGCTGCCAGAGGGTTTAAACTGCAGGATCGCTTTGATGGGATTTCCACTTCTGTCTTCAGAGCTTCACTGTCCTCCTACAATGTAAAATGATTCTCGCTCCATGGAAACACAAGCCTAAGTCATAGAAAAATGGAGTAAAGAGAGAAATACTCAAGGTCTTGTTATGCCCTGAGATAACCATCCGTCTCATGATGTGAGGAAAGATTGCCTGAGACAAAGAATCATTTAGGGGAGGGAAAAAAAAAAAAAAAAAAGAAAGGCTGAAATGCCACATTAGTCTTGAAGAAAAAAAGATTATTCTAATACATGGAGAGCCATTACACACCAGCAATTCAGGGAGATTGCTCAGTTTGCACTTAAGACCACATTTACCATGCTGTCTTCACTGTGAAAGCACATCTTTAAACCCACCAAAACAAACACTCTGCAAACCAACATCTAGGACCCTGACTCCAACACAGAAGTATGTAATGACAGGGGAACCAATACCCCAGATAACGACTTTGTTACAGGGGCTCCTACCCCAGAATTCAGTCTTAAAGATGTAGCTAATGCAATCTCATTATTCATTATGGATGGATGACAGTTTTGCAACTGAAACATTTTTTATTCAAAACAGCCTTTCATTGCAAATTAAGGTTTTGTAGAGATACAATTAATAAAAACTTAACTAGAAACTTAAAAAAAAAAAAAACCAACAACCTGCAAGTGAAAAATGTAACCTCTCAGGTATTTTTCCACTCTGATTTTCCACTTCTGCTTTAGCATCCTTTCTGCATTCCCAGCCGTCGTGGCCAGGGCCATTGTAAGCTTGTTCTCCCTACCTGAAACATGCCCTCAAAATCCGGGAGGAGTGTTTGAAAGCTCTGCTTTTGCACAGGAGGTTTTTTCCTGCCAGACACGCACGCCAGTCCTGGGGAAGACACAGATCTGACCTTCCTGAGCATCACATTCAATACCACATTCCAGCCAGCTGCAAGCATACATATCCTGTGGACAAACCAGGGGAACACATGCCTCGAACATAGCAGCCTTGCTTGCAGGACTTGGCCACTTAAATAATCCTCAGTCACGATTAAGTGGCAAATTCTGGCCCAGACCCGGGCAATCAGCAGGTTTTGCCTAGATCTCCCCAAGGAGATGTGATGACCCTGCAGGGGATGAAGTTACTTACACAGCCTAGGAGGAAAAGCACTGCCTCCCCTGATGTTCCCTGTCCATCCCGAGGCTTTGATTTTTTGCATGGTCACAGCCTAGCCACAATGATGCCAAGCTTTCTTTTTCTTTTTTTTTTTTATTTCCCTCCTTTGCATCAGGAACCCAGGCTTTTGTTACATGAGTATGTAATACCTGGGACGAGCTGTTACTTCAGGGCTATGGCTACTGAGCCTCACTCAAATGCCAAAATAGCAGGGAAGGAAAAAAAAAAACCAAAACCAACTTTCACTGACTGGCTGATTTGTAAAACAAATATTTGAAGAGCAAAAGGTAACCCAGCTGGCTTCCAAATACAGAAATTAAAGTGACTAACAGAGAATTTTTCCCTGTTACATTTCTGACCCAACCTATTCTTTGTTATCAGCATCCCTGAGCTAAATGGCTACCTCTTATCATAGATCCTGTATTAACTAGGGATTTCAGGGAAAGAAACACGCCCACCTGAGAAGCAGCAATAATAAATCAGAGAACTTGACCTTTTGCTTCCCCCCCAGCTGTACCAGTTCAGCACTATGACAATACACACATGTGGGAAAGCACAAGCACACCTTGCTTTCCTCCTCTCCTGGTCATTCCCCCACCCTTCCTCTTCTTTCATTCCCACTTTATTTTCTCCGCTTTGGTACTTTTCCAGTGTCTAGCTGCCCACCCAGTTCCAGCTCTCACCTTTATCTTTCTGGGCATCCCACTTCTCAGCAAAGAACATACTTGCACCCCATTCCAAAGGCTCTCTGGACACCTGTCCCGCATTATCTCATACCCAGAAGGACCTGGCCTGCCACACCTGCCCAGGATGAACAACAGAATTCAACCTGAATATTTTATATATTACCTACAGACACAAGTTAAATAACTTATGCCAAGTAGTCCAGAGCACCTCAAGTTTATTGTCACTCCCAGGCAGATGAGCACATTACAGCAACCACGAGCAGCTCTCGTTTGCTCAAGGAACTGAAGTACAGCGATCACTAAAAAAATTGGGTTGACAAACTGAGATCCAATCCCAGGGAAGTAATGCCGTGACAGTTCAGAAGAGAGGCTGAACGGTATTAATATAGCACATCTTGTGTTACAAAAGACACTGGCCCAAATTCTCCCCTCCGAGTTTCAGATTCACTAACACATCTCTGCATGCAAACGTCACCAAAAGCAAAATACGGTTTTGTTGTTTTACAAGCCCATTTGGAGCTTTTAACAACAACCCTCTTTCCCCGACGAGCTATTTTACTGACCTACAGCTTCATCCCCACCCTGCTGATGCTGAGAAACTTCCCATTTTGCAGAGGGGCTTTATATTACACACAGGGCAAGGGAGAATTACGCCATTGATCTGAATAGCCCAGGCTTGGAAAGCCCTCTCTGGGAAGGAATAATTTAGGCAGACACCTATTCGGCGAGCCCAAGCGGTGCTCAGCAAGATACCTCAAAGGTGGGTTGGTACAGTTAGACGGCAACACCAGCCAGCGGCTGGGTGGGAGCAGGCAGAGCAGCGCAGCGCTGCAAAGCGGTTCACACTATGCAGAAAGTTCTTTGTCCTTTCCAGCTGGGTACCGGGGGACACAACGCATCTGAAAGTGAACTGCAGTGTCCAGAGATGTAGATTAGGGACATAAAACCACTGGTACTGGTGTGAGCTGGGGGGTGGTGTCCAATAGGTCTTGAAATCCGAAATAAATCAATAGCCAGAAAAATAAGGTTCAGCTGAAGCATTGGGTTCTCTTTAACCTATAGAATGAGGGGCTGAAAAAGACATCCTTTCTCTGCACATCTTCAGAGCCATCCTGCCCAAGCTAGCATAAATCCAGGTGTTTCTACATGGTGTACGTGGTGATTTTTTTATTTTTTTTTTTTTAAACGGAAAGTTACTCGGTATGCAGTTCTCTAAGATTCTTTCTTCTCAACGGCAGGTCCCACCACACCACGCAGCCTCTGCTCAGCGAGAGCAAAGCCTTTCCCACGCTCACACCCTGACACCAACAATTCAGCCCCCAAAAGGGCGAGGAAGATGCCCCTAGCTCAGATTTTTCTCCCTTCAGCTCTACGGACATTTCAGCCCGGTGCACGGCTAAGGCAAGGCACCCACCCACGATCAAAGGTCGGTGGGCAGGATGCCCACGGCAACGCTTCTGGTTTCCCCCCCCCCCCATCTATTTGCTCACCGATAGGGCACCGACAAAAGCCAGGGGAGGACAAGCTCCCACCCTTGGGGGGGGACACACACAGAGCCCCCCCCGCCCCCCCAACCTCCAGCTCGCTACCGGCTTAAAGCCACCCGGGCTGCACTGCAGACCGCGGGGACCTGCCGGGGAATGACATCAGCGCTGCCACGGCCTGGCCCGGGAGAGATGGAGATGGAGATGGGGGGGTGACGATACCTCCACCGGGGCTGCTCCCCGGGTACCACCACCGCAGCGCATCCCCAGCCCTCCGCCCTGCCCCGCAGCATCCCTACCTGCATCCCCCCTTCCCCGGGGCGGGGGGTAAAGCAACCCCTCGGCGTAGCCCCTTACCATGCCGGGAGAGGACAGACAACCCCCCAAAGCCGCCCCCCCCCCCCCCCCCCCCACCTCCGTCCGCCCCCCCCCGACCCTCCCTGCCCCTTTCCCTTCTCACCCGGGGCTGCGCAGTCGGCGCACACCGCGTTCCCCGGCCGCTGGAGCAGCTCGGCCAGCGCTTTCCTGCTCCTCTCCTTCGCCATGGAGGCAGCGGCGGTGGTGGTGGTGGTGGTGGTGATGATGATGATGGTGGTGGTGCGGGGCGGTGCGGGGCTCCGCTGCCCTTAAACCAGTTTCATGGAGCGGGGCGGGGGGGGGGCGCTGGCGAGGCCGGGCTCCTCCATACGGCCCCTCCGCTCCGCCCGCTGCAAGGTGAACGGGTTTCGGTGGGGCCGAGCCCCCCCCCTCCCCCCCCCCCGCCCCCCTTACCGGGGAAGGATGAGCCGGGGAGGTTTTAAACCTGGAAACCCGGAGCCCGGAGCCGTCCGCCCGGTTACCGGAGCCGGTTCCGCCTTCCGCCGGGCCCGGAGGGGCGGAGAGGGGGGGGCTAGTGGCTTCCCTAAACCGCTCGCCCGCGACCTCCAGTGGCCACTTGTCGCCGGGACGCCCCGTCCCCGTTGTGGGGTTAGGGGGGGGGTCCCCGACCATCAGGGCATCCCTCCCACGGAACCCTCTCCGGGTCGTCTCCAGCCCCCGGGGCGCTCCCCATCGCCCAGCGGTCCCTTCCTAGGTTTAAACTGGGAGGACTGGGGAGGCGCCCTGGCCTCGCCGCCCGGTGAGGGTGAAGGTGGGGGTCGGGGGGGGGGCTTCGCCTCGGGGAGGTTGCGGTTTGCAGCACCCCGGCCTTCGTCGGATGGGGCCTTGGCGCTCAAAGCGCCTTGGTGGGTTCACGAGGAGCGCTTTCGGGGCGCCTCTTGAACGGTAGCATCTTTTCGGGGTCCTGGTAAACGTGTAACTGGTCCCCACCTGCACTCCGACACACTCCTCCTTCACCGCTGGCCTTCCAAGCACACATCGCCACCGCTTTCCACGGCTGCGTCTTGGCAGGACCGTCCCCCGAGCGTCTTCTTGTACTTTCCACCCCCCTCCATGGTATCAAGGGAGAATTGGGGGAGAAAAGACCCCCGGGGCAGGGTCACAGCTTCCCCACGTCATCGTGGCTGTGTTGCTGGGACCGAGGGCTCCAGCAGCTCATGCTTCTCCCGTCACCTCCGGGGCAAGGCTCCTGTCCTTGTTTTACCCCCTAAGGACTAGAAGGTGGCTCGGGGGGGGGGGTGGGGTGTGTGATGTGGGAAGCCTTTGGCCGAGGAGGGCTTCAGAGCCTTGTAGGCTGCTGCCCTAGCCCCTCCTGAAACCTTCCTCTCAGGTATGGGTCACAGGCATCTGCAACGCTGCTACGGCCTATTTGTAGCTCATACAGCTCTGTTTACAGAAACGTTTTTGGTTTTGCAAAGCAAGTTCCCCATTCAGATTGTCCATCTCCACTTCCTCCAACAAAGCAGAGCACCCTCCTGCAAAGCTCAGCGCACCCCGTTCGCGCTCCCCACGAGGTTCAGGGTGCGCACGAGCGTCTGCAGGAGGAGGGTGCCCATAGCTCCAGGAAAACTTCCACAACCAAATCACCATCTTGGTCCTGCAAGCATACAGACGGGAGCAGGTTCCAGGGAACGCTTTGTGGGAGAAAATACTGTACACCCCTTAAACACGGGCAGAGTCATGGCCTGGTACATTTACAGTGCCCCCCCTTGCCTGGAATACATTTTCCTAAGCGACCTTTGCATTTGCGCTGTCAGACAAACTGACTTTTGACTGGTTTCAACTGACGTCGGACTGTTCTTTGCTGACTCTATGCAGCGTTACACATCGTCCTGGCTTTGCTGGTTTTACACGCGTAGGCTGATGATGTCTGGAAACTCGTCCGCATGCTACCCAAAGGCGGAATCCCACACACGGGCCTTTTGTAGAGAATTTGAGCTGCTGCATCCAGACTCTCACCTTCTTCAACCTCCGAGTCACTAATACTACCTGGAGCAGAGCACTGACTTCTAACATCCACTGAGTAAAGCCAGCTCCAGCACAGTGCCTTAGCCCTAATCCTCGACAGCCATGCTATATTCAAGCTTGCCAGTGCTTACAGGATCAGAGCTTTACCTAAGCCCAAGCTAGGTTAGGTTTTCATTTGCGTTCCGGCTTTTCCAGAATATGCACTTGCTGAATTTGTCATGCCATAGCCAGGATGTTGCACATCATCATGAACTTATCGAAAGCAGGGGCTGGGAGGAGGGAGAGGGGTTGGCTTTAAAGTCTCTGTTTAGCTTTCCATTAAGATTTATTGATTCTCTTAATTTTTTGTTCTCCTGGTTGCTAGGCAATCCCTCTCTCTCCTCCGCGTGCTGGAAGCCAGGGCTGCAGACAGAAATTTATATCTTGTAATAAAATCAAATATAACAGAGCCTGTTGTCAATGATGAGAGAGGAGTGTTTCGTAAGGACAGGCGGAGCAGAAGAACAGGGCTGGCAAGGGTCGATCAACAGCGATCCTCAACATTTAAGTCCCATCACAATTACTCCAGACTTCGCATTGGGGAAAAACCAGCCCACGTGGGTGGAGGGGACGCAGAGAGGGAAGGAGAAAAGTTGGAACTAAATGAGCCAGAATTGAAGATAAACTTTTGTTCAGTGGAAAATCAAAGGCTTGATTCAATCTCACATACACAAAGGTCTCTCCAAAGTTTTACTCATGCTTTATCCAAGGTTAAGAGCCCGGGTGTTGCTCCGGTGTCGGTCAGCACAGCGTTGATCCAGGGCAGGCAGCGAGGCTCTCCTGATGGACACTGGCTCCTAAGGATTGTGATTCCTGGTGTAGAGCAGGGACAGCGTCACAGCTTACCATCCCGCAAGGGTAAAGGGCCGAGGTTGTCCCGGCAGGGCTGGCGGAGGCTCCCGGGAAGCTGACGGGCATCGCTGCTCAGGCTTGTCCAGGGCAGACTGTTCCCTCCTGCCTGTGCCCGCGGGAGCCGACACCTCGTCTGAGCTTTTCCCCACACTATGCCTGTGGGTACGCCCTGTCAGGGAACGTTTAATGAATTTGCTTCTACTTCTCGCAAAGTCTCTGGCCAAACTCTCTGGAGACTGGCTGTCGCTGTCAATACATCACCCTCATTCAGATGCTTTCTGTCTCTCGACTGCTAAGCGACTTGTTAAGTCTGATATAAATTTATATACATACGTATATAAATACTTACATATTTATGTGTAAAATGTGTTTGTTTGTAAACATGCACACTTTTAACTCAGTCTTTTCTAAATCGCAAGGTTGTTGCCTTAGAAACGGACGTTATTAATGCAATCTCCCGAGGTGCTAAGCACAGTGGCGGCAAGGGCAGCCTCTGGAAATGCCAGACGCTGAGGTCAGGGCAAAGGATGCTCAGAAATTCCTGGAAACCTTTTCGTCATCTCTGTGGTGACATCCTGAAAATGCACAGATGTAACTATACCTTTTCCTTGCCCCTCCATATTAGCTCCTTTCACCCCAGGACTGCCTTGTTTTGTTTTGTTACGAAAGACCCATTTACGCTGCTTTTTAGTTAATTTTGCAGCCCCAGCCCTGAAATGGCCAAATCAATGTCACAACCATGGAAGTAAAAGGGTGTCAACGCTTTATGTGACCCGGGAGCACATTCACAGTGTAACGTGGGGAAGCATTACAAATTCCTGTGTGAACAGCAAACCTTAACAGAAATATCAATAATTCATGCCACCGCAACTGCATTCAAGCAAAACTCTCCGGAGTAGTAGATACACCAGGCTGGATCCCTTTGGCTTCCTCAACATTATAGGGGAGGCAGCTTTCGCAGCTGGAGGTTTGTGCGAACAAGCCATAGCACTGGTCACCCGCACCCATGCTAAAGCAGCTAGTTTCCGCTGCAGTATGGTTTCCTGTTCAAAAGAAAAAAAGAAAAAGAAAAAAAAAAAAAAAAAGAAAGAAACTGAAATCCTAGAGGTTTTTCTTTAAAAAAAAAACAACCCCAAACCTCTTATTTTCTGAGTTATCCAGTTAAATCAAGAGTGGCTACAGCTGGGAGGGAGGAATGCCACAGAGCAGAGAGCTCAGACCAGGGCAATTAAAAACTCTTGAACTGAAAATCTGATACTGATGCCAACTTTCTCTGATTTTGAGAAAATTGCTTTATGGACCCTGTGGGATTTTTCTCCTGTAGAACAAGGAAAAGTACACGCACTGCATCTGCATGGTTAGGATGCATTGGTCAAGTTGAAGAGGATGATGCCACAGAAAATGATGCAAGGGTGCAGAAATAACAGACTGAAGTCCTACGTATGCAGAGCTGCTCTGCACCTGCACTGACCCTCAGAGAAAAAAAGGTGTTGTGCAACTCCAGAAGTGCCTCGCTGCGGGGTAAGTTGCAGATCAGGGTTTCATTACATTTGCATAGTGGTTAACTCTGTTGCAAAGCCCAGTGTTACCAGTGTGAAAAAAGGGGAGTCCTTTACTCCCATGATCTAATAGCTGAGCAAGTAACATCATGCAGACCAGACCACAGAGATCATCTGTAAGGGAGAAGACATGGGGAGAATAAGGACAAGAAGGGGGTGCAGAGCAAAGTCTCTCTGCTGATTGGTTTTAACACCATTTTTTTAGGCTTCTGCAACATCCTGGAGCTGGGAACTGCTCTCTCGTGGCCACGCCGCGGCAAAAAGGAAAGTAGCTCCAACCACTTTTCCGAGTCTGCTCATCATGTGCTCAGGACATCCTTTTAGTTTCTTTACCGCCTGCGCTCTGGCCAGGCTCGCTGCAGCAATGGGCTGGTTTGGGAATCGGTACACGGTTGCGGAGGCTGCTTAGTTGCTCTGACAGGGTGGTCGGGAGCCAAGAGACATCCCAGAGAGCAAAGGGGTAATTGATAGCTTGAGGATGTTGGATATTTGTACGTCTGCTCCACGGCACACAGGGAAATAATGCAAGGAAAACCGCGCTGCGACAGTCCTGTTGCCGTTGTACCGAACCCGTTTCATATGATGTAAAATATGACACAGAGCGGGCACCTGGGGAATCGGCTCCATGGCAGCTACCAGGCACCTGACTGGAGCTATGCCGATTTCTACAGCCTAATGACAGGCTCTCTTCTGCTCTCAGAGAAGATGAAATTAGACCAATGAAGTCAATAATTCACCTACGCCAGTGATAGACCACTGCTTTTAGCATTATTCCTGATTTATACTAATTAAAAGACTTAGGCCTGGGGAAGTTCTGTACAGAGAAAGCCAACATATGTGTGAAGAGATTCATACGTCAGGGTATCAGCTCTTCCAAGAAAAGTCAAAGTGATTATTCAGAGCTGGCCATCATCAATTCAGTCTGAGTCAGAGACAGCAGCAGGACAGGTTCGACGTGCAAACCGCAGGGTAAGCGCTTATCATGGAAATTGCTTTTGCTCAATTCCGATAATTTAATCTCTTCCTGGCTCAAATGGCTCATCCTTCCAGGAACAGCTTGGAGACATTCAAGCGGGAGCCTGGACTGCGTGATGTCCCGTTTCAGGGTGGAGACAGAAGCAGCCCAGCAACTGCTGCCTGCTCGGAAGGTGCTGGGACCCAGCGGCTGCTCCCGCCGGGGACCCAGTGCAGAGAGGACGATGGAGACACCTTAGGCAGGACCACAGGACAGAGGGGCTGAAGCCCAGCACATCACTTCTGGTCTGGAAGTCTCTGCGGCAGAGCCCGAGTCCCTCGAAAGATAAACCATTTTAAAAGGGCACAGAGGAAAAGAGAACACAGTGCAATTATAGGTCCCAGCAGTCAGTCTCGTATCACGGACTGCTGCCTTCAGCTGCTGGTCTGGCTCAGACATCTGAGACCACATCACTTTCTGTAACATTGCTCAGCTGTGATTTGAATAAAGCATTAGATAGAAACAAAGCTGTGTTTTTTCTCTCGAAAGAGATTAGAAATGATGGCCTGAAGGAAGCTGCAGAACAGCTGGAGAGGGTAATTAAGCCTCCCCCCAATTAACTTTGTCCACAGAAAGTTGAGGACCATGTCCTACCCTTCCTCTGGCTGCTGATGGAACTGTTTGGATGTCACTGCATGCCTCCTAAAAGCTCCCACAACATCGAGATACAGAGCATGCTGCTCACTTACTTATTTCAATATGTTTTGCCAAAGAAAAATCAGCAAAGAATTCATTAACAGCAATTATTTCTAGCAACAACAGAGCAGGCCTGCTCCAGAAGCCATGAAAACAACATCATGAGACCCCTGTGGCCAAAAAGCCCTTATAAACAGGTGCAAAAATAAACAATTTTATAGCAGGCTATAAAAAGAGTCCAAGCCAGGTTGGGGAATGGCAGAACAGCCATTTTGATGGCTGAGTCGGAGCAGCCACCCAGGTGACTTTTGTGAAAGAGCTTTAATAAACAAACCAGAGCAGAAACACCAACCTCAGTCAAAGAACCAGCAGGACCAGGTTACTGCTGCAATAGAGGGTTTACTATACCCGTCACTCTGTGTTGTTAGTGCTGCTGAAGTGATTTACTGTCTAAGTCAGTCCAACCGATTACAGCTGTGACTAGCCAGCTCTGGTTTCAGTGATAAGCATCAACCCCCTGCCTATTACTTGCTAAAATAAGCTGAAATAAAGCCATCAATCCAGACGTCTCTCTGCTCAAATGAGTCCTCCTAGCTGGCACCACCACACCTGCAGGTCTCCCACCGTGCATGCTGAAAGGATGGAGGTAGATGTTCCAGACACCCTCTCATTTTTCACCCACCTGGTTCTTTTTCAGCCGCCGGTAACCTCGGTGTTTCTGTCCCTTCGACCAGAACTCGCACATCTCCTATCACCAAAGCCCTGCAGTGACCTGGTTCCCGTGACAGCTCCGTGCCGCACGTGCACACGCTGAGCATCTCCCCACGCGAGGAGGCCAGGATGCATCTCCTGCCAGAGATGTTCACCTCCCTGCTGCATCCTAGGAGGTGGCAGTGGACAGTCCCTCTGCTCCACCGGACTCCGCGGCACAGTTTGGGGAGGGGGGGAGGAACTAAATCGAAACCCACGCTCCGTTCACCTGTACCACGCACACTGATGTCTGTGCGCACAGACCGTTAACACCTGATCCGTGGCATCGCCTGTGCTCTCCCATACAGATACCGGTCTGGGTTTGGGCTGCATGGACCCAGTACACCTATACCTCTAGATCAGACAGAAAATTGAATGCAGAGAGAGAGGGGGACAGACTTACGCTGCCTTAGCAACCGCTCTGAGCATGCACACGCACACCGGAGATGTGCCGAACGACAGGCACACCCCGGAGCGTGTGCTCTGTAAGGGCTGGGAAGCAGCGATGGGAGGTGAGGACGAGGGGTTAAAGACAGCCTGCTAAATCCAAGGGTCGAAGTCAGCACAGCCTAACTCCCACGTCCACGCTAAAGAGCAAAAGCTGAGGGAGGCAACCCCAGAGATGAAAGCGACCAGCCTCATTACACTCCTGAGATTTTCTATTTGGTACTTGTTCATGGGGATGCAAAGGCTCATTTATCAATGGGGGGGTTTGCTCCTGCTTGGTTCAGCATCCTGAGTTGCCAGCAATTTTCTCAGCACTGATCTGACCCGCAGCTTCTCTGCAATTCCTGATCGGCAGCGGGAATTTTTTTCCCCTTTTGGGTCTGCGTGCCCAAAACCTGCCTTCTGTAGTATGGTGAAATCCTTTTGACCATCCAGCAAGCCGTGCTACCATGAGGCTATCAGAGCAACCCAGAGAGAAAAGGCCTCTGCAGATTGGCGGCAGATTGCTCCTCTAAGCAGGCTGCAGCACACAGCATCACATCAAATCCTCAGCGTAGTCCTGGTGTCCCAGATTCTGCAGTGCTATCGTTCTCCTGCCTTGTCCACTAAGGAGAGAGGGAGTGCTTCCAAACCCTGCTGAAACCCAGAACATGGTTTGATAAGAGAGATATGTAAATTGAGCAAACAAAACTGGGCCTGACTCCTTTGCAGAGCACCTTCTCCCATGCAACTGCCTTCCCACATGCTATCCTCGATTAGCAGCTTTGCAAGCAAGATCAGAAGGAGGTGTGTGAGCAGGTTCTTGCTGAGCAGGGCTTGCTAGCAGGGAGGAAACTAGAAATCCTCCAGAAATCAGAGCTGTCAACTCCTAGAAGGTTACTAAAATAGTCAAAGGACTCAGTTGCCCAAAGGGGCTGCAGAAGCACCCCCCACTGCCTGCTTTTTAAAACCGTCAAGGTGAAGTTAAAAGCCTGGGTCATTCTGGGTAGTGTCCTTGATTTCCTCACGCACACCCCCACGCCCTTTTTGCAAGACTACTTTCCACCACTGCTCCTATCGGAGTTTGCCATAATTCATAAGGACCTGAACAGAAAAGCATCTGCAATACTGGATGGTTTAAGGTATTGCTCCTCACCAGGCAGCAGGACACGCAGCCAGATGGACCACAACATCCTCCCCCCACTAGTGGGAACCTGCCTTACTCTGTGTGGGAGCTGGGAAAGGCTGCTTGTGCAGACAGCTACACATCCCACCGGAGGCAGGGAAGCATGGGAGAGTAAGGGCTGGATTCAGCCCACCAGATCTGATGCACCTGAACTGTTTTACACTCTGAGAGAACTGTGGCCTTTGCCAGGCTATACAGTGAACGCCAGGTTTGTCTGGGGTGTTTTTCATTCAGCCAAGCCCAGCAGGAATCAGCAAGCATAAGATCGATGCACCTGCTAATGCAAGTCCCAAGATCTCCTAGAATAATGGGAATAAACAATCCAGTGGTGAAACAGTCTGCGCAATGCTGGAGAGAGAGCACAAGCATCACAACCTCTAGGAAGAGCCATAAAAATCTCTTTCCTGTATCATCATCAGGCCCAGGAAACAAAAAAATGCATCAAGGTCTATCAAGTCCTTTGCACACACACATTGGACTTCTAGGTGACTTTCTATGAAGCTCCTATTTTGAGCAGTGATCAATTATGCATTTCAAGCCATATGGCACCTTCATTCCAGAAGGAAGGCATTTTGTCCTGAAATCTGTAAGCTAGAAAATCTGCTGCATCCTGACGGAAATGCAGCATTGCCAGCTATTCACAGAAGCAGAATCATTAAGAGAAAAAAAAGAGAACCAGGATAAGATTAATCAGACATCCAATTTCCATTGAAATACCCTGGAAGGGGAAATGGACCCTTGCATGTGCCCTTCCAAACAGTCTTTTTTTTTTAATTAATCTGAGTTAGAGCTTTGATTTTTGTGGGAAACCTGATAGAATATGCAATGTTCCCAATTTAGCAGAAGGATCTCTTCCAGAAGGGATCTCCTCCAGGCAGAAAAGTAACTAAAGTCCTCTGGGGTCACTGGATATACTACCAGAAATGACTGCACTATTGCCTGGTAGCGGATACATCATTCCCTTCCCAGGAATCACGGAAGAGAAATGTAGAAACATACTGCTCTCCAGTGGAACCAGAACCCCCAAGGCACCTTTCAGAGCCTACAGCAATAAGTGATGCTACAGACAGCTTTTGCGTGGGGAGCAGGCTGCTCCTTCTCTCATAGCCTCAAATATCTAAGGTTTAGTTCCAGCAGCTCAGTGGAAATGGGATTGCCTCCCAGTGCTCTCCAGGCCTGCTTGGAGTGAGATAACAACGGGGTGAAACTCAAGAGGTGCTCTAACTGATCTAGTTCCTCCCACAGTTAGCGCTGGTTAAGCCGAGCCTACAAAAGCGGCAGTAAGTGAAAGCTATTTTGATTGCTGCCACAAAGGGCAATTAATCACCAGCAAAGGCCAGCAAGTCTAGTCTCCAAAGGAAACCAAGTGGGTGACTACTCAGCGTGGCCTTGAAGCTGGCAGGAAAAATTGGGGAGAATGCTTTGGAAGAGGACCAAGCGTGAAGGTCAGCTGGCTACACCCATTGCCTGCCTGCAACTGTGCTCAACCCCAAACACTCACTTTACAGGTGCCGAGAGATGCGACCCTTCTGCTACACCAGGTATCCCACTTCCATGTGGCAGATGCAGCAACAATCCTTCCTTAGCACAGAGGCTCAGGCTCATTGTGCTCCTACAAAGGACTTTGGACCATGGCCCACTTCCAGCGCAAGCACAGGAGGCTCTCTTTGTGTAGGCTTTTCTATGAAAGAACACCCAGAGCTTTGGAAATATTTATTAAACCCTTTCTTCCTCGTTCTGCAGGTCATTGCAGTTGTTTGGAGACATACACCTAGAGCTCAAAGTCTCCCAGGAAGACATGACGACGGTTGGCTTGCAGCAATATTCTCTCTGTAAATAAATGCAGCGGTCAAGGTTAAGCTCTCTGCGGCTGAACAGATTCTAATCTGAGCAAAGAAAGGGGAAATGTGTGGGCAAGGCTCTCCTAAGTGCCAATATGTAAAGCTCTGCTGACCCGGAGCCCTCCGGGGACTCCCCGGGACAGGATCCCAAGCAGCAGGGCGCCTGGAGTCATGGTGTGAACGAGGCTTTGCCAAAGAAAAGCTACAGGAAAGACAATTACAACTCCCTTGCTTATTGATTTCTATTACTGTGTTAACAACTTACACAGCTCTTCACTCCAACACAGTCAACAATTCTCCCGCTTCGGGCTATCCCTTCCACACCTGTACAGTTACATCCAGGCCGGCAGTTTGTACATCAGTCCGAGCCAAACCTTGTTTCGCAACTGTTTGCATTTCTCCAGCTCCCAGGGTCTGTCAGCAGGTGGTGCTTTGCGGCAGCGCGGGTGGAGGCAGCACGCAGGCAGGCTTCTCACATGAAGATTAATGCACTTGTGTGGGACTTACCTTGCTCCCGGTGCCACACGCAGCAGAGCAGCTCATCAACTCCAAACAGCTCCATAAAGAAATCAATGCCCCTGACAAACCACCTCCCACACAGCACACACGCCTCAGCTCAGCCTTTCCAGAATACAGATTTTTCCCAACTGGGCGTCAGGCTTCTGGAAAGGTTCCTCCTTGGTACAGGAACAGGAGAGATAGCTACAAACGTACAGCTTTCCCTTGGCTTATACACCAGGAGCACAAACCTGGATACCACAAGCAAAGCTAAAATAAAGAGGTTTTAAATGGGAAGGCTTTAATTAGCCAACTATACATTGGCAGGAATAAACTGAAGAGCATACTGGGAATTCTCTTCTCCCAGATGACTCCGGTGTTGCACGGACTTGTCCCATAGAGCAAGTTGGGAAAATTGTTTGACCCCAGGCTCAGCCTTAATGACTTGTTTTTCCACCACTTCTCAGTTACACTAGATCTCAATCACCATCAACTGATGGCCCTCCTCACCAGCCCTGAGCTCACCTTACAGTTCCACTAAATGTTCTCTTCTCCAGCTAATGCCTTACAGCCAGAAGTATGTGCCTCTGCCAATTCCCCGAGTTTTCAACCATGTGCTCACAGCCCTTTTCTTGTTCTGGCACGAAGGGAACAGCGCTGTGAAGCTCACTCACCATGCTGGGAGGCAGGATGAAACATGCCCATGGATCTGGACAGAATGAGGATGTTCTCTTCTTTGGGTTGGTGAAAGGTGCAAAACCCTCACCCCAGCATTCCCTATTAGGGTGGCAATTATTATTTCTATAGTTATTTTGTGAAGGATGAAGCGTGCTCTGGCTGTTTTGGTGACTCGGCAGCAGTCAAGTCTGCGCTACGCAGGGTCCCACTGGCTACATCGCTGTAACGCTACAGGAGGACTCCAGGCCTGCAAGTAGCACAGAGCACTGTTCACTTCAGCATGCCATGTTTTTTGAAACCGCTTTTTTCCCCACCATCCCTCCTGCAGCAGGTCCAAAATTTGGGCCTTGGTCACTATAAACAGAGTCCCCAGTGGTCCTTCCTTCAGTGTGTAATCTGAGACATTTCATTTAAATGGCAACTATCGCTCCAGCTCAACAGTCAAAATTCACTCACTCAAGACTTCAAAAACTTCACCCCTTTTACTCTATAATAACCTAGAGGAGAGAGCTGGCATCAACCGTCTCAGGAAAAACATGCATCTAACTCTTGAAGTAATTGTTTGGCCAAACAACAGTGCAGAGTAACACCCAGAAGATGAAACTACCACTGGTAACAGCCCGGATTACTCCACCACTGGTGGGTTCTTTCATACCTACCAGGGATTCACTTCACCTTCTAATATTCAGGGAGCACAGAAGCATGAAATTTGATTTCTTTCTTCCAAAGATGCTGGAGATTATTTTAATAATTCTTACTTGGTATCAATGAAAGGAAGCTCTTGTTCAGTGGTTTAATATGAAGTCTTTTAATATCTGTTTCAGCAATAAAATCTCTGCTTTCTTTTCTATAAATGTACTAATCTCACCAAAGGATATAATTTAAACAGTAGAATGAAGTAGAATAAAAATATGCAGCAGCAAGCGAACATTCTTTTCAAACATGAACCCGCTCTGAACTATGTGCAGTCTGTTCAATCAGATTAGACCTGAGCAACAATTTAAATCCCAGCTCCAATCATCAATATGAAGAGCAGAAAACATTCTTTTACCCTTTCCTGCATCTCTGTGTGAACAGATGCACACTGGAGAGAAGCAGGAGCAAAAGGAATAATAGCAGACAGCAGGAAAGGTGAGATGTATCAAACAGAGGACACCAAATAAAGGAGAAAGTGTAGAAGAACTGCTTTCGCAAACAGTGCGTGTATCATTATCTGTAGGCTCTGACCCTAAAGCTTGCCGTTTGAGAGCCAGATACACAGAGAAATGATTCACTGGGTTAAAAAAAAAAGGAAGGAAAAAAAAAAAAAGAAGCAGGGGGGACAGGGCAGGAAATACAGTGGAAAATACATCCAGAGGATTTACAAATGTATTGTCTGCTTGAAACATATTTCTAGGGGGCTAAAAGGCCAAATTATTTTGGCTTGAACTCAGCATTAATTAAGAAAGAATGATTTGCATTAGTGCATCTTAGAAATGCCACTGGGCTCTGATAATTCATGACGAAGTTATACAACACCTATCAGGGATCTTAAAGACATACTCAGACCTGATAACTCACCTACTGTATGGCCTGCCGCATTACCTTCTCAGTGTACGGGCTGCAGCTGTGTGTTTTGGAAAGAAATACTACATTTCTTAAATAGCTAACTCTTGATCTACTCTGGTTTTTAACATAAAATATTTGTTTTTAAAAGAATAAAACTGTCCAATCACATTAATAAGTACATTTCACAGTTGCTTAGAATGCAAATAAATACCATTCCTCTCTCCACACTGATTTCCCCACAAAGATATTAAAAAAACATATGGCAGCTCTACTTGGAGAAATGAATATATTCATAATGAAAGATTCCCAGTTAAATGATGAAATAAAGTTCAGTGAACACTGTTGGCATGGTAAATAAAAGCAGAATCCCTACATGACTCTTGTCTGGAACTAGAAATACTCTCCCAACAATGATGAAGGTTAAAGGACTGAAAAAAACCCCACCCCAGACCCCAAGTGTTTTCTATAACAGGGTGAGAAGGAGATCACCCCAAAGATGGGGATAAATACCCATATTTAATAAAAAGCAATTTGCAAGTACCACAATAGCTTTATTTCCACCTGACAAGTAATTGCTGTAAGCATATTAGTAATGCCCCCATGAGATTAATCTATACTTCAAGATCTACACAATAGAGAGTTTGGGGTTTTTTTGTCTTTTTAAAATAAAGACTTCGCTGTTCTTACAAAGACATGGAGAACACTTCAGGCAATAATTGCTTACTCCGAGGCAAAATTTTCTTATGGATCTTTAAGAGTAGGCTAGAGAAACTAAAAGAAAAAAGTTAAGAGATACTTGAATAAAGTAGACAAAGGCAGTAATTTTGCTCATTTTAAAAAAAATATCTTATTTTAAGAAAACTAAACTTTGAAAGAAGGTTCCTTCAGGAAACGCTTCCTATTGCAACAGAACGTACAATATGTACTACATAAGAGTTATGCTTTCCATACATGAGGAGTGAAGTTGTCTGTCTTCATTACAACTTTTCAGGTTTTGCTTCTGATTTCTCATCTATCAGATCTTTAAATCCCAATTTTTCCAGTGGTTCATTTGCCATAAGTTGCCTAAGTTAAAAACAATAAAACAACAAAAACATTATGCAGAACACAGTCTATAAGCAAGAGAACACCAGCGTTTTCTCTTTCATGTAATATTATTTCCTCTATAGAAATCCAAGACATCCATAAGGAGTGACTGCCATTTGGCAAAGCCTCAGAAGCTTCAGTTTTGGGAAAGCAACATTCAGGGATATTTTTTTTTCTTAACAGCAGTTTTCCAATTAAATCTGTCATTTCCCAATATTAGATACTGAGTAAGAGTTTCCTCACAAACTAACCTGACTCTTGGTTATCTTTAATTAACAGACCACATAAAAGCTTCCTAAGATTCTACCTGTGCCATTTACTACATTTTTAAGTGAATGTGGTTTGGAACAGCACTTGTGGTGCTGCTATACTTTGCTGTAGTAATTTTCAAACGGTTTTTGATTTGCAGCCTTCCTCACCAGCAGCCCATGCAGCATATGCAAGCGTCCTTGTATTGAAGTGCACTTAATAACATCCCTCATGCATTTCCCAGTGAGCTCCCTGACTCACTACTGAACAGAAAGCATTGCAAAGCAATGCAAGAATGGAAACATCCCTAGAAAACCAGCGACCAACGTTTTTTTCCCCTGAACTGAGGAACAAGTTAAACTTTTAACTTGTAACTATAGCCAGAAAAAAAAGAAAAAATCAAGCTTCACATTTGAGAAAGTCGGTTGTGCACAGTGGAAGCTGGCTAAGTCTCGCAGTTAGCCCACCCTTCGGGCAGGATACCTACACCCCATCAAAAACATAAGCCAAGGAAACTGCTGAAGCCGCAAAGGACACCCGCTCCTTACAAGGACACGAGCCCCCCGCACGAACGCCTCCGCTGCGGGCTCCCTTCCCTTCCCCTCCCCGCAAAGGCAGCCCCGCTGCTTCCCCACCCCGGGGGCCACCCGGCTGCCCCTCACCGCCCTCCCCTCTCCGCCGCCGGGCCGGGCCCGGGCCCCCACTTGCCTCTCCATGCGGCACTCGAGGTAGGCCATGGCGCGCTGCCGGCAGGCCCCGCTCTCGTAGCCGCTCTGGCGGAGGCACTCCATGAACCGCTCCTTGAAGGCGCTGCACTCCCCTGAAAGAGACAAGCGAGGACCGCGCTACCGCGGGGCTCGGACGGCGGCCCCGGGCCCGCGTCCCCCCGACCCGGCCCGCGGAGAGCTGAGGGGAGGCCGGGGGGAGAAGGCCCGGCGCTAGGCCGCGGGGAGGCCAGGCCCGCGTTACCGCACCGAAGTGATCCAGCGGGAAGGCACCCTTGTCCGGCGGCCGCGGTTTGAAGCTTTTGGTGCCGAAGTTCATGGCGGTGGACATGTCGCCGGCGGTGGAGGGGACGGACACGGACGAACCGGGGGTCCTTCCGCTCACACACCGGCCACCGGGGGGAGCCGAACACCGAGCGTCGGCAGCTCCGGCGAGCGCCGAGCGCATCGAGCGGGACACGTGACCGCTGCCGCTCCGCGGGGGCGGAGCCACGCCGCTCTGGCAACGGCATCGGCGTTGCTATGGCAACCGGAGCGGGGCCGCCGCCTCACCCGTGCCGGGCGGGCGGGGGGACAAGAGTGACGTCACTGCCGCAGGCCTCGGCCACCCGCGCGGGTCACCATGGAGACGCCGCCGCTGGCCGCCATGTTGGCCCGGGCCGGCGGCCTCCGGCGGGGGCGGCGGGGTCGGTCCCACCTGAGCGGGAGGGTCGGGCCGGTGGCGGTCCCGCTGTCCTTCCGCCTCCCCGGCGTCCGGGGCGCGATCAACGTCTGAGAAATAAACCGATTTCTTCTCATAAAAACAGTTGTTTTTTCTCCTAATTCGCCTCCCGACTCTCTGATTGGGAAGGGTGAGAGCGATGGTCACGGGCAGCAGGGAAAAACGGTTTGTCCTCTAGCGTGTGGTCGTTTAGAAACGAAGGGGAAAAGAGCAAAACTCAGAACGTGGTGTCAGCAAATCGGTTTATACAGGATCCAGCCTCATCCGAGCGTCTCCCGTCTCTGCCCGGGAGCCGGCGGACAGGGCCCGGGCTGAGGCCGGGCTCCTCCTTCCCCTCGGCCACGAAGAACAAGTTCCTCACCCGTCACTGCTGAGCAACGGGGCTCGACTTAAAACCACATTTTCCAGGACCCCGCTGTGGCTGGCGGTGTGATCCGAGAGCCCCGGGGATCAGCACACAGAGCTGAGGCACTCCTGGGAAGCGAGGACCAACTTCCCTTAGAAATCCAGCAGGATTTCGGAAAAGCCAGCCCCGTCCCACTGGAGTGAGTGAACTCGGCCATCAGCCGCCATGGCAGCAGCGACGTGATTGTTCGTCCCTCATTAATCCTCACGGTTTGACACCTGTGAGCAAACCTGACGGACAGCACCGTGTTATTTTATGCCTCCTACAAGCGATGGGTGAGCTGGCGGCTGCCCATCACGCAGCACAAACGCCGATGAGGTCGGTAAAACCAAGCGGTCATCGGCAGATGCTTGGGAAATGGTGGACTTCCAGATCCTCAAGACAGATAACTAAGAAAAACACCCCTTTTGCCCGCAGGTTTACAGCATGCTCTCTGCAGAGCCTCGGATCTCATCCTGAGAAGCGGATGAGAAATGGTGTTAATCTAACCCTCCCGAGTGTTAACCGTGGATTACTGTTAGAGTCTTTTTTCTTCTTTGCCCATAGCTGCCATCGGTTTAAGATGGTCTTTCATCTGTTTTAAGTTGATTTTCTTTTAATTAAATGACTGAGATAAGTAGAAAGAATTTGAGGCTGGGTAAAAAAAAAGAAACAGCTGCAATTGTTAAGGACAGCCATTATGGAAATATTACCTGCAGCCCCATTTAAAGTGCATTTTTTTTATGCTTTGATTGCTTCCTTATTACAGTATTGAAATTGTAAATGGAAAATTACACCATGTTCTATTATATAAGCAACTGGTTTACACAGCCTGAAATATAAGGTTTTATTTATTATTATGTTTTCAGGGCTATGAACAATAGATTTTTTTATTATACAGTAAATAGCACTTTTCCACTTGACTTCGTTATAACACTTAACAGTAAAAGGGAGATACTCCTCTTTCATACACACATGCAGCAAACTCTCTCCCGGATCTCGGAGGACCGAGCAGCAGAGAAGCAGCTTTGGTTTATCTGGACAAGTTTAACTGAAGTGTCAAGGCACTTGATTTTAGCAAGCTGCCCAAATTACGTTCCTTAGTTTCTGGCACAGTGATTGACTTGCCGATTGCCCATGTGATGAAGGAAGAAATCAAAGGAAAAAGAGATGCAGGGATCCCACAGCGGAATTATTCCCAAACAACGACAATCCTATGCAAAGGCTATATCAACTTGCTGTATTACATTATATTCGAATGTTTTGATTACCTATTAATTAACTTGGTGTCTTTCTTTGACGTCTTAAATTTTGTAGTTACCCAAATTCAGGTCAGGTATAGTAGCAGGTGTTTGGTTATGCTTACTTAATGTTTTTATTGCAAATGTCAGTTGTGTCTTCTAGAGTTTCCTTTAAAAGTACAGTTTGTCTTAGAATCTAATACATGTACTTTAGCAGTTTAGTATGTATTTTTCCCAAGGAGATCAAATGAAACCCCCATTAGATAATCAGTGTGAAGGAAAAAAATCTCATTTGCAGATTAAGCCAACCAGTTCCAAAAGAATTCAGTAAAAACAGTGCCACAAAGAGCAGTACCACAAACAGAGAATTAAATGCTTTTCACATACTATCTTTCAAAGAATTGAGAGACTTTCACAGCATCAGGGAAATCTGAAATAGCCGTTTCAGTAAAAAGGTACCCATTGTACAAGAGAGATCAGATAATTTGTAAAACATGCAGTGTTTTACAGTATCTCTCATCTGGAGTCCTGAGCCCTTTCCAACAGTTAAAAGGCTCCCCAAACTAGGGAAAATCTTGGATCTTCCCCTTTCAAGTTACACAACTTGATAGATTTAAAAAAAAAGATTCCTTTGGTTGAATCAGAGTTGTTAGTCATTAATTATGGATGAAAGAGTCATTAATTATGGACTAAAGTAACATTTAAAAAAATGTTTGCTCTTTTACACTGTTGTCAGATCACACTGAAAACTTATTCCACTATTGGTGCTTATGCATCAAATGTACCCTCAAAAGGAGTTTTTACACACTCAGCATTACTATTGGAAGCACCAAATTGAATAATACATCAGAGCAGAACCTTTATTCCTTTTTATAGGCAGGGTGAAGTCCGGGACTTTCATTATTTTCCCTCTCTCACTATGCTGCATCTTTTAAGAGCCTTCAGATTCAAATTATCAGGCAGTTAATTTGAAAATAATTTATTGACAAGCCATGAAAGGCTTTGAGTGAAGTACTAGGGGATTTTGTAGCTTGATTTGGGATAGCTGTAAGAAATTAATCAGTTGAACAAGACCAAGCACATTCAGACGCTGGAATTTGTGCCCTTGAGACTGCTGTTCCCAGCCCAGGCACAGAACACACCTCAGAGAAACATCCTTCCAGGATCACTCATTCCTACGCCTCACCCTCGCGCGGCGAGCACGCCGCCAGCTCTTACATAAGGTCTCTTGCTACATCACTGCCACAGGCTGTTGTAAACCATTTTTCTCCCTTTTAATTCAGGTTCCTAGACAAGCAAAAATGCAGAATATTGCCAGAATAGTCTGAGGAATGGGGATTTCTGTTGTGGATGATTAATGAAATATTATTGTTTTGCACTTACAGGGAAATCATAGTTTCATGCCAGTAAGGTCAGGGCCTTAATACGTTATGTGCTCTACAAAGATGTACAGAATGATAGCTCATCTTCTGTTATGACTGAGCCAAAGCCTCATCAGGTTAGAGGGTAATGTGGTAGAAATAGTAACACTGCGCTGAAAGCTAAAGAAAACTTTTTTCTGACATTGCTAGTTGCAATTCTGTTACATCTAAATCCACATCTCTATCTATCTGCATCAAGACAGGGGGCCCAAAAGTAAGATGCTGGGACCCTAGCTTGGTAGATACCTACCAACTAATCATCCTTTGTGATATGCCCCAAATTGCCCTTGGATTAATATAATTTCTGCAATACTGTGTTGAGATAGTCTTGAAGCTATGTTGAGGCATTTGGTCTGTTCAGTTATATTTTGAAAATACATTCTTCATAACCTGACCTCGTCACTGCTAACTTCCCAGGTCAGGCTGCCTTGGCTTGTTGGCCTAAGTGTGCGGTCTGGAAGATCATGCTTCTGGCTATAGTCACAATGGATTTTACTGCAAATATTTTTATAGATATGCATATTATAAAGTACATTGCCAGCACCAAATCCCAGGATCTCCCACGTATTTTGTCACTGAGTGAGAATCATGAAGGAATGACATCTATTCAGTCCAAGAACAAGGCTTTAAAAAGCAACAAAGTTCCTGAGAATGGTTTGTTGCTAAAAGGGGTAAATGCTTAACACAAGTGGGAAATACTGTCACCTTAGGCTCTGCACAGAGACAATGCACTAATACCATGCACAGATTTTATTTTCTTCTCCCAGTGACCAGCCCCATCACATACAATCTTTCATCTCAGAATGGTGAAAACCCAAGAATCTTTCATTGAAATTTTACAGTGAAATAATGATTTTTTTAAAGTATTTTTCAGGAGTCTTTCTTCCCAAAGTAGATGTGCAACACACGCTGATTTGACAGATAAATCAAAAGAAATCCAGTACAAGTTATTTGTATCAAAATGAAAGTAACGAACACTTGAGATACTGATCACTACCCTGAAGTGATCCTATCGAAATACCAATTTGCAGCATGGGAAGAAGCGGGTGTAATCCAATAAAACAAAGCAATAATTATGAAAAAATTGAAAGAGGTCAAGGTCAGAAAGCTCTTGACTTCTTTTTGCACTGGCATTTGTCAAGGTGAGCAAAATCCATTAGCAAAGAGCAGCCTGAGTTTTAACACATCTGAGTCTTTAAAAATGTTAATGTTTAATAGGGTGTGCTCATGCTTTATATATCCCTGGTAACAATGCACAGGCTGATAGGAATCTCTTGAGGTTGTAAATCAGTGGCAGAGCCTTGCAAGGCACACAAGCACTTGCTGTTCACTTTCATGGTTTATTATGTTATCAGAACTCATTGACTGAATTATGGCCTTATAACAGCTCTTTCTCTGTGTTATCCTACTATTACTGGAGCATTATTGACCTATGTCCCATTAGAAGATTATATGCCCTCCAAATGAGCACACAGAAGTTAGATGACTCTGTGGCTGTTTAATATACAGGCTCATTTTCTAGGAGGAACCATTTGCCTGACCTATGCCCACAAAATCTGCTTACCTGAAGATGCTATCGGTTCTGGCTTGGGCTGATAGACAAAGACTTGTGAGTGTGGAGCAATGTTTTCTCCCCAGTCCTGTGTGGGATGCCTCACCTGCAAGCCAACAACTCAGCTGCAGGCTGTGTTCAGGATTGCATACTAGAAGCCAAGGTATGTGAGGAAGAAATGGAGGTGAGGACATCATGTTAGTTGGATTTTAAAACTGCAATGATTCCCTCCCATTGGAGAACTCACCCATCATTTCCCAGAGTGCATGCATCAGTCCAGCATGGTGCAAGTCCATAGGTTCACTACTTGAGAAAGGATTTCACCCTATGTTATCAGCAGGTACAACCTGAAGCTTTAAACAGACTGAAAGCCCTTGAGAAGGTGCTTTTGCTTTCTGTGGCCGTAGCCAGCTCTACTCCATCAGAGCAGTGATGGCTATATTAAACAGAAACAATAAATTTCTTCCATTGGTACCCAATTGGGCTCATGCAAGGTTTTCTTCCTCACTCTTACTGTACCTTATAAAGTCTCAAGTGTCCCAGTAGTTTCTTCCTTTTTCTCAGAGAAGAGTCTGGCAAAACAGCATATTTTTGGAAATGTCTGGGAGAAGAGGGTGCAGACCAAGACCTCAAAGTTGTGCAGCAAATCTTGAGACGGACATGACCATCCATTACCCTCCTTTCTTTGCCCACCCTGCCTAGCCCTCTTCTGCACAGGGTAATTCCCCCTTGTGAAAAACTCCACTCCTGATAACAAGCCTTGGAGAAGAGGCAGACATGCAGGCACCTTTTTCATGTCAATCTAGTTAGAGTTTATTGATTTCCCTTGCCTTCGGCTAATGTACTTTTATTATTATTAATAAATAATCATCATTTTTTCCATCAGTGGAGCCTGCACCCAGGAGCCTTGGAGGATTCTAGCAAAAGTATTATTAAAACTAAAGATTTCTAAAGGGTTGAACAGCAGCATGGCTGAGAAATCTGACAGAATCTGCAGCTGGGGAGCAAAATATCCCCACCTGAGAATATGTGATAGAGCATCAAATTGACTCCTTCCCTCAGTGCCACCATTTAAAACTGTGGCCTCCTGTTCACGATCACTTCTGCTTTGTTGTCATCCCCCAAGGATGCAGGTGGGTGGCTGCTGGGGAGCTGTCGCCCAGGCATGCGGGCTCTTGCAGGACCCTGCCCTGGCATGGTGCATGACTCAGTACACCCGGAGTGCCAACGCTGTTGCTGTGTTCTCCTTCTGGCTGGCTCCCCCTCTGCAATAGCTGCCCAGGCAGCCCCCGTCCTCAGTACTCTGCCTGGCCAGCTGCAGAGCCTGGTCCTCGCTCCTCCCAGGTTACAAAGATCCGGGATCTCTTTCCCAATCTGGGCAGAAGGATTACCTGGAGGGGATGGTTTCTGCTAGAGGATTGCATGCATCTGCTCATAAACAGGCAGGACAGCGGGGAAGGAGTCATCACCAAACTCAGACACAGAGATGGACATCGAGACGCACATTTCTCTGGACAGTAACCTGCAAAATAGTGACTGAAGTGATTTCAGGGGCATTTGGGGATTGCCGGTAGAGGATTTGGGGGACAAAGATCAGTAACAGTGTCAGCAATGAAAACACTGTGTTGCTCAAGGAGGTGATTTTACTGGGGTGGTAGGCAAGCAAAGAGAATTAGAGCTGCCACCTGTAAGTAGACCTACTCCCGCCTGCAGTCCTGAATTAGCACATCTTCATGCCACCATCGTTCCAACCCCTCCTTGGTCAGCCTTCTCTTCCGTGAGGACTTTCTTGCCAGCTGCACTCTGGGCCATGCATTATTGTGGGCTTTCCCTCCTGTGTCCTGCTTCCCCCATTGCATCACCAGTGGTCTAGCTGAGTCCTGTGACCTGGCACGTGACAGCAATCCAGCACGGGTCCTGTCCCTTAATGCTGCCCTTGAAATCACATAGACCACAACATGTCCATGACACAGATTTTCACTGGGAAACAAACACCTTGCCCCAGTGTTGTAGATGAAATAGGAGCTCCAGATTAAGGTAATCCATGTTTCAGAATAAAATAGGGTGCTTTATTTGGCAAGAAAAAAAGTACATCGGGTCCAAATGGAAGTAAACAAGACCTCAGAGTCCTTTTCTCTGTGTAAAGCCACTTCCTCAGAAGGTGTGTTCAGGCAATGACAGAAGGGCTATAAAGGGAACCCAAGATGCTCATACCCACACTTTGATTTAGACATGGCCATACAGAGTTTGCTGCAGTACGTGGGCTCTAGCTTGCTGCTGTATTTGGCAGCAGGGCTGGTCGCTCTTCTTTACTTTCTTACCAGCTTGAAGAAATCGGTTTGCAGTTTGCCTCCTGGGCCACGACCTCTTCCTCTGATTGGAAACTTGAATGTGGTGGACCTGAAAAAGCCGTTCCAGTCGCTGACAGAGGTAGGGTCTGAGTGAGCAGGCAGGAGGAAAACAGGCAATTCCTGAAGCAAGAAATGCAACTAAGGAAATGGAGATGTAATTGTGTTTGCGTTGTGTGGAGGGCAGAAATGAGATATTTGGCGTATAGGCAGACTGGCAGGGTGACTTTACCTTCAGAGGTATACACACATACATATATTTATATATATAAACATAATACACACATTCCTTCCTTCATACACACACAAGTGTAGACCTCCACCTCTTGCAATCAGCTCCATATTGTTGGTATTTTGAGCCCCTCAGAGGCTGCAGGTAGAAGACCCGAGTTGGGCCAGCCTGCTGACAGATCAGGACTATTTGCCATCAAGAGATGTCTCACTGCAGACAGACCTCTCCCACTGAAGGCAGTTAGTAAGGAAGGAAAGAAGGAAGGAAGGAAGGAAGAAAGGAAGGGAGGAAGGGAGGAAGGGTATCATCCCCTGCAATGCAAAGCTCAACTCTGCCTCCCCAACCCTTCTCCTGCACACACACACTGGCCAGGGTTATTTAAGACTTGATGCATGGCTTTTATATGTCTAGGTAAACAAATTGCTTTTTCTTATGCAGCTCTATGGATACTTATATTTCTAAAAGAGAAAAAAAATACTTCAGTAGTATAAAGCCAGGTGCAATGCTCGTTTCAGAAAGTGTCTGCTGTGTTCCCATAGGGAGGTGGGGACAAGCCAATGTGAATTCAGATTTCTTCTGGTTGCTGTAGGGACAGTTGAGGTGCTGTGAGTGACCTGTGTGTGTGCCTACCAGACATCTATGACCGGGGAAACCCAGTCCCCAGTGAACTCCTTCAGCCACCTGAAGAGCTGCAGTGAGGGGGCAGTGCAAACACTGAGATTCTCCAGTTAGACATAGAAGAAAGGGTATCCCGGGCTGCAAAAGTACAGAATTCCTATAACAGTCATGCAGTGTTCATCTGCCTTGATTTATGGTGCAGAGGACTGTGCAGAGCACAGTTTTGATGGGCTTCTGGTTCTGAGCTCCCATCTGATCATATGTATGTTTGAGGCTGCTGGTATGGAAGAAAAACTGATTTTGGTGATACTGGAGGATTTTATGATACAAATGTCACAGGAAGGCACCAGACTCATTTCCTATAATCTGCCAAGCAGCTTTCTTTAGGCTTTCAGGCCTGCCACATCCAATACTTATGTTGCTGAGAAAAAACAGGGTTGATGCCAAGAAGTACTAATGCAAAGAAATGACCAAAGGAAGGCTACGAGGCGGCTGTGATTCCCTGCCTCTGGCTCTGCCACACACTCTGTGAGCTGATGGGGATGAAAGAACCAGTGTTAATATTATCTCCCAAGCCGTCAAACCACCGTTTGATGAAAACAAATTCAATTTGTCTGGTGTAATAACAGGAGCTGCTTCTAATCTGAAATTCAATTTTCGGAATGTATCTAATGCATAGCAAATGGTAACCCAGGCACATCGGAAACAAGAAGACATTTGGAGCGGATGGCTTGCAGTGTGTTTAAACGAAGTCTAAAATACCGAGTGAATGATTAGATTGTCAAAGCCAGCCTTCTGTGTAACAGATGATTCATATTTAATTTGCTATAAAAGCCTAGAGCTCCTGTGACATTATCTACAAGAAAATGCTTCCTAGTTGGATTCAAGTTTCTGGTGGCCAGCAAATAATTTTGCAGTGACTGCAACACTACCCGCCTTGCCATAATTAGAGACAAGTGCTGTCCTGAAAGAAAGAGTTATTGTCTAGCTTTGTTTTTGTAGTGTTTGTGGCTTCAGCCTCAAAGATGTGTGCACGCCTGCTTGCCTCAGGTCAACAGCATTAAAATAAACAGGCCTGCCTGCTACAGCATTTTCTAACCAGCCTCTGAATGGTAGTATCACTACGCTGGCCTGTTACTGCAGAACACCACAGGAATGCAATGGCATTTTATTGACTTCTCTGATAGAAGCAGTGATAGCAGACACCTTGTTGTGCAAACAGGGTGCAAGCAGAGATGCTGGCAATTGATAGCTGTTGCTCATTAGTTGCATTACAGCAGCGCCTGGAGACTTCAGGCAGGGCTGGGAGGCTCCTTTGGGGCTAGAAACCATCTGGGGTGGCTAGTGCTAGCGTTTGGGTCCAGATCTGGTTTTGAAGGAACATATTTATTCACCTTGACAGCTCTCCAAGATATATGGCAATGTCTTCACTGTGTATTTTGGACCCAGGAAAGCTGTAGTACTGGCTGGATATGAAACCATCAAGGATGCCCTTTTAAATCACGCTGAAGAATTTGGAGAGAGGGCAGAAATACCCATATTCAGGAAAATGACACAAGGAAATGGTAAGTGACCTTCTGGTTGGTTAGTTCTTGCAGTTTGTATACGTTCATTATATTCTTACAGCAGAGAGTATCATCCTCTTACAGATTGCTTTTTGTTTATATAACAGTGTATCAAGCAGCTTTGGTACCAGTGTGTAAGAAGGCCTTATAAACGTTTATTAACCACGGGTAACATAAGGATGTTACACCTTTATTTTAGGCATAGCATTCAGCCATGGAGAGCTATGGAAAACTATGAGAAGATTCACCTTGTCCACACTGAGAGATTTTGGAATGGGAAGGAGAACCATTGAGATCCGAATCCTGGAGGAAGTAAATTCCCTTATCAAATATTTTGAATCCTATCATGGTGAGTGTTAAGACTTTCATCCAGAGACAGAAAACTTGTCTAGCAGAACAATAAAGATTAATGAAAGTTTAACTCGGAGCAAATGGTATCTCATGGTTAAAGTTCAGCATACGTTGAAGTAGGTTATTAAACCAAGGCCTTAAAACATTGAAACCGAGTTCCCTGCTATGCATTCTGGGTGGTGAATGAGTTTTTTCTTTGGGAGCTCAGGACTACATTTCCATAGGAAACCATATAGAAATAAGCATAATCACACCATCATTTGTTTTCATTGCTTGAAATACAGGGAAACCGTTTGATACGAAGATGATACTCAACAATGCTGTATCCAATGTCATCTGCTCTGTATTGTTTGGAGAGAGGTTTGAATATGATGATCCTGTATTTCTAACTTTGCTGAAGCTGATAAATGAAAACACTAAGCTGTTGGGCTCCCCTATGGTGCTGGTAAGAGCTTGATTTTATGTTTTAGCTTTTAGGTTTCGGGGGGATATCCGGTTGCCCATGTTTGTCCTCCTGGCCTCCCATGTCTTGCTTCTTGAGAACAAGAACATTATCAGCCAGCCAGCAGCCTGTACAGAACACATCTGCAGTTCTGTATCCACAATGCACATATTCCCAGGGTCCTGCGCTTAGTCTTTGAAGCTTATTAGTAAAAGAAAAAACACAAAGTCTTCACAAAAGGAACTACTTTACCCTCTCTGAAGAGCAGAAGCACAATATGTCTTTCATATCAGAGATCGGCCTTGAAATGCCATCTCAAATCTGCCTCCATTACACCTTCAGCAACTGTCTTAGTTCTGCCTCCCCTAGAACCAGGTTTGACAAACTTCTTTTTCTTTTATTTTGGCCACTGAAACTCAATCTTAGCAAACTAACAGCTGATATAAAGCCTGTTCCTTCCTGACACAAAGCTTCTGCTTTGAACTCCAGTGGAGTCGTCTTTCTGAGCTGCACTGAAGTCTGCAGCTGGCTGTAACTCCAGACCAGCTAAGCCCAAAAAGCACCACCTGAGCACAGGTCAGAGTTACACACCATGTACAGACACTATCCCAGGATGAGGCACCAGCTAACATCGGGTGTTTGTTTAATTGTCTGGCAGGGCAGCTAGTGGTCTCCTTGAAGATGTGCACAGCTCTCATGGGATGATGGGGGTGAGACCCCTCCTTTCTCCTGACAGCACATATCTCCATAGGACATACCGCAACGCTGTGCCCAGTCCAGCTGCTAGAACAGTGTAGTTGGGTCAGCTCGGTGCTGTGCCTAAGCTACTTGGCTTGGAAAGCACCGTGTTGACCCAGCAATATTGTCTGTCTGTGGAGGTGGCCAGTTCAACTCCCTTCTGCCATAGGATGTGACACATCCGAGGGCTTTCCCTGGAATAGGTACAATGCTCACTTTCCAATATTTCACATCTGAGACCCTCTGTCCCACCACCTACACAGCTGGAAGCCCTGAAAGAAGAGTAAGTTGATGAGTCTCCCAAAAGTCATGGCAAGGACCCATGCAGAGGTGTAACAGAGAAAACACTATTCCTGCAGCAATTCATAGCTCTTTGGACTGTACAAGAGAATGTGAGGGAATTACAGCCTGAAATGCCAGGGCGTGGGACAAGGGACCAGCAGTGTGATTTGAGACATCAGTATGTGTTCAAAATGCCAATTAACAGTAAGACTTCTCTTGCTCCACAGTTATATAATTTCTACCCATCCCTTGGATTCCTCTCTGGAGCTTCCAAGACTGTGCTACAAAATGTCAGTGAACTGAACGCTTTTCTCCAGAAGCTCTTCCAGGAACACAAAGAAGAGTTTAATGAAAATAACTTAACAGGCTTTGTTGATGCCTTTCTGATGAAGCAACAACAGGTACTTTAAAGCTAAGTCCCAGAGTCTTTCTATTCTCTTAGCTCTGACTTAATATTAGGACTGACCATCTGTCAGGGACTGGGAGTGAGTGGAAACAGAAGAACTGCAGTGAGCAGAATATGTCAAAGCTCATACTCACAGTGAGCTGCGCTGTACTTGCTCCACTGAAACTGCTGGTTAAAGGGATCTAATTGTCAAGATGTCCCGTGTGGGGGAAATAAGTTACCATTTATTGGGAGGAGATCATCCCAAACCTTCCTTCAAGAATGGTACAGTGATAAACTTCATTGCAGTAACTAAATTCCAACTAACCTAATATCTAGACCTGGGGATTGCACATAAGCTTGGGACCAGACAAATTCCATACAGCATAGGCCCTAATGCTAAAATACTAAACATTTAGTTTCCCAGAGCATATAAAGTCACAAAAAGCTAAAAATACAGATAAAAATGGTGGCAACACAGCCACATATTGGTATCACTTGCTGTAGAATTTATGGCTATTACCTGTATTTTTTGAAGGAGTCAAAGAAACCCCACACTATGTTCAATAACAGAAACCTGTTGTTTTCAACCCTGGACCTCTTTGCCGCTGGGACTGAGACTACTTCTACAACTGTGCGCTGGGGACTTCTTCTGATGATGAAATACCCAGAAATTCAGAGTAAGGCTGAGAAGTCCTCTTGTACAATATACTGTTGCATGCTTAAAGCTTTGGTTGTGGAAGGGAGTGTAACTCATTCAGTGTTGTCTAGAGTAATTATTCTGAGTACTCTGAGAGAGATAACAACCGTTGACTTTACAAAGGAATTTTATTCAGCTGGATTGCAATAAACCAGCCCAGCCAAGTGGGAGAGGCTAAGGGCCAGTCTACAGTTACAGTTAAGCTCCCCCATCGTTATTCTCCTGCAGGCTATGGGCTTACGTCACTAAAGGTCTCCTCAGGAGCTGATTCTGATCTGATTTCTGTTGAAGGCTGTGGGGTAACAAAGGTGTGTGATCAGAATCAGGCATGGTGTGTGCTGTAGTGACTCCATTCAAGCTCCCATGGCTCAACAACAAACCTGAAAAAACCACACCATGCCCTGACTTACCCACTTCTGCTTTTCCCAAACACCCCTTAAAGTTTTTGCTTTTCTTCATCTTGGCCAAACTGGAGGCCATTTCAGTTACAAGATAAGAGGGTTATCAGCTTCTTAATCCTTTCCTCCCTCCAAGGAAAGATTCAGGAAGAAATGGACCATGTCATTGAACCAGGAGAGCTGCCTAAGTTGGAGGACCGGAAAAAAATGCCTTACACAGATGCAGTGATACATGAAATACAAAGGTTTGCCAATATTGTACCAATGGGTGTATCACGATCAACTCCTACCGATGTGAATTTCCAAGGCTATGTGATTCCTAAGGTGAGCTTTGAGGCTAGCAGCTTGCACTGCACAGATTCCTTACAGTTTTATTTAAAGCAGACAGGAAGAAAAATATAAAAATCTAAAGATAGCATGATGTGTGGTTTAATCTATGATGTGATCCCTTGTCTTAGATCCAGGACAGCTATTATAAACATGCGCTGGACTGTGGTCTGTTACAGCTGTTTGAATCCAGAATAACCAGAGAGTTAATTAAATGCCAAATATGGAACCTCTACTTCAGTATCTTTCTTGAAAGATCTGACTCTGTAAGAAGGGAATGTTTTGTGGTCCAAAAGGAGAGCAGCAGCTACTGATAACAGGCAGAGCCACAGTGGGGCAGGGAAACATCCCCCAGTTCTGTCTGCCATGGCTCAATCTTATTTGCCTCTTCACATTAGAAAAAAGAAAGCAGCCTGGATCAACTAGGAAAGTGATCTGCTCTAAACAGCTACTCTGAGTTTCTTTGATCCCTTTTAGGGTACAGAGATCATTCCGCTGCTGACCTCTGCTCTGAATGATGAGTTACACTGGAAAACCCCAGATCAGTTCAACCCTTCCCATTTCCTGGATGCTGATGGGAACTTCATTAGGAGAGAGGCATTTATTCCATTCTCCATAGGTGAGAGGGGTAATGTGTGCACCACCTGGGGCACAGTTCCCACGGATTTTAAGAAAGTATGCAAGTTGGGGGACACAGAACATAGGATAAGGGTTTTCTGGTAATTTGTCCTGTCAACCATTGCTGTAGGTAACCACTTCTCCCTTGGAAGATCTGGGAGACACTGGTTTACCCATGGTCACTGAATGGTCTCACATACCTACAGGCTTCTGTGTGGTTTGAGACCAAGTCAGTAGCACCTCTAATATACAGAGAGAAGGAAGGAAAAATTTCCTACCTCGGCAGCCTGCTCTTACAGACTGTACATCCAGTTTAGAAGGTCTCAGACATCAACACTAACAGTTATGGTGCTGATCGTTTACTTCTCTCCTGGTTGTTTTCAGGACGAAGGGCTTGCCTTGGAGAAGGACTGGCCAAAATGGAGCTGTTCCTCTTCTTTGCAGGCTTGCTCCGCAAATTTGTTTTCCAACCTGCTCCTGGAGTGGATAAGTCAGACCTAGATCTCACTGCTGATGTTGGTTTTACCTTGAACCCCATGCCTCACCTGGTCTGTGCTGTGCCCTACGAATGATCAGATGACATGGAGTTAGAGTAGTGAACACTTCAAGCTTGAAAGCAAGTCTAGTTACAGGGGAAAAAAGCTGTCTGTACCTGAGCTTTAGGGGAATGAAGACACTGGGCACTGCTCTTTTTCTCTCATTCATGCAATTCTTTCCAACAGCTCTTGCGGTGTCTGTATAAGGCAAACCCTTCAGACAACCCTGAGTACTGCTCTCAGAAACAGTGTGATTCATTCCTGGAACAGTCCATCAGAGATGCAGTTTTCAGGGCTGTTTGAAAGAATGAAATGGCTTCAAGCCTCCTCTATAGATGTAACCCATTAGAGGCTCTCCCCTGAGAGCCTCCACAGAGAATTTCTCAGCCCAAAGTCCAAGCTTTATAGCAGAGCCGATTATCGATGGCCCAGCTGGAGACAACAGACACTTACTGGATCTGGAAATCTCCCCAGGACGGTTGTTCAGCTGAGCCTCAGACTGAGCTTCCATTGTGCGATACAACCTGCCTTATCTTTATTACAGAGTCCCAGACACGAGGGTGTAACATGGGCTGATGCCAAGAGCCAGGCAAGGGACAGTTATCAGAAAACATCTAAGTGGTTTGGGAAGCGGGTTCATTCCGACTCACACTAGGCACTTTATGCTGAAGAGCCTATTTATGATGGGGCCAATCTAGCAGCTTTCTGCTTCTGCTAAGAAAGGCATTTCTACCACTCCATCACCTCTCCTGGCTTCATGCTGGCTCTGGCTCTTGTCTGATCCCTTACTGGGCCATCTTAGATCCCTAAACTGGCAAAGAATGACCAGCCACAGAAAGTGAGGAGTTTCTGAATCGGCGTGGCTAAAGCTGGACACAAGCCCGAGGCAGTGTGAGGGTGATGCAGCCTGGGGCTGGACAGCAGGACTGCCATGCTCCCATCGGAGAGCTGAGAGAGGCTCAGCCCTCTTCTCTGCTTGCACCTTAGGAGCCGTAGTTGCTCTCTAGATCCTCTCTACCCTCCACAGAGAGAGAGAAGACCCTTCGGTGGATGATTTAACTGCCATAAGGTCTGAATTGCTCACTCTCTCCATTGCCTGCAGGGTGAGCCATCATCCACAGGCTCCTAATTCAAACTTCAGTCTCATGTATCAGGTGTGTTGAGATGAATAGGGACAATATTTTCCATTTGACTGAAAATGGGGCTTCAACTCTTTAGAAAATGTTGCTGTCTGTCTTCAGCTCTACACCAGATACATAGCCCCTGGCATTTCAAGCTGTCTTCCCCTCCAGACATTCCTTGTGTCAGGGATAGGCAGCAAGGTCTCCAGGCAGAGTAACAGATCAGCCTGCACTACTGAGCAAATACCACTGCCACAGGCTCCCATGGAAGTTATATGTGCTCAGTACTCAGCAGGAGCAGGGCCACTGCAATAAGAACTGCAAGCCAAATTTTGGTACTTGCAAAAAGTGCTTTGGCCACTTTTGTAGGAACCTAAGTCAACAAATTCAGAGCTGATAACGCTCATGTTCTGCCAGCAGAGATCCTGCATCGCTCTCAAGGCTAATAGGATTTTGAATGTAGTCACTGTGAAAATAGATGTAAAAACTGGTAATAGAGTCTGGAAGGAGAAGCAGGTTAGACTTTGTTACCAAGTTGCTCACCTGTACCATTAACTTGTCATACGGGGGTCTCTGTGGAAAGCTGGTGACACCCCAGAGACTGCAGCTGTCCTAGAGCAGCTGTTTGATTACTACAATTAATGATTTATTTCATGTAGCAGCCATTAGGAGTAGGAACAACTAGCTGTACCCGCAAGGCTACACCCACTGAGGTGAGTGTGATATGTATGTGAAATCTGAATGGTGGTGCAGGTACAAGAGAGGAGGCTGCTTCATGTGCTGTGAAACAGGCAAGAAACCACATGTGGGCTAGGGAGCAGTGAGTCACTGAAGATGCTTTTGTGTTGGTTTGGAGGCAGGAAAGGCAGGTTAGGATGAAAAGAAAAAAGGGAGAAACAGAAAGTTCCAGAGACTGAGGGGGCAATTACAGTAAATCTAGAACATAAAACTAAAATTGCTGTCATCTAAAGCTGACCTGTGCTGCAAATAGAAAAGAAAGAAAGGAAGAGAATATGAAGGGATGACAAAGTAGAGCAGCCTTTGGCCAAGACACTGACTCTTCACACTAGCTTTAGTTCACGCAAATGAAGGCAGCACTCTAATAGTTGTACTGTACCTTGTACTTGTACGGGTACTGCACTTCTACGTGCATTGTACCATGGGTACAGCTCCAGCTTCTGGTTACATCTCAAGGAGTCTGCTTGACAAGCTATTTAATAAGAAAGCCTTCGCTGCTACACTTGCTTACGTTTATTTTGCTGTTGCTCTATTTGCAGTCTAACTACTGCAAGCCTAACCTCATCTCCTACTTAATAAACAAATATTTTACTCTGTTTCTGTTAATCTATCTGGTATTGCAGGATGAAGTTGATTTTGGGTCAAACTGATAAGGTTGGGCTGTACCACCTCACACTAGAGAGGCGAGCACAGGGATCCCTGGGCGGCACGCAGCCAAGACGTGTTTAGCAATGCAAAGAGCGAGCAGTACTTATAGCTGCAGACAGCTCAAAGGAAATAATTGAATTTCTAACTCCAGAAAATCACAACTGCTGTCTGAGACAGGACATGGCTCTGGAGGGCTCTCTGATGTGGCCTCTTACAGTGATTCCTGCCCTTGCTTAAAAGGAACTCATCACAGTAAAAGCCAGCAGGAGTTATCTGAGGCTGCAGTCCTGGATGCACTGCTGGTCAAGAAGGGGACTGGCAGGGAAGGCAGAGAGATTTGGGGGGATTTAAGTTAATTTAAAGGATGCAGGGCTGGTGCTTTACTGGCTGGCTCTCCCCAGGCTGGCTAACTGGCAGCAGAGTGGCTGCGCTTCGGGGTCGGTAGCTGATGCCTGTGCTCCACGTCCTCACCAGCACCACCTGGTTCACATCCTGTGGCAGGGGATTGCCACGGGGCACGGGGGACCGAGGACAACCCGGCTTCGAGCACCCCGAGGGGCCCGGCTGCCCCAGGAATGCACCCGGAGGGGTGTCAGTGCCTGGCAGGTGTTTTGTGCTCGGCTCTGTGTGCTCGGGCAGGGGAGCACGTAGCAGCGCTGCTCCAGAGCGAAACACGTACCAGACACATTACTGAGACAGGAATTTCTTGTCATCGCAAGAGCTTGACTTACCTTTGTCATTTTAATGCATTGCACTCAGAGCCTGGTTTAAAAAAAACCAATACGCGCCCCCCCCGGCTTTTCAGAGATAATTTAAGTCTCTTTCTGAAAGGCCTTTTTATGATTTCAGCAGCTCCCAGGGCAAGGATGAAATACCGGGAGAGTGGCAGCAACTTTTGCACTGCAGGGTGCTGCCGGTCAAACAAAACCCTGCAGGAACAAACATTTTGCACAGGGCGCAGAGCATGTGCCATTGCAAGTTCTCATCGCGGTGCCCGCGTTCTCCATCCTGTGCCAGCCCTGATCCTCCTTGCCTGTCTTTACAGCCCCTCTGCCGCTTTGCTCACTTGAGCAGGCAGGGTTGAGTCATCCTAGGCACGCTCTGGGGGAAACCGTTGCCTCCAGCCCATTTCTTGGAAACTAATAAAAAAAAATGCCAGAAATGTTGCGACACACTTGCTTCTGCTTCTGGGCAGCTGGTGTGCTGTAACATCTCCACTCCACGCAGGCAGCTCCAGCGTGCAACCAAGCAGCCGTTTGGTCTGGGACCGTGCTAACCATGGCTATGCCCCAGTTCAGATTAGGTTCACTTCCTTCCCTACCTGCTTTGCACTTGCAAGGCTGAGGACCCATATTTGCTGAATAATGGCCTTTATATGAGCTAACCTTTGTATAAATGTACCTTTAGCCTTGCACTTCCTGATCATATAAGACAGCTCTTTCTTCCCTGAACAATCTTATTCCATTGGCTGTTTATTCCCAATATCCTCCTGAAAACCTCCATTCAACCCGGTAGATCTCAATTTTTTCTGTGCAAAATTTAAACCTTTATGAGGGATGCAAGCTCTAGGTCTTTCGTATCTTTGACTTAAAATAATGCCATTTTCCTGTCTTGGTCCCCTTCTGAAGCCTGTCAGGTCAGCTGGCTTCATTAATTTCATTAACTTCTTCCCTCTATCTCTTAGAAGCTGCTCTTGCAAAATGAAGAATCCTCCCAGAAGTTTCAAATCTAATTTTGTCTTTCCATTCCACTCATGAATCCAGTCATGATCACTTGATCCAAGCTAATTTTCCATGGCTAGCTATTACATGTCCTCTACTTCAGACACAAAGTCTGAAATCACATCCCTTCTGGGCAGTTCAGAGCCGACTTTATGAAGAAGTTTATGGTCTACAACCCCTAGGGATACATAGGCTTTACCATTATTAACAACCTTTGATCTCCACTTGACATCAAGAAAGCTTAAGTCTCCCATAACAATACTATTTTTCTCTCTAGTAACACAGAGACCTCAAACCCTACCCAAATCTGAATGTGGAGGTTTCTAATAGGATTCAAAGAAACCTTTTTATTTCCCCGTGTCAGTGGAGTGTTTGGAGGGTCATAGTACTGCTAATAAAGGACCTTGAGGTCTCAGGGGGAGGAGGAGGTTATAGAGGAATGCCAAGCACCTTTTCCCATGTATATGTTCTTGCACACACATGCATGGGTTTGTAATTTGAAACTCTCTTTACTTCTGGACAGGCTTTGCAAACTGCTTAGACCACATTCTCTGAGGTGTTTAAAGAGGGTGGAGTATGCAGTATTTATTTAGGTACTCTACAAACCTTAATAAGAATCGAGTGCTTGTAGCAATCGCAGAGAGCAAACAGAAAGCCAGCTGGCAGAAACTGAACAGTGCCACTGCATTTTTATTGCTTCTAACCCCCCCAAAACAGATTATTACTAAAAAAAAAAATGTCTTTTTTAATTTCATTTATCTCTGATCCTGCATCAATTTGTCTACTGTGTGCAGCAGTATTATTAGCTGTACTCTATTTTTCAACTGGCTATAAAAATTCAGCTTTTAAATTTCCTCCTGGTCCAACTCCTCTTCCGATCATTGGTAACCTGCACTTGGTGGATCTTAGAAGGCAAGATAAATCACTAATGAAGGTAGGACAAAAACTCCCAAACCCAGACCCTCATATATTTTAAAGCTGCCTGAGATGTATCAATGAAAGCTTTTTGTCTTTTTTTAACTCGAACTAAATTGTAAAGGTGTGAAAATTGCTTTGTAATATTTTTGTGGGCTTCTCCTAGCCAATGTCTGTGTTGATGCGATGTCATTTATGAGCGATGAACCATTAAAAAAAGACCTCTGGGTAATATGGGATTTCTTCATGTAATTGTGATGAGGTACATGAAGTATATAATGCTTGTGGGATTTGAAATATTAATTTGACAGCTCGGACACCCAGAAATCTTTTAAAGCATTAGGACATAACTAACATGAAGTGAAATTGCTTCCCTCTCCTCCGCCCTGGAGAACTGGCAAGGGGAATTCTACAATGCAGTGACCCCAAAACTGCTTCGGAGAAGGCCAGATCCAGATGCCCCACTGCAAAATCCAGTTCCCTCTTGATGAATTGGATATGCATTAAAATCTCGACGGCAGTGCAAGCGAGGGATGGACAAGTTGCGCTAAGGAACCAGAATGAATAGCCCGTAAGCTCTTCTAGTAACCTGTAATTAAGACAACTTACCCCACTGACGGTGGTAAACCGTTCTTCGGCGCAAGACGAGGCTGGCACAGCCCGGGGTGTTTATGTCAGGCTGCCGAGCGCTCCCCCCTTGCTTTAGCAGACTGCACCCTCGGGGATCGACGTGCACCGGGGTCAGGGAGAGAGTGAGCAAACAAACGCCGGCGGTTCATGAGCAGCAGGCGTCGGCACGGCTCCCGTAACGCCGGTGCTCAGCAAACACCGGCGGGTCTCGGGGAGCAGCCGAGCGGTGGGTTAGCCCTGCCGTGGGGTGAGGCTCTCAGCACCTGGTGCTGTTACGGGCGATGTCAGGGCTGGGGTCAGTTTACCCAGCGGGGCTGGGCAGGCGATGCTGCAGCCTCCGAACGGCAGTTTTGGAATTACCTCCGCATGCTTTCATCACCTGCTAGGCTATATTTGGTATTGCCTGTGTTTGCCTTTACTTTTGGATTACTCCAGAGGCGTTATCCCTCCATCCCACCCCACAGAGAGCAAAAAAATGGGGATTGCATTGAGCAGCAGGCACCAGTGTCTTGTTGGCTGGGCACCCTGATGGGTGCTGCCCTCTCCCCTGCGAAAGCTGACGGTGGACTCGGCGCGAGCTGAGGGTGCCTGCGCACACCCTCCGTTCGCTTAGGCAGCAGATTGGGACTGTGGCTTCCCATCGCCTTGCTCGTGCCCAGCCCAAACTCTTCTCGGCTGTCCCCAAGTATGGTTTTCAAGCCGCCGGGGAGCAAGGCGCAGCCGCAGCGGTGGAGGTCGGCAGCAGCAGTCAGCTTCCCACGGTCCCCAACGCAGTGCCGAGGAGATCCGCAGGCAGGGGCTGGGGGACACACGACAGTCTCACCCTTGTAAAACACAGGCATGTAGCAGCAGGGACACACACGACGGTCCTTACGGAGCGTGGATTCCTCCGTCACCCTGCCCCGTTTTGCCACAGACAGCGGCTCTGGGAGCACACGTAGGATGTGCCAGCGGGACTGTATGCTCCTGGAGGGATTTTCATCCCCCTGGGGCACTGTGTTGCCTTTGAAAACTGCCCAGCAAGGCAGAGCTTTGGCGGGGAGCTGCGGAGAACTTGTCCTGGGGTGTATGGCAGTGAAAGAGCCTCTCTGTGTTATGGCAAAGATACACCCAGAGCCTTCTTCAGTGCAAAACGAGCATCATTTTGTGTACAAGCGTGGGGACAGCCAGCAGTTCGGGCAGCGTCCTCCTCCTGCTGTCGGTTTCCTTGCTGTTCCCAGCTAAGCTATAGGTACCAACGCCAGGTCCGAGCAGAAAGGCATGGATTTGCAATTTGTGGTCATCCAGGGCAAACTAAACACCTGGCATGGGGCAAGCAGCTCCTCTGGTCTAGTGGCAGAGATGCAGGAGTGCTTTGGTACGAGAGGAGCATCGTACCAAAGCTTTCCTGTGCAACAGCATCATCATTTACACTGAAATGTCTTCTCTGTTTTCGTCTTTCTCTGGTTTGCCAATTTGTGTTGCCATTTGAGGTCCAGTCTTTAACTCTAGGTGGTTGGTTTTTTTTATATTTCGCTTCCTTTCTCCTTAACAGCAAAACCAGATTAGTAATGCATTGATGGGGGTGGGGGTTCTTTCATGGCAAGAAGCCTAAAATTCATATGGATGCCAGCCAGGCATCCATACAAAATGCCTTGTGTTTGACAGTGATGAGCTCCGGTTTACAGGTGCTGTTCTGCAGGTAGCGGCTCTGCAGCCGTTCCCAGCAGGATGCCAGGACGTAATATGTCCTTTTAGAAAGCAACGGGCGTTTACCCTGTGCACGCTCCTTCCCTTCCTGACCATCACAGCTCACCTCTTTTTCAGCTTGCGGAAAAATACGGCCCCATCTTCACCCTCCACTTTGGGTTCCAGAAAGTTGTGGTCCTGACCGGGTACGAAGTTGTGCGGGAGGCGCTTGTGAACTACACAGAGGAGTTTGTAGACAGACCATCCATCCCAATATTTGACCAAATTCAGAACGGAAACGGTACTAGAGAAATGAGCGGGGGTGGGTGGGAGGGACGACACCGTCGCTTAGTGCCAGCCTAACTGTGCATCCCTGGAGCCCGGCTTTTAAACATCCCCCTTGGACCCTTCTGAAGCCAAGCTGACAGAAAACGTTTGGCTTTCCTCGCTTGCATGCAATGCCCTTCTGGCTTTTCGTCGTTTTTGCTAATACACTTGCGGCTGATCCATATCCTAAACGTTTGAGGGTGAGGAGTGGGATTTTTAAAGGCACTGTGGTAATTCTGGGGTTAATTTCCATAAGATGTCAATGAAAGCGGCTCACCGCCACCACCACATTTGGAGACCTTCCCCACGGTTTCAGGGGACTTTGGACTAACTGGTTTGGCTGTTTGGAGCTGTAGGGTTTTTCCCTTTCTCCCACTGCCAGGTGCCACAATTTTGGACATCATCAGTGCCCTGCGCCTTGCTTCCCCACAAAGGCTCTTGGGTGGACCGATGTGAAACAGGTTGAGGCAGAAGCAATAGGCTGAGGCTGGCAGTTCACCTCCAAAAACAATCCCATGGTTTTTCCAAGGCAACTCTGTATCCCTGAGTGTTTCAGAGGACTTTTTGCCTTAGTTTTCCGTCCTCTGCTTCAGCTGGAGCTTTAGCTTTGAGCATCCAAAAGGCAGCTTTATATGCTGGTCATGGCTGAAGTTGGGATTACAATTAGAAATTAAATTACCCGGCCATAATATCAATAGATTAATTTATCGCTACATAAGGAAAAGGAATCGATGGGGAGAAAAGCATTTTTCAGAGCTAATTTACATATAAAATATCCCTGTGGGAGACTGTCAGTATTGCGCTAGAAGTCCTTTCACACTTACCTTCTCAGCCCAAGACTGAGCCACTTAGAGGTGACCCAAAGCTGTAAATTCCCAGGGACTGTTAAGTAACAATGGTCACAAATTTTCCCATGAAACATTTTTTCTTCAGAAAACACCAATTTGTTGACTCTGAAGCTGTTCGCAGAAAAGGAATGATCCAGATAAAATTGCATGAATTAAAGAAAAATTAAAAATTAAGTTTAGAAATCTGTTTTGACATTTTTAGAGCAAGAAGTTTTGCTTTCCAAATTAAAACTACACTGCTTTAAAATAGTGCTTATTCTAGAAAAAGCAAACACGTTTTTAAAACCTTGCAGCCAAGATGGAGATGTGAAGTGCTGGAGTCCAGGCTTTCAATTGACACAATCAGAGATAATCTTTGGGTTATTGGCACAATTTTTTCCTTCGCTATTTCCAACACTCTGATGGCATGAAATACCCATCCCTTCTTGGTGGTGTTAGTGATCATCAAGGCATGAGCTCAGCAACCTCCACAAAATGATAGTATTTTTGCCACTGCTGAAAATACAGTGTTGCTGTGAATCTCAATAAAACAGTTCAGCACTGACCAGGGTTGAGGAGACTGAATTATCCCATCCCACATAGACAAAATAACTTTATGACTGGAATAGGACAAAAGGAGAAGCTTCAAAGATACAAGGTTGTTGCTTGAGGCCTTAGACTTGCAACGAAACAGGGTCAGAAATGTTGCATGATTGACTTAGACCAACATCTCTACCCAGCCCTACAGCCAACCCGTACTGGTCTGAAAGCCATACTTGCTTATCTTGCGCTCAGGAGAGGGCTGGGGCGAACTGGGTTGGGTGGGAGCTTGTTTTTCCTAAACTACAGGCTCAGTGAGACTGGGAGAATGGAACTGAGAGGATATGGATGGGGCACACAGAAGTGGGAGACCTGTAGTCCCTAAATCCATGGGAAACTGGGCAGCAGAAACACTTGTGGATATCCCTCCTCATCCAGTCCCCTATTTTGTTTCGTGCGGTGGGGGTCCTCTGTGCATGAGCCCAGCGGCGACGTCTCACGGCCTCCCCAGGTTTGTTCTTCTCTATTGGGGAGCTGTGGAGAACAACTCGGAGATTCACCGTGTCCAGCATGCGCAACCTCGGCATGGGGAAAAAAATGATAGAAGGGAGAATTTTTGAGGAGCTTCACTTCCTTATCGAGATGATCAAATCCTTCAAAGGTGAGCTGGAGACCACCACGGCGCTTTACAGCCTCATATGCGTCACTGCTGCTGCAATGTCGCACTAACATTTCCATCCTCCTCCCATTGCAGGGGAACCTTTTAGCCTAACGTCCTTCAACTGTGCTCCAATCAACATCACCTTCGTCATGCTCTTTGGGGACAGGTTTGACTATAAGGACCCAACATTTCTCACTCTCTTAAGACTCATAGATGAAGTTATGATTCTTCTGGGATCTCCATATTTGAGCGTATGTAACCTGTCCCACGGATTAACTTTTTTTTTTTTTGACACCGGCACATTACATTTGTGAGCCACACAAACCATAGGACTTAGTTCAGCAGTTTTCAAATGTTCAGAACCAGCCATTACACCTAAAATGTGACAGTTCTCCACGTACCACCTTGGTTATCACAAATGTGCTGCCAGATTCCCCTTTGCTACTCTCCATTTGAACCCTCTTGCACATCTGTGTGGAGCTAAAATGAGAACTGACCTATGGTTATTTTAGCTCCACAGATATTTTTTTGGCTTCTTCAACATAATTACACCATCTAGGCTTTCTTTGCCTTTGCTGCATTTTCTGAAAAGACACATTTAGTGTTGATGTCTAGGTGAGTGAGATTTCACACACTGCATTAAAAATGCTTCCTTGGAGATTGCCAAGAAAACTTTGCTTATCTTCAAACTATTGTACCCAGTCCTTCATAACTGATGTTGGAAAAAACTAACTAGTCTCATACTGATCTAAACTGGGTGGTGGCCTGGCACACTGGAGCCCCAGCTGTTGTGAGGCTGGCCAGGCTGTTACTGGTAGAGGATCTGTTCCCACAGAACAGCATAAATGCTTAAAATCAGGTAGCACCAAATAAAGGCTCAAAGGTTGCAAAGCCCTCCGTTATGAAAATCTGCCCGGGAAGTCCCTGGAATGCTAAGATACTACTACTACAAGACAAAACACAACTGATCTGTCATGCCTTCAGAAGAAGCTGTTTCAGCATGCTGATATTCCTGCAGACTTAATGCTTCTCTTTTTTAATTCCTCATTAGTATTTCAACTTCTACCCATTCCTTGGATTTCTTTTCAAAACCCACAAGATTATGCTTGGGAAAATAGAAGATGTGCGCGTCATTTTAAGGCAATACATGAAGGCAAGCAGGGAGGATATCAATGAGAACAGCGTGAGGAGCTACATTGATGCACTGATATTCAAGCAACAAGAGGTATTTGACTGCTTAGTTCTGTTGACTGTTTGCAATGTCTCCTTTGGATTTTCTAGCTAGAACAGTTGCTGAGTCTTGATTTCAGCCATTGCATGTAAACCTATTTGAAATCCATGCTGTTATTCTGGTGGTATTGAAATCAGATGCCAGTCTCTTACAGTTGGTGTTATTTACTGCACGGATTTTTCTATCAAAGTTAAGATATGAAAGCCACTGTCTCAGTCCATTCCTGAAACAGCAGCACTAATAATGTGAGATCAACTCCTTGTTCCTAGTAGAAAATGCATGAATTCACATGAAAGCTGACTCTGCCTTTCTTTTTATGACACCAAATCAATTAATCATCTACACTGTTGCTCCAAGATGAATGATACACTTAAAGTACTTGAATGATAAATCATCAGTACAAGTCCTAGCCCTGCCCTGCATCTTGCTTTAGTAGAGACTCAGCAGTTTCACACATCAGTTGATTTTGTTCAACACGAAATATTTGGGCTCTGAGTTTTTTGTTCTTTCCAACTGGATCTGGGCCAACCTTAGGCACTAAGTATTCTACCCAGCTATGTGGAGGAAGGATCAGTGCAGTCCTAAAGGCCAGCAGAAATGGCCTGAAAGGTCATTTTGAACATTGCTGAGGATTCAAACCTGCCCTTGGGCAGGAGGATTTCCTCGCAGCTAGGCTTAGCTGAATCTTCTGTATAGGGGAGAGAACAGGCTCTTTCCAAACCTGTGAGGCGGAGTCTGTGAACAGCACCTGGCCCTGGGCTTCAGCCTGCTTCTGGGTGGAGGTCGATGCCGAACCAAAACTCCTCTCCAAACCTTCCATCTTTGGTGCTCCCATCTTTGGCGCTCCCATCTTTGGCGAATGCTGTGCATTCAAGATCAGGTCTATTTTATCACCCTGTTCACAAACACAAGTTCATAGTCAACAGTGTTGTAGGCTATGCAGTATTTCCCTAGCTTGCTGAATACGAAGACTGATGGTTTTAAGACCTTTCTTACCACTTGTGTTTTTCAAGGAGAAAAACAAGAAAGACAGCCTCTTCCATGATGACAACTTAATAGCATCCATACTTGACCTGGTCATGGCAGGAACTGAGACTATAGCCACAACGCTCCAGTGGGCCATCCTGCTGATGATGAAATACCCAGAGATTCAAAGTGAGCTTCTTGTACCTACTCCCGGTCTGTGGCATGGCTGATATGGGGAGGGGAGAGGCCTGGCCTCAGATCCACAGAAGCTCTTTTGCCATAAGAGCTGAATCCCATCTCTTTGTTGTTATGAACTCCTGATGTAATTAGATGCTGATCAAAGTCACAACAAAATAGTCCCTTTGCCTTGCTAGGAGAGAGGATGAGTGGAGATCAAGGTGTGATGTCGGGGAAACAACACATCCATGTGCCTGAACTAGAAATAGAGTGGGGAAACCCAGGCTGTTGTTTTAAGAATCCTCTCCCCCCAGGCCCTGGAAAAATATGTTTTTCCCAAAACCGAATCTGAGGAGGGAGTTGGCTTCCTTGCTGGGGCACATCCCCTTTGTTTCTTCCTTCCAGAAAAGGTGCAGGAGGAGATTGGGAGAACCATCCAAGCTGGAAACGGGGCCACGTATGAAGATAGGAAGAACATGCCGTTTACAAATGCGGTGCTACATGAAGTGCAGAGGTTTATCACCCTCCTGCCCCACGTTCCCCGCTGCACTGCTGTTGACACCCACTTCAGGGGCTACTTCCTTCCCAAGGTAGGTAACTGCTCCATCTCAGGAACATACCGCCCTCCTCATTTTTGCTAGTGCCATTAAAGACTAGTTTCTTTAAAGGGAATTATAGGACTGAAGCCCAAAGCAAGCATCCAAAATCACCCCAGAAGAGTTTCTTCCTCTCCAGTGACTATGCTGAGTCCAGAGAGACTGGTATTGTAGGACTCAATTCAGTACTTCTCACGCCAAGGCGTTCCTCACTCCACGAGTGACTCTGGTTTACCTCCTTCATGCCTTCTGCACAGTGAAGTATCTGCCAGGGAATTTACAGGATCTGACCCTCTGCTTGAGGTTTTCACAGCACCTCATGGGGTTTGGCTTCAATCCTTGGCACTGCTGGGAAAATCTCACTGCCTTCTCTCTCTACTGGCTGATGGGATAAAACCCTCAGGGTCTCCACCTACCCCAGGTGGAGCAAATCTCCTGGGACACTGAAGTCTGTGTCACAAAGTGAACTAAAACCAGAGCACTTTTGCTTCTTTTATGCCTTCATGTACTTTTCTTCCAGGGTATAATTGTAATCCCATCACTCACCTCAGTGCTGCTGGATAAGACACAATGGGAGACACCACATCAGTTCAACCCCAACCATTTCCTTGATGCCGAAGGGAATTTTGTAAAGAGAGAGGCTTTCCTGCCCTTCTCCACAGGTAACTAAAGGGCTGGTCTGCACAGACATGAGGGTATGGCAGGACCATTTTGTTACAATATACACGAATAGGGTCTTCATGGCCAATTACTGCCTTTAACTCGGTCAATAAGCAATGGAGACAATTATTCTGCATCCAGGCAAATGGCTCTCAGAGCACACCTCTCCCATGTTGGTTCCCAAAGGTTCAACAAGAGACAAGACAGAGAGATATATTGCATCCAAAAGAAGGTGGAAAAATGCCTGAAAGCTGTCAGGAGTAGGTGGATAATCAGACAGGACTGGTGGGGCTGCCAGCACAGCTATGCATGGGGTTTCAGGAGCTCTCCTGGAAGTGAGGGTACAATCCAGGGACCCTCAAGTCCTGTCTTGAGGCAAGGCTCACGTGTGAGTGGGTCTGATGGACGAGGCCTCATCCACTGCCCACCAGAGCCAAGGAAGAGAGTCCCAATAAGCCTTGCACTTTGGCTGGGTACTACAGCCAGCAGAGACCCAATATAGGACAGAGTACACCAAACCGTATTGCTCTCACTGTGAAATCTTAAATCCAAGGCCCAGGATTGTTCCCAGAAATCATCTTGGACTGTGATTCTTCCAGGGGCACGTTTGAGAGCTGACAAGGATTTCCAGCACGACCTGTTCTTTTAGAGGAAGAAGCACAGCCCTGGGGTTCGGGGAGGTGATAGGACACTTGGCATCCTGACACTACCTCCAAATGTCATTTTGGTCAAGTCACAAAGTTCTTTTATTTTTTTAATCCCAACTTCACCTGCAAAATACAATTAACGTTCTCTCCCTGGAGGCTTATAAACCCAACCCCCTCTGGGACTTAAACTGAGCTAATGGTAGGAACAGTTGTTAGATATCAGAAACTCTCCCCTGAGCCATCCTAAAAGAAGAAATATCACTTCCACAGTGCCTTCCCGACAGCCATAAATGTTTCCAAAGGTTGCTTATTTCCAGAAATGCTTGCCCCCAGCCCATGCCCTCCATGGCTGCAGCAGCGTGCATTACAAGAGGGCACAGCTGGATGGAGTAGTCTTGCTGAGATTTTAACAAATCCCAACACTGCAGGAGCCCGTAAATACTATAAAGGGAGATTTCCTGCAGAATCCTACAAATCCTACCATGTAACCTTACGCCTTCCAGCTGTTCCTCTGAAAGGAAGGCTTGAAGGGATTCCAGAACATGCTCCAACCACAGACCCTCAGCAGTGGCTTTGGTCGTTAAGAAGCCAGTTCTCACTGTCACCGAGTGCTTCAACTGTACAGAGACCACCATGCAAGGGCTGGGAATCTAGCACAAAGAGGGGGTAGGAAAGAAGAAACACAGTCTTTTCTAAAAGTGGGGTGTTAGGAAAAAATCCACAGGAAAAGTGAGTTTCAAACCATTCCACCTTGGGAGGAGGTGGCATTTTTCTATCAGGCTGCTTTTCAAAGAGAAAGGGTTAAAGATGCTGAGAGGGTTGGAAGAGCTAAGGAGAGGAGAGAGTACCTCATAAATGCATAATAACCCTGTAACATGGCTGTGACTTGCTGCTGCAGGTATCTGTGTGACAAGAGAGACCAGGCAGGCACACCGTGCCAGTGGGACTGGGACAGCTTCTTTTAGCAACACAGGCTCCTCTACTCCAAAATGCTCTGGTGCCTTTCAAGGTTTCACTCCTGCTTCCATCACAGCATCTCAGATGCTAACACGTCCATGGCAAACATTCTAGTTTGGTCTTTCCATCAAGTAAACACACTGCTTTCATCTGCAGGGCGAAGGAACTGCATTGGAGAAAGCCTGGCCAAGATGGAGCTGTTTGTCTTCTTTGTGGGGTTGCTTCAGACATTTACTTTTCAACCCCAGCCAGGAGTTTCAGAGTCTGACTTGGACCTTACCGTCCCCCAAACGACTTTCACGTTAAGGCCTCAGCCTCAGGCAACCTGTGCTGTCCTGCGTGAATAACCACAGCCCTGCTGAAGAGCAACCCAACAAGTGGGGAACCTGCTTAGACCCAACTTAGCTATGCTAGGACTCGCCATTCCCCCATCCTGGCACATCACCCTCTTTCACATCCCCTTTCCACTGTCTCCATCCACTCCCACTCCACTGCTCTCCACCGCTACATCTGCCCCATAGGTTGCTGACCCCCTCTTCGCTCCCGCGCTGTGAGGAGGTGCATATGATCAATTAGAAACCATGATGGTGGTTGACAAACACACGTTTCTTCTCAAAACAGACTGTGCATGGAGCTGATGGAAGGACCACGGAGATGGTCTGGTGAAGGGAAAGTAGCCCATGAGTAGTAGGTATGTCACCCAGGCTCCCACGGCAAAGCAGTGAGGTTCGTAACATCACAGAAATGTGCCCAAATCCTGAGGAAAGACACGCTGCTGTTTGCTGGAAGCCACAGAAATACACTGTGGGTCACACACTTGAACCATCCACAGGTACCTCCTGAACTTTTCCAAGCTCACTAAAAATCCATAGCTTCTAGCAAAATCCTACCAGGCTAGGCAGCCAAGTCAAACACTGAGAATGAAAAAAACAGATCGATTCATGTGATTTGAGGACAAAGTTATTTCCGCCTTGGAACAGTGTCCTGAAAGATGCCTCAGAATCTGCAAACCTATTTAGATAAGCAAGTGCTGCTACCACCAAGTTCAACACTGCTTCACAGTCTGAACGAAAACAAAATCTACATTTTTAAGTTTGCAGTCTAAATCATAAGGCCACGTGAGATTTGTACCAGCAACCAGTCATAAAAGGCTAACCATAAAGAAAAATAAACTAGACCTATTTCTAGTCTCATGCATCTCTTTCCTGATGTTGTTAAATAGGAGCAAACACTGTTTGTCTCTTCAGACCTCCTGGTTAATTTTAAGAGCCAACATCAACAGTCAATCTGGTATTTGGGATGGTCTGGCCATTGGAACCAGCCATGCAATTTCCCTGCAAATGACGTCTAATTTCACAGTGCTTGCCTTGCACACACGTACACAAGGAGAATTGGGATCAGGGATTAGACAAGACCCAGTTTTGGTTGTTTTCCTTTCCGCTGAAGCTTTGTCTGGCTTTTGTCCCTGTCTGTAGCACTCTTACCTGCCATCATATTCCACAATCTTATTCCAGTTGATGTATAGCTCAGGCGATTTTTCATCCGTTTATCTGCCTGTGAATTGCCACTTCTCCTTATGCATTTTCTTATCATGTACTTTATTGTACCATTTGTTTCCCTCTTCATGGGAGCCCAATAAAGTTTTAATCCCATGCCTTCATTGTATTTCATATGCCTGCCACCCAACTTTGCATTACACAGAAATGCAAATGCGACAAAAGGTTGATCCTGAGACCAGGGTGCCAATGAGTATTATAATGTTACTTGTATCTTACAGGTGAGAGGTTCTGCATAGCCTCATCCTAGTAAAGAACAGCTCAACAGGAGACCCTCCATATCTGCAGAGTAGTTTCTCCAGGGCAAAGAGCTTTCCTAGCTATGTGCCTAGCTATGGGGATAGTCCTGGGGATAGCCTTGGTTTTCACTTTTATGTCTTCAACTCCTGCTTGCAGAGGCTGAATGAAAAGTTGTCACCACAGCTTCACTGATGCTGGTGCCTCTGCTTGGTGGCTGGGACCCTGAGTCTCTCCCCTCTTGCCCTCCCAAAGTGTCACCTGCTGGCAATGTCGCTCTTGAGGAGCGGTGGCAGCAGGATGGGGTCTTCTTCAGGGAAGGCAGGGAGAGACAGGTAAAGCAACTGAGGAGCAAGCCACGTATCAACTCAGTGAAGGAAATCTTGGCTTTCCTGAAATAAAAAAAGACTTGCCTTTGGCTTCAGAGAGGCTAGGACTTTTCCTGCTCTAGGCCCCTCCAAAAGTAATATGAAATCAAAAGACAGGTATGGCAACAATCTGGTGCTCCGGGGACAAAACTGGGCTGGGTTCAAATCTGCACGAATTTACTGGTGGAACCTCAGACCTGACCCCTTGCCATGGGCTCTCGGGTTCTTGGCTCTGCAGGAGAGAGATGGATCCCTTCCTCTACGGCATAGCAGCCTTCAGATCCTGCTCTTTTTGGACATCACCTCCTGCGTTGGCACTCCCCAGCAGGCAGAACAGAGCCTGCAGCGGTGCTGGCCACGTACAGAGATTCAGCAGACCGCACAATACCCGTGCCTCAACAAAAGCCATGAGCTGCCAGGTGCAAACATCCAAAGAAAACAGGTTTCTTTGATTCCTTTGAAGAGTGCATCCTCCTTGTGCCTGCGTTAGCAGATGGATGGAAGTGATGACTCCCCAGCACGCTGAATTAGACAGCTGAATATATCTCCGCAAAAGAAATTGCCTGCCTCCCATTTATTTGTTCAGCCAAACGATGGCAGAACATTGATTATGACTCAGCTACATATTTATCTAGCAGAAAACATTAGCTCTCAGGGGTGGAAACACCATTTCCACATTCCTCAGTGGCCCCAAGGGTCTTCCCTCTAGCTGCAAAACACATTTATGCCTTGCGATGCACTGACCCAAATTGAAGGCAAACACCTTGGGGCAGGACAAGGTGGCTTAATTTTTAAAGTACAAATCCGACTCATGCCACATGCAGCTGGGGAGCACGTCCCACAGCCCAGCCTGCCAGCCCTAGGCTGGATGATGCTGGGACCAGGGGCTCCTGCTCTCACAGGGGCAACGAGCAGGTGTAAGGATTGCAGCAACCGTACAGATAATGTAAAACGAGGGCTGCCTTGGACCTGCAGCCCCCCTGCGCGCTGGCCAGAGCAAAAAGCGCTGTGCAGAATATAATTTCTATTTTCTTTTTGCCACGAGATGGCACCACGATCCCTCTGAGTCACAGAGAGCCCAGCCCTGCAGTCCTTTCTGGGGTAAAGCACCCTGCCAGCCACAAATTCCCACTAAGGAGGGCAGAGCTAAGCCTTGAGGTTTTATGGACCTCCAGTCCAACTGCATTCATCTGCGAGCAAGGCTGGGAGCACAGACATACGCACTATTTCTTTACCATGGACCTAGAAGAATCAGGTAGTATGCAGGGAACAGGAGGAATCTTCTCCTCCCCATCCTACAGCAGCCTGGGATCCCTCCCAGGGCTTAACTGGCTCAAACGCTGTGGAGCAATGGCTCAACCCACCTCCCACTGCAGTCCTATCAGCATTTCAGACCAAGGAAGAAGCCAGCGGCTGGAAAAGCGGCGTGTTGCCTTCACTGATGAGGGAATGCGATGAGGCTCCATCTCTAGTCATCTCAGAGGAGGAGAAGAAGAGATGGGAATGCTGGGAAAAGATAGGGTCCTGACAAATCTCACAGAAAGCTGGGAGAAGTAAGGAAAGGGGACATGGACAGGTTTTCTGTTACTTTGCCTGGATCTGCCTGGCTTCTGTGCTGCGTAAGGAAAGAGCGTTTTAGAAGTATCTTTGCAATGTTTGCACTCTTGCTTGTTCACACATGGTGCTCTGAAAAGAAGTTGTGCTTATGTATCCGAGCTACCTTTGTAAAAATGTAGGGGAGGGAGGGGAGTGTCTTCACTTCTCTGGGGAGAGCTGTTAAGTCCCACATCAGTGCAGGCGTAGCAGAGCCTGTACCCAGAAAGGGCCAAAGACTCCCAAGGAACCATGCTAAGGTTCCTTGAACCTTGCTCAGAGCAAGGGGAACCTAAAAAGTCCAGCGTTTGGCATCTGGGATTCAAAACCAGAAGTCTGGAAAGTGTTGGAAGAGCATCCATCAGACATAGAAAGAGCAAGTATCTGGGAATAATTTATCCCATGTGCGGTAGGGAATGGGAAAAGAGCAGGGGTTAGATGACGACCAACACTTGTATCTAATATTGCTCTGCAGACGAAGAAACGATCCACTCTTGAGAAGCGTCCTCTCCCAGAAGCTCAGAACTAGAGTAACTTTCTTATGTTTTGTATTTGATGTGTAAAATAGTGGCTGTCCTGTCATGTATCTGGCTGGAATTTTCCAGGTAACCTTACCCACCAGCCCTCCTCTGCTTCTTAGAAAAATACTTGTTCAACAGGTATTTTAAGCATATAGCCAGTACTTGCAAGGCTTTGAGTAAGAAGGCACTACCTGTCTCTAGTGTGTCTGCTAGGCTCTGTACGAAACTACTACGTGGCTTTGTCTCAGTTCAGAGCCTTGGCCTCACTGGCGTAGCACAGCACAGACACACTGTGGATGGGGTCTCATGGTGAATCCAGCCTCCGCGGTTGTGTCCAGCTCAGATTCTTTGACCCCAGGTGGAGGCTTAAAAGTAAATTTCTGGATCAAGCCTGTGAAGAAGATGAAGAGTTCCATCGTAGCAAGACTTTCTCCGATGCAGTTTCTCCGCCCTGCAATGCCAAAAGCATGGCTGTTGGTGGAATGATTGGGTAAGTGGCAGCTCAACCCAACACCTCTTGCCTGCTACTTGGTAGCAATAGGGTGAAGGACAGTATAGGCCTCAGAAATGCAAAATAGCATAGCGTGATATTCAGCAGCCGTCACTATTGGTCTCCTACAGGCATCTGAACAGAGATGTTTCACTCCAAGCCTGCAAGGAATTCATCTGGGACACCCTGGAAACCAGCCTTTCCAAGGCAGAGGGAACATTGAACTCTTGCTTGAAGGTGTTGAATCTTTTGTAGGTCCCAGTGGTGCCATTAAACACCCGGGCCTGGTGTGCCTCCCGGTGTGGGCTGAGGGGCTTTCTGCAAGTCATCAAAACCCAGGGCAGGCATTTCTAAACCATCCCCACCACTGATGTCTGGGTTGTTCCCAACAGAGTCTCGGATCCTGCCACTTGGCCAATATCTTCTGAGGGGCACTGGGAACTCAGTGCCCTGTGCGGGATCAAACAATTTCATTACCTGTGGAGAAGGGCAGGAACGCTTTCCTCTTTACAAAGTTCCCATCCACATCAAGGAAATGGCTGGGGTTGAATTCATCTGGTGTCTCCCATTGCGTTTTATCCAGCAGCACGGAGGTGAGCAGAGGAATCACTGTTGTTCCCTGCAGCACAACCACGCTCTGCTTTAGCATGTGTGGATGTAGCAAACTTCTGGCTTTGCCCATTCAGCCACCTAACCGTTCCTCCCTTTGGGCTGCGTCTGCAAACAAACTTCTATCTCTGAAGAACTAACTTCTGGACTTGCACATGACCAAATGACCCTTAGTTAGCGTGGCTACCCAGTTCACTGGAATTACTGACTAATATGCAATTAAACAACAATGGTTGTTGGCTGTTCCTGAGTTACGAAGCAGAAGAAAGACGTGGGCCAGGCTTCCTTCCTGCCCAGCTGCTCTGCGCTTGCCTTAAGACGGCAACGAGACAATGCCGTGGGACTTTAGAGGCAGAAGTGCTCTGCAGGGAATGAATGGCAATGGAGAGTGGAGAGGATAAGGAACAGACTCCAGATCACAAAGACTGAGCTATGGGAAATGGGAAGTTGTGCGCGTAACGCTAAAGTCACACTGACATCAGCGTGAGCACAGAGGAGACGGGCGATTAGGGAACTGGCTCTTCCCCACCAAAAGCCCTGTGCTTCAAGCTCCCCCACTCCTTGTGACATTTTGCCCTGTGGGTCACTGGTGTGCTGCACCCCTCTCTCTTGGTCTGGAGAGCAGCAAGTACCTTGGGGATGAAGTAGCCTTTAAAGTGGGTGTCAACAGAGGTGCACCGCGGAACATGGGGCAGGAGGGTGACAAATCTCTGCACCTCGTGGATCACCGCATTGGTAAATGGCATTTTTTTCCGGTCCTCATATGTAGGCAAGCAGCCAGGGCCAAGAACTCGCTCAATCTCTGCGTGCACCTTTTCTGCAGGGCAAAGGAAAGGCACAAAGTGAGTTTCCCTCAGTGGCAAAGCACCTCCAGATCCCAACTCATGCTGACTGTTAGGAGGTTGCCCAGCCCCTGGGAGCAGAGAGAGAAAAAACCCTCAGATCCTTCGGTCCTGAGTGGCAGCATACAATGCTTGGACAGAGGTGGACAGGTCCCAGGTGCTCAGATTTTGGATGCATGAGAGGCTACGAAGATTTTACAGGTGAGCATCACTTATGAAGTCACTGCAGAGCACTTCTGTACCCTATGTAAGAAAAGCAAAACCATAAAGGTGTCCTACTTTGAATCTCTGGGTACTTCATCAGCAGCAGGACGGCCCATTGCAATGTTGTAGATGTTGTCTCAGTGCCAGCCATGAGCAGGTCGAGCGCAGAGGCCAATATATTTGCATCATGAAAAAGTGTATTGCTTTTATTTTGCTCCTTTAGGGAAATAAAAAGAAAAAAACCCACTGCTGTTAGCACGGAAAGAGAGAACTAGGACAGGTAACCTAGTCTTCAGAGACATTACAGTGGGATGCATGTGAATTACTAGCGCCAAGATGCACCGTGTTGACATACATTACAGAAATCCTTCAGTTTCCAGCAGAAAAATTTTCACACTTGAGATTTTGTCCCCAAAAAATGAGCTCACTGGACAGGTTCACTGATTTTCCAATACCACATGACATTTATCTGCTCTGGGCAGTCGTTATCTGATCGACTCAGGACTTCCAGCCCCTGCCCGTGGATTCTGAGAAGCTGGAAAAATTGATGAGAGGTGCAGGACAGTGCCTTCCCAAGCCGGGGAGCTGGGGTTTGCCCAGGTGCGTGCCAGGCCCTCCAGGAGCCGCGGGACAACCCAGGACACCACTGGCACATCAACTCCGCCGTCTCTGCTTCACGCTGCTGATGGGAAACGCTTTGCCTGTTCCTGCCTGCAACAGCCGAGGCGCTCGCACAAGGCGTCAAGCCCAAGAACCCGTCCTGCCCACCGCCCGCCTCAAGTACGTGGATGCAAACGCTTGGAGAAAAAGGGCAAATACAGACTAGTCCCTCCTTTCTATCCCTCCCACACTATCATTCCTGTTGGTAAATCCACTACGTGGGAGCTGGTGATGCGTTTGCACAAACATCACAGGAACTTGTGCATCTCTGCAGCTGGGAATGTGTTGCCTCTTCCCAAGCCCGTAGGGAGGGATGCGTCTGCCTGGAGTGTGTTGGAAAAATGACATTAGCTCTCTCTCCCCAGCAAGGAAGGGACTGTAGCTGACACCTGAGGACAAGTTTTAGACATACACGTGATACAGTCTGCTTAATTTTTTCTTGCTTTTCCTTCAGTATGCTCTATTTAACATATTAAAATAGGAGGATGTTTACCCCAAATTTAAATATTTTTATATAGACTATAGTAGAACATGTTCATTAGACAGGCAACACAGAGAATCTCTGTATAAGATACTGCACTAGGAATCGTCGTATTGTTAAAATACCTCTTGTTTGAATACCAATGCATCAATGTAGCTCCTCAGGTTGTTTTCATTAATACTTTCTTTGCTTTCCTTGATGCACTTCTTTAAGATCACACACACCTCTTCTACTTTTTTCAGTATCATCTTGTGAGGTTTGAGGAGAAATCCAAGGAATGGGTAGAAATTAAATAACTAAAAAGTAAAAAAGGAAAAAAAAAATCACAGAAAAAAAATTTAATTCACCCATTACCTTGTAAAACTCAAGCATCATAATGAAGAAGTCATTTATGTGAAGAACCAAATGACATGTCATTGGAGTCTCTCTTTTTTGGTAAATAAAAAGTTTTAATGTATAAAAATGCCTCCTCTTATTAAAAATTCTCTACAGAAATGAATGGAGCCTATCAGACTTGTCTAGACAGAGCCTATAAACATGAATTAAAAAAAAATACAATTAAGGGAAAGTGATAGTAAACTCATGAAACAATGAAATTACATTTTTAAAGAGGCAATAAAGCAAAAAGATAAAGCATTACGCATTACGCAATGAAAATTCCAAATGTTTAGCAAGCCAAAATACTTACGTTTTAAAGTTGTTAGATCATCATTTTTAACTTTCACATGAATTATAAATCAATTACACTCAGTTCTCAGCATCGTTAAATTTCACAGCACAATAAACAGTTGCATTTTATGTGCAGGGGGGTTACTTACACCATTTCTCAATGTTATAAATAAACTGGCTGCAGAATAAGATCCACAAATCTCTTGCTTGTGCTAACTGGTTATAATTTTTGCTGTTTTCTGCAAAAACTAAAAAATAAATTCATCGACATCTTCTTTTTTAAAACAGCTTTTTGAATGACTCTTTCAATAGTACCTTAAGTAACTAATATTCTATTCCTTGTGGTGGAGGATTAAGTTTAACAAGAGCTCTTGGCTCAAATGAGAGCTTCTTAGCTGGAATGCTCTTTTTATGAAGCTCCATTGAGCAGGTATTGATTTAGTGCCACGACAGGAGGTATGAGAGGTCCGTATATAATGTCTGCAGCTCTGTACTTGGTACTACTACTCTGTAATTTCACTAGTTTAAGAAACTGTAGCAAGAGACGAAAACCTAGTAACCCCCAAATACACAAGCAATTGCCCCTAAGGCAAGAGGTTACTTTTGGGATGTTCACACAGCATCCAGCAGGAAATAACTGGAATGAGCGTGGCTCTTTTTCTTTGTACATCCACAAATAAAGTCAGTATTTCAATAGTTTTATCACTGGTGTGTTTCTAAAGAAAGAAACTCTGGCCATGCCTTCCAAGGGGGACCTGATTCCCTCCTGTCTCTGCCACTTGAGCCTTGTTTGAACTGAAATTACTAGGGAGTTGAACATGCTGGCATTTTGTGTTTTATTACGGGTACTGCTGGAAAAATACTGACAAAACAAAAAAAAAAAAAAAACACCTCCAAACCCAGGAAAGTTCAGAATCTTTCTGAACTCTTCGCCAACACTGCTACAAACATTTTTTAGACAGACTCCAGGAACATTTTCCTGCAGTTGCTGTGAAACACCAAAGACAGAAAGTTGCCCAGATCCCAGTCCCATATTAGGGTCTGTTTCCTCACGGGAGACTACAATTTGCCATAAAATGTAAAGTTTGCTACATAAAGTGACTAAAAATAATAACGTAAAGGGCAGCATCAATAGCACTTCTGTGGATTTCCATTAATGCTCCTGGATACTGCCTACCCCAAGTCCCACCGTGCTGGAAACCTCCGTTATTGCACTTTCTGGCTATAGAAGAATCAAGCACATCCCTTCTGCTGGCACGGTCACATCAGCACCTCAGCCCAGTGCCACCACATGATGTTGGACCTCCTTCACAGGCGGAGTTCATGAAGGAAGAAAAACCCAAAACAAAGAATCTTGTCCATGCCCATGGTGGGGGGAATTGGATTAGATGATCTTTAAAGCTCCCTTCCAACCCAAACCACTCTATGATTCTATGAATCTTGTTTCAGTAACCTAAAGAGTCTCCAAAACCATCCAGCAATAGTAAATTGGGTTGACCTACCAACGCTGATGAGATACCGGAGCATCTCAGCACAGAGGGTAACTTACATGCAAGAAGGGAGAGCCAAGAAGGTGCATAACTTCATCTATGAGTCTTAACAGAGTGAGAAACGTTGGGTCTTCATAATCAAACCTTCTCCCAAAGAGAATAGCAAAGGTGATGTTGGTGGGAGCCATATTCAAAAATCGTAATCGGAAAGGTCCACCTAGAAATGAACAAAGTCATAACTGTATTGGTCATTTCTGGAGCAACCCAGAGGTCTTCACAGCGGCTTTGTAAAGTAGCATGAAACACCCGCTGCCACCTGCAGCTCACCTTTAAAGGATTTGATCAACTCAATGAGAAACTGAAGCTCCTCGAGCATCATTTCTTCTCCAAGACGCTTCCCCATGCCAAGATCCCGCATGGTGGCTATGGTGAACCGCCGTGTCGTCTTCCAGAGCTCTTGAGAAGAAAAGAACACACCTACGGAGGGATTGCATGCCCTGTTTGCTGAGGCGGTATGAGATTTTCTCAGAAACACCAAAAGCACAGCTGGGGAGTGCAGGTATTTTGCAACCTGGAGGATCCTGCTGGGGAGAGGACTGGGGGGCTTTGTGGGGGGCTGGCTTGGGAAAGTACTGCCCCAGGTAGGTTCAGGAGGCCAGCAGGCGATATTTTAAACAGTTGGGTGCTGTTCACACCAAAGCTCCAGGTTTGCCTTGTTTATAGCTTTGTGTTTTTGCAGCCACGCAGAGTAAAAAGCTCCATGCATGTTATTTGTCTCAGGCTGACTTGTTTCTCCTTAGAAAAAACGAACCAGCTGTTTCAGAGAGCAAGGCTAGGAGCAGACGACACCACTCTGTCCCTGTCATGAACAGGACAAATGATTTTACTGAACAACTTTCATTGTAGAGGTTGAACTGTATACTGTGCAGGGGGACAAGGAGGGGTAGCAGGGAGGTACCTTTGCTTACAGCTTGGGTATACCCCCCCAGCTGGCTAACCCACCGGCCAAAAAAAGTGCTCAGCCAAGAGGGCACGGAGGCGTTTGGGTACAATTCAGAAGATCCCCCCCCCAGGAGGGCTTCCAGGGCCAAACGTAGCCTACATCTTCATACGGTGGTTGGGAAAGTAGCGTAGTGTACCCTTCCTCACACTGGGCCTCACTCTTAAAAACAAGATTAAAAAAACCCCCACACGCTGTATGCATTATATACATATTAGGTCATCAAATCTTTTCCTTTCAGCCCTGGATTATTCCCTTCATTGTTTTTCAATGTCTAGTCTTGGGCAATATATTACTTTTTAGCATGCAATTCAGAAACATGCCAAAAATCTGTTTACAGAAATAATTGTTTGAGGTACAAACAGCCCGTGCTATTGCACTTTTGCCAGTTCTTGCAGTCTTCATCATGAGTCATGCGTGATCCACGCTTTGTCTGAACTCCCAGTAACTGTAGAAAAGAGATTGCATAAGGACCTCAGCCTTCACATTGTGAAAAATAATTTCCTTCCCTCTGCGCTGCAAAAAAAAAACCCTTGAAATGTGACCCAAGTGCCACTAAAAGCAAAAAACTGATAAGGCAAATAGGAAGATCCCCAGAAGTGTTTTTCTTAAGAAAACAAATGACTACCCCCAAGCCCCATAAAATGTAGCCTTCGACAATAAGGACACAGATCAAGACTCTTAAGTACTGGTGCAATTGAAACAACGCATTTGAGAAACAGCAGAGCAAGCACGTCCTTATCTTTTCAACCTGCCACCAAAGTACCGTTTCCACGCTGGATGTGATAGAATATGGGTATAGCTGGTCTGTCCGCAAACACATCCGCCGTGTTCAGTAGGACTTCATTTACTGCCTCGTAACCAGTGAGCACCACCACCTTCTGAAAACCCAAACGGACGGTGAACACGGGGCCATATTTCTCTGAAAGCTGGAAGGAAAGAAAAATCAGAGCATGGAAGCCATCAGCGGGAGCAGTACGTCCTGCTGGGGTGGCTGAAGAGTTGCCTGCCCTCGTCCTTCTGGGGCCAGAAGGGATGGAGGGATGCCAGAGATAAAGCCCTGAGACGCTTAAATGAAAAAGGAATCAAAGCAAATAAAGACTGGTCTGTTTAACCCAACAGCTTCCATAAAACTACTGTTATTCTGAGCTGGTTGGACTCAGGTTCCAGTGGGTTAAAAAGGCAGAAAGTAACAAGACACTTTGGACACCATGAGCAGCATAAAAGCATCACTGAGATCTGCCAGGCAGCTACCGAGCAGCACTGGTTGGGCAGGCTGTAACGCTCCGGTCCTCATACCACAAGAGGATGGAAGAGCAGAGGTGGCCTTATTTATTATTGTCCTGGTTTCGGCTGGGATAGAGTTCATTTTCTTTCTAGTAGCTGGTATAGTGCTATGTTTTGGATTTAGTATGAGAAAAATGTCGATAACACACTGTGTCTTCAGTTGTTGCTAAGTAGCGTTTATACCAAGTCAAGGATTTTTCAGCTTCTGATGCCCAGCCAACAAGAAGGCTGGAGGGGCACAAGAAGTTGGGAGGGGGCACAGCCGGGGCAGCTGACCCAAAGTGGCCAAAGGGGTATCCCATACCATGTGATGTCATGCCCAGTATATAAACTGGGGGGAAGGGCTGGCTGGGGACCACTCCTCAGGAACTGACATGGCATCAGTTGGTGAGTGGTGAGCAGCTGCATTGTGCATCACTTCATCACTTGTCTTGTATATTGTGATTCTATTGTTATTATTATTGTCATTTTATTATTATTATCATTACTATTTTTTTAGTTTCTGTCCTATTAAACTGTCTTTTTCTCAACCCACGAGTTTTACTTTTTTTTTTTTTCCAATTCTCTACCCCATCCCACTGGGTAGGGGGAAGTGAGCGAGCGGCTGCGTGGTACTTAGATGCTGGCTGGGGTTAAACCACGGCAATTATAAAAAGTTAAATAAAAGCTTTGTTGTAATTAATGCAAAGAGGTATATAATATGATTCACCAAGGATGGACACATGAAGGCATAAGAAACCATTGCTCTTTCAACTTGCCTTAGAAAATTACAATACCACACTCTACTTTTTATTTCTGCTATACCGCAGTGTTCAAGCCACTGCACAGCAGGACTTTATAGTGCGATGCGAGATAGTGGGTAGCAGGAGCTCTCTGGAGGCTCACAAACACGGTCCTGCCAGGCCTTACAAGGAATTAAGGCTTGACTGAGAGCAACAGAGTTGAAACTGCATAAAGCTATGGTGAGATCAACCCTGGCGTCCCATAAAAGGAGACCGGTTCTGGCAATGTAAAGCAGAGGAGGGTCCAAAGCTTAGCAACCCCTGCTGCTGTACCAAAGCAAACAGGTAGCCCTGGCAGAGTCTAATCTGTGCTTCAGCAATATAGCCAGACTTGTTTTATTTATGAAAAAAAAAAAAAAAAAAAAATAGTTCACAGGACACTGATTTCAATCATTTGTTCAAAATAATGTTTTGGTTGCTGCATCATCTACCGTGCAACTTTCATGGGGAAATCCCTTAGGGATTCTCCTTTGGGGGAGGATTTTCTACTCCAGGTCACTTGTTTGCTAGTACCTTAAAAGACTTCTGGCAAGTCAGGCGTGAGATCATTATTGCAGTTCCACAAGCTCAGTAGAAAATCTCCCCCTACCCATAGCTGACTGCAAAGGGCAGAGGACAGCAAGAGGGTCCCCCAGGCTGCAGCTGTAGCCCCCTTTCCTGGTTGTTTTCAGCAGTAGATCCCTTTCCCAGTTGGCTTCTTGATCCTATAGTTCAATGGGGGAAAGAAGGCATCGGTCTGGCCCATGTGCCCAATACCTTCCCCCAAGTCTGTGTTTCACTAGGGCGCTCTCACCTTGTTCCCAGGTCCTCAGGTCACCTCCTTTCCAGCCTCTGCTTTGCTTATTCTTCCCAGTATGTCCATGTCCCACCACAAAACCCCTTGTCCCCCCCACCCTCCTCGGCAGAAAAATTTCTGGTCTTGCCAGAAACAGGAACCACAGCCCAAACCACTTCCCAGCTCCCAAGCTCTGGCTGTTGAGCCCACTGTGAGCTGGCTGGGGTTAGATGAAGACGCATTTCCACAGGCATCTCCGAGGCCCCTCGCATGGCACGGTGATGGGAATGAGACAGGGAAAGCCAGCTCCTCTCCCTAACCTAGTGCTAAGAAGGTCAGAGGGCTGCTGGCGACCTGATGTTAAAAGGCTTGGTGTAAGGTCCAGGATAGTCACACACATGTCCTGACATGGGGAATGCCCGCTGAGCCACATTTTGGCTCTGAGAGACTAAATACATTGAGACTTTCTCCTTTTTTCTGGAAGACAGATGTGAGGCAACTGTGATTCCTACAGAGAACCTTGTCTTGCGTAAGTCCAAGTCATTCACTGTTTCAAATGATTTCTCCTACATTTCTTCTTCGGGCTTTGCTACATTAATTCCCATTCTCATGAAAAACTGGCAACACAAGTAAGAAATACAAGCTATTTTGGCAACCACAATTAAGCATCCATCTTTCAATTTGGCTACATGGACACTCAAATATTTTAAAGTATTTCACAACACAAGGAAGATGCCAAAACTAAGGTCCATCGGTCTGATCTGATGCGGATCCTTGTAGTTTTCAATGTGTGAGTAGTTCTCATGTAAGCGCTGCTCATATTTAACATCACCCTTTGCAGAGTTGGGGTTTAACAGTTTCCTTGGTCATTCTGAAACCTTTAAAACACCACAGTTTTTTAAGAATGCACTTGGCACTGAAAATTATCTCAGAACTCTCACCAGAGGAGAATTTTAAATAGGTACATGCTGAAGTTCAACACCCTAGAAACAAAGGACACTTGTTCTTACCTTCATTAGTGACTTGTCTTGCCTTCTGATATCCAGCAAATGCAGGTTGCCAATGATCGGAAGAGGAAACGGACCGGGAGGCAAATTTAAAGCTGGCTGCTTAAAAACTTTTAAAACATAGAGTGCAGCTGATAAAAGCAATGCGCACACCCCACAGATGAAGAGGGCTGTGAAGGCAGCCATATTTTGGTGGAGCTTGCCTTTCTGGAAAGCCACCGAGACACCTTTATTAGAATGCTCGCATTATCTCATTATATTTATTCAGAGTAAATGATGTCAGGGCTTTTGCTGCGCTTTGCACAATCTTCCCCTCCACCCCCAGCTCTCCACAAAAATTGGAATTTATGTCTGCAGAAGGCAAAGTCCAAGCACAACTGGTGGAGGTGCAGGATTGCAGGTTCCCTGCCGAGTGCAGCAGGGCAGGTTTGCTTCATTTCCAAAGCCTAGCTCAGATTCTTCTGCCTGCAATAATTTCCCAGAACCTGAGAGTCCTATATCTGCTTTACTATGAGGCATCGATCATGAAAGTTCTCTTAAGATTTCCACTTCATCTCTCTCACATCTAAATTCTTCTTTGAACACAGACAGCTATTTACTTTCTGCCTTCTAGCTCTTTACCTTACAAATGCTGATGCCCAAATAATCCTTCAGGGCAGACAAGCGTTGCTCATCCCGTGGTACAGCGAAGGAGAAGCAGGTCCTGCAGGTGAAGAGACTTGCACCAGGCCATGCGTGAAGTTCGGTGGACAGCCTCTTCCCTCCTCTTCCACCTTCTAGTGTCCTTGCAGTGAAGCATTTTCTCCCAGTGAAGGGAAACAGAACTGGGCAATCTTCACATGCAGAAAAATCAGGACCCATTTGTTGCCTCTGGAGATTGGGAGCTCTGTCGCTTATCTCTGTGCTCTTCCTATTTATTGACACTTTGAATCTGGGCTGTCCTAAAGACATACGTAGTATGCAGACAGAAAGCTGCTCCTTATGTCAGGGTAGCCCTATAACCTGGCTTGAATGATTCGCCAGCCCAGTGTAAAACACCTAACAAGGCACTCGAACAGTTCTTGCTCTTCCTTATTGCAGGCTACGGTAGAGAAAGCTCAATAAAATGCAGAGTTGCTGACCTCTTGGTTTTTTCCCCATCAGAGGCCGGTGAAAAACTAATTCACTGCTGCAAACTCCAAAGGTGTAATTCAGTGTCATGCCCCCCTCTTTCACGAGTGGGTCTTTTAGTGAGGGGCATTTCTTCCTGCTGCCCATCCAGTGTCAACTGGTACCACTTTCGCTCTATACACAACAAAAGGGATATAAAAACCATGACTTGGAGCGCTGGATCATTGAATCAATATGAATGTGGAAGGCTTTGTAAAAGATCTGCTGTTCCCCCTGGTTTCTGGCAATGTCTAAGAGAGTGAGACCTGTCAGAGACATTAGTGGAAACACGCATCACTTTTGTAAAACTACCCTGATCTCACAAATTATGCAACAGGTAGGAAAAGAGCATTTGATATCTTTTTTTTTTTTTTTTTTTTTAGCCCTTTTAGATCACAAGGATTTCGTACTGCTCCATACTGTGGTATGAGATGGTATCAGCCTTGAGGATGCTTTGGGACTGTTCCAAGATGCTCAATGTTCACAACTACACTGGACACAACGCTCATTCAAACCTGGACTCTGCCATCCCTCTTGGGCGAGCCACGGACTGACTGGAGAGGACATGATCTCAGCTCATACCCAGTCCTCTCTCAAGCCCGGGAACCGTCCAACCATCCCAAACCCGCTTGCTTTACAAACAACAGCATCTGTGGTAAGAGCAGGAGACGGGGAGTCTGGATACGCGCCTTGCTTGGACAATGAGTTGTCTATGTGGCTGTGAGGAGCCCAGCGCAGGGCTGTGTCCCGGGACGGCCCCGGGATGTGTCAGGGCTGGGCTGTGAATGCAGCCATTGTGCCCAAACCCCGCTCCCCTGGGGCTGACTCAGCTCCTACCCCTTCCCTGTAGTCATTTCTGGGAGATCTTTGGGGCTCCGTGCAGAAAGGAGGTAAGCAGGACATGGTGTAGGAATGGCATCGTCTCACACCGTAAGAATTAGCAAAAGCTAGAGGCAGAGAGATGTCACTCTGACACTGAAAATGTCTTTCTGATTCCCAAAGAGAAGGGAGCAAGGAAGCAATCAGCCCACCTCTCCACGCACACCCGGCTCTCTGCCCTCAGCCTGCCCAGCGGGAGGAGAGGTTACTCATTACCTGCTGGGTGAAGCAACCCGTGAAAGAGGCAAAGCTGGGGAAAGATAACAGCATCTTAGATGGCCTACAAAAACATTTTCACCGAAGAGATTTAAGTTAAAAATTAAAATGAAAATTAATCTTTATCTAGGAGTAAATGATCTCTCTGAAGAAAAAAAAAATCAAAACTTCCCCAGTCAGGGCAGGGTCATGTCACAAGTGACAGGAGAAATTACAGAGAGAGAAGCACAGAAAGAAAAGCCCTTACACAAGTGCCCAACACTGAACCACCCACGGATTTCTAGCTGGGAAAGAAAGTAATTCCTCGGGCTGTGTATAATTATTTGGAGGTCGAGCCTTTCCAAATCAGCCGCTCCTGGGCAAAGAGGACTAGAGAGCAGAAACCAAGGTCTCCTTCCCTTCACCTGCCCTTGGAGCCAGCAACAGGCAGGCAGGGTTAAAATTCAGACTGTAATAATGACCATTTCTGGATGTATCCTACTGTAACTTTGCATAGCAAGGGGCCTCGGGAACAGCACACTGCTTGACCCTGCTCCTGCAGGAATCGGAGAGAGAACCTTCAAAATCTTGCACTGTGGTATTCAGGACTACATTTATCAGGTGGATAAACCTGTCCCCCGGAGCATCACCCGGCCGTTTTGAGAAGCACCGTGTTATTCACCAGCACGCACAGCGGTCGCACGGAGCGTGTCGGGATGTGCTCTCCCACCCTGCAGCGAAGTCCCTGTCACACACAACTGCGTCCCCAGCCTTTCCCGTAGGTGGGCAGCACTGACGAATTAATGTCCCTTCTGGGCATTTAGTGGTAGGAAAGAGTTTAATTTCTGCTTTGGAGAAAAAGACCTCAGTCCCAAGCCAGGCCGCCCATTTCTTTGACTCTGGAACATTTTTCGAGGTGATTACAATGAAATAACCTCGCAGCAGAGGCGAATGCTCCGTTCCCTCCCCTGGCACAGTTGGCAGCTCCAGTCTGGAGCTGCTTTACCTGATGAGCGCTGGGCCGAGACATTTAGTCTCTCCAGGGGCCAGCCTGGCAGAAACTCTGCTCTCAGACCTTTCACTCTTTTCTGAGGCTTCGGGGTTTGCTCTTCGCCATCACACTGGGCTCCTCCTTCCCCAGCATCACTGGCAAACCCAGCTGCAGCACATTTTAAAGCAGATTTGCCATGCTTTTGAAATTCTCCCTCCCTGGCCTTCTCATCCCATCTGCCCATTCTCTGATCCTTGAAGCTTCGATCCCAGGTTTTAGCCGGTGCTTAATGATGCACAAACGCGACATGGTTAAGATAAATACTTTTTCGCTCCTCTCTTCCTGCACGAAGATTTCAGCTTCTCCCCCTCCCTTTTCTCTCTGAAAAAAACTTTGCTTCCCGCCCTGACCTGCTCCCTGATGGTACCCGTGGGCAGCCCTGCCCTGCCTGCACGACGTTTACCTGCGCAGAAAGCTCTGCACGGCTGAGCCTGTGCCTGGGTGGCAAAGCCACGTTGCCGTCCCCAGCACCGTGGGAACAGCCACCTCTGCTGCCCGCATCGCCCCGTTCCAGCCTGGGACGATCCTCACGCGACCGCTGCCTTCCTGGCATCGACAGAGCCCGAAACTGGCGGTTCTTCCAAAGCAAACGTGAAATCACGGGCAGGCAAAGCCTCCCACCTCCACAGCCCTGCGTTGCTACACACCGAACAAAAGCCAAGATAAAAAGGTCAGGTCTCCAGGTTGGGTTTTTCAGGTTGCGACCTTGAAAACACCATTCCCTCTCTCGGTGAGCGGGCTTTGCCTCCCCATCCCCACCTCCACGCAGCCCCCCTCAAGCGAACACGAGAGCGCCGGGGGGAGCCGTGCCCTGGGAAGCCGGTGGGATCAGCGGGAAGCTGCAGGACCCGCGGGGAGGGCAGGTCAGCCGGGAAGGAGCCAGCGACCCTCCGGCGTGGGTGGCCTCGGCGGCGCTTTCTCTGCTCCGCAGCCGCAGCTTGGAGGCGGCCACGGGGAAAAAAAACCTAAGCCCTTCTCCATTTATTTTTCTTGCGAGCTGTGTTTTAAATGTTACCCTGAATGGCCCTTTGAAGCAGCACGAGCTGCCTCAGACCTTTCTCTTCAGCTAATTAACACGTGCCGACAGCCGTGACAGCCTGGCGCGGCCCCGCGCGAGCTCTGGCCCAAACCCCACGGCCCAAACCCCTCCACGCCTTGCGCAGCCAAAATGCTGTCGACCCTGAAACCAGCAAGCGCCTTCAAGTCATTAATCCCTGCGCAGGCTTTGTCTTCCAGGTTGGAGCCGCCTACCGTGAAGTTGTGTCTCATAACAGAGCTCGGGGGCACCGGCTCTTGCTGGGTTTGGAGAGGTTTGGGGTTTTCTGTTCAGAGCTGGAGGCCAGGCATTTGTCAGAGGAGGGTTAAAGTGCTTAAATGGTGTTAAGTGGGATACGGGCTTCTGCGGTCCTGTGTAGATTGTCTTTTAAAAAGCCCCATCGTATTTCTCAGTTCCTGGGGTCCATCACTCATTGCAGGGATGATAGTTGCTCTCCAGCGGCAGCACTTCACCCTTCACTTGAATGTGAAGTGCACTCCAGCTAAAGAAATGCCATTATCCCTGGTTTATAGAAGGAAAATCCAGATGGAAAAGAAAAAAGATTAGTTCAAAGGCCGCGTGAGACAGTGATGAGCAGAATTGCAATCATTGCTAACAGGCATACCAAAAAGGGCAACACAGTAAACGTGCCCCCAGCAGATAAGGAAGTAACTCAATCTATCACAATTTGGATATTTTATCACCCATGGAGCACTTGAAATGTACATGACTTGCAGTTGCAAAATCCAGCCTGTAGTTTTAATCCTGTAGTCTCAGCAGTAGTAATACTGAGAAACGAGCCCATCTCCGTTCGAGAGCCATTTTAAATGAACCCAGACCTCTTCTGGAAGCACTTTAGGGATTTGCAAATTGTGGGGTTCAGGGATGCTAACATATCGCCGCATTGCATCACCAGCCAAAGGGGTACCATGCTCCTTTTGAGGTTACAGATTAATATTTAATCCAGTCAGTAATTTTAACTTAAAACGTAGTAGTATTACCTGGTGAGCTTAAGAGCATGGACGGTTACCAACCTGCAGTAAGTGAATGAGGCGCTTGCCCATTTTAAAGAAGGATTGCAGCGCTAGCCAGCTTCATTTCCCTCTAGCTAGTGATTCTTCAGGAACCAGGCAAAAAATCCTTAAGAGGTTTGCTCCATAAACCATTAGCCAGTAAAAGTCTAATTAGGTCAGAGACATATGGTCTTGAACCAGTAAAAAATTCATTGGTGGCTACAATGTTATTAACCTCACGAAATGTGGATGTATTTCAGAAGCTGCTGGCTGAGCATTGAAAATTGCGTCACGTTCAGTATTCATCAGTGAAACTTTTGCTCTCCTAAGCCAGCAAAAAAAGGAAAAGGCAACAGTTTTGCTAATGAAAACTGCTTTTTTCTTGCTATCACGCCAACTATGAGCATGAAAGGAAAAGGCAACAGTTTTGCTAATGAAAACTGCTTTTTTCTTGCTATCATGCCAACTATGAGCATGAAAGGAAAAGGCAACAGTTTTGCTAATGAAACTGCTTTTTTCTTGCCATCATGCCAACTGTGAGCATGAAGATGACACAAAAGACCTTTTCTGAACCAGTTTTTCTCAGCCTTTAAAAGTCTTGGAGCTCCAAAGCCTTAGTGAAACAGGAGATGATGGGAAGTGAAACCAGTAGTCAGCACACGTTATGCATTGCAATTCTATAGTTACGATAATGTAAATCTAGTTGTTGTAATAAAAACTTCTAAGTCACTGCGAAGTATTTGCACGCATTCTCCCTTTTATAAAGAAGACCCCACTGTAACCTCAAAAAAAAAAAAAAAAAATTGCAAGAAGAAATTCCGAGGTCGTTATCTCAGCTCTTGACTGACCTCACAGACAAAGCTGGGCACATCTCCGCAGGTTGGCCGGGCTATTACCCCAGACCTGTGAACCATGAGGTGTCACTCCCACATCACCACCATGTCCCCGCTCTCCGGGCAGGTGAGTGACCTGCAAGAAGCACCACTGGGTCCCAGAACTCGTTAGATCAAGGAGCTTCCTAATTCCAGAGAACAGGGGATGTCCTCAGCTTGCCACCATGGTTTAAAATTCATCTCACTTACTTTGGGCTTCTGCTGAGCGGAAAGGGATTCAGAAGGAGCTAAGGTCTGGGATGACATGTCTTAGGGAAGATGCATCAACTTCACCAAGGCCAACTCTTGTCCCTCTGACATCAGCTGAATTTTACCATTAGTTTATATTCCAGCCTGCCATTAACAACAGCAGGAATTTGGGGCACGCTGCAGCGGGGCTCAACGCCCTACACAGGCTCCAATAACACCCCCTTTCTCTTCCAGGTGTCCCAGATGTGTCCATAATCGCTCTGTGCGGCATTCACGGTTTTGCTGGACACAAGGGTGAATCGCACGCTGCTGTCACCGGCCCCACGGGGGATTTCTGAACCAGTGCAGCTACATCTCACACCCTACTCATAGGAAGACGTGAGCAAGAGTCAGACAGGCTGAATTTAGCCCTAATTTGCAGAGTTACGGCCCTGTAATGAGCACAGGGAAGTGTCTTTAAAAGGAGACTGCTTTCTAATTGCTTCTTAAAAAAGCCTGTAACGTGGACTCTCTTTGGCATGACTCAGGGCTACATTTCTAAATCCAGTTTCTCCCATGAAGTTTACCCTGGCTGTTTGGTTGGGTTGCATCCACATGCTATTTTTACTTTGTGATCATGAAGCCTGTTTACAGCATAGAGGAACAATATGGGAACAGAAATAAAGCTGGGACAAACCCAAAGGAATGAGACCAGTAATGGTATTGCCAGCATCTCTGGCTTGAAGAGCAAGAGGCCCTCCAGCTGTGCAGTATCTCAGTGAGACTCAACTCACTACTCCCTTCTGGTTATGTATTTCAAACCTCAGTTGGGTTTGATTTACCCATCATCTGCAAACTTAATACCAAACAGTTAAAATGCCTGCATGTCCTTAAGCTGCCAGCTTCATATCTGCAGTACATTATAAGAGAGAGTATTTTCTAGAATACAAAAGCTGAGGGACCGACTGTCACAACAGTATCACTTTTGGCTTCCTTAAATACGGTAATCAAAGTATTTTGAACAGTAGCCTACAGCTACTGAATACTTTTCTGTCTCAAAATAGACACAAGCCTCCTCCCACCTTCTGCCATGAGCTTTTTGGTCACTCTGAGGTTTCGGTGGTTCAGTCCAGTTTTCTTTGCTATATTCAGTGAGCGCAGCCCATCTGGTTGCTGAATCTTTGATCCACGCACTACCAGCTTATGCTGTGAAGCACAGAGTCAAAAGGACACAAAGTGTTAGCGGGGAAGGTCTGAAAAAGGAAATATTTTCTATATTTGCATTTACATTTTTAATATAGTCATGTTGTCTAGAGGCCAGATTTGGGGAATGGAAACCAGGAGCCTGGTTTCTATTTTCAGCACAGCCACTGATTGCTCTGGGTTGCTGGCAAATCTTTTAATCTCTTTCCCTCTGTTTTTCCCTTCTGTAATAAAGGGATGATCAGACCTCCCCAGCTATGCCTTGTGTGGCAGCATCCTCTGATGAAACACAGCAAGGACAAAGCATTAATAATCATTCCATATAGAAAAGGCAAGAGGTCGCAGGTATTTAAGTACAGTTTAGCTATTCAGTGCTCCTTTATGCATGCACCATGCCTTGATGTTAATAGAAGTTACATATTAATACGGAATGGAAAAGTAGGCCCTTCAGGGCACAAAAATAACCATATCCAGAGCACCACTGAATAAATACAATATAAAGATGAAATCACTCCAAATACCGAACAAATTGAAAGGCAAGGAGATATTAAACAGGAAAACCAAAGTCACCCAGCCCTCCTCCCAGCTGGCATCTAACTGCCCTCAACACAAAAACGTGGATGAAAAGGAGCGTCAGGTACCCGGAGGGGACGCTACAAGTGGTCCCGCAAATGGTTCAGTGTTCCCAGTCCTCCGCTTCTTTACGCCTCTGGCATCTTTCTGAGAAGATATCAAGGGGACGGGTAAAGGACTGAGGTCCCTAGCTGCGATAAAGCAAAGCATGCGCTCAGTCTCCCGTGGAATCGACCCCGTAGATTACGCCATCAGCCCATGCCTGCATCCTCCACGCCTGCCACATTGCCGCTTGTCCTTTCCTCCCACAGAACTACCCCAGGGCTCCTTCCACGCAGCCGTCCCGCGCTGCCAGGTACCAAACCCCCTTTCTGGGCTGCTCCGCGAAGCCGCTGCCTTTTGGATCCCTGCAAGCTGGTCACGGCTGGGTTACGGCTACCTGGGATCTGCCAGATCTTCTCAGTCCCCCGCCTGCTTAATGCCCACTGCTGCACCTATGGCCAGATGTTACCCTCCCCATCCCTCTGTGTGAACGCTCTCTCGCATGAAGGATCTCCGACGCTGCTGTCAGGACCAGGGGATGAGCAAAGCCCGGCTGTTCCTACCAGCTAAGCCACCTTTGCTCATTTTGTTTACATGAGCAGCTGCACTGGCAGATTTGGGGGAGGATTGGGGGGGGATCTTGGTGATGAGCAGTCTGCAGCAGAGATCCACCGGACCACCGCAGCTGCAGGAGGGTGTGTCTTTAAATCCTTGAGCATCCTCCCGTCTATTCCTTCGGTCCAGTTATTAAAATTATTTCCAAAAAATCAGCGTTGCACGACGCTGTGCAACAGGCAAGCTGTTTATTCTTTGCACAGCGTCTTGGAGCATGCTGAAATAACATGCATATGCTTTTGGGGCAGAGACCAGCATTTATTTTAGGAGGTGCTTTAGGATCAAGACAGTCACCGCTAGCTCGTCGCCTTTACTGTTCAGGATTATTGGACCACAAGTGACCTTTCAGATTCTTAAGACTTGGATTACGAAGGGCTTTATATACTAAGCCTAATGACTTGAATTATAGCCTTAGCATCCTGACAATCAGAACAGGACTATAAGCATTTTACTTTCTTCTATCCACAAAACAGCTTGGGCTGGATTTTGAATCCATTTCAAGGGTATGTCAAACCAGTGCCCATCATAATGATCTAGCCGAGTTGCAAGAGAGATAAGATGACCTATGTAAAGGTCATGTCTGAGAGAAAGCAGGATTTTCTAGGTAAGCCAGCTGAGACATCTGTCTTCCTTCCTCTGAGACAATTATTTTATCATTTCCAAATATTAAAAAATCGCTCTGAAACGCTACCGCACATTTTAATCCGTGAGGCTGCACTAACAGGACACAGTATTTTGTCATTTTCAAACCTCTGCAGCAAATAACTTCGTGGGACCGATAATTATCTTCCTGTAACTGGCTGAACTGGAAATACCTTTCAGCTCTCTCTCTCTCAAAAAAAAAAAAGAAAAATACAAGTATCAGCAATTTACATGGCACCTGATATCAAGGCATGCATGCTGTAGTTGCCATTTTCAATCACCGTTCACACAGTTCAACATTCCAGTGAAATTTGCTTCCAGTCTAAAATGCCCGAAGCTTGTGTTCTCCGTTACCTGCGTTGAGTTGCCCTTTGCCAGGACCAGTGCTGGAGCCCACAGAGGATCCTCCGAAGCGTTCCTGCAGACAATTCAAACCACCAGTGGCTTACAGCTGTATAGCAGGTCAAAAGTTTAATTTGACCATTAAAGCAATTTTATGAGGTATACAAGACCCACAGCCACAGCAATGATGCAAATAAAGGTTGATTGATACATTCTGCTGGCTGAAACGCCGTTCTATGAACAAGCGAGAGGAACATCAGCACAAGTAAAGCAGAAAAGCGTGCAAGACGTGCTGTTTGCAGAAGGACTGCATTTGTCACATTCCCTTCGTTCTTCTCGCGAAGCAGCAACCATCTGTAACACTCGTGCGGGGAGCAGCATAAACCAAGACTCACCTGCCATGCTTTCCTCTTCTACTGGGACCCCCTAAAAAAAACCCCAAACAAAACCGAACTGAGACACTTTGTCTGCTCTGCATTAACAGGGTAATTCAACAAGAGTCATATTTTCTCATTAAACAATGTCAAAGATGTACTCTTGATCTCTCTGCGGTCACTTTTTTTCCCCTCCCTTTGTCCAAAGACAGCTGAAATAATAAAAAAAAGGATTTAGAAAACAAAAGGGGAAGCCCTGGGTTTTTTAAAGAGCCAAGGAATATTTTCTAGGACTGAACCAATCTCTGGAAATAATTGTCAAGTTCACTGTAGTTCTCCTTCCACATACTGTATTCTACAGTTGGCAGTCTTGGCTGTTCAGAAGAAAAGTAATACAATATAAAAAAGTGCAGAGAGCCATTTCATGCCATATTGCTGCATAGGTGATAATTTTTGAATGCGTTTTATTTAAATATCACAGACTCAGAATCCAGATAGCTATACCTGGCCTACTTTGAAATAAAAGTTAACTTCTGCATTTCCTAACTTTGATGGGCTGTTTTCCTCCTCATCTTGTTTGCTAATTCAGTCAGCTGAACTGTTCTGTGTATCAGTTAAAGTGAGTTATAATCTGCTCAGGAGCTCGTACAGGAAGGAAAGAAGGATGCTGGCGCAATATTCATAATGCAACCAGCCGCTCAGCGCAGAATTTCCATTTCTGAGATTAAACAGCATACTAAAAGCACTGGAAATTAAAATTATCTAAAGGGTTTTCTTCTTTCTGATAGTAAAAATATCCGACAATAGGCCGAGTTCTTTGAGGTGCGTGCCCTATACAAACTGTACGAGGAGATCATCATTTCAAAGAGCGGCATTTCACCCTGACCGCACCTTCGCCCCGTTTACCCTTCAAACCGCTGTAGCCAACTCTACAAGGGGAGGAGTGGTCTCATTAGCAACTCGGTAATTTGGCCAGTGAGAGTTCGTTTATATGAAGGGACAGTCTAGAGAACAATCCTCCTGAAGGTGATGCTGTCTGGAAACCTGAATCAAGGAGCGAGGGGAGGTAAAGGCAGGGACTGAATGCAGGAAAGCACCGGCACCTCTCACTGCCCAAGCAAGAGGCAGATGCTCACAGGCGTTATCTGGGCACTGACGACCTTTTGTTCGAAGGTTTCTTTTTTAGTCATCTAAGGCAGTTTTAAAAGTGCTTGAATAATCTCTGCCATCTCCCCCCATTTCTACAAGTCACACGCAGTCTGGGATGAGGCTCAGGCTGGCATCTTCTCTTCCAAACATAAAGCACCCTATACATCCACATGTAAGGTCTGAATTTGCTGGATGGGACAGCTCTGCAGGGAAGAGCTGATGGAGGTGGAAATCCAGAGCCATCTTGAAAGAATTTGGGGTGAACTTTAAGGATAATTCAGTTCTTCCGTCTATGATATATTGAGGCCTTTAAATCCCCAATGCCTTCTGCTATCCCAGCTGAAGTGGCAAGCACCAGAAAACACTTTTTCACAGAAAAGATCATTGGGTGCAGGGAGACGGTGTGAGTAGAGCCGAGGACCTAGAAGGGAAGCGTGAGGACCACCTGCTGATGAATGCTCCTGCTTACAGCTGGAAGCTTCCAAAAAATTTTGGTAAGAGTTACCAAGTAACACCTGTACTGGCCCAAAAGGCATCGTAGCCCCCAAAGAGGTGACAGGTACAGGCAGAGCTGCGCAGTCAAGCTGGAAGTTAAGCGTTGCCTGTGGCAGTCCTCAAAGCTGCCACTGAAACGGGAGAATTTGGCTTGGACGCAGGCTGCAGATTCATTACAGACAGCGTCTCACCCTGAGCGTGATCAGAAGGAGGAGAAGGTAGTAGGAGTCGAAGGAAAACTTGAGCATTACTATCATTTCAGACTAATCCTTTAACTGAAACCAAAGCAGGCACTTCCTTCGTGGGACTGGAGGTGGGTGAAAACAGATCGCGCTTCTGGGGGGGAGTTTCAAGTTCATCCACGGTAACTTCAACAGCTTCTCCATTACCCATTTTATTGCAATAAGCAGCAGAACGTGGCCAATGGACTGCAGCCGTCCAGAGGGTTTACAGGCTGCCTGGAAGACACAGATACTCTGTATTCACGTTACAGTAACACAATCGTCACAAAAAGGCCCTAGAAGTCCACCCGGGGCTGAGATGTCACCGGTGCAGTGAACTGGTTGGACGCTGCTGAAGAGCACGCTTAGACACTGGAATTTCACCCAGATTTTGCCTGTTTAACGCCAGCAGTTTGTACACGGGGCCCTGCTTACAATCAACGCTGGTATTTTCAGCTGTTTTGGCCCCAAGCACTAACCACAAGTAAGAGTTCAGAGAAGTTCTGTATTTATTCTTTCCGGCATATCATAGTGCCCTATTAAAGAAGGACAAAAGATTTCCTTATGTAATAGGGATACTATTTGTTATTTTTAACCTTATAGCAGCCAGGATTTGTGCCAGGTGGCATTTTGCCTTAACCAGGCAGCTTCAGGAGGTTACGTTCCCGACTGCCATCCTTGCCCTCTGGTATATTTGATGCCCATACATGGTTTCTTGGCTGTCTGTCGTCGTGTCTGTCTGCTGGCATATATTTGTGACAGCTCACGGAAATACCAGTCTTATTTAACAAGGTAAATCAGGGTGCTGGTCAGTCATTTCCAGGATCCTGCGAGAGCTTCTGCTTCTAATAAAAAGTACTATATTTGTGAAATCCATAAAGTCTATTTCCACGTATCTATGCTACCAGAGAAACACCGTCGCCGTAGCTTAAGCTTTCAATATGGCAAAATAGCTTTAAAACACTTTGTTTAGTCAAATTAAGCCCGCGGAAAGTAGACAAATCAAACGGTTGCAACTCTCAGCAGCCCAGGACTGAAAACGGGCAGCAAGGCCAAGGGAGGCATTAAGCTCTGGGCTGAGCATCCTCAGCGGCCGAGACCCTGCAGCCTCACATTTCAAAGTGCTCCACAGACAAACGCCGCTGCTCACTCGGCAAATTCCATAAGCAGCATCAATGTACCAGATTCGGGCAATTTCACGGAGCTTAAGGAAGCCCGGCTGTTACAAAGGATGCTGCCAAAGCCTGTTGTACCTCTGGACCAGTACAGGGAAACACAGTGTCAACATTCTTCTTTGGGTCCAAAGGAACTCGACAGCAAATGATGATTTTCACAGCGCTGTAGCTAGGTCTAGCTATTTATCAGCAAATGAGAGCGACAGATCTTGCGTCCCATGGCTTACAATCTTATACACGTGGGACCGTGAGGAGAATAGATGTAAGTTGTTAAGCAAAAAGGCTATGTGATATTTCAATTAGCAGCAAACCTTCTTTAAAAAAGCTGAGTAACTAAAGCTAATAGGAAATATAATTCCACCTTGCTATGAATAGGAGGGTAACCGGTAATCTTTAACTATGTGCTCACATAATTTACGGGTTTTTGCTTGTTTGCTTCTAACACAATCCCCCTTCATTCAGTCTCCAGGCTGGAGGCACAGAGAAGTAGAATTTGAATTCTTCTGGCCATTTAATTACATGTGGCATTTCTTGACCTTTACGGATTTCATATTGAAACCTATTCAACTTTTTGACGTAGGTGTTTTCGTGGGTTTTGTTGGGGAATGCCAAAAATTTTCTGCATGTAGGGGAAAAAAAACAAATCAATAAGAGCAACTGTATGACTGTTCTTCTGTTTTTAACCGAAGGGCCCTCCCTCTGTGTCTGTAACACCAGTCAAACTTTCTTAGTAGCACAAGCTTCTTATTCAGCTTTGTTTTGACAAAAAAAGATAAACCACTGTTTTGCTTTGCCCTTCCTCCACCATTTACACATTAGTTTTATTTACTTTGGTACTCCCTGCTCCTTGTAGGGGGAAAAAACATATTTTAAAATATAATTAATTTTTGCTATATTAAGTTGTTGACTCTGTATGTTCTTATGAAGAATTCAAAACAGAACGTAATTATAAATCGCTGCTAAAATGAGCTTGTCCTGCAAAGGCAAGGGCATTTAATTGTGTCCTTGTATGACTGGAATCACTGTAAACAACTAATATTCCTATTTGCAGGGACAGAAATAACTAGCTCATTCAGCTGTACAGAAAGGAAGACATAAAAGGAAACCAAAGGCTAAACCAGAATAAGCCACTGGAAAGTTTTATGTCAACAAAACTGGATTTAAATTAAGTAACATGAATTCAGTATTTTGACTGTAAATGAATCAGAACATTAGAACATCTTTTAAAGGGAACATTTGTGATGAAACATCTATGACTAGTTCCTATACCAAATGAATAGGAAAGTTCCTACTTATTTCTTCTGTGCAGGATTGAATCCACACAGCAAAGTCTTTTCTCTAGCTTTAGCACTACTTTGTAGACCTAAATTCTGAAAATGACAATAGCAGCAGAACTGCAAGTAAAACACTGAATAAATGGCTTATCAGTTATACACACTGGAAAATACAGCACTGATGACATAATTAGAAGTTGCATCCTACTACATATGCGTGAAGGAGTAAAATTAAAATTACACAGACAATTTCCATTCTTATGTTTTCTAATTTTCTGAGTGCTTGACTTCGCAACTTAAATCTTTTATGATTGTTTTTTCTGACACTGATTTGCAGAAATGTGAGTAGGTTTTAATGTTCGTTACTTTGCCTTACTCAGTGGCAAAAGTTTAAAAAACACGAAACAAAACAAAACAAACCCAAGCTCAAACCAAAGTGCATTTCTAAACTCTTTGAAATGATGGGAGATGAGTCAAGACTCACCTTGCTTTAAAATCAACAGAAACACAGCCCAGCCGTTCTCCAGTGAGAGGAAATAAGGAAATAAACTGTACATTCACCATTCAACTACAACACACCCTTTCCAAATAACAACAGAGAATTAATTTACCCAGTAATTTTACAATGGTGATAACAAATTAAAATTGTGGGCAGGCAGCAGAGAACCAAGAAGATACACAATCCATAGCAAGCATCAGCCAAATTAAAGGGAACTTTTTACGTCGTCAAATTTTGAGTAATTAGTGCTTCCATTAGAGGCACAGTTCCAGCTTTAAGCAATTCTAAGTAATTAATGTTCCTTGATTTTGCCTAGAAGTCCTGACTTCAGCATTCTCTTAGGATACGAATTCTTCTAGCCAAAGCTACACAATACAGATTAACTCAACTAGAAGACAATTAGAGTAGGCAGATGAAGATGTAATTTGTCAGTCTGTACATGCTGTTACTTCCAGCCTTGGATGCAGTTTTTATTAACACAGTAGACTGATTTAAACGGAGGCAGAGACATGATTTTTCCTATCTGTATCCATGATTGCCTAAGCTACAAGCGACGTTGAGATTTGAGAATTCTACGGGACCAAATGACAAAACAAAGTGAATGAAGTGCCAGATTCTATCTTCCTGTACAGCTTTGACCAGCTACAGAAATTCAGTAACTGATTATAAACTTAATAATTTAAAATACATCATTTAAAATACACGATGGAGGAAATCTTGCTATACTTATGCATCACGCAATGTAAATCCCTAGATTAAAATGTCAAGCTGAGCTGGAAGCAGAAGCTGGCCTGGTGGCTAGCACATGGAAAAGACAGAATTTGACTGCCAGAGACATTATTGCATTTGTACGCTGTGTTGAGTAAACTGTCTGGGTCCTCACAATCTTGTCCTTAAAATGGGCCCAGCAATACATGTCTCCCAAAACAGTGGTTTTGCGTTTCATGGGTGTTTTGAAGATGACTTGTTTGCCAACGAGTTGAAGATTCTTTAAGAAAAAGGGGCAAAGTAAAAAAGCAAAATGCAATTAAGCGTCCTTTCCTATTTGCACTACAACATCAAGTTTAAGAGAACACTTAAAATATTTCATACTGAGCTTTGAAACGCAAGACATATACAGTAACAATAAAAGGTGGAAATTTTACAAGCCTTTTACCCAATTTTGACACACCACTGGCCACTGAACAGCACCATACACCAAGACACATGTGGCAGAAAACATTATACTTTGCTTTCTCTACCAAGCACAACCATAGCAACAATTACCTTAGCTTTTAGCTTCTGAATTTTCCATAACAGCAAGAAGCATGTCCTTCACCCAGTAATCAGTCACACTGAAGGGAAAGTGAGAGCTGTGGCTGAGGAAGAGGAGAGCGGAGCAGGACCTCACTCACAGAGGTCTATTACTGCACTGGTGAGAGTCTCTAACTTCTTTTCCAAATGTTATTGTTCACATGGACTCCAGATTGGCAGGCCTTATGTGCTTTTAATATTAATTGATACAAAAACAAATATGACGTTCTTGATCTACAAAGCCTCTGTTCTCACAGATTTGTTAACATTTACACGTGGTCAGAACCAAGGTCCAAGAAAGGCAAATCTTGCCAAATCTGTCAAAATCATAAAAGGTTCACATCTTTTTGCCCGGACCTTACCTTTACACTCTTTCTTACAAGTCTCTTCCAAAATACAGTTGCAATGTGCTTTTGCTTTTAAACTACAGGGTATATTAAGTGCGCAATGAGGACCCACATTTTTGTGTGATAGAGAAATCAAAAGTGGTGATTTTCAAATTTCTTAAGAAAGAATACAAACTCTTCTCTGACACCTAAAATGGAATCATAAAGTCACAAAAAGACACTTTGCAAACTTCATGCCTGAGAAATTCCTATTTTTCCTGATGGAAAGAAAAAAGGATCAGCTTCTGCTCGGAGTGACAGTACTTTTTCCCAGCTGCGTATTCTCAGACATAAGATATAGGATCCAATGATCTTTTACGAGTTCACCAAATGTCAGTATCGCTTCTTTTTATTACAGAGCCTTTTCACCAGCTTTTACACTGCAAGATCAGTTTTATACAGCTTTGGGCCTCAGAAAGGCTTTGGCACTCATGCACGCACCTTCTGAACCCTCTTCAACCATCGCCCCGAGGTACAGGACCAGCACCCGAGGTACAGGACCAGCACCCGAGCTGCTGACGAGCCATCGGCAGCTCAGCGGAGAGGCTGGCCACTGCTGCTGAATTCTCTCGCCGTTGGCGTTAAACTCCCATCACAGTTACGGTGTTAGAGCAGGGCACGCTCTTGTCTAGTTTTTTTTCCGGCTGAAAACATCATCTTCAAGAAGTCAGAGAGCATGTTATTTGTTACTAGTAATACGGTTCATACTTTTAAAGATTTGTAGTAATCCACGACTGTGAAGGCTGTCAAATCCACTCAAATGCTTCTTATTGAAAAATTAGGCCTGCATATCCATAGATCCTCCCCTCCTTCACCCATCCAAATTAAAGCTGTAATTCCCCAAGACAGCCACTCTTCCAAAACACTACACATTTATACGGTTGTTATTAATAAAGTATGAACAATGTTTGCAGAAACATTAAAGAATCAGGTCAAGAACATTGTCTGAATACAAGTGTTATTAAATAAGCCAATCATGTGACTTTTGAGTAATTAATGTCCTTGGTTTTTACTTGAAAACCTCATTTTCAGCATGTTCATAGGAGACAAATGTCCCACGTCAAAGTGAATGAACACAAATTAACTCTTTTGGATGCCAACTACAAGAGAAAGATGAAAATGCAGTATCGGCAGGCTAGATACGAAACGTTGCAGCACAGCACTTTGCATCGTCCGGTAAGTTTATGTACAACCAGATGATTTCGCTGCATATAGTCAAAGGATTTGATCTGCTCCCATCCGTGCATTATCCGAATATCTAAACAATTGCCATAACGCATCTGAAAACTTTAAAATATAAAAGGAAAACTAACAAAGCTGACGGTATCTCCAGATCGCTGTGTGAAGTACTAATAAGCAACTGTGTTATACAACCCATGTTCAACAGACTGAAAATGATCTTTCCCAAATCCAAATGACATACTTCTAAAGCTGAAAGTGATAGATTACAGCTGGCTGAGCAAGCACTGTACTGTATGCTCATTTTAAAATCTGCCATTGTAAAAGACCCTCCAGGCTTTTTGTTGGTTCCTTTGCTCTTCCTATTAAGAACTGCAAAGCTCCTCTTATTTAACAGTAATTAGAGGGAGGTAGAGAAAAACTAATAAGAAAGAGAGTTTTATTTTTCTGAAGATACGCGGTAAGATTATTTTTAATAGCACATCTACGGACCAAATGCTATTTTTATTTCATCACTTCAAAACATGATAAATATTTGCAATTGGAAAAAAATATGGGTGGAACATCTGAAAATTTAGTATTAGGATTCCTATTAGAAAATATGTCTTTACAACTAATTTACAGTCTCTGTATACGACATCCTATTCTTCTCTCCACCAGACAGTCATTAAAACACAAAAATACTCTCAGGACAGCAGCTGCAGAACTTGTCGTATGCGCTCGCACTTCTCCAACAGGTTTGGGTCTTCTGCATCAGAACCATCAAATTCCTTCATAAAAGCTTCAGCTTTCTGCACAGTTGTGTCTCGCGCACCACCTTGAAGCCCTTGCAGATAATCCAGTAAAATGGTGAAATACTTGTCTGGAACCTTTAAAGAAAAAAAACAAGGAAGGAAAAAACCTGCTTTATTTTCTTCTCTCTCAATACTCATTCACAATCATGTCAAACCACCACCTGGAAGATCATTAGGAGAACGGCACGGGCTTTTGCATTTGCCAATGCCCACCTCTGAGTGGAAGTGTTTCTGGCCAAGGTTCAAACTGCCGGGAGGGACGGACCGTGGTGAGAAGACTGTCATGTGCTCAGATGGGCAAAGCATCTGAAAGGAAATTCTAAGCAGATGTGGAAATGCTGATCAGCAAATGCAAACACTCCCTGACAGCGAGCTCAAGGCTGTGAGGGATGCTGGAAGAAAAAAAAGCACTAGCCAAATCCTACTTTTGGAAATATGTGTGGAAACCTGCTAAAGTCAGTGAGAATTGCACGCATGTGTCTGAGGAAAGAATTTTGCTGGAATTACCCTTGCCCCTACCCAAAATTATTCCTTTGCTAAGATGAGATACCACCCACCATCAAGCACTTTGACAGAATGCTTATACGAAGGAATAGAATTTAATTTGAAAAACAAATTGAATTCAGACATATGGAAATAATTTTTAAATTATGCTGACTAAAACTGATAGGCTTTACTAATATGTCTAACATTAAAAGCAGTTTAGTCATCTACAGTTGCATTACCCCCATTTCACTCCCTTTCTAATTAACTAGTCATATGTTAAATTTCAGCTTATCTGGTACAATATAAAATTTAAATGATCATTACATTAAATAACCTTGGCAATAACCTAGCAAAAACTTCTGAATGATTTATTCAGTATTTCAAACCAATGTATTTTCAAAAGTACCAGGTTGAAGCGTATCTTAATTTTATGTTGTATATCTGTGGAACAGGTTTCAGCCAATAAGGGAATATTTTTGCTGTGAATCAGGAGATGTTAAAATGACCTAGTCCTGCAAGTATTTTTCTCCATGTTTAACTTTACACATATAACTTTAAAAGGCATACTTGACATGAGTCAAGCTAAACACATACGTAAGTATTTAAAGGATTGGAGACTAATTATTCGAGGGCTGTTTCAATTTTGCAAAGTATCAACATTTCAGAGAAGACAGAGCTTCAACAGATACTTAATTTACAACTTATTTCTCCATTGACATTTGGCAGCATAACTTTGATCACTAAAACTTCTATCACTCCAAAAGAAGAGGAAGAAAGAATATTCCAACACTGCCTTCATCAATCAGGGATATTACAAAGTAATAAATCAAAACTGAAGTCTGCATTCAGCCTCGTAACTTACACGCTACAGAAAACCTTCTAATTCTTCACACAAACACTCTTGCATTAAAGAAACAATACAGATATGAAAAAAATATTAATTTTAGGGCGACTAACACTGAAATGGATGATATATGAAGTGTTGCTATAATATACAAATCAAACACATTTAAACATAATGAAAAATGTTTATAGTTTTGAAACCTTTTTACTCACGGTAAACTGGTACTAATAACAGACAAAAACATTCAGACAGAATTTCAGCATGACAGTGCTCCTTCAGCGCAGATGCTCAGTACCAGGTTTTTAAAGCTCAGCAACATTTCTGTGTTTCAAACCTCAGCCAAATTATCTACGTAATTTACACCTCTTATTCTCAGACCTCATAGTATAGTCATAACTCACTCTGTGGAATTACAGTTATTATTATATCATTTAAGCAAAGTGCTTGAAGGAGCAATTAAAAGCCTACTCTAAACTTAGAAATACTAAGTGTGCAGACAGACATGTGGCTGCCTGAAGCATAGAAAACATTTAGCATTTGGCTCTAAGGATAAGTGCTCAAGTGTTAAAAAAAAGTCTGATTTTTTTCTTTAACACAGCTATTAGGTTTATTTCAGCAAGAGTTTACAATACAGCGCCAGGTAGGCAAGATAATATCATATTTCCTCCTAACTTACACATACAATAGAGCCATGGCAAGGACTGGAACATAGAAAGTGCCAGCAAAAAGTTAATGAAATCCAAATTTCAATTCTTCAAAGACAGTAGGACAAGAGCTGAAATTTCAGGGACCGTTGGAGAGGTTTTACAAGAAGGAACGCAATCCTTCTCATATCACCTTTTGGGCTGGCTTGAAATCGGGTATCAAGATCTCCCACCACAGCTCTGGCTAGTGGAAGTGGTGCTTACGGGATTTTATTATTATTCTTGTGTTAAACTGTTCTGACCTTTTTCTTGTTTCTTTTTCTCTCTCACAGACTAACCTTGCCTCTGTTCTAACTAGCCAATGTGCACTGGAGCTAACACAGAAATATCCCCAAGTGAAATAATTACCGTCGTGGGGAAAAGGGGAAACACGCTGCAAAATAGTAGCAGGAAAAGAACAGTTACCACTTTCAAATTATACTATGTAACTCAAGAGTTTTCCGACTTTTCAGACTTGCAGATCCCCACATCTTTTGCAAAGCAAATACAGATATCCGCACGGAGAACTTCAGCTTACTGCTGCCCAGCTTGCTTTTCTCAGTTACCTTCCGAGGGAGCTTCAGAAACCCCCCCAGGGCCTTGCAGTCCAGAAGCTGAAGAGGGCTGATACAGCTACTCTCTAAAAATGCTGTGCCAGAGGACAAAGGTCAACAAATGATCTAGTGATTATTTTATACTGGGTCCTGAAGAAGTATGTACATGGTAGGTACACAGGCTCGGCTTGGAAGCTGTCAGCCAACCACCAGATGGATATTAAAGGGAATTAAAAAAAAAAAAACCAAACCAACCCACGCCGCAAAGAACTTTAAAACCTCAACTTATTTCTTACAGAAGGAGGCCTATCAGTACGGGAAGCTCAGTTCGCTCCTTTGCATGGCTTTTCAGTAAGCATCCAAGTGACACCAGGAGATCAAAGATGGGGCTTAGGAAGGAAAGAACTCCTGTCTCCTTTTGTATTTTAGTCATGCTTGGATATCCGACAGATTTTATTCTGTAATGGACAGGAAGTTGAATTTGGGTATAAAAAAAATATTCAAAAGAAGCTGGTCTGCCCTCCCCACAGCCCTGATGAAGAAAGAGGCTTCATCACATGCTTAATTATAAGCACTTGAGCAGTTCTACTAACTTTACTGAATCTGGATGCAGATGTTAATCATTATCGAAAGCTCACATTCAGTGCATCTCTGATTATTAAACTACAAACTATGTGATTTAAATAAATCATAGCACTTTCATCAGATTTAAAAAAAAAACAATGGAAAGGAAGTTTCATTTTAGTGTTGAGAAATAAGGAGTTAAGCTGTATTTTGATACATAAAACAAATGCTACTTACAGTTAATTATTTCCCAGTATATTTCAACACAAACCCCAGAGTAAACAGGTAAAAAAGTAAAAACATCATTCTGCCTGTAAAACAATTTCTAGGTAGCTTTAAAGAGCATACATTGATTTTGAAAGGTTGATATAGACTTTTAAAGGAGAAACTGAAAAATAGAAGACCGTGCAAACAACCTAGTTACCTATAATCAAATTTGTATTCTGCAACTAATCTTTTTAAAGTATTATACTGTGTGAACATTTTTGCCTTCATGAAACTCTGCTTTTAATTATCTGGTTTTCTAAAAGTATTTTTAATCTAAAGTTAACACCCTATGTCAGGTGATTGGCTTAAGAGCTGCGGAGTAATTTGGGTCAGGAAGATTGGTATGCTTAAGTGTTTAAGTGCACACAAAAAATCAGCAAAAACTAACTGAATGTCAACTAAATGAATCAATAAGAAAGGCACTGTGCAAATGGCTAGATGTTTGTTCTATTACACAACAAAATGAATGACCTGAAACCCCCATTCACTACCACCATGGTCAGACGCTTATTGGAAAGTCAATCTATGTTGTTCTTTAAGTTATGAAATGAATGGATTTCAGTAATGATGCAAGCCTAGCTTCTGGTTATACTTTATGCTTTTTACAATCAACATCAGGTTTCACTTATGTTTTAATGAGAAAGCTATTTTAACATCTTGGCAATATGGCTGTACGTCTTAGATGGAGCCAGAGATATCTGAAGCAATATGAGAATCCTGGTTTACGGTATTGGGTTCCACATTCAGAAATTCAAATTAGGGATATGACTCAAATTCTCAGCAAGCTCCAGATTTATATAAAACATGAATCTGCTTTCTTTATGCTTGACATATATCAAGTATAAAAATGTAGCATACACAAGAGAATGGTCACCAACAAAATAAAGAGATTAATTACAAGCAATTAAAATAATTCAGCATTTTGGTTAAAACCAAAATAATCTGATTTATAAACTATTAAAAAAATATTAGAAAAGTGCATGGCTAGTACTAGCGACTTTTGGTTAATAAAGAATAGGTACAACTAATGTACAAAACTTTATGTCATATTTGTTCTGACAAAAAGCAGCATTAATACAAACCTTCTCTTTATCATACATGTGCAAGAGAAGCCAGGTTTGTCTTGTCTTTTGAAACTTCCATTCTTCTGGGTTTTCAGACCAGCTGTAGTAAATTTAAAAAAAAAAAAAAAAATTGCTTAAATGAAATACGTGGGATCAAAACATTCATTATTCATACAATATTTCCTACAATGACTCCAAGTGACTTTGTATGCACGACACGGAGTTACACGGCATTGTGCGAAACAGATACTAGCACACATTTTGTACAAGTGGCAAAAAAGAACACAAGGGACAGCTACCTGGCTTCTGTGCAAAGAGTGAAAAGATTCTAGGAGGACATTGCGGCCAAGAACGTTACAAATCTTCATCAGAAAGCACTGATTCCTTGAAGTTAAAAATCAAGTCCCACTCCTCAGCTTTGACCAGCCCTTTATGAGGGGTCGTTGCCCTCATTTGACCCACAACACCCGAGCACCCCAAATCCTTACCCCGGCCGCAGGGCTGTCCGAGTATTTGGGGATGTGGAGCGGACGAGGAATCAAGTTTGCGTTTCAGAAAGTTGGTATTTCACAATAAACCGAAATTCATATGAAATTAAGCGGCCTCTCAAGGACTGGAAGGAGAGTCTTGTGCTATGACGGTCACCGGGCTGAAGCCCATCCCAGCTGCCTGCTCCAGAGCAGAGAAAATTCATTTTTCAGGAGCGTATGTTTTAAGGCTTGGATTTGTCTAAAGGTGTGACTTAAATATTGACGTTTACAGGATAGAAAAATGCTTTTTATGTCTCGGTCTCCCCAGGAATCCTGATTCCAATATTTAGCTCAAAACTTCAAGCTGCTTCAATATTGTTAAAAGTGAGCGGGTAAAACAAATGATTAACATCTGCAAATATTCTTTGACTGTTTAGCAAACGTATTTTAAATATGCAAAATCTTAGCTGGGTTAAAATGGCACATTTATGTACATCTTGAACATGATTTTAAAGCTGGTGTGTTCTGTTTTAGATGAAGAAAGAGACATTTATTTCTATAAACAAATGAGCAAACCAGCAAATCTCACTATAAAAGGAACGCTGCGTTTTAAAAGTATATGCTTGAAAATTAGCATCTTAACATGTACGAAATTTGTCAGTACACTGAAATATCATTTAAAGAACCAGAAGAAAATATATGAGGAGAAAACCCAGAAAATTTTACACTTATTTGGTTTTTCTGTAAAGTAAAACAAGTCTCCAGAGGGTAGCATGCAAGATGTCTTTAATGTTCTGGCTTGTTTTACACAGCAACAGAGAGCACAGAAATCAATTGAAAAGCCAGCTGGGTATCAGAATTAGTATTGTTTAAACACTGTCAAGTCTAATAAAGCAAAAGAGTCCTCATATTCGGTGAATGCTGCACCAGCAAATACATTGTTCAGTCAATTCAATGAAAGAGAAAAAACAAAGACCACAAATTTGTACAGAAGGGTTTCATAGAAGCCTCTGCAGAAAACCCAAAAGAAAAAAAATATACTGTCTTGACTTTCAAATTCAGGATAAAGAAAAAGCAGCAACAACTCATTACGGTTATGACTAGCTAAACTCAATAAAAATGTCAGTAACCAACACACAAAGTAAAAATCAGGCAAATAACAGTAAACCAAGAAGGACAGACAAAACACTAATAACCACAATACATCATATTTTACATGCTCAAGTTAAATCCACAAACAAACTGATTTAGATGTCTCTTTTGGCACATTGTCAATAAACAGGCAGGAGTTTGCAAAACAAATATTGCACAAAAGCAGGAGCCCAAAAGCCGACTGCCAAAAGTTATAGAATCAAATAATAAAATATTATTATGGGGAAACCACCCTTCTCCCATCACCACCAACCTAGCAACCAAAGTACTTGCAAAATAAAGATCATTCAACCCTTGGTGTCACTTGTCTTCGCAGCCAGGTGCCCAACCGGACAATGACTGTCAAAATTACAACCTGTAATGCAAGGAGCTGACAAAGAATGAAGTAAAAAGGGATTTTCTTGAGGGTGCTACTTGCTCATTTGTACCCAATCTCTCTGTTTGCCAAGCGAATGCTGTAGCTCCTAACTGAGAAACTGTAACTTCTGCAGGAATTGGCTTAACTTCTAGAAGTCCTTAAAAAAAAAAAAAAAAAAAAAAAAAAAAAAAGGCGATAATGATGGTGCTTGCTGTTAAAAGAAACCCATTCTTTTACATGGTTCATCCTTCTGAAAAAATTACATGGAAGATGTTTAAGAAATGCTGTCTATTTACACGGTACAAAGAAGAAGGTAAGTTTAAAATTCTTTTTGACATTAAATAAGCCTGGAAACAGTTTACATTATAATCTTTGCAAGGTGACAAGAACAAGATGAATGACAGATCCGTGACCGCATCCTGTGAAAACAGTCCGTCTTCTAATGAAAACCTTTAACACATGTTTTTATTTCTTTAAACTATACTATGTATTTATACATTTGCGATTATATTCATTGGTTAGACACACCACATAGTACTCTGAATACTTTTTGTCTCTGCTAATTTTATGCTTCTATCACTTACGCTGTCACCTGAGTACCGTTAGGCATTAACTTGAAAAATACAACCTGATTTCACTAATCTCCTATAAAGCTATAGGATGTTAAAATATCTTTATTACCTAGTTTATAAACAACTGAGACCAACAAATGAGTGCACTGTAAGGTTAATTGCTCTTATTAGCCTATTACCAAAACCATATGCTCCCTTCTACATGTTAAGGCAAGCCATTATATTCCTGCATCTAAGATCCCACGTTGACTCTCACTCTAGCGAATTCTCTTGTAGAAACAAACAAAAGTTTCACCTAGTCTTCCTGAAAGGTTTCACTCCATATGCATCATAGTAATTCATATAAACAACAAATACTTTAACATAATCAACTGCAGAAAGTACATTTGTGCTCACTATAGCACCGGAGCCTCACAAATCCATTTCTTTTGGTTTGCACTCTGTCCTATTAGAATCAAATGCTAAATGAGTATGGTAAAAAAAGTAGTATTTCCCTTAATAGGCTATGGGTGTACTCATATTTTCAGAAAATGCTCCCAAGTTTTTAACTGGTACTCTATCCGTGGTTAAATCAATTCCTGTTTCTCCCCCTTCAGGAAAACGATCCTTCTCTTGACCTTAATTCCTATCAACCTGTGGGCAAACCACTCACGATAAGAGATGCACAATCTTTAAGACAAATAACGTGGCAGTTGCTCCCTGCAACTGGACCCCCCAACAGTTATTAAAATAAAAGTTTTCCACCGATTCCTATGACTGCTTTTTTCCTACTCCTATGACAGCTTTAAAACCTATGGAAAGTATCACTCCGTGACAAAGTGAGAGGGCTATCTCCTTTTATCAGAATGACATAATGAGTACCTTTTTAGAAGTGCTCAACTTTTAAGTTACAAAAGTTAAAGCTTTGTAACATGAGAGAGGTCTCATTTTGCTGTTTATATGCAGATAAGCTTCCTTGACATACTACAGCAGTAGAAGAGGCTTTTCCTTTGAGTGATTAAATATACAGAGTAAGACCAACTACATTATAGTTTAAAAAAAACTTTTTATAGACAATCACAACCCCTTTCACAGTTTGAATTAATTTGGTAGCCTTCAGAAGCATCTATGTCCAGATCTAACATAAACTATGGAATTGGATGGAAAATATACATGTGTAAAACATGTATTTTTCCAGTATGCCTCAGGCTAATTTTCAATATATTGTACAAACTCTAATTGCCTTCTTTACACAGTTTATGTTTGACTCTTTCTTATGAGCTCTAGCTCATTGAAAAAACACATTGGTTGACTTTAGTTAAAGAGAACTTTTATGTTTGCGCAAATGATCTTCCTAAATGGCTTTGAAATTGAAGATACGGAGGAAATGAATCAAATTAATCAAGCGGCTTAGGGAATTTCACATTTGGACTTTTGGTTTTTAGCATGCGAGTCTCATGTAGAAAAGCTGCCCAAGATTCTCAGTGGTCTATCTCAGAAATGACTTTGAGTCTCTCCATTAAAGCAATTTCACCCAGATCTATTCCCAAAACGTGGGAATACGGGCAGCGCAAGTAGGCAGTGACAGCTGGTAGCGTGCAGGGCAGACGGATGTCCTAGTAGAAAGAGAAGGGGAAGGGAAAGCAGTCAAATTGGTTCCAGAAACACAGTAAGAGAAAAACATTATTGTTACAAATTGGATTCAGGAAGACAACACAATGCATTTGCTTAGACTACTGGCCAGGACAAAACGCTACAAAGCTGTCAAAATTATAAAATAACGTCTTACGCGTAGAAAAGCACTGTGCTGAGAACCAACCATTTTATTCATTCAAGTTGAAAAGATTATTGGGTAGGAGACAAGTCTCAAGAAACCAGACAGACAGACAGACATGTGACTGCCGATAACCTTCCAGAAGACACGAGGGCACGGCTGCATGCCAAATGCAAGGACACCTAGACTCCCCTACATCTACTGCTCCAATTTTGTGCCGCTGACGGTCCAGCCCGCCTTGGATACACTTTCCAGCCCGGGTTATCTGTCCAAGGTAAAGTCGACTGCCATCAAATTTAGATTTCTCCAGCATACCGCCCAGGCTTAGCATCAGGGAATTAATTTGACAAGGTTTCTCCAGCCCTGAGGACCAGGTCGGTGCAGCCTCCTCTTGCTCTCCTGTGATTTACCCACGAGGACCCGTAGGTCTCACGCTCTCAAGCTTCACTGAATCTCAAAGGATGGACAGAGCAACGGATCTGGTCCATTAGACCACATTCAAGGCTACATTGAAAAGATCTACTGAAAACGTTAAAAGCAGCATACTGCAACACTATACAAAAATTGTCCCATTCTTCCCACCTCATTTATCTGGGTACTTTTCTGATTTGATGCACTCAGTTACTCGTCGCCCTGAAACCTGCCTTTAAGGATCACCTATGCTCTTCTACGTGCCCCCCAAGGAAGGCTGAACAGAAGTAACGGCACATGACTAAGGCTTGCAGGAATTAAGTTAAGCACGTTATTCCCCAAGCGCTCTGCAAACAATGTAAAAGGTATCATTTCTGCCCTCACTGCCCTATCCCTAAAATGTGGATAACAGGTGCTTCCTCAATAAAGAACGACCATACCAAAATTCCCTTAAAGACACTTAAAGCCTTGCTGAAACACTTGGCACTCAAGCGCTTTGCTGTAGTATTTCACAATGCCATACATACAATAGCAGCGACTTTAAAATACCATGCACTTATGATTAAGGCAAGCTCACTGCCCTTATAAGGCCCGAATTTGGAAACTCTGAACACTGTTATCAAGTCGGTTCGGCGGCGCGTGTAATGCCACATATGGGCAACAGGTGAGCACGGGAACCCAGCACCTCAAAGCGGCTGCCTGGAACCACTGGAAGCAGCACGGAGGGAGTAGAAATTTGGCATAAGCTCTTTCTTGTGGGAGAAGAGCCATTTTATGGATGGAGGTTTTATATGGATATATGAAAAATATATGGATGTGGATGGAAGTTTTATAATGTCCAATAGTGCATATAGTGAAGTAGGAATAATAATTTTTTGTCCAGTTATAACACTTACAATTATTTAAAGGGAAATGTAAAAGTGTTTATTTTTATTGGGGGTATTCAGAATTTCTTCTATTTCTCTCAGAGGCATTTAAAATGAATTTACTTTTTAACAGATAGTTTTTGAATGTCTGTCTTTGTCAATACTTGCGTGCCCAGAAAGCCGCCTTGTGGTGCACTTCAGTGCTCAGTGGAAGATAAGGAGAAATCTCATTTCAAGTGTGCGTGATGCCGATTCTCCTCATTTGGAAAAAAATATCCAAAATTTAAATTCAAAATAGATTTTCAAACACTTGACTGGAGTGGCCGTTGTTAAAATCTTAGGCACGCTAATCTGTGTCAGGACTTAAGATAGAGACGTAAGAGAGAGTCATAGTCTTTATTCTTAACTGTCTTTTTCTCGCATTATGGATGACTCTGTTTATCTCCCAACTCCAATTCCTGGGGACAGTTAATATATTTATACTGATATTCTCAAATCCAGTTTGGAAGCTAATTAAATTATGACTCAGATAAAGATTTTCCTTATTTTCCTGGAAGAGAAGAAGTGATACTAATGGAGCTCTTTTGCCAGAAGAAAACTTTCTAAAATCGTCAACAGATTTTAGAATCAGTGCCACATTTTTGGTTGAAAATCCTGGCACCATTTCTCAATCTGTGGTTTAAAAACAATTTTTAATATATTCTTCCATCTGGTTTAGACCAGCATAATGACTAAAGACTTGCGAAAAGGCGAGGGGAGGAAGCTTTTATTTTTCATCTTTTTAAATTTAGGAATCACACATGCAGGAAGAAATAAACTTGCTTTTTAGTGTCCCATTTTTGTCCTGATGTCAAATATAAGGACAGATTGTATCTGATTGTGTCTGTACAGCACACTACACAGGTCACAGAATTTTCTTAGAAAGTATTTATAAAGCAAAAGGAAAGGGCCTTTGTGCCTTAAAGCAAAGCTTTGATTACATCTACATAAAATGTTTATCACAGTGTATCTTTTATTATATGTACTTTTATCACTTGCCATTATTTGTAACGTTTGATATTGTGTTTGCATCCTGAAGCTTCAGCCAAGCTAGAAATCCCCTTCCTCCCCCACTATAGGCACTGTTCAAACGCAACATGAGATGTTTCCTTGAAGAGCTTCGAGTATAAACAGATGAGACAGATGATAAGTGGAAAGGAAAGTTGACCCAGAAAATTGTAACAATGCTTCAAAATCATACAGCAGGTCATCAGGAGAGCTCCTATCTCTTATATATGGTACAATACACGTAGGGTATCTTACTGTGATTCAACTTGTCAACTTTTCATAGACACCAACCCACCTGCAAATGCCAAGAGCGTTCCACTGCGAAAAAAAACTTTACAATTTTTTTTTTAATTATTTTTCAAGTACAGTTATTTAGTTGCTGTATCTGTATTACCCTGCCTGCAGCAAAATTGCATTTTGATCTGAAAATATATATTCAGCAGTAATAATATGCTGAGAACTTTCTGTTGTTTTCAGTAATAACAAAAAGGTCAGCAGTAGGCTTGAAAGCCCACAGCTAATGTTACTATATTATTACGCTAAATGTGCTTTTTATTTTACATACATTCAGAAAAGGAAGGCAAAGCAGGAGTTGACTTATCACAGAAGAAGAATAAAAACCAGAATTCGAGCCCTTCACAGCCAATTTGTTCTGCTCCTGCAAGGAATATACAACTAAGTGCTATCCCAATGCTGTGCTGAAGTCCCATCTCCTCTCCAGATGTCCATCTTTTCTTGCACTTAATTCTGGTCACACTGATGCCCAGACCAGAAATAAGGCAAAGAGAAAATGGAAACAACTGTTATGCCTCCCTCCCATGACGAACATCCTGGGGGGTATGAGGGGATAAAGAGGGCCCCATAGTCTGTATGAAAATCATGTAAGAAGCCAGCTGCAAGTAAAATAATTTTCAAAAGCTGGCAACAATCCATTTATATAAATGCTTTCTGATGATCAGATGTGGGATATGCTACCAGACCCAGGAAAAAAAAATACAGTCACTTCTCTTCTGCCTTACCGTTACACCACATAAAGTCCAACTGTGGTACAGAATACTCCTGCCAAGGCATGGATTCAAGCTAAGTTGCAACCAGTAGCTCATTTTCATTGCTTTTTTTTTAAAAAAAAAATTTAAATCAGCTTTTAGAACTTTGAAAGGTTCCCCCCCCAATCATCTCAAAGAAGAAAAGAGTAATAGACAAGATTAAACAATTAAGAACAAATGAAAAAAATTCTTAATCTTAAACTAATTGTTGCATTTCAAAGGAGGGATTTGAAGAGCATGTAGATTGAAATCAGGCTGAAATCACTGCTTGTGACTCTGTAATTCCATGTTGTTGGGAGAAGACTAAGTTCTGGAGTAGTTCTCAGCTAGAGCAAATAATCACTGGATTTCACTGCTCACCAGCATAAGCAATGCAAGTCCTTTCAAGCCAGATCTAGAAGATTCAATTCTATTGTTCAGTGCCACAAAACTACAACAGTAACACCTAGTCATGGATATACAGCTCGCGGAGCATTAATGTACCCTAATCTTGCTCTGGGTATCAATACAAAAAATTCTATAGTTTCAGCACTGCTGGGTCATACGTATACTAGCCAGACTTAGAATATTACAATGTTAATTAAAGAATAATTAGACAAGCTACAAAAAGCTGCTATGAGAAGTCAAATATTTACTAATGTAATTTTAAAAGTCTGAAAAATTTTAAGGCCTATCTCAAAGCTAGCAATGATTAAATTTAATGAGAAAACACCAGAAATGTATGAAAGCGTCATGGTTTTCCGCACAGTGATGGTGAAAGAAAATGGTGGAAGAGAAACCAACTTCATGTGAAAATTCATCAGTGAAAGTTTTTGAGGAGGGATGAAGAACTGACCACTTGGAGAAGGATTTGAATACTGAAGATGTTGGCTGATCGATTTTGCTTTGAACCAGCCAGGATGCCAAAGTGCCAATTTATTGCTCAGTATACCGAGTTGAAAGTTTGTGTTATTTACTTATTATGCACGGGCTATTTCAGGAAGCCCTGAAGCTGCAAAGTGAAGCTGGCACCCTATGAAGGTGTCTAATCCAGCTGGACTGCTGATGAGCAACGCTGCTGAAAATGCGTTGCTTTTTTGTAACCAGATGTCTCTCATTTAATTTCAGGTTGGGTGTTTCTGCACTCTTTCTACCTTTGCAAATACCTCGTGGACTTCCATAGCCAGCAAGATCAGATGTGCATTTCCGCAGTTCCAAGCTCCAGAGTAACATTTGACTATAATACGAAAAAGAAACGCGCTCTCATTATGCTAACGAGATGCCCACCTGCGCTAAGTCCCCGCACCATGCATATTCTTCCCGTTTGACTCTCAACACCCAGGACATCTAGCCCCAGTTGCATGGAGCCCAGCTGGCCTCCTTTCCTCCCCACAAGATCCAAATCCTGCTCCTGAAGACTTCCCAACAGGGCTTCCCCGCATCCTTGAGGAACGGGAGCTGCTTAGACCGCGGAGCGCGGTGTCACTGAACTTGAGGGATGCAAAAGGGGTGCAACCCCCGCACTGCGACCTGGAGGACGGCCAGTGCCAGCAGCATCTGTGAAGAAGTACCTCCCGTGTCCTCTCCTCCCTTGACAAGCAGAGATACTCACGCTGACAAACAGCTGGCCTCAAATCAACCCCATCCGTTGGGGTATCCAGGGGCTCTAGCCGAAGCCTCCAGGCAAGGAGAAATCCCTCCCTCAAAGGCAAGCGGAACCTGGAGCCTGTGCTGCAGGACTGGCCCCATACCTTTCTTTTCCACAGGCTGGCCTGTTCTGGTGACGATGTTCTGTAGGCACACAGAAGTCATTCTGGATTGTCAAATTCTTACCTAGCCCCTTTACGTACCTGAGTTCTCTTAGGACATTACTGAAGAACAGGTATTTATTAATTTGGATACCAGCCCTAGAGGCGCAGTTACAGAAATTACATTTGCGGGCTTCTTTTTTTTTTAAATGAAATCCAAGTATTTTTATTGCTGGCTAATTAGGCGTAGCTCATCTTTGTTACAGGAAGCCCCGCACAGCCCTCTTCAAATAACGCACCACGCAGACATCTTACAGCGCATCTGAGAGGATACCACATTGAGGGTTATTCTGGACCAACAGCAAGAACCTATATATAAGGGTTTTGTTGTTTTTTTTTTAAAAAAAAAAAAGACCCATCAACCATCCTTGTCATTTTTTACATCCCAATTTCGACATCTGGTGGCTGCATTCATTAAGAAGTAAAGCAGAGGCAGAAGGAGAGAGAGTGTTACAGCCTCCTGGCCATTTGAATCTCCTAAGTTGTAACGTTACAGAATTATTTACTCTTCTTTTTGCAGAAGAGTTCTAAAGAGGGACAAGCCAATGAAAATATCAAGATCAACCTAAAAGCGCATACCCGTTGACAGCCCACTTGCATTTTCTTGCTTTAGCTGATATGTCAGGTATCTCTCATTGCATAATAAAAACTGCCGCTGCACTACGGCATTCAGGACAGCATCAGATCCTCCTCTTCTAATATCCTGTCACGTGCATTGCACTATTAAGGTTTTAAGTAATCTACACTTAAAGAAACTGATCTGCCAATTACTGCTTCCTGCAGATGGCTCTCATTCCAATTCAATTTTATTCATATAAAAGTAATTACTGATACCTTTTTGGGCATCATCATATTAATAAATGTGTGGAGCAGGAGACAAGTTTTATTAAGGATCCAGTTTTATTATTTCAAAAATATTGCTTGTTATTCTAACTCTGGCTAGGAAGCCTTGATGGCTCCCTGGAGCTAATTGATTAATAATCATTGCCAACTGCATTTTAAATTTTAATTTTGGCTTTGGCTGACTAGACTAAATGATTCCCTAGAGCTATGAAACTACTCGCCACTATTTTGATTATTTGGGCATTGGATGAATAGTTTGAATGTGTTTGAGGAAGTGAGCAGCAGTGTTAATTCTCCTAGGTCTAAATTTTATGACACAGAGAAAACATAAACCCTTCCTTTTGCATTTTTGCCATGGAGAAGATGGGTGAGTACAAAATGCCTTTTCTCAGATCCAGAAGATGGGTTAAGGATGGGATGCCTGGGCTCAGAGCCAGGCGCTAGGCAAGGAGTTTGGAGAGGTGGGGGAAAGCAGGCTTCAGAGGCTGGGACGAAAAAGCTGTGCCTCACGCTCCTTCAACGAAGCCTCACCGCAAACGAAATTTTACTAATATAAAGTAAATAATCCCTGCAATCTGCTTTTAGTTTAAAAATATCAAGAGGTAGATTGTTGTAATAGTTATATGTGAAGCGGGTAATTTTAATTATTCTGGTTTTATTTGGCCTGAATAGTGCACAAGTTTTCCTCACGACAAATGGAAAAGGTCGAAGCGATTGTGTGAAGTGTTGAGCACTCACAACTTCAGTGAGAAATGAAGGTGTCTAGTTACTGTCAGGATACGGTCCTGAAGCAGACTGGCCTGTTATTAATGACTTCTGCTTCTGAATCCCCCTAATATATCTCACAAGGTTTCTAAAAGTCATTTCAGATGAAATAATATCTTAAAACTGCTTAATTATTCAATTAGATGCAATCTCTTTTGTGTAATACTATGGACAGATGAAAGCTGGATCTCAGCGAGAAATATCTAATGGCTACATTTAATAAACTGTTAAGAAAATTCATTTATACTAAATTTTATTTTACTGGAAATGAGAGTCATTAAGAAAGGATGCATTAAATTTTCTTAACTAGGTTTGGAAATAAAGATGTTATTTTACAGGGAAGAGAATCAGGCAAAGAAACCTTAACTATTTCTGCCCCAATATTTATGCGGTTAACACACATAATCTAGTTTTCCCCATCTGAGGAAGCACTTTACAGCACAATGGTTAATTACCACTAATACAATTTATAGCTGTGACAACATATATGTGAAAATTTATGAGGAATCTTAAAAACCTTACTGAAAAAATTATAAACAAATAAAAGCAAACTAAACTTTGAAAAAAACCAATTCACCAAGAATGCATGGGAAGCCTCCTCAGGCACGTGAGAACGAGCCGTCTTAGGAGCCACCAATCTCATCTGATACAAGATCACATGCAGGAGAAAAATCTTATATATGTGACTGAGAATAATGAAAGTGCTGGCTGGCTAACTCGGGAATTTTTGTTCCTAGTTTTATCAGCAGCAATAAGATGGAACAAAGCTGCTCTGGTCATTTGCAGCAATACCACAAAGGACCACAACTGCAAGGAGACCCCAACCATGGAAGACAGAAATCTCTCCCAAAGTAGCTAAAAGGCTTTGGAATACTAACCCATACATTGCATTCCCACCCTGAGATTAGTAGAGTTGCTAGTGGCCTTTAGGAATGTCTCGAGACGCCACTACAGAAAAAAAATCCAGGCAAACTCCTCTTTCAAAATAAGGAATTGAGAGAAATCCTCCAGGTCTGTTGGGACGAGACATTGGTATAGGGCCAAAGAAAACAAGAGCTTGTGTTCAGATGAGAAGAAAGCTATGTCTAGTTTCCCTTATGTCACTTGCTTGAAAGGAGACCTTTGGATAGTACAAGGACTTGGGTGAGTGACAAACTTCATCACTGTTTAATTTATCCATCTGAAAAACAGAGTAATAGAACAATTTCTCAAAAGCTGTCATAACAAGAGTGAATAAATTAGCGTCAAAATATTTTTCATTTACTTTGTCAAAATACAGTCATGATATGCTATCAGGAAAGGTATTATGGAAAAGCAAATTACCATTACTATGACGGGGAGAAGATAGAGAAAATATTTTTTAAAAAACAAAAATTAAAATCCCTTTAAAGATGGGGCTGGTTAGTCGATAACATATTTTTCAGCTGATCCTGTAAATGATAGATGTCAGATGAAAGGATTTGTGAGTTCATGTTAATGATGCTATTAAATACAGTATTTCCCTATGAGAAAGTTTGAACCACATGCCCAAGTAAATATTTTGACAGCTTTGTTTCACACTGAAAAAAGGGTAGAAGTGCAAAGAGACAGAGAATTTCAAAGTAAATCACTCTGCAGCTTTTACTGAAATATGCTTTGAGATGTGTACTTGTGACCTTCCATAAAATTAATTCAAAGATTTAGAAAGATGAATTATTTGATTTGGAGCCATAAAGCAGGATTAGAATTTGCTAATCTACTTGTCCCTTTTTGTTAAATTTAGTGACCATTTATGGTTATGGAAATTACAAGAAGAAATCTCTTTCCTCCGCCATAAACTAAATAGGACAATGAGCAAATTTAGAAAGATAGAACAGCTACTGACTCTGACTGAGACAAATTCAGCACGGACACGAGCTTCCCTTGCTTCCTCCTCTTAAGCCACACCTTAGCGCTAAGCAAAGGGTTAAGAAAGCTACTCCAAAACCATTCCCTGTAGAAAGAAGTTTATTAATAACTAAACCATAAGAGGTTTGGTTCAGGGAAAGTTGTGCTAGTCCAGCTGCTTTTCCAAAGCTCAGCTGAATGAGTTGCATCATAAGCGTTTACTAATTTGGCTGGGAAATCATGCAATCGTTGATGTTTCTAAAACTTCCTACTTCTGAATGAGTTGAAAATACCACAGAAATATCTGCAACATCTGAGAACTTCCACATATAACTAAGCTTAAAAGTCTTAGAACCTGACATTTCAGTATCTTCAAAACAATCACCTGTTTTGTCTCTAGAAACCAGAGTCCAGCAAGCTAGAAATGCCAAAATACATTCAAAAACACTTGTAAGTACCTAGGATCTTGATGACTTGATACACCACTATGGAGAGGACTTGCTAGAAATGACTGACATTATATAAAAAAAAAAGTAATTCTGTCCATCTGGAGCATTTCCAGGGTAGTATTACAGATACCCAGAATATATTCCTACGGTTCATTTTCTTCCCAGAAATTCGTGGTAAAAATAGCTAAGATTGGCTCTGAGCTACTTAAAGTTGTTTTTTGTTCTTACTTTTGGTTGCTGTGTTTAGAATTATGTAGTAAATAATACTATTATTTGTCAGCATTAACTTTAACTGACAAGTTTCTCTTCAGTAACAGCTAAAGAAGCCTCGGTGCCCGCTCTGGCATTGGAAGCGGTGTAACTTATAAACGACCTCTGTGCAGTGCCTGAGCTCATTTGCAGAGAGCCGTGACTTCTTAATTCAGGCTCATCTGGGTGTTGACCTGGTTATTCAGCTTCCAGAGTCGAGTCAGTAGTTCTGCACAGCGCTGTGCCGTGCAGGCACCTTCTGCTGCTCAGCACCGGCGCAGACATCTCTTTCACCATCTGCATTGCAAAGCTGGACTTGCATGGAAGAGTTGCAGACCAAAATTGTTGCCTTCCTTTTTTTGGTGAGTCTTCGTCAGGCAAAGCCTGGATCTCTCAGTCTGGATAGCTGTAATATTTATAGCTGGAAAAAGAGATGAGATCTACATAAGGAACAGTAATCTGCATGAACTCACTAAGAGTAAGATGTTAATGTGCTTCTTGCGCAGCAGTGAAATTGTTGTACTAGAAGCATAAAAAGAAGCTAACCCACCAAGAAGTTAATAACGGTTTAAAAGCAATTCCTGCACAATATGACATCCTGTGGATGTCACGCGGGGGTTAGAAAAACACAGGCATGGCTCCAACATATCACTTGCCATCAAGACACAGAAAAGTGAATCCAGAAGTCAATGAGTGTATCATAGGGACTGAAAATCATCGAGTTGGGCTGCCGTCAGACATCTTGATTAAACAGGCAAAAGCTGTATGCTGCTATTACCGAGACTGTAACGTGACATCCACAGAATCCTAAATGCATAGTTGGACTAATCAGATGATAACGAGGACACTAACATCTGGAAATATATATCATAAAGCCAACTCTGAAACAGCAGAGTATCTGACTTGCTGCAGCCAGGCTGAAGTAGAATGAGAAGCACTGTCCCTTTTACAGTCAGTGAAAAATTTATTATGGCTGTAGTTGTCATGTTCATGCCAATGCTGTCATTAACACAAAACTGAATAGTTTGGGGGGAGGAAAAAAAGTAAAGTATTTTAGTGTGCAGCAAATTAAATGTGAAATCGCAATGCGCTATGGCTCAAAGATGAATCCAGCGTCGTTGCCCATCATAAACCAAGCCAGAGTGACAGGGAGCAGGAAGGAATCACAGCCTCTCGGTCCCTTCTGCGTGAAGCTGGAAGGTGCCTCCAGTAAAACAGCGTGCTTGCTTCCAGGTCTCGCCTTTCCAGAACGATCACAGACACAGGAGTTCAAAGAAGAGCAATAGAACACATCAGTGTCTGGAAGGACTAGCAACAGATGAAGGATTACAGATGTACTGCTTCACCAAAGGGGCAGTGAGATTGAGAAAACGAGTAACAGCCACGTGAAGGATGTAAACAGCAGGACAGGGAGAAGTCATTTACAAAATGTGGGGCAATACAACGATCTAGAAAATCTTGCTGAATAACAGATCCAACACAGCAGAACAATTTTTCTGCTTCATATACCCTAACAGCAGGCTTTGCCTTCTGCAGAAGATAATAAGCTTGAGTATCTTTACGGAATAGCCCTACGCAGCACCAAATCTGTAGAGTGAACAGGACCTCTCCACCTACACCACATCCCCCCCCCCCCCCCCAAGAATAACTGCTGGCATACCGGCACCCTAAAAATAGGAAGGTGTGGGCATTGCAACTGAGAGCTTTGTAGAGTTTCTGAGTAACGCCGGGGCTGCTAGGGAACTGCAAACAAACTGAGGTGGCTTCATCAGATGCCATGGGGTACTTAAGTTACACAAGGGAGTGTAGGATAATAAGGTAACTCTCTCTTAATAAGACAAGACTACTTTTCTCTGCCACAGAGACAGTGGCTTCCTTTAAAATGAGGAAGATCTGTCCAACTATTAACCTCAATTAGAAAACATTCAGTTTAACAGACACGCTGATTTAGGTCAAGGAGAGGAATCCCACTTAGAGGCAGGTCAGGCCCTGGTAGAAGTTAAAAGCCAAGCAACACAGAAAGCTGGAGAAGTACTAAAACAAATTCACTGATCTCTAGAATATTAGGAAACATGCAAGCCCTTGAAATCAGATGGTAGCAAGTGCCTGCCAGAGTTCATATAAAACAGCGACAGAACAACACCAAATGCAAATTTATGCTGTATGTGACTCTCTGGATTCATGAGGCTTCTTATGGAACTAATTAATTACATCCATAGTTAATGCTTGCCCCAGAACCTTTAACCAATAGTCCTATGATTATTAAAGCAAAACTAGCCTCCATCGCTATTCCCCTAATCTTCAAGGAAAAGCTGCTCTTTCAAGACACCTTAAAGCCCCACTTGTTGAAGGGAATTCAGCAACATTTCTGTGTCTAATTACAATGGTTTCTCTTAAGTTCACATACTGGTTTTGCTACTGGCTAATTGAGATTTATCACTTGAGCAGCTCTCCAATATTTTATGAAATTCAAGATGACTGATGAGCTTTTTATATATGCTGCACCTCCCTATCAGGAAGGAAACTGATTCTCCATCCCGGAGGGTGGGGGAAGGAGAAATGTCACTAAGTGCTAATGTTAGTTGCTATCAAACCGAAGGAGTCTGTCTCTGGAGGAAGAAAAAAAAAAATCTGCGTATGTTTAGATTTCTAGTGCTTCAGTTACTCTTAATATCTAAAAGCTTAAGCCATCGATGGTGAAACATCAACACCAGTGCCAAGTTTGAAGTTAATAAAGATTAAGGCCAGCAGCAATGAGAGTGACTTAAATAAGTTCAGAACCAAACATCAAAAGTCATCACAGACCGCGGCTAAACAAATACTTAACCTGTGAAAGGTAAAACAGCTTCAAAACGGTATGGATCAACAAAGTAAACTAAATCTGACACAAGCCCACTCGATGTACTTTAAATTTAGAAACTGTTTTTCAACGTTAATGAGTGTGGTTGTATTTGCGCAGAAGCTCTCCCAATAGAGTCACTTGGCCCCAAATGCGGTAGGATGAATGGTTTTGTGATTTACTGAAGGGCCACCGTCATCTCAGCTGTTTGGCCACAAACCTCAAATGCTGCTGCCCTCTTTACAGCCCAGCAAAAAGCATCTCCCAGTTCCTTCAAAAATCAGAAACTTCTTAGATGCTAACACAAAGTGAACTCTATGCTACCTGTTAATGCTCTTCTCCAGTTGGCCTCTGCTCCGGTAGGAGTGAAAACTGGATATATTTTATACATGTTATTTTTATTAATATCATATATATCTATATAATATAGATAATATAATATATTACATATATTTAAAAATATCAAAGTATCGAAATAAATGCTTACAGCAACACAGCTCAGATTTCTGTATTCTTTGAAAGGAAGAACAATGTTTCAGCTTTAAAATCTCCCATGCTTGGCAGCGTTTGTAGTAAAGTCTGACCGGGGACTGGGATCTGTTTCCATCCTGCAAACACAGCAGATAAACAACCGCCCTGGGTTGTACACTGCTTTCAGCAGTACTGCCACTGCGCTCAGCAAAAAACACCTTGCGTTCTGCAGAGTCAGACTATTTCCCCACTGGATGGGCAATTCTGACTGTCTCTCACTTTCGTATTTCTGTAATGTCCCCTCGCTTTGCATTACTCTTGTAAGCATCTTTTTTTCTTTAAAGAAGTCTCTGACATTCTCTGAATCTCACCTAAATTTAAATTAGGGTTGAGGACAGTAAGATCTATAAAGAAAACTGAAAAGACAATGCCTTGGGAAACATTCTGGTGACATATATTACTACTATAACATAAATCATTACAGAAAGAAAACAAATGTACTCCAGCAGCTTATTTTTTAAATTTTAACATGTGATAAATAATATTGCAGGGCTTAGGTAATTCACGGCAATATCCAGATAACAATATTACCTATTACTTCTACTTCAGATGATATCAATCTTGTAATTCCACAGACTTTTAGTGACATCTTTTCAGATCTCTGTCTATTCCTTTGATGGGTGATGGAGAAAACCATATGTGCAGATCCATATAGCAATGAACTTTCTAAGCCAAACACAAGAACAGAAGCGTTTCTAGGAGAGAGTGGCTTGCCAAGACAAACAAGTTCTGCCAACATTTTAACACCACAGAAGGTCAGTTAGGTTATAATTAAGTCTAATTACCATTCTCATGAATTGCAACAACTTTTCACATGAAGGCGCTTAGTGCTCAGAAAAGGATGAATTTTTATTTTATATTTTCCAAGCAGCACAGTAATGAGACATTCTAATCTTGGCTTTAAACCTGAATCACCACTTACCATCATAAAGAAAAAAGGCTTGTCATCATTAAAAGGAAGAGATTTGTGCAGTTTATTGAACCACTAATACTTCCTCACTCCTGCTTTTCCCTATTCCTCTGCAGTAATTTTACAGGTTTTTTTCTCTTCTGTTCAGTAGCACTCCGATTTTTTTCATTATTACACATTTTCTTTTTTCCTTCTCACAGTTTCATAACCTTTCTGCTTCCTTTTTTGCTTTAGCTCCCTATTTTTAATCCTCTGTATAACTTCAGATCTTCCTCTCTGCTCCCCCAGCAAGCTGGAGAATCTGATGTAGTAGACTTTCTTCTGTTTCCCCAGGCATGCTGTGATTGCTGCGTTAGACAGAACAGCACTGGGAAACGGCCTGAGCTTATCCCATCGAGGGAAAAGCTGAGATAAAAATCGGTGAAGCAAAGACATTTTTTTCTCGCCCTTTCTTTTTCCCAACAGGCCAGTAGAAAGCGAGAGAGGAAAAAACCAGGAGCCATTTGGCTGCTTCTCCTCTATCAGGAGTGCAAAACCTGGCGCATGCTTGTCCTGGTCTCATTCAAATGAGAAAGCCGCTGAAAAGCCTGGGCTATCAAGGTCACCCCGCTCACGGGGGAAACCCTTCAGCACCCTCAGGTCTAGCTGGGGGCTGCGGTTTGCTAGCTGGCATCAACCGCCGCTGCCTGTGGCCATCCCATACCCATGGGGAAAAAAGCACCTCTCAATTGCTAGGGTGGTCCTCCCTCCCATAAAACGATCATTTGACCTCTCTGGAGGCTGGCAAAGCATCAGGGGCCATTTGGTTTTAGACTCAAATAACGCACCTGGAAAATGGGAAGAACTGGTCAGCTTGTAGCACGGAGGTTTACAAAGACCCCCCGGCATCGGCAGCGCTATCAAAGGCAGCCACGTGCCTCCGTCCGCCGCCGCTCCTCGCGCGAAGCATCGCTCCGACTCTAGCGCCGTTGCTGCGATGCCGCTCCTAAAGCCGTCAGGAAGGGCAGTACGCAATTAGCCTGGTCCTGCCCCCCGCACCCTGCATGCCTTACTCCCTCTCGTCCCTGCTCTCCTCATTAACTCATCTCCACTAAAAGGAGGAGGCACGGCTTTGTGAAAGTCACCTTGTGCCTCGGCGAAGAGAGGAGCGCTGCCTGTGGGCTGCCTGCTACTTCCATTTTAGTTTTTAAACGGAACATAGAAGGCTGTCGCAGAAGCAGGGCTTTCTAAGCACAGGAACCCCCACAAAACAGTAACTGTTATTCACTATGTTTTATTTCCTCCAAGTAAAAATTTTGTTATTTCTCCCTGACCTTACTGCTTGAAACAGAAATTTATTCTCCTGGCGAAGAATTCCACATACCAGAAAAGATGATTCTGCACTCTGAGGGAACTACTACCTCTTAAAATACGAATGACTTACAAAATTAGTTTAATTTTCCCTTGCACATCAAAAGTCTAGGTGTGTTACAAAATATCTTTCACTGAATGCTTTCTAACATTTTTCTTTAAAAGTTATCGAACAAAATTTCACTAAAACAAATCCAGTATTTTCCTGTCATAGGCTAAAGCCTGATAGAGTTGTGCTCTCACACTGCGAATAGTCTCTTAATAAATAAAAATGTCAGTTTTAGTTATCATACGGTACTTCAAGTTCCACCTGTCCTACAGGAGATTCACATGCCATCAGGGAATTAAGATGCCACTTCACTTAGCAACCCTTATGTCATGCAAGGCTTTTTATTGTAGGTGGGTCAAAACATAAATCCACAGCACCCTTTTGTTTACTTCCAATTATATTAATCTCTCGCATCGCTGAGATTAACTTATCCTCCCACATATTATTCACACCTGTAGCCCTACAAAAACATGTAGACTGAAATCCTTAACCCACTAAAGTTGCTGGGGATTTTGCAGTGGACTTCCAGAGCTCGGATTTTAGTTTCCTTTCCCCAGCTAATGTATTATTTCTTTGATTACTTTAAATCCAGTTGTTTCTTTTTCCAATCTTGCTGGGTTGAAAACACGTCTGAGGTGTAAAACAATTAAGCAGTTTTTCTGTAATTCACAATGGTGCAAGATGGTTCCAGCACATTTGAGGCTAGAATGGTGTCTACGGTTATGTTTGCTTGGCAGTTCAGCATCTTAGAACTATCCCTGTTAAGTCTATAAAATTCAAATTGTCTGTTGCTGAAATAAACCCTCACAACCTACTGCTGTATATATAGCCCTTGGACTCTGTGTGAGACCAAATGACATTGCAGGTTTACTATTTCAAGGTAATTTGGTATAGGTTAAGTGAAACTCTAGAGTCAAATTGGTTCAAATATTAGTTCAAATGTAGTTTCACATTCTCTCACCTAAGAAGGCAAAAATCCATACAGATAACAGTGGAACATCGAGCAAAAACCCATAGCTTGTTCCTTTGCTTTCCAAACCGTTATCCAGAGATCCACCACTTAGTAGAACACATACCAGAGTATAGTCTGAGCAGATGGTTCAAAGCTAACTGTCAATCCGTTTGCAGTTCAAAACAGTGGTGAACTACTCCAGCTGTTTTCCAGATCAAAAATATTATTGTCATTTTGCTATCGCTGCGTGCTGAGGGTTATGTAACAAAAATGCACATGTCCCTCTGCCTGGAATGCAATTAATTTCCTCCCTCCCCACTGAGAGTGGTAAGTAACAATTCAGACAGTCTGGATGCTTCAGTTTTGAGCATGGCCAGAGATGCAACCCTGGAATCGTTCCACGTGGTAACCCAGTATTTGTAACACGCCTCTTCTGGAGGTCTTACAGACAGGGTATATTTTGCAGTTTGGAAAAAAATAAACACTATCGTCCTGTTTATACATGACCTCTTACTGTCTGTAGGGTCCTAGGAATGCTTTCCTGTAGTTCTTTAGTTTAACCATAGCCTGTGCTTTATGTTGGAATTTTAAAGTATTATACATAAGTGCACTAACTAGAGGAAGTAATTGCTTCTGATCTGAAATCGGCCACCATACTTGCCATATACTTTGGTATGCAAAAATAAGGCATTGTACACTATTAACTTAAAAATAGTGGCATAATCCCATCTCAAGTTACAAATATCCAAACGCTATGCAGGTGGTTAAGTTCAGACTCCGTAATGCTGAACCATTTCATGCAATTTGCTTATATAAAAAGAATAACTGGAACTCTTTCGCTTAGAACAGCGTACTCAAGAAACAAAACTAACTCCCGCAATGCAATCTTTTCTGCCATGTGCCTTTCATCTTTGTAAGTGCAGCTAACCCAGCGGTATTTATATATCAACTACAAGATCTTCAGGACATGAGCTGTCTTTCGATAAAATGTTTGCACCATACTTAACATCTCTCACTTGTTCCTGTGATATAAATACAATGGGGTGATCAGCCGTACCCGAGGGTGTCAACTGAGATGAAACATTAACTTAACACTTAACTGCAGCACTTTCCTTTAATGTGTTATTACTTGGTTCAGCTTGTTCTGGATTTCTGGCACGGTTTACAGCCTAATTCGTAGGGAGCACCTGCAGCGGTTTTACTATTCTTACCTGGTTAAATAGGCCAGAGCCAGCTCAGATCCCGACTGCTTTTTGGGTTCCACCTTTTTAGTAGAGATTCCAGCTTCCCTCATCAGCTGTTTTTCCTTCTTCTTGCGCTCTTTTTTTAATTTTCTTTCCAGTTTCCTCCTTTCCTCTGGGGTAAGTTCTTCCTCTTCTTTTGTCACCTGAAATAATCAACATTTAAATAAAGTGTTTATATTTCTATAGGAAAGTGAACAAAATATGCATAAATGCAATTGAAAGGTACAGGTAATATTTAAAACCAGAAGCTTCAAGCTTCATAATTTTACTGTTCACTATACTTCCATCACCTCTCTACTCCGCTCAATTCACAGAACTGTAAATACTGCACTTGCAGAAATCTGTAGAACTGCCCTCTGTAGATGCTTATAATGCTCTCAGCAGTACAGTAATGTGAGCACCTTCTAGCTATGTATTAAACATCGTATCTCAAATTTGCTGTGCTGTTTGTTCTCCCATACTCAAACCTGAGGGGGGGAATGTGAACAGCAGAGGCTGTTTCATAGTGTAGGGAGGGTGTGGATTGTTTTTAGCATACACACATTTAAGTAGAAGTAGGGTTTCCTTAAGATTCTTAGCTTCTGGGGCTGTTTGTTGTGTAACCTCACACCTCCCTGGACAGAGAAAACCTCTGTCTGCCACACAGGGGCTTCATCTCCATTATGCCAAAGGAGATGTGACAACTACCATTTTCATCCAAGACCTCTTGGAGATCCTTTAGCAATCTTGGGTAAACATATGCACGATCTTCAATAAACATACACACATATATCCCACAAAAGTTAAAGTTGCTTTAGGTTTGCAGACAGTACAGTTAACTATTCACATCTAAAACCATATTACCATAAATATATGCATAAGCATACCCCTAATGAAAGTATTTCACACACAGATGAAGAGCATTAAACAGATACTGAGTTTATCAGGGAAAATCCAGTGTGAGATCACGCAGTGTAGAAATAAAAAGTTGTTCCATAGCAAGATGAGATTGACTCCTGGGACTCCTAGACATTTGAGAGAGGTTCATTCATATCTTTCCAGGAAACAGTCTCACCAAATTGTTAAGTATCAACTAGAAACATAAAAATTGCAGCTGGTCTAATACTAGATGGCTGTCTATTCAATGCCCTCCCCAAGATTTCCCTGAGATAAAAGATTCACTCTTTACAAAACCCTAACTACTCTGATGATCATCATACATAGACCTTCATGAAACCGTAGAAAAAGTAGTTTCTGGGTACCCAAACCCCAATGTACCTCAGGAAGCAGAAGGGATTTGGACACTATGAAGCCACCTCTTCTGTACAACCTCCCAGTAACAACTGAGCAATGAAAAAAGTATGAAATTCTGCAAACAAGACTCTTACGCTGTATTGGTCTTGCTTTTAGATATTTCCAAGTCCAAGATTGAAGAGGTGGTGCTAATTCTTAGCTTATAGTTACAGATCTCACACAGTCCCAAATAAAACTTAGATACCTTCATCATGGTTTAAGGAACTGCTGCTTCTCAGCCACCTCCCCGGGTCAGGCACTGCGATAAAATGCAGGCTAAAGGTACGCACAAGGACCATTTAGGTATCACCTTCTCTTCCAAGAACCGAAATCCAGTAGCAAAAATACTAGACCTATTAGCTCTTCTGATGAGCTCGGGGCTTTTAGCTCCTGTTTGCTGTGCTGTACTACTTCCCTACTATCATCTGTAGCCAATTCAAAATTGCAAACATTGACGCACTTCTAAATTACGGGCTCAGACTGGACTAGGTCATCAGGCTCCCATTTTTTTACCTAACCCTATTTAGCACCTTCTGTCAAGATGGTTTAAACATCGTCCTCGTGACATTTAATGAGAAGAGATGGGGCTGTGGACAACGCTGTGGAAACAGTGTTTGCAGTAAAGTGAAATGTGATAGAGATGCTGCCCAAGCAGTAATGATTTGTGAATGACTCCATTAATTAATCCACTCCCTCAGCAACAGTTGTACCGAATTTGTTAAGACAACCTGAGCAAGGAACAGATTCCTGCAAGGCCAGGCTATATTTATAAGAAGATGGGGTCTCTGGGTAGGGAAAACCCACCCACCGACCGCAGTGGAAATGGCACGGATGTTAAGGTGGCCCAGGTGGACTTTGAAGCAGGCTCCTATATGACAAGGACAGAAAAATGGGAGATTGCATGCAAGCGTTTGTTGAGTTATTTAAATCCATAATTCTTCCGCTGAAAATAAATGAAGTACGCTTTCTGATGTTTCTGCCAAATCTGCATGCCCTCGGACACTTCAACTATTAGCTGATGAAGGTGGAGTATACAGAGACAAGGCAGTCCGGAGAGGCCACCCGTGCCTATGGCAGCTGTATGAGCATCTCACGTCCCAAGGCTGGGGAAGATAAAGGAGTCTAACAACATTCCCAAGAACGAGAATGACGTTCACAGAGCGGACTTGGTTCAGGTCCAGCAGCTTTACTATATAGCACCGTACTTGGCAGGTGAGGTCCTCTGCTAGAGCATCGGAAACTCAGGGAGGCCAAACTGAGTGCAGAAGAAACGCCGTTCCTCCTCTCTCTGCTCCCTCCTGACCTGTTCGAGGAACCCATAACCGAAACCTGAATGCACAAGATCAACTGCTTTACGGAAAGAGTGGTTAAAACCGCTTTACAAACTCACAAATCCTTAGTGTTACATCAATTCACGTTAGTCAAGTGCTTTCAAATGAAAATCCAGACATGGTGCTAAATAACACTATTCTTGCTGACATTCGAGCAAAGGATGGTTCAAGAAGATAATACCTGAACACAATTTTATTTGCCAAAGATACCTGCTGAGGACTAAACATTTGTTCAGTGTCAATTCACGTATCATCTAAGTTTACTGTGACTCATCTTTTCAACTTGCTGTTTTCAAAGACCAAAAAAGGGCAAGAAAGCAGAAATTAGAATAAATGGGAGTGGGACAGTAAAGGGGATTTGCCTTTTTTGTTTAAAATATTTTTTAGCTACTTCTGTGGAAAAGCCAGCATTCATGTGCAAACACATGCAAAAAAGCAACATATGTTGCATTTGTATAGAAGACGTTTTGTAACACATGCTGAGAATATAATAATATTTAGGGTGAAGGTAGGTACGTAATTGTTACACAGGAAACGACGTTTCCATTTGAAAAGCCACCCTGGTACTTACTAAAATAACAATCCAGCCACACAAAGCCCAGGAAAACACCGAGGGTGGTCATTTATAAAGTGTTTGTAAAAGATTACTACAGCAGCTGTCCAACAGACGACACACTACAGTTAATCTTCCTTTAAAAATAATGTAATGAATTTGTTTACTTTTCTGTGAGCCATGAAGCTTTCAAATAAAGTGACTGTAGCACATCATTAGAGCCGGTCTGATAAAGAGGCCTCTGCTTCTTCATACTTACAGTAAACGCGTATCTCTGTACTTTCCCTTCCCCCCCACATTCCTCGCATTATAAAAAGCTTTTTTATCCCCCTCCCCGGCTGCTCCATTAAAATCAAAACAAGTTGCTCCCTCCCTGTAGGTCCCAACGTAAATACCGAGCCCTAACAACATTTGTTTCCAGCATCGCAATTGCTGCACCGTCGGCTGTCTGAAACGAGGACATTGTTCTCCCTGCGGGGCTGGGGCTGTCCCGGCCGTGAAAAAGTCAGGATTTACAGCTGGAGGTACCTTCTGCTAGTCCACGGCATCATTCAAGGAAAATCGGATTCATCAGGCTTCTGTTTGGGACTCCCAGCACACACACCGTGAAAGAGATCGCAACCTCACAGCTCAAACAACTCTTCTAGGTGCAACTCTACTTTTATCCAGCCACGTCAACTTGATTAATCTAGTGGTACGCACCACCCTCTGTCCTTGACTGGGTTCTAATTTGAAAGCCTCAAGTTTTACGTGCTTCATAAAATACCTACACTTGGTGGTATATTCTCCACTGAAGCTGAGGGTAGTTTTATCGCAACGTAAAAAACCCCAACACAACCAAAACCAACCTTCCCCAAAACCTGGGACTCGAAAGAAAACAAAACCAAACCTTCCACTGGAATTCAAAGCCTAGCTGTATTTATTTTAACTCGGATGACCTCTGTTATGATACTTTACTGATGCATCTCTCCTTTCTTTAAATCAACAGCCTTATTTTTTAATTTCTCCTTCCCTGAACCATTAGTGTGACTTGTTTTCCTGAAAGATGTGTCCAGAGTTTGTGAGCCATTTGGATTAAGAGTTTTAGTATTATGCCATTATTTAAATTAAAAAAAACCCCAACCAACAGGACTTCATTGTTTTGAGGTCATAAATATTCCACGTTGTCTCCTTCTATATTTATAAAGTGACATCACAATTTGTAGTGCCACAATTTAGTCTTAACTACAACATTGTAAAGTCCCTATTTGAGCGTGTGAGACACTTGTTTATTGATGTGATAAATTTAAACCACATGCATGCAGAAAAACACAACACTTGCTTATTTGCAAAGCCTGCTGAGAGCTACCACACCACCTTGGATTGTGGGCTCATTAGATCTCAATCTAAACAAGGTCAGGCTAGGTCAGTACACTTGAATGAATGACATTCAGAGGAGAGCCAGTGTTTTCTCGTGATTAAGGAGGTGGGAGTCTTCTATTTGGAAACTTTCCAGAAGGCCTCAAAAGGTGCTAAAAGGCATATTGCCACTGGATGCCACATTTGGAGTAAAAGACAGAACCCCAAGTCTTTAACACTTATGCTCATAAAAACCCATGTCATCTTTGCAAGGGTATGGAGATGTGAGCTCAGACATCTTCCAGCAAATTCCCAAAGTTCACAGCACACCATGTCCGTCTGCATGCGAAGCGCTGTGACTGCCCGTACAGTGCCTTTCGTCAATGCCAGGCTCTAAATTTCTGAATTGGACGTAAACATAGTAATATACTGTAAATAGTCTAAGACATCTGACTCAAAATATCCCGAGGCTTCAGCTGTGGCAGTTTTAGACACCAGTTAAAGTTTTCCATTATTATTTGTAATCTGGAAATATTGCACAACTTGTAATATTTTGTAAGTGATCTTTAGAAATGAGCTTACCCATCATAAAAGGGGAGCCATCTCAAAGAGAGGTACAGCATTTAATAGTGTAAAGCAATTCAGAACAGTAAAAAAGTAACTATAACTGCAAGAGAAACTGGCAGAAAGATGTACCCAAGACAGGATTTCTTGAAGCACCTTGATCAGCCACACCACCAAATTTACTATTTCTTAGTACCAGTGAATCCAGCTCCTCCAAAAGCCAGTAGGCTTTTGTCCTTTTCTACCAGCACAGCAACACAAGTCTGTACAAGAGCAAAGCAAGCAACATCAGAAATTCGGAGGAATAAATTGTAACTCAACTAACAGCGACAAACGTATAAAAAGGGCATCAAATTTTTGAATTCCAAAGAGAAAGATGGGGAAATGGATCATACGGCTTATTTCATAGTAGGGGCATTGTATCGCCTTGTTTGTTCATTAAGCTCATGTTATTTCATAACTTTTAACATAGAGAAATGTCAAAAGGTGCTTTGTTCCCTGACCAAGGGCTGACGAAGAGCTACCAACCCGTCACATAATGGATTCTGCTTACAAGTAGCCTTTTGCCCCAAAAATGCCCCGTGCACGATATCAGCATGCAAAACGTTCTGTTTCTGTCTTACACAATACATACGAACCCAGATAAATAACTGGCCATCTGCCAGCTCAAAAACAAAAAGCGGAATCTATAAACACAGTTCAAAACCTATAAAGAAGAAAGGCTGGCAAATCCTTAGATGCAAGGTTCATAAAAGAAAGATTGACAAATGATTTATTATTGGAGGCTTGCCAAAGAACTGTGCTACAACTACAGCTATAGAATTTGCATAAAATAGTTCATGGCCATATTGAATTTAAATAACTATTTTCTATCATTTAGCACCTTATGAGAAGTAGCAGTATGACCAGAGAGGGCATATGAAATTTCATTACCATGCAGAAAGAAAATTTTGAATGAAAAGTAAGATTTGTAGAAGTATACCTCCTTACATCAAGTCTGTAGCACTCACAGAGGAAGATTTTTTTAAAAAATTATACATTGCTCAAAGGAAAAATTAAAATTTTTCATAAAAGCTAGGTGGTTTTAGAATCTCAATTCCTCACAACAAAAACACTGGGAGTAACTTACAATAAGTTGATTTGGAAAGGTTTCTGTAGAGGCAACCCAGGCAGAAAAGCCTCAGACAAGTTCTGCAAGAAGCCAGATTTAAAAAAGAACAAGCTTTTTATCTTTCTGATCCAGGAAAGGATTCTCCTGACGCTTGTGTAAATGCTGTGTTTTTTTTTTAAAAAAAAAAAAAAGCAGCCTTGTGTACACAGCTATAATATCTCATAAGCACAAGGTATCAGGTAGCACCCTAAATTTGCAGCTGTAATTTAGAATAGATGCACCTTTATTAGCTTGAAACTGGGCTTAATTTGCAAGTATGTGATCTTTACATATTTCATAGATTTACAGCCAATTGTGAAGAGCACATAAAGTGTTATCATTAAGAACTGCTGAATAAGAAGAAATTGAACAATTTACCAAATTAAATGAAAGCTTTTATAGGTACACGGAACAATACGATTTACAGAACCTAGCTCATTGAATTCCACTTTATAGATTGTTTGCTCCTGTTGTAAAATACATACTGTAGTAGATTAAGTTCTAAGGCATAAATTAGTACCGTATTTTATTTCTCATTTTTCTTCACCAGTATCACAGTCCTGAGTACAACAGAAATATTTAAGACAACACCACGACTGCAGGCTTGGAGAATGCAGTTTTGCTTCATTTGCAACTACAGCACTGCCAGGAATTTTCACATATTTGTCGAAGGATTTTGCTTACTCTCTTACCCTTAATTAAACCATGTTAACCAATCAGCAGAAGATGGAATTAAAAAAAAAAAAGGAAACCCCTCGGAAATAATTTGTATCCACATCCCTGTGGCTTACACACAGCCCTTTCAACCCCTCCCCAGAAACGCACAGAGGAATTTTAATAGAAGGAGCACGAGACAGTCGCAGCGCTCGGCATTTTCATCGCCACCAAAGTCGTCCCCTTCAGGGGTGCCGACGATCTCTTCCAAAGCTTAAAAAGGCTTGAGGCTGCAAGAGGAGGTAGAAGCAGAGCATAGGCTGTTCTGAAATCCTTGCTGGAGGATTAAAAAAAAAATAAATAAATAAAATAAAGCAACCCCAAACCACGAGCTCGATCTCCTCCAATGAAAGAGGTACCACAGGGTGTAGGCAGGTTGCCAGGCGAGCTCGGCAGCGTGACCGCGCTGCATTGAGTTTCTTTAATGAAAGCCAGGAAAGAACACATTACACAGTGTTTCTTCTGAGAACCAGCTAGCCTCCAGTGATTGAAATCAATAAAAACAGTCGGCAAGGGGCCCAGTGGGGGAAGAGAGAAATCTCCGCTACAGCATTCAGTTTGCTTTCCACTTTCTCCCTCCCCCCCTAAAGTTAAACTCCGAAGATCACCATGACAAGCTACTTCGCTTCCAGCGCTGGGAAGACGCTGGTGGGGATTTAAAGGAAGCGAGCGCTTTCCTTCGCCTCCCCGCTTCGCCCCCCCGCCCCCGGCGCGAAGGAAATGAAAGGCTTGTTTGGAATCTGAATCCCGCCTGGAAAAACTTCATCGGACAAGTGCATCGTTCTGCGTTTCAGGAAAGGGATGGATTTTACAGTCGGAGAACGCTAAAAGGTGAGAGGGGAAAGAAAAAGCAGGAATCTGATTCAGCCAGAGCCCACGTACAGGCTAGGATGCCCACCCCGGCAGAGGGGACCTCTGGAACCGCGGGAAGGACTGCAAGCAAATGCCTGAAATTGGCACGATCCACATCCTAAAGCGGCCAAAACATCAGGCAACACGTGACCGACGCACCGACCCAGGTAAGCAGAACCCGCTTTTAACAATTCCCTGTACCGCGTCCGAAATCAGGGCGAGACCTTTCTGCCTCAGCCTCTGCAGACTGCCCCACGTCCCTCCTCATTAACCTCACGCAAGTTAACACTAAGCTCGTCCCGTCTGAAAATCGTGTCGGGCCGCTAATCCTCACTGAACTGTAAAACACGCACAAAGGCCCTTTGTTTACCATTTTTGCGTTGAATGTGCCAGTTGACAAGGTAGGACGGGGCCGTCGCGTAAGTGCAGCCCCTCCAGGAGCTCACGCTCCTGGTCCGGGAGGACCCGCTCGGAGCAAGGGAACACGGCGGACACCGCACGCTGGAGCCGACTGTGATCGGAGAGAGTGCCAGTAATGAATTTCTAATACGGCCCATATTTATCTATTTTATTTATGTATTTTAATCACCATAGCAGCCACATACAGTACATACTTGCAGAGTTCCACGCGCTGATCTGTACTACGAATTACAGCAACTTGCATGCACAGGGGCTCGCCCGATTGTTTTGTCGAAAAGAACTTTGCAATTACTTGTTAATACAGCCAAGGGGGATTTCTGGCACGTTGTTTAGGAATAACCAACACAGGCTTACCCAGCACGTGTATATTCTGCCATTACCCTAATGCAGGTATACCCTAATGTATAAAATGGTTTTTATACAGACGCGCCTATAAAAATAGGGAAGACACAGATCGCAGCTGTCGATCACAACATTCTCAAGTTTTTGGCCAACTTCAGATGATTTATCTAGACTTCAGTGAGACACAAAAGGTGAAATCGAAGCCTGCCTTTTGCAAGGCAAGCAAAAACGATGATAGCTACATCCTTTTTCCAGCAGTGGCAGGAATTCAGTGGAACAGATAATAAATAGGTGCCTGTGGAGCCAGAGCAACCCTGCTTGCTCCCCCATGCTGGTCATCGTCAGATGTTGACAGCAACACACACACTCACTGCCAGAGAAGGCTGGGGAGGGACTGGATGCCTCCACTTCCACTCAATGTTTCGGCACCTCGTTATCCCAAAACCTGTAGGGCACGTAGTCTGGATGACTCCGATGGCAGAGAGAAGAGACTTCCCACCATCTCCTCCATTTCAGTACCAGCAGAGAGAACGCAAGAATTTAGTACAGCAAGTGCGTATGTATTTCTGCAGGTGCAATGTTGCTCTTTCTTTGGAAAATGCAGCCTTTTAAGGGTGATTTTACTATTTTCGCATCCCATGGAAATGGAAATGACCCACACACTTGAAGAGTGCCCTGGAGAACACCTCCATGGCAAAAGTAAGGGACTGCTATTTTTGCACAGAAGTTTAAGCATTTTTAAAGCACGAACTGTTCAGATCAAGCTATGAAAATAGCTAAGGCAATATTTAAATAGTAAGAAGTTTTTACGCTGATTTTATCAGTCCAGTTTTGAACTCTTCACACAAAACGGTTGCAAAATTATAGCTGAAGATGTAATTAAAGAAGAATAATTTACAATAAAAAAGCAAAGTTGTGATTCATAATTGAATACGGCCCGATATGAGGTTTTGGGCATATCCACAGACCCACAATTCACCTTTTCAAAATCTGTTCCGTGTTTTGCCTCCCCCCCCCGCACAGATCCTTTGGAGAAATGACAGCACCTTCATAGTTCAGGAATCACAGCAATCACTCCCACACCAATCAACAAGTCTGTTTTGCACTGCTCTTGAAGCTAAATTTAACCCTATGCAGAGGAACTCACTGAAGCCTTTACTTAAAATTTCAAACAAGGAAAGCTTAGGTGGGACTTAGACAATGCATATCATTCGTACCAATGCTCTCAAGCTCAAATGATACTCCTCCCCATTACTCCCTCAGCAGAAAATATAAATATTATCTTTAAAGCAGAGTGCAGGGTATTTTAGTTCATAGTAATGCATTTTTTCAGAAGCTAAGGAGTATGAGTTTCCACAGTATTTGCTGTTAATGGAACGTGTTCTTTTCAAACACAGAACATAGAAAAAAAAGTATTTTCTCATTCAGAAGTTTTGACCCAACACAGATATTCTAGCAGTCACACCACAAGGCAAGCCTTGTCAGAGATTTTCAGTTACGCCGATGTTATTAAAGCAGGCTCCCTGAACAGCGACCCAGTCCTTCAGCCTCTTCCTTTAGAGTATGGAGATCTGGAAGAATCCCACGTTGCTTTGCCGAGTTGGATACAACAAAACAGAACTAATGGGAACCTATTTCTCACATTTCCACTAGTCTTGATAGTCCCATTACCATCAGGAGTACTTTATCCTCAACAACAAATCACATCTTCAGCATAGTCAAGAGCTCCTAATAGTTCATGCCAATTGTCCTCACAGCAACATGTTGGTAAAAAAGCTTCTTGAAAACGGTATATAAGGTTTTGTAACAGTCAGCAAAGTAGATGAAATGATTCTAAAGGTGGAAGGACATTTTGTTTTAATCTCGCCTATCTAAATCTTTATGAAGGGAAAGATCTGGGATTCTACAAAACAAGTGGAATGGCTATTCAAAAAATGCTGAAATTCCACAATAGAAGTGCAAACATCAGGGTCTGCTAAACACCTGGATAGCCCATCTTGGGTGAAACACAATACTTGTGTCTGCACTGGTGGAAAAAGCGCTGCCATCCCTTTCAAATGAACGTGATCTGACACTTCTTGAATACTCTAAAGCTTCCAAGTTATCTCCCTTCTTATTTGCACCAGTGGTTCATGTTCACAGTACTGGATTCATTCAGCTGCATATATTTAGTCTGCTGAAATTGACAGTTTCTCTGTAACATACTCATTCTGACTCAAAAATGGAACACAATTAAGCATACAGTTGGAGAAGGTACATTTTTCCCCATCTATGGGAAAGACTAGTGAAGCAGAAGACTAATTATTAAATGAAACAAATAAATGGTTATCAATCCCTGGGAAAGGTGGCTTTCCTTACAATTCAAACAGGAACCCTTATGTTTGACTTAGGAAGACATTTTTTGTTAAAAACAAAAAAGCCATCAAAACCTGTAGAAAAACTTCAGACCTCTTTACCAAGAAGTTGTCATTAGCTCCAGAGTTCAACAGGATGTATATCTAGAGGGAATTAATGTCCTGGTGTATATACACTCTACTTTCAAACCCTCTGTATTCTCCGAGACCTCAACAAAACTTCTATTCATTAATTTATTATTAAATAAAACTAGCATCACTTGTAGTTTGCTATACTAAGATCTTTTAAAAAAACTAGCTAAATATTCCAGAATGTATTTCATACATGCCTACATTTAGATACACTCAACTGCACACACACATGTATGCAGGAACATGCAATTTTCAATTTGTGATGAACAAGGCCCGAAAGGAGACACTCAATAAAAGGGAGTGGGCAGGATTAATTTCTTTAGCAGAATGTGTTCATGATTCAGCGATCCTAAAATAGGCAACCACAGCAACACCCAGAACACAGGCAGGACCTCAACTGTCCTGCGCGTTCATACCATGACAACCGAGCATAAGGGTATCAACAACCTCAACTCACGGTTTGCCGCTTGATTTGCTTTACAATAGGATAAATGGTTTGGGAGACAGAGAATTGGACCCTAAGTTTGGTTATGAAAAGAGAGACAACTTAACACAAAATAAGGAATAAATATGATGGACATTACAGATTTTTGCATTTGACTTTATGCCCAGTGATAACCAGAGATGGGTGACTTAGACTGTGACAGTTAATTTCTGTGAAATGATTATTCTTGTAAATATATGTAATTAACATGAAGAGACCTTTGAACACCTGTGTGCAGAATCTGAACCTGTTTCAAGAAACTATTCTAAAGCTCCGCTTGTATGTCATGTACAGTTCAGTTCCCACTGAACATCTTATCCTAAGGAGTTTAATCTCAAGGGGGAAGGTAAAGGAATAAAGTTTCTAAGAGCTGGCACAAATTACACGATCTAGCTTTCCTTCGGGTCTGCTTGCTGTTCTTCCAATCACAATGATCGAGTGCAAGTAGTACTGTCTCATTAAACATGACTGGCAGGAAGAAAGAATTTGAATATATTGTTTGTCAGTTTGAAATGGTCTCCTGAAAGTGCCTTAAGAAAATGTCATCCATATTTTCATCATTTTGAAAGTCGCTGAAATTAAAGTACAATCCATTCTCCAAATCCTATTTATTTAGCAACGCTTTACATGCTTTCTGTTCTTGTGAGCTCCCTGATAACTATACATCTATGATACTAACTCTTAAGCTCTCCAGATTTATCACACAGCCCTGGAATACTGAAATGACATCTGGTTTTTATAGCATCAGGTGTGCCCTCATTATGCTTTTGTGAGGCAGAGCAGAAAATTGAAAAACAATTATGATTTAAGACCCTAAATTAAAACCTGTCGACTGTTTAGTAAAAATACTCCATAAAACCTGTTTGTATTTCAACAGACCACACTGAAGGATATCATTGTAAAAGCAGCACAAAAGACGGTGTTTGGTGTTTGCTTATTTTGGAATTAAGGAACATAGCAAGTTATCCTAAAATAAAATTGTATTAATTTACATTTCAATAATAAGTAGCTTACACATATCTGTAAAATACATAGTATAATTTACATGGATTGAATTTACAACTCATGTTAGTTTCAAAGTCAAGCTTACATGCAGAAGTTACATTTTAGATCTTTGACAAACCAAGTATAAACACAACAGAAAATGGCAGTTGGCCACATGATTTTAAAGTTAAGTATAAAATAGAGTGGATAATTACAGATGGAATAACATGTAAAATACAAGAAAGCACGGACCAACAGACTAACAGGAGGATTAAGTTTATCACATACCTGTTCTGTTACCATGTCATTTTGCAGGGATCAAAAGAAAGGAAAGTTTTAAGGTAGGACCAACAAGCAACCTCTTCATTGCACACAGGGCAGCCCAACAAAAAGCACTGGAGATGGTCATTAGAAAATGCAGACCGCCAAAGGTAAATGTTTGAACTGTTAGTGAAAGAAGAGTCAGGATTTCCATAGCGCATACAGGAAAATGGCCAGGGTGGGAACAGATTGCAAAGCTTTCGAAGTGAAGGAGTTTACGCTTGGCAGAAGGAAAGGAGACCAAAGGAAAAGAGAGATTAATAGCAAATGGAAGGTCCATCTCAAGGGAGATTCTGATCGTCAGGAAATTTTTAAATAATTTTAACTGGTCTGGAAAAAAGCCAAGACATCAGAATTCTTTTTTGAATGGCAACAGAAAAGCTTTATTTTTTTTTTTTACTTGCCAACAATACAACATACTTTGAAACAGAAAAATCAAAGTAAAACCAAAATTAAAATGAAGATTCTACCTTAACATGAGATGTTCCGGTATTATGAATGTGAAATGAGAAAGCAGATGTCACACTTCTCTGTTGAAGCTTAAATTTAAAGTCAAGATGTCTCCTAAAACACTTTACATAAAATTGCAATCTCCAAAAGAAAAAAAAAAACAAAACCAAGTTTGACAAAGAAATTTTCTCATTTTTTCCTTTTCTTTCTTTAAACTTTGTTTAAAAACGAGTACTTTCCCTTGGAATACTAGGAGCTAAAATCATACTGGAATGTCATAAGGCAGAAATGGAGAGACGACCTCCTCCCAGTGATGAAGGCAGCATAGTTACTGAAATGTGAAGTCAAGGAGAATAGGGAACACTGGAAAAGTTAGAGAAGGCAGGAAAATCAGCACCTATTTTTCTTTCAAGATAGCAAAGGCAAAACACTGTAGTTCCTGCACAGGATTCTTCCAGATTCTCTAAATGAACTCTTCATTTATTTAATGCTTTCATAAAATCTGTCACTGACCCTTAAAAACTTCTATTAATTGACTCCAAAAATTCTAAAGCAGTTTTGAAGCACTGACTTATCTCCTACTGTACATGACCAACCAGGCATCCAGTAACAATAAGAGGTGCAAATTCATGATTAATTCCAACTTTCAAGTTATAAGAAGGAACATGATTCATACTTTTCCTGGCTTTGAAAATGTTTACAGCAGTTTTGTGGGTTTTTTTTAATTCTACACCCAGATCTTGCTATGATTAGACTTGGGATACAACTGGAAATGAAAGATAATAATCTGATTCTTCAAACACTCTTGTCAACTTTCATGGCAGGAAGTATGGTTCATGTTGGCAGTTTTAAGCCAAACTTTGCAACTTGTCCAAAGTAACATAAATTTAAACCAATTGTGGAACTTCTCAGCTTAAAAATTTCTAGCTTTCAGGCACATGTTCAGCAAAACAATATATCACAGAACAACATTTTCTCCTTTCATACAGTATGTATTCATTTTTACATACATAAAATCAAAAAGGGTTACAGCTCCTAGAGCCTCCAATTGAATAAACATTCCCAAACTATTTTGTTTTGTATACATTTTTGCATGTCAGCTCTTTTGCACATTTACGTGTCTGCCCGACGTAGCTGCAATTAGCATGGCCCGATGTGGCAAACACTGCTGCCAGCCATCGCTCCTGCATCCCACCCAGGGGCTTCTGCGCTCCCTGTCCCTCGCAGGGAACCCTCGGCTCAGGAAATACGGCAACAAAGCCTACAGTGCCGATGTGCTTGGCAACACGACAGAGAGAGTTCTTCAACAAGGTGGAAACGCTGCTCAGAGATTAAAAAAAAATTTTAAAAATTAAAAAAAAAAGAATAAATCAAAGAACCTTAAAGAATTAGCTATGATGCTATTCTGTCCCCAAAGGTGATACAGCTCCTCTCTTGTTCTAGATTTGTCATATCAACATTTACATAATTTGATTAAGAACTTGATATCTTAAATCCGCCATATCTTATGAACAGTAGGACTAGAAAATCTGAAACAAATCCATGAAGCCACCTGGACAATATTGCAGAGTTTTCTGCACGCAGACCCAGCAGGAAGGCCACGAGAGGTGACCCTCGTGCAGAATGACGGTAGACCTGGGCCCTACAACTTCCACCCAATGTAAAGCTGAGCTTAGCTGCCAGGGGAATTCCGCAGGAGTAAAACACAGCAAGCAAAACTCCAAGTAGTAGGTAATACAGTTTGCGTTACATTTTTCAGCTCTCAGCTGGTAGTGGTTTTAGGGAATCCAAGAGTTCAGAAAGGTACCATACTGTGTTTTAACTATGGTAATCAACTTAACTAACAGTTCTGGTCTATGCTTTCTAAAGCTTAGGGGTACGATACAATTCTAGTTGCAGTCAGGCCTTCTAATTTTCATATGTTGTTACGCATCAGCAGAGCCTTCTATTACTACACTGCTAGGCTTGCCTTAGCCAAGGGCGAGATGTTGTGGTTGGCAGATCTTATACATTCGTTTATCTAATGACTAATCTGAGATGCAATTTCATAATTACTGTGAAGATTCCTGCTGCTCTAAAGAAGGCCATGGGACTTACTCTAATGACCAGCCCAAAGAAGAATGGTGATATATACTGGAGAATTCAAACAGCACACAAAATAGAGCGAAAAATATAAACTCTGCATACATGAGGCCCTCACTGGCAAAATATATAGAATGTTCTTAAGTTGACAGTTTTATAACTCTAAATGGTTTCGCAAATGAAATCCAAACAAAAGAGCAGAGACGTACTCTAAATCACTCAGCAATTTCTGCTTAGAAAAACCAGCAACCACTAACTCCAGCAAACAAAAAGAGTTGCTTTAAGTAAGCTTAATGAATGGAAAAAATGTCAGCTTTTTTCTTGTTGTTCTTTCAGCTTTATTTTTCTATATTCTTGAATCTATACACGTAATGATTCAGTTTACCCTGACAAATATGGTATAACCAACTATCAATCACATCAACTTTTTATATGTTGAGAGAAGTCAGATACCAAATGATAAAACGAGTTCAGGCAGAGGGCATATGTTAAGCAGCTGTGAGTCCGTTTAAGCTGTCTATACGTCTAAAAGCTTAATGTCATTACACAGAGCTCTGATTTCTTCCTTTCCCGCCCTACACTAGAATATCCACATTATATATAATAGAAATTATTAACTTACTGGAAGAAATATAGTAATACAGTGACTGTAGCAGTACAAACAATATGATTATAAATTAGATGTCGTATATTTTGCTAACAGTGAAAGACTACACAACCAAATACTTCTGTTTAGGCTCTAAGGAAAGCTTCACTCAGGAATAAAAGAATCTCAGGTAATGGTTTCAGGCACAATTTAAACCCGCGTAAGTTAGTACTGCTGCCAAAAGACACACTCTCCATTTTCTCCCACCTCTTCCTTGGGTTGGCACAAGTGCTTGTACAGTCTTGTAAACTCATCTAGGTTAAAATTACCTCTCTATCCCCCCGCAAAGGTTACTTTAAAACCAAATCAGTTCCTTAATGCGATTCACTGTGAGTATTTCTGCCAGTAAAAAGAGGAGGTGATAGAAAGGTGGAAGCAAGTGCCTGTGCTGCTTGTGGGATCCCATTTTTTGCAGCCTCTGGCTGAAGGCACCATTCCTTAAAATAAATAAGTGTAAAATACATAGTGTAATAAATATAAGTGTAAAATACGTAATGTTGCTATGTGTACCCTACCTTTTACGTATAGGGGTGATGAACTTCAGCTTGCCAACTCTCAAATTATCACAGAACTTTTGGCATTTGCTGCTTTTCAGGAGTGCCATGCATTGCACGGTTTTGGGCTTTCAATTATTTCCCTCTAATTTCAAAATGACAGTAGAGGCCTAGTAAAGGCAGCAAACAATTTTTGCCTCCGAGGGCCTGAACTCAGGCTGTTCCCATGAAGCATGAGGGTACGTCAGTCACCAAGAGTCTCGTTCCGTCGTCGAGACCGGTGATAACGTTTCCAATAACCTCAGGCAGAGGCTGCAAAAAACTAAGACAAAGGAGGCAGCAGGGAGTGGGAAAGGTTTTAGCAAAAAGGAACAAGAAACTGAAGGGAGTCAGAAGAATTAATGTTTATACACGGGAGGAACAGAAGGAGAACTGAAAGTACAAGGAGGAGGAGGAGTATCTGGAAATTGCACAGGAGGGCACTGCGGGGCAGGACGGGGGACCGCGGGGAATAGCTGGGGTAATACAAGAAGCAAAACAAGGTTGACGGATGTGCTAAACCACACGAAATACCACAAAGGGGGAGTGCAGTGGAAGAAAGGGAAACAAAGGCAAAAGTAAACACGTGAGAAAGTGGAGGACATGAAACCCTTGAGCACATACGTAATATGACTGGAATAGCTGCTGTTCTTCTGTGTTTAGAGAGATGGTCGAGAGTAAAAATGACATCTCCCCAGACAAAGCACAGGACAGAGCAGGTAAATAGAAACACCTTCAAAAGGAGAACAGGCAGCTCTCCCTGCTCGTTGCTCAGATATGGATACTTAACATCAAGTACAGAATCTGAGAACATCACCCAGAAGGCAGCTACTATTTCTCAAAGTTAAGCAAACCAGAAAGCAAACAATGAGGTGGTATTTTTAAATGTATGATTTCCAATTTGTGATCTAACCCAAGGCTACCAATAACATATGCTTCATGTTTTTATTATTCAAAATGTGTTAGGCAAGAATCAGTCTATTGGGGATCCAAGAGAACCATTTTCCTTCTACACAGAGGGTGAGCATTTGCCACAGGACCGTAACAGCGTGGACCAAATACCTTCACTAGGTATTTGATAATTTTGATAAAGATATTTTTCTTGGAGACACAAGAAAGTAAATTTTTAAAAAATCAACAGATAACCAGTATAGCAATTTAGAAATTTTTATAGTGTACAGAACTCACATTTTCACAATACTGAAAGTATAAAAGAGAAGTCCCTCTCTGTTCTTCATCCTCTTAGGTGAGCTACTTGTTCAATTACATTCTCCCTTCAGATGACATTCTCTGGCTGCTAGAGCTGTTCCTCCTTGAACCTCCGTGTTTAACTGTTCAGCACATACACTGACTTCCTGCCCATCAAAAACTGAAGCATAGCCAGGAAACAAACAGCCAGGGAAACAGACAGGCTAAAATTGGAGTTGTCAAGTTTTCTAGCCTTTTCAAATTATACCTGCAGTGAGAAGATGCTGGTTAGTTTCCTGCATTTTAGAATGAGCAAGAAAATCCCCTTAGTGATCAGTGGTCAACAAACACATCAGAAGCAATTTTTTGCTTTTGTTGCAAAAATTCATGCTTTTGCTTGCTAATTCTGGGATGGGTAATGGTAGCAGTCAATTATTAAATTGCTCCAGTAGTTTAACAGATGATGACTGTGTTCAATACAAAAATTTTGCTTTTATTATTTAGCTACTTAAATAAACAAATGCTGGCAACTAATAATAACCCATACCCATAACTTTATTAAGATATCTAATCGAGAAAATAAATTATCTTCACATACTGTACAAATACATGACAAGATGCGGTCAAGGCAGTTGAAGATAGAGGAGAGCAATTTGCATCACCACACTCTGTCCTTCCCTTTGCATTTCCTCTTGGATTTGCACCATGTCTGAAGACATCATTCAGTTCAGCAATTCCTCAAAGCAAGCAGCAGTACCCTGTTCAAAGTTAAACTCTAGCAACCTTTTAAAAAGACTTACAATTATGTAAACAGAACACACAATAATCACTGAAGCAGACACACACTGTGATATGCTATACTACCAGCAGAACAGAGCACAGAAATCGTAAGAATCAACTGAGAATTTGAAATCTTATTGCAAAAACTTTAATTTGGTCTACTTAAAACTCTTAGTCATGGGAAGCATGAAAAAAATGTCTTTTACATGCCTATGTGTCTCTGAGTACCCTCACATTATTAGCTACTTAGTACAAAGTCTTACACTACCAGTGCGGAAAAGGAGTTCACACCTTCTACTTCAAGAATAGGAAGAGGAATGGTATCTAATACTAACAATTTAAATACTACCAGGATCTTGAAGCATAGCCACTGAAATAGAAGGTAATAAGACATCTAGAGCCAACACCCCTCTAAAAAAAACAATATGGAGAATTTCCACCTGGGAACTGCTCTTATTTAGTGTCAGGACAGAAGACTGCTTTGCCTTCTTAACCCACCCACTTAGAAGTGTGTTTATCTCAAAATCAATTTGATGTTCAACTATGAAGTTATCTTTTTGCCAAAAATATATAGCTAATATAAAAGTAACTCAGCGAATCAGTGTATCTACAGCAGAAGTAATAATTTAAATTTGACACACTGATGTGCCTTCCTCATAAGCAAAAGGGTAAAAGAAAATGAGTAAGAACTTCCATAGTTTAGTTGTTTTATGCAGAACTTTTAAAAAAAGAAAAATCAGTAAACAAGCTAGTTTAGTAATTTTATTCACCTTTGCTATAAAATTGCTCCATCTTACACCTTTGTTTTCTCATTTAATGTTACATATAGGCACATGAAACTGATTTCACCCAATACTGACGGACTAACAAAACATTGCAATTTTAACTATTCTTTCAATTTTCAGTTCCTTCAGAAAGAAATTTCCACATTACCAGCATTAGACAGCGCTACAATTTGACTGGTCTTGCCCTAGTGAAACTACTAGAATTTAAACATAAACCTGTGCTATTTAACGTGAATGCAGAAGGGTCTTTTATTTTGACCAAAGTACTTAGGGTCATTGGTACAGAAGTAATGACACGTAAAGTGTTCAGGTACAAAATGTCTAATTCTTCAAACATTAGGTTAATTTGTTTTCTAAACCTAAACCAATATTTGATCAGTTGAGCAAATATTTGAAATGCATTTGACTAGTTATCTATTTAGAAAGAGAACACATTTATTTAAAATTACTTTTTTCCCTTCAGTCACCATAGCACAAAAGTTAGATCGAGCTCACCAAATTTTAAGATTATTTCACCTGCTCTCAGATAAGACCCCTCCTAACAGATTATTGTTGTAAGGACGCTAGTGGTAAATGAGAAATGCTTTAGGAATAGGAGTGCTTTAATAGGAAAGAACAGATATGCTATAAGAACCGATATTGGAAAACACTCTTCATCTACTACTTAAATAACCAAGGCTTAGTTTTACCCTTAATTTAGGTACTAGTTTTACCCCTGAATAGGTATTAAGTATGAGCTGTTCTCCATGATGAATTCTGCTGTAAAAGTAACATCTGGAGGAATCATGATGTCTTCCAGTCATGACCACAAGTAAAATCTGTCCTTTTGTTTAAAAGAAACGCTCAGCCTCTATGCTCCTTGTAATTCCCCTCCAAGCACACCCATGATATTCTTACACCTTTCAGGTTGTCTCCACCTGTGCAGCTGATCTGTTTCCCCTCATGTCAGGGCAAAGTTCAGTATCCCAAGAACAAAAAATTAAATTTGGTCTCAGACCAATTCTTGGGATAGAGTTTTACATCGCAACAAGATTTCATTAAAGACAGTTTCGATAATAACCGTGTGAAGGCGAGATGACGCGCGGGGAATTTGAGCAAGGGGCGTGCAGAAATCAGGATCCTGTCCCCACTCTTGGTCCAGCAGTGCTGGCTGCGGGCGAGATGGCTTTCTCCAGCTGGGTGTGGAATGCCTCCCAGAGCAGAGAGATTCCTCGGGCAATGCGCTCTGGTGCTTAATTACAGCGAAAAATGTTTTCCTCATATTCAGATGTAGTGCCCTGTTTCATTTTATGACCACTTCTCATTCTCCCGCTGTGCATCTCAGCAAGGAGCCTGGCTCCAGCGCCTTGGCGACCTCCTCCTAGGGAGGGGATTTGGCCCAAGTAGAAAAGGAATTATACATCAGTTATTACGTTACTATTCTACTAGGCATTTTTTATCCATAATATTTAAATAAGTATCTTTTTCAACAATACAGTACTCAACAAGTAAACACTTTAAGTGCAAACCTATAACGTTTCCACAAAAAAATGAAAGAAGCAATTAACAACACGCAGCTCAGGTACTCCTGAAGCTTTATTAAAGCACGGGTATACGCTACTACTTGCTAAATTTTGAACCAGAGAACACCCATCCTTACTGCAGTGGAATACATCACTATACCATTTAGGTGAAAGGAAGAAACATTTGACAGTAGAAACATTCATATTTAAATCTATGCAAAATTTCTGACAGGCTGCAAAAGACAAAGTCTAAAGAAGCGAAAAGCATAATCATCTCAAGGTTTGTCTTCAGTTTAAGACTGGAAGCATGATCAAAAGACTGAAAAAGAGCTGTTACTTCCAAATGAATAAACTGTTCAGCCTATAAATTTATTAGAAATAAAAGCAGAAAAATAACTTTCTAATACAGTTCCTCTTACATGCAATTGTCAAGTTTTTTAAGCATTTTTATCTGTTCAAAGAGTAGATCTACTGCCAAACTGTTTGTCTATCTTGCCTTTTAAGTAAAAAAACTGCTTTAAATCCCACACTGAGAGGTGTCAGAAACATAAAAGAGCACACAGACCTCTAACGGCTTCTGAAATCTTTCACCCATAACAAACGCCTTAAAACTTTCATTGCTTTCTTTTTAGCTTTTTAGAATAAGGTTTGTATTTGGATTTCAATCAAATTAGGCTTAATGTTCCTGGTACTGTAATAATTTCAAATATTAATAATTTTCATAATTCTGTCAAAAAAATGTTAATGGTCTGTCTTCCTTATAAAGTTACATGGTTACAACAGGACACCAACTGTAGGTTCTCTGAAATACTTCAAAAGTTACACTGACAGAGATGCCATTTGTGAATTCTGCTTCAGCATATGTTCAGTATATAAAGTTATTTAAGTGCTGCACAATAAATAATCCAGCAACATATGCTTTCAACACATTTGCAAGTAAAGTCATAAAAACAGTCTTGTTTTGGCCAAAGTGCAAAAATTTACATGCAACAAATGTTGCAAACAGGAGGCTGCAAAATCCACTACAAAGACAGAAAATTTTGTAGCATTTTTGTGGCTCTGGAGCGATAATCAGAATTAAAAAAACTAGACCTTGAAATACCCAACTTGCTTGGTTAGCAGGGTCTTTTGTAGCTGGGTCTCCATCTCACATGCTCGTCAGCAGCACGAGGAGTAAGCCACAGCAGCACTTCAGTACCTTCATTAACACAGAATCCAGAATACAAAGGGCTCCATAAAAAGCGGAGAGGAAAGTGGATTTATGGTATTGGTACAGACAATACATTTTAAAGAGCTGTAGTGGCACCACAGTAATTAACAACTTCTTGGGATAATTGTTCACAGAGTATTTGGCTTGCGGTGACTCTCCGGCAGCGATCTTGCAGAAATGAGTAATTAGAAACTATTACAATAAGACTAAAATGGCTTTGCCAGAACAAGCGTTGGACGTAGCATCGTCCTTCAGGAAGAAGTGATGGGTGAAGGTATAATCTGTGCTCCCACCAGTTCTTCTGTAAACTCTTAGATGGAGATTCCTTTGACAAAGCCGCAAATACTCTTCCGATGCTCGTGGGAGCGCTCCGGTCCGCACAGACGTGCCTGGTCGGTTCTGCAGTTGGTTGGTTGTTTCATACCCATGTCCAGCAGGGCAGGTCCCACGGTGGGTGGGAAGATCTCCAGGGTTAGCACTAGGAACACCGCTCCAGGCACGTGATGTACCACAGGGCTTCTCGGTGTCTTTCACTAAGAGCAGTACTGTTCAGTTTTGGTAGCGCTGAGTATCGCTATACTGGCTGGTTTGATGCTAGCATTTTGTATGATGCCTCGGTCATTTCAGAAGCTTTGGGTATGGGATGTCAGCTGGATCACTGCATTAAGGCTTTCCATTTTTGTCTGCTGAAGGAAGAGGTGTCTCTCCAGTCGCTCAAGGCCAGTGCTCCCTTCTTCTCAGCTTTTCAGTGAAATAAATTGAGGAGGGGGAAGAGGTAAAAATACATGGAAAACTTGTAATGATAATTCAGTTTTGAACGCTCATACAGCTCGCATGGCTGACATAAAATCACTCACAGTTGTGAGTAATTAAAAACTGTAACTCAACAAATAAAAAGCGTTTGTTGGCAAAACCACAACTGGATCTTCCCTTGCAGTTTGTAAAACTGTCTAGTAAGGTCTGAACGTCTGTATTTGCTCATATTATATCTGAAGGCATCACAGTTCAAACGGTTTCCTGATTAAAGATAGCAGGGACCAAAAAGAAACGAGTCTCTCCCAAGCTGTAGAATCACTGCACATTCAGCACTGAATCACTACAGAACCCTTTAACAGGAACGTTATTGAAATGCTACGTCTAATGCAGATACCAAAACTAAAGTATACTTGCTGTGCCGTGCCTAAAAACTGCAACAAATGAAACAGAAGAATTCATATGCTCTACAAAGAGGATCTCTGAAGGGCACTTTTACCCTGGGAGCCAGCTTATCAAATACTGTTCCAGTCTGGAAGTTCAGAAAGGAAAGGAAACATTAGCATTTTTCTACTTTAAGAAAGAAGGGCAAAACAAAAATCTTTGAATAAAACTCCCTTTCTCAGCACCGGATTCGTTATACCAAGTCACCATAAACCCGTATATTGCTGGTTACTGAAACACTGGTGGGTTAATATAGGGGGAAAAAATGCACTAAGGAAGTCAGAGTTTATCCATACTGTTTTTACAATGTGGGTGACATGATATAATGATTTGAATTTTTTCATTTTCAATATTATCCCTGATACGGTTTGTTCCTTCTGCTCTAATTTACAGTATAAAAGCCCCCAAATGATAAAAATACATTTCTATTTCAGTCTTTTTGGTTTTGCTGTATTTTTTAATTACTTTATCAGGCCTTAAATACTAGGAATGCCCTTGCTCTGTCTGAAAGAAGAAAACTAAAATGCTGTTATGTACACATGCAAAAAGAACATTTAGTATTCAATCCTTTTAGCTGCAAAATCAAATGCACCCAACGGAACACAAAAAAAGAATCAACATCAGACATACATTTCAAACACATTACACAAGTGATCAAAGGGAAAAAGGAAGACATCTAAAGTAAAGCAACTTGCATAACAGACTGTGCATAAACGGTTGAGTCTTTTGAGTGGGATAAATGTTTCAGACTGTACCACTAATGTGATGTTTTAATGCTGTGAGAACTATAAACCAAAATTCTTAAAGACAGATAATAAACTGTGAAGCCTGCTGTACCCTTTAAAGGACCAAATAAACAAATATACACCTTTCCTTTCCTGCCAAAAGTCGACATCACAGGGATCCTGGTGATGGATGCCACAGAGTTGAGAATGTTGTCACTTTTTCTGGACAATGAAATGAAACCACAGAAACCAGCAGGAGAAGCAGCCAAGTTTAGCCACCATATTTGGGCACCACGATCCTATAAATACACATGCGGCATCTAAACAAGGCTACGATTGTCATTCCCCTTGTAAGAAAATGATTAGCTGTACTATGCTAATAATATACTCTGAAATACTGAGGAATCAGAATCAATTTTCATGTAATAATACCAGAATGTGATTCCACACTTTGGTAATAACATTCTGCTGTAAATGTGCAGCAAAGATGTGTGCAGTGAAGGCTCGGTAATACAGATCCAGAGAATTATGCAGCATCTAGTCCAATCCAGTTACCAGCGAGGGCAGGGGAGGAGGACACAGGAGGACACACACTGAGCTATGATGGCTTACGCTGATAAAGGAGCTGGCTGGAACTACTCCTTGTATGAGCTCATTACATACTGTGAGCATGATGCTATCACAGAAGTGCTTAAAATGAAAGCCGACAGCACAGATTCCTGTTATTTTGCTTGACCGGAAAAAAAAAAAAATCATTTACACTGAAAGCTTTGTCTTCATTCATATCACGAAGAGTGCAATATACAATAAGTTATCACAAGAAAAACATGTCACAAGAAAACCCTCTTGATTTCATTTAATTTAAAAAGAGACAGAACTGGGTCAATTTGATATACCGTCACGACTCTGCTTTGTTTATCAACAAATACCACACACTACTGCCCATAATTCAATGTTAGGAGTGTATTATCTAGCAGTTTTATAATCAAGATCATTTTTACTACTGGAAGTTATATAAACTTGGACAAGGATAACATTCAACATTATCAAATGGGAGGCATCAGAGTTATGATTTCTAGGCACAAGTGGTAATTGGATTGGAAGGCAAAGTTCAAGAAAACAGTAATACTCTTGTGTATTAACAGAAGGCCTGTTCTGCTCCATAGTGCACTACCCAAGGCCATTTCCTTCCTTAATATTAAAATTCTAATCAGCCTTCATTTCATCTACAGAAATTTATGACCTCGTCCAAGTTCTGTGTATAGCTTTAGAAACAAACAGACCTGGAATATGAGACTCAGCATGTTATAAAATCTTAATTCAACTATAAAAATCTGTACATGCACAAGTGGAGAATGTTTAAAACATGCTGAGTTCCACATTGTGAATTATTGCTATAAACACTGCAAATGTCTTAGTCTCTAAATGCAGCTGTACTAATTACAGATCTGATGTTAAGATCCTCGATATCAAACACTGAGGAAACTGGGCCCACTCTAGATGAAATGAAAATGGAAAACTATAATGACAAAAAGAAATTCTTTACAAATTCGTCTTAAGCAGTGCTTTCCAAACCGTGGGGCACTTGCTACAAGCAATATGCCTGTTTTTCCTAAGTGGCTTGTAAGCGCTGCCAGAAAACCGGAGCACATTCTCCTAAGCACTGCTGCTGTTAAAGTCAGTGCCTTTGGCAGGACCTGTGCTTGAGGACTTGCAGAATACTGAAAAATAAGCTGTTGCTTCTCAACAGAGAAAATAGTTCGCTCATTCAAATCCTTAGCTGGTTTTTTCTTTCGCTCCCAAAGAGACACTTACCTCTGACTTGAATATTGTATCTTAAAATTAAGCCAACAGCAAAGAAAAGGAAAAGGAAGTCTGGAAAACAGAACGAAAGCGTGTTCACTCTGCAAGGTAAATCAAGGAGATGGCTAGAAGGGCAGAATTATAAATCTAAACGCTTAAGTCTCCACACAAAATATTAGAACATCAAGCTCAAGCTTCAAGGAGTAATAACAAACCCCGGAGACCACAAGTCTGAATGTATGCATCTACTCTTCACGCCTCCCCATAGCTCAGTAGTAGGTATTTATCTCAAAACAAATGGGTGGGCTACTGAGAACTGTGGTGCAGCAATATCAACCACACTACTTCCTCCTCATTGCAAAATCCCACTCTTTTCTGTCGGAACAACGCTTTCAGCCCACCTCCGGCTTCTCCGTTCACCAGCACTACAGCACTCGGCATGCTTTCTTCTGCCTCCCTTCTACAGTCCTTACCTCCAGTAAATACTGATTACTAATGGAAGACACAAAGACAGCTCTCTTCTCTCGCTACGTGTCCTAGCAGCAGGTGAGCTGAGAAATAATCTCATGCCATCAGGCACATACCAGAAAGCCAGGCAATGCAGACATCCCAGCTGCAGCTTGTCAGGAGGTGGTCAAATTCAGATGGGCCAGCTGCTTGGCAAAAACATACCCACGTTCAAATCAGCTCGCGAGCCAGGAGGCGCAAATATTCCCTTTTGGGGAGCCACTTGGCCAGCAATGGTGCCGTCGAGCCCAACAGCACCCGCCGGGTCTCAGCTGCTGGGAGGTTAGAGAAAACATTCCTCTAGCTGTCAGCTCTGCGGGTCTGACTCGGATGTGAAATGGAAGCTTTGTGCGTGTGTACGCGTGCGAATATAAATAAAGTCAGGTCAGCCTACGAGGTCGGGACATTGCGCAAAATATAAAAATGGGATGGGCAAAATCCCGTTGTCAAAAAAGAATAGACAGCGAAGTGCAAGAAACCGCTCCGGCTGGTCGTGTAGCCACTGCTAAGGAGTTCAGCTCATGTCCCTGGGTCACAGCACTGCCTTCAGACACCAAAACCAGCTTTTAAATCCGGAATAGCTCCACCGTCTTAAACCAAACTCAGAACCAGTTGTGGTGGGTTGACCTTGCCGCACAAACCCAATACACCAGTGTACTGCATTACCCTGGGAGAGAGGGGAAATAAAAGGAGGAAGAAAAACCTCACTCAGTCCCTGCAGTTTGGCAGCAAGCAGAACTGCCTAAATCCATCAAGTAAAACTGCATCTTAATTGTAAGGTCATTTTCAGTATTTGAATGCAATTTCCTCAATACTTCTTCCGATCCGTAAGATATGCCTGACAAGTAGAAGCAACTCTGCCGATGCCTAAGACTGACCCGCCTCTGCATGTTACCTGAACAAAAATCTTGATTTGCCAAACTTAGCATCCTGCTGTACTAGCAGGTGCTGCGAGGGCTACTTGTGTTTCAGATTGCAGAAGCAGTTCACTGATTGGCCAACAGCTCGAAATGATATTTGGGAAAGCACCCCAGCTCTCAAACTTTCTGTTTAGTCTCTCCAAGTATTTATGAATGAATAAATAAATAAGAAAATTCACAAAATAACCACTACAAAATGGCAATTATAAGAAGTGAAAGGAAAGAAGGTAATTAGATTATGAAGTTTATAAGCTTAATTGTAAAAGATTTCTACATCTTCATTTATATAACGAGTAATGACAAAAACCTCATAGGACATAATAGCAATTTAGACTGATCTTCAGGAATGGGGTACACTTGCAGACCCTCTTGGATGACTCTCCATTTTTTCTGCTATGCCTCAATTTTTTTAATAAAAGGAGGGGTTTTTTGCAAGTTTTTGGTTTTTATTTCTGGGTGTTTGGGTTTTGTTGTTTTTTTTTTTGTTTTAGTTTTGTTTTTTTAAACAGGCTACAGCCATGGCAAAGACTGTTTTTCCAGGGTTTTTTTTAATTTTACGTTTTTAAAGCATGCCATCAAGTATCTTCAGAAAGGATGTGGTACAGCATTTATTCTGCCTGCTTACTCTGGATTAAGTTACTCTTAAAAAAAGTTATTAAAAAACCCAACAAATAATGCCCTGCTCGATAAGTGCATACATTTCAATGGGAGGCAAAACGCCAAAAAGAACAGGGAGTTGAGAGGAGCTGACACACAGTGTACAGATGAGCCTAGAACTGAAAAGTTTACTGCCATATTAAATTTGTCTGTCAGAGAAATTAAGATTTCTGTAATGCAACAAGTTACATGCAAAGGCACAAAACTGACACTAATATTTGCAGTGACTTTATTTGTGGAAAGTAGACATACAGGGCTACAACACAGTAACAAAGGCAGCAAGCATCTGCCACTTAGAAATACCAGTTGAGTGACTACAAACCCAGCATTTGTGCAGATCTCTGTGTACTATAATCTAGCATAAAAATATTAATTGAGAAGCATATCGAGTTAGGCTTGTCAGCCTTAATATTTTCTGGTGATTTGAACAGGGCCAGAGAATAAGATAAGCATCTTTACAAATCCAGTTGGCTTTACTTCAAATCCAAAAGCTCGTTTCTAAGCTGCACAAGAACAGGAGCCCACGTAAAATGAAATTTTGAATGCAAAGCCAACCCAGTTCTGCTCATCATCCTCTATTCTGAATCCTGTGTGCAGCAACAGTTTTTTGTGAGCTCACTATCCTTCACTGAAATACTGAAAAACATGCAACTATATTTGTAAGATTTTTTTTTTTTTTTTTTTTTTTTTTTTTTGCATCATAGCTACGCTTATCTTAGGGACAATCTGTATTTTTATCTTAGGGACAATCTGTATTTTTATTTTTAAAAAGTTTTGCATTTGTTAAGTTTACACTAATGAAGTATCTTCATTGGCACTGATGAGTTAAAAACAACTTCAGCTTCATTTGCAGGTTTTCAGGGTTTTTTTAATCAAGCTGATAAGTATTGCCCATTTACCGGTGGAGATCAGCTTAATTTGCTGAGCAGCTAAAACTTGGAGCAAACAACAGTATTTTCAAAACAAATACATCAAGTTAAAGCTAGGGCAGTTGTGGTTCGTCTGAATCATATGGCTCCAGATTTCAAATCTAAGCTAAGGAAATAGAGGTTATGACATCCTGCAGCTGGGACAAGTAGCGTTCATAAAGCAATATTAAATCAAGACCACTTGGCCAGTTCAGGCAGTTGCTTGTGTGGAAGTGAAAGATCCCATGAGAGCATTAAAAAAAAGAAAGGTTTTGGTGTCCTAGCCAAACCCCTCTTCCTTCATTTAGTGCTACCAGGGACTAAGTTTCTTCAGAGAAAATGACTGTGGAAGGTTGCTGCCAAGTAATTCCTACTGATTTATTTACATCCAATCGCAGAGAACAGGAATTAAACACTTTGCAAAATACATGGGCAAGTAATTACAAAAGGTCTTCCCATACTGTGCAAATGCCAAGCAACTGAGCCTGCTGCTTGGTAGGTTAGTTTTCAGAAAGATCGATTTAGTGATTTGATTCACCACTAGTACCACCACAGAGACAGACACAGCGGCAGGGAGAAGTAGCTGGGAGCTTTATCGAGGCAGCGGTACACGTGCTGGTAGTAGGGGCATACTCAGATGAAAGTTTTCATTCAGTCTGGGAATCTCAGAACACAAAAAAGGATTGGGTCCAGTCTCCCATTCAGTATCATTTTAAGATCTATTTATCGATACAACAGGCATTGATAAGATACCCAAGAGTTGGCATTTTCTTTTACAGCAGATGAAAAAGGTTCGATTTCTAAACTTTGTAAGACAATACTGGTGGCTGAAGTAGAGGGACCATTCACTGCTCCCTTGAATACCAGAATAACTGTGCCTGTAGCTTTTCTTTTTTTTTTTTTCCTTTTTTTTTTCTCTAAAGCAGGGAGGAAGCATGAAACAGTAGTGCTGATTGGAGACTTTCAGGACACTATCTGGATGCCAATGTCATGCTGTGTAAACATGTGGATCCTTTAGACAATTGTTGGAAGCAGTGAATTCTAAATTTGATCTAGTGATAGGACTCACGCTGTTTGGAAAAAAAAAATATGGGGTTGCGAAACCACACAAGGAAAACGTTTCAGACTTGTTAAAAAAAAAAAAAAAGTACAATGTGAACAATGATGTATTGGATGGCCTGCAGATCTCAGCCTCTGGAGAGTCTTGCCAGGCAGAAAAAAACCCCACCTGAACTCTTGGCTCTCAAACTGTTAAATAAGTTTATAAAATGTATTCCAACCTGAAAGGATAAAAACTTTTCATAGAGAAAAATTTATGTTCACATGCAGAACACAAAAGATTTTTCCATGCTAAAAGACAATCTGCAACAATGATTTATATCTTCTTCCACATTTCTAGTGCATGCTACTGCCTGAACTAATGAATCAATTTTAGTGAAGCCTGAGCTCTACGGTATCCCCAGCGATGCTGGTCCGGGGAAGGGAGTGGTAGTTAACCGCCTTCCTTTGGTTTGTGCTGGCAGTGCAATGCTTTTTTGCTTTGTAGTACTTAATGGTCTAAAACACATGTTGAAATTAACTCCTTCATTAGCTATACAGCTGCTACTCCTTATCTCTTTCATTTTTCTTAATTATAGCACTGCAAAACTTTATGTTGTGATTCAGAATTATACATGATTAATACAACACATGATTTATATTTGATAGAATAGAAAACACAGGCCTCATGAATAAAATTATATATTACATATGGCACTTGAAAACATACTCCGTTCTTTAAGCTACCTATGCTCATTCTGTCCGTGCTACAACTTCATTTCAAACTTATTAACCAGCTTTTTATTCCCCTCAAGTTGCTTACATTAAAAGACAAAAACCAGTAGGTTCAGCTCCCAGCAAAACTGCAAACCCACTTTAAGGCTGTCACTACAAAACTTGTTATTCATCTCCACAGGCTTTATAGATGTGAAGAGCAGTGTGTATAGCTCAGCATTTCAGTTATGATTCATGTTGTGATTTAATCATTCCTGAAACTTTGTTTGCTACATAAAAGAAACTGTACTCCGACAACAAGGATCGGAAAGCAAGAAAACCAGATCAATCCAGAAGAGGTACTGAATCACTAAGGAGGAAGGCGACGAGATACACGTTATCCTTGTCAATCTGGAGGAGGTCAGCAGAAGCAAAGCTTCTCTTGGGTGTCTGACCGCTGTGGACAGAACCCTTCTCCAACCCCCTCCCAACTGCTCCGTGAGCCCACGACAGCAGTCCTCGGGACGCAGACCTCAGGATCGCACCTTGCCATGCACGTAAATAAGTTCGTGCAACTTCGCCAGCTGAATTCGACGACGATTCACGTGCCTAATTCCAGTCATATCCACACCTACACGGACATGACGGCACAGACCCCAACCAAGGCACCGAAGGACCACATTAGTCAGGAGAAGCCATCTCCTGCGGCCTGTCCCTACACGGCAGGAGCTCCCAAAGCTCCAGAAGGTCTTACAGCTGTTCCACAGGTGGGACTTCGGCAGTGAGAGCTATCAGCCAGTTTAACTACCTAAATCCTCCTTCCCACCTAAAAACACAGAGGACGAGAGTTATCCATGCCCATTTTCTCCTCTAATGCACAGGGCAGCTGTCGCAGTAGGTCCTTGAACACAACTTAAATTTGTATGAAAGTCTAAACAGAAGACCCGCTGTTTCTTTGCGTGAATGAGTGGCACATTCATTTTTGTTCTTGAGAAGAGGGGCCAGCCAGAGACTGCGACCAAACAGCCAGCCACTGCAGCAGAGTTTGGAGACCAGCAGAGCCGGCGTTGGGCGATTTCCACCTGTGACACACCACAAATACACATTAGCCATGGAAATCCCTTTCTCTTAAGGTCAAGACCACATAATAGTAACAGTTTGTGCTTCTATTTACTATTCTTCATCAAGTTATGAGACTAAAATTGCAAGCAAAATACTGGTTGCGCTGTTTATTTTTCTTGGGCCCTTAAACGCCAGCCACAATCTGTGAAAGAGAGGGCAGAGAGAGGCCAAGCGGGGCGGGGAGCTGGGTGGCTCTGACCGAAACACGTGGTGGTACAGACCAGAACCTGTGGCGATAGCAGAGAAAAGGGGAAGGAAAAACGGGCACCAGAAAGAGATCAGATCTTTTACAGACCGTTACTGCACCTCTCAATAAAACCTTAATATAAAAAGAATGAAGCGGCACAGGCTGCTATCTTAAACCATTTTTTTCCCAAATAAAGTATTCTGCTTACCTTAAAATTCAGTCATAATTAAGTACCCTTGAACTAGCTAATTTTGCTTTTTAGGGGAAAACTCATCTATTCTTAAAAGTTATCTTGCTCTCCCAATATTACTGTTCAGTCATTTATCTACGCTAAAACACTTAAACCTCTTTAATGACTGTATGTGTATTATTTTTTTTCACTCTAAGACATAGGGAAATTAGTGCTTTACTTCATTTTTCTTCTCCTTTAGATAAGTTACATCTGCCTATTGAAATATGGTTACAAATTTTGAGTGGTCAGATGTATTACACTTTTCTTTTTATAATTTAATAAAATATACTTGTTCCACACATTTTTTTCCCCACAATGTGCAAAGGAGCAAATATATACTCAGTAACCAAAGTAAATTAGCATAACACAGTATGCCAAAACCACTACTTTTTACAATAACAAACCAAACTGGCATTTATCATCGTATCATATTACATGACAAATAGTTCCTATCAGGACTGTTATGTGTCAGTTTTAACCCACCAAGCATGACATTTTCAATGAGGAGAAGAAAGTTATGTTTCTATTTTTAGATCAATGTACAGCTTTTATTCAAGATCCTCAATTCACCTTTACAAATGTAAATAAAACCATCAACACCACTGTGATGCATTAATTCTATCAACTTTTCAGCAACAGCCAAGTCAGTACATGCAGCAATTCAACACCAAACATTATGAACAATTATGTTATAGATTCTTCTAATCACTGGATGAAAACATTGTGTATTGTAAACGCTACACAGAGCATGATACAGTGAGACGTAAGACCAAAAAATGAAAGTTATCTGTATTTATCAGAATTGATTACATTTTCTTTTAATTTCTTTCAATCACCTACAAGCAACTGTTTCACCTTTTCTTTCTTTTCTTTTCTGTTTTCCTCCCAGTGGCTCAATCTCAGACTGACATTCTCCTGGGCTGCACCTCATGTAAGTACAGCTATAGCAATACAGTGTGACCAGTATTGTATGCATTTATTTCACCAATGTACAACAGTTCAAATATTTACCAAAATTGGGACTTCTAGCCCTGCTATTTACTTCTGTGAAAAGGTACTGGATTACTGAATCCTCACTGAAAAGTTAGCAAAGGCAAGCAGTATCTACTCCCGGATTGTCCTTCTTCTCAAAGATCACAAACTGGCCACCTAAGTAGTCTGACACAAAGATACATCCAATTTACTACATCTTTACAGGTTGTGAAATTTGGACTTCATGGAAGAATCCCATGATTTGAAGGCGCTCCAGGGCTCCTTGCCAGGCAGGGAAACCTCTGTCATCCAGAAAAACCACAGAAACAGACAGGAGGAACATCAGCACTCGGGAGTTTTAATTGGCATTATTTCTGCAAACTGCTCGCCAACCCATGTGAGGAAGGAATCAAAGATTTTCACAGATTGACAAGGGCCGATCAGGGAGGAGGTGAAAGGCAAAGCCAACACCTAGTCAATCAGCTTGGGCTGACCCTGCAGGAAAGGTGCACCTTTAACAAAGCCAAACAGATTAAAAGGAGACACACACAAAACCTGGTCTTCTCTGCGCGGTCGATACCATTCACCTGAGCACTGATGATGCAAATACCATCAATATTCTGAGGGTGTATTTTCATGCAGCCTGAAGAATGTGCTCAAGTGCAAGGGTTGGCACCTGCTCAGAGTGGTGGGGAGTAGGTGAGTTGCTCACCCCTGTCTAGTTAACGAGCAAAGGACTAGAAGCCAGGAATTATTTAAGGTTAACACCAACTCTGCCAGTACTGAGTGCTGTTCTGTGGGTCTCGGCAAGTCGCTTCATCTTCTTCATGTTCTCCTATGTACGATGAGCGTAACATTTTTGTGCCCAGTGCCCATCTCCCCAGTGTTTAATTCCCAATTTAATATTCTAGTCATAAATGCACTGCCTCCCTTTGATAAAGTACAGTCAGTATCAATAGGTAACACTTTTTAAAAACTTATTTCCAACTATTGTGAAACAGGAGCTGAATGTTTATGGAGTAGTTATTTTTTATGCCAGTTTACCACAGGGCCTCTTTAGCCACAAGCTTACAGCCAGAGGCCCCAAGGCATTTTTGGGAATGGAAACTTTTTGACTTCAGCTCTTAACAAATTTCCAGACTGCAGTATGTTTTTCATTAGTCTACATGGTGTTATAATAAATGATGCACTTCCTCTTTCATTTTATGATTTTTTTAAACATGCAACAATTTTTCTGTGTCTGTTTTTTATTACTTTCAATATACTCAACCACACTAATCTTAGAGTCTATGTATAAAGACAGAAAGGATATATTAAGTAAGATATCAGCTACAGCAAGACGAGCTTCTAGTTTAAATTCTTCACTGAAGGCCAATCATAAACCCATTACATGTATGCAGCCCCATGGACAGCCATCCTTTTAGGGGCCATTGTTAAAAAAAAAAAAAAAAAAAAAAAGTCCATTATCCCAAAACCTAGAGTAGGCCTAGAAAAGACTCCTCTAAGGTATACACCTGCAAGACACTCAACTAAAAGAAGTTTGATCCCATTGACCTGATATGAAATGTACAAAAACCTCCCTAAGCGTCCAGGTAACAGAATTACAAAAAGGTCTTTTTTTGCATGAAGACCAACCTGATACTTCTCTGTATAGTTTTGGTCTCCCCGGTACAAGAAAGCTTTCAATAAACTAGAGCAAGTTGAATGGAGGAACACCAAGATAGCCAGAGGGCAGGAACACTCGCCCTGTGATGAGAGGCTGAGGGAACTGGAGAAGAGAAGGTGTTGGGTGGACCTAACAACCACCACGTTGCACCTACAGGAGGCTTATTGAGAGGCCTGACAGAGGCTCTTTACAACAATGCGTGGTGGGATGAAAAAAGGCAACGGGCATAAGTTGAAAAACAAATGGGATTCCAACATATAAGGGAATATCTATATTTTTTTTACCATTAGGACAGCCAAGTGTTAGAACAGGTTGTCCAGAGATTGCACAGTCTTCATCCTCAGAGATTTTCAGGATGTGGTCTGATCTCATAGCTGACCGTGCTTTGGGCAGGAATTTGGAAAGATGACCTCCTAAGGTCCCTTCCAAGCCAAATTATTCTATGATTGATTCAGGCCAGTAAAAAATAGTTAAGATTTTAAATACCAGAAACAGCATGCATCCAGAATTTATTCAGACTGTCTTTTTATTTTTTTCTCACTATCTATTATAATCATAGGCATATTGGTTTGCTAATACTGTGGTGCAATAATTTTTTTAAAATAATCATAGAAAAACAGCTGTGGATAGCATTTAACCTCAGACTCCCAATTTCTTAACTGAAATCTTAATTGAAATCTTCCACTGGTCGCTATAGCTTTTTGAAGCAAAGTTCAGACAAGAGAAAAGAGGGCAAACAAAGATTTACCTTAATGAGTTTTGGACATATAATGACAATAGCCATCAATAAACTCCATACTGAAATACCAGTGCCACAGTTAAAAGAGTGGTTTTTTTAAAATTACCTCAGCTGTCTTTCCCTGAATGCAGCTCATAGAGACGCTAGGTCTAATCTTTCTTAGGGTGAAGTACCATGATCCTTTGATTGTCACATTGGATTCTTTGTAACACGGTATAAACTGGCCCCAGCAAATACAAACGTACTTACAAACAGCAGGTAACAGTGACCCAAACAACATCCCAAATATTTTAAAACTAGCACTACAAACAAAGCATAGTGTAAGGGGAAAAGAAAGTTTCTTTAAAAAAAAAAAAATAATCAAACACCTAACACTTCAGAATTTAAGTCTCTATCCTAAAAGCACAACTACCCACATTTAAATGAAGCCACAGTTCTTCGTGCTGTCTTGTCTTACCCAAAACTAGTTTGGTGAGCTCTGCAGGAGGTCAAAAGCAAATCAAAAGCAAATGCTTTTAACATTGTACTCTCAAACATCAGCACTGAAATGTTTTCAAGGAATGTTCATCTCCTTTCCGGATGCATTTCCACACATCTTTACTAGTAATTTAACTCAACACATACATAACACAGACACTGCAATAATTCAAGATAGACAAGATGAGCATGTCAAAAGAGTTACAATGCTTCTAAGCTCACGCAAGCCGAGATCACTACCCGTACTAGGGATTCCCTCGCATTCCCGTTTCACCCCGTTGGCTTGGTACCTGTGCCACCTTCCCACCCACAGCCAATACTCTTCAATAGTTAAAATCAATGCTTATTATCGCTTACTGCCATTTACCATACCCAGCTGGAAAAAAAAAAAAAAAAAAAAGAAAGAAAATACAAGATTGTCTATACATTTGTTTCACGAACATTGGGGAGGTCTTTCGGAAAAGGAAAGCGGAGAGATTTGAGAACAAGAATATGAACTAACATTAATTAACGTTAACTAAACTAAGATCAGTCTTTAAGAACTATTATCCCAGCAAAATTCACACAGTTGGGGAAAAATACAGAAAATAGGTTTCATTCTATAGGGTATATACATCTGGAAATATAAACACTATCGCCTCTGCTGATCCTTCCAAGGAAGAGCAATTCTCTACTACACGAGAGAGATTTGCCTATTTGAAATATGTTTTATATAAAGTTGATACACACACTTTTTTTTAAGATAGCCTTTTATATTTTCCCTCCATACATAATTTTTAATAAGAATGTATTCTCAGGGGCTGACAGCATCAGGAAAACTAGGCTATGCCAACAAGAAGGGATTCCAGTCAAACATCATCATGTCTAGCATACTGTATTTCATTTACAAATCTTTGATTTCTAAATGAATGGCAGTTCAAAGTACACATTAAACACAGATACTTTCTGCTTATGTATGTAGAGATTGTTAGAGATTAAGCCACTTTTTAATTAAAGACTTAAGCAGGTGTCAGTTCGTGATACTCTTTGAATTTGGTTTAAACAGATACATGTTCCATGATTACCCAGCAGCACACTTTAAATACAAGCAGAATCAAAGAGATCTTCCTAAACAAAGCAAAGGAAAGCTGCTTTGTTGGATGGTTTGAAGTTTGGTACTAGTCATCTGTCATATACGGAACATCATATATTTAGTTGGAAAAAGCATTCTAGAACACTTCAAAAATAAACAAAAGCACTGCAAACAGCTATGAGACAGAACCCCAGGCCACACAAGACCTATTAATTTCAGTGGGGTTTTGTTCTGCCTCTATATATGCATCTAGCTATACAAAGTTAATTTGCAGTATCAAGGCCTAAAACAGATAATTTAAAAGCATTCTAGACTCAAATAACCAGAGCTATAAACGCAGAAATGGAATTATTTCTAAGTAATTTTTCTCTCACTGTCATACTTCAGAGTGATAGCCATGTGAAGAGTATCCTGTTTCTCCATTACTCAAAGGTTCTTTATTTGCCTTTTTTAAAGGAATTCCCGAGATTAAATTAAAGCCATCTGATGAAAAAACCTTAATATTGACCTTCATATTTTGTTGCAATATATACTGAATTCAAGTGATTTCAAAAATTATCCTGGTTGCGTCTCATTTCAAGATGTTAAATATTGCCTCTTATAAACTTCCATTACACATTGTCTGACAATATTTGCTGCTCTGGACTACATGAACAGGGTGGTGAGGCACTGGAACAGGTTGCCCAGAGAAGTTGTGGATGCTCCATCCCTGGAAGTGTCCAAGGCCAGGTTGGATGGGGCTTTGAGCAACCTGGTCTGGTGGAAGGTGTCCCTGCCCATGGCAGGGGGTTGGAACTAGATGATCTTTAAGGTCCCTTCCAACCCAAACCATTCTGTGCATCTATGAACTGACTTTTAATTCTTATAGAGGTAACAATAATAAAGTTCATAAGAGTTGAGCACAGGTGACATTTTAGAATTTCATACTTCTTACAAGTCCCTCCTTTCCAGGTCTAATTTCACATAAAGTGTAAAATATGGTCAGAACTGCCAACTGCATAAATTCTCTCAATCCTTTTTACCTGTCATATCATCAGTAACAGCTACCCTCAAACAGGTCTCCTAATCATCCTTTAAATGATGGCACTATACTTTAACATCTCTGCAGTGGTGTTTCATTGTCTTCAGGTGTCAGCTGTAAGAGCACACAAGTAATCCCAGAATTTCATAACTAGTAAATCACAAACTGAAGTCCCAAAGCTAAGACAAGGCCACTAGTAGAGCTGTGGGAAGAAAATAACAAGGGTGGCAGAGACAGCAATCTGCCAGCTGACTAGGTCAACGCATGGCGTGCAGCGGGTAGCAGGGAGGATGGCTGACGCGAACAGGGAGGCAAAAAGCACAATTGCCAAAACAAAGGACGCTGACCAGCTGGAGCTGTCATCTACAGGAACAAAGTACCAGCCTGCATCTCGGATGCTGGTTAATGGAAGCTACAGCATGACTGCAAAGGCAAAGTTTAAAAACAGCATAGGATGATTAGCACGAAAGCGCAATTCTTGGAGCTTCAACTGGCCCTAAAGGAAAGACTAAGTGCTCTTGTAAAATTAAATCAGGTTTAAATTATTAAATCAGGTTTCCATTTTCAGATACTTTTTTCTACTTCTTCAGCATTAACTACAGCAATATTGCATACAGAGAAATGTGAAAAATAAAAAATGGTAGAAACGAAGACCTGTTTGCTTCAGCAATAAAGTATAAATCTGGAGTAACCACAAAGGCTTGAATCCACAATAGGCACCAGTGCAACTGAGAGCTACAACTGGCTCCTGAATTTTACCAGATTTTTATCTGGAGACAGGGTGAAGAATCTCCCTTAGCCAGGAAGGAAAAACTATTCAAGTCAGGTAAGACTCTTCTAGCAGCTACGGCAGGCCCAGGTTATTAAGTGGATCTTTGTAGGGCTGCTCCACCTCCAGCTTTATTTGCTGGGAGCTGGTTATGTAACAAACACAAGAGAAAATAACCATTTCGAGGTTGTTTTCCTTTGCAAGCTCTGGGCTGCCAGGAGGAACAGAGAATTCAAAAGCAGCTTCCCTTCTGTTGCTCTTTTGGGTGTTTCTCTTTGAAGTGGCACCCTAAGTGGCTGCTCATTCACCAGTTTTGTAGGTAGTCTTTAAAGCAATACTTTCCACCCTTCAGCTTAAATGCAGAAACGTACAATTAATTAAAGCAAGTTAGTGGTGTTATTATTTCAGCCTTTTATTTCTCCTTGGTGTCAGACTCTAAGACGCAAGTCCTCTTTGTAGTAGGATTTCAGACACTGGAGAAAATGCTGAACTTTATAGACGGATCTGATATGGTTCGTGTAACACACAAACAATCTAAGAAAAGCATTTAGCTATTGCTTAAAGGAAGAATTCATTCTCAAAATCTAGAAACAAAGAGTCAAACTCCACAATGGCTCTAGCTACTTTGCAGTGCTACTGTGCTGTATTTAACTGATGGTTTAACCCTTTGTTCTGACATGCCTTTTTTTTTTTTTATGACTTTTTTTCCCCCAAAAAGAAGAGTAAGCTTAAAATTAAATTTTATATGGAATGATTGCAAAGTAGACTGAATAGGAAATCTTTGTGTTTTAACAGACAAACGGACTGCTTACCTGCCAGATGGCTTTAGTGCAACAAAAAATGCATCTAATGCTGCTTACAATAGTAGTGGCCAAACACCACATTACTGGTTTCCAAATATTTTCCTGGTGTGGAATGTTTGTAAACTATCCTATTGCACTGCTGCCAAACTCCAGGAACACTCTCCAGGATAGTTTTAGTCCTTAACTAAAAAAATATCCCCACATTATTAAGAATTATTATGGAGAAAAGATTTCAGTGAATCTGTCCTAATATAAAGGTTCTCTCCCATTTCCACATAGCGTGTATGTTGTTTATTTTCATTCTTTGAGCACAGGATTTTATAGCCATAATTACCTCATTTTCTCACAGTACAAACAGTCCAATTTTTATTCATTGAGGTCAACATTTTTGTTGCATTCTTCCTCTGTTTTTCTTCTTCCCTTTAAAATTTGCTATTAACAACAAACACAATAGATTTATGCTATCAAAATACCTGTCGGGGTAGAGATTTATTAAGAAATCGTATTTTCAAATGAACATAGATCAAAAGTAGCAATGTTAAAATGGACAGCTAGAGGAAATGATGTTCTAACTCCACTTCCATTCTCCACATCCTGTAAAAGAAATAGTTCTTCAACCATGCAACCTCATCTTAAAAGATATTTGTGCAAGAATTTTCACCAAAATCTGGAAGGCTTCAAGAAGCAATGTTCAGTCAAGCAGACTTCAGAAGATAGGAGTGCTTCGTGGTCAGCTGGCTATGAAATCCTGCTAGCTAGCCACAGTCTTGAGCATGCAATCTTGCTGCTTTACATCTTTTTAAAAGGGCTGAGGCGTGGGGAGACTGCACCCAAGCATTTAGTAAGGAAGACAGTAAGGCCCCGGACTTTGTCCCTTCTTATACATCTCCTCTCCTGTTTCTCCTGTGCTGTGAAGTCAGCTGCAGTGCCTTCAGCCTGTCCTGTAGTCTTCCCCAAATACACCCAGAGGGTTAAGGCCCTTCCTCCGTCCCCACCACCTGAGGTCTGCAAAGGGAAGAGCTGCTGAAAGCCTGGTAACAGGAAAAGGTCAGGAGCAGTGTATTATATTCTGTATGTTTGGATTAGCCCACAATAGCTAAATAAACTGATTTAATGTCTAACGACATTTTCAAACAATAGCTAATAAAATTATCCAAAGTATGCAGAGACAAAAGATGCACACAGATGCACCAGAATACGTCTCTAATACATCCACACAAGCAACGATCTAACAGTGAGTTTCAGCAGTTTGGCCGTTCAAATGAGAGGTCAAATACAAAGAAGCCCAGGTTAAAAAGCCTACTGACTAGAAAAGGCTCAAACACTCGTGCCTCGCCATTATCATTACTCCCATTTGTACGCAACTATCAGTTTTCATCTTACGTTTTCAGCACAGACCCATGTTTTTGAAACAGAATCACGGTCTTTTCAAAACAAATAAATAAAAGGCATGCTACTGAAGTGAATCACAAGCTCTGAATACTTTTGGAAAGCTTCTCCGCATTAGCTGGGTTAGCAGGTCTGAGGGATTTTTGCTAAAACCACATGAGGATCCTGAGTCACGTCAGCAGAGGAAGGAGCTGCAATGGATCCAGATGGTATCGCTCCCCTCCCAGCCTGTTTGCCACCGACCCTCTGCTGGAGGGTCCCACTCCTGTAACGACGGAGGTGACACGCGGAAAATCACAAGCAGCTCGAGTTCACTGCAACGCCCCTTAAAAGCGCGCAGACCTTTGCGCCCCCCCGTAACCCTCACCAAAACGGAGGCTGCCTCGAACCGTTGGGGCCGCCGAGCATCCAGCTACCGCAGCAAGTTTCACCTGGGCTCATCTGCGAACGGCCCCTAGGGAAAGCTGGTTGAATTTCTCAAACCAGAGACGCTGGTTCTGAAGAATGAATGTATGATTAATGGGATTGCAGCGCTGGTACAGTTGTGGTCGCCTTTTTAAAGTTTTCCATCGAAGTTCTTACAACCTGAAATATTGTAGCAGATTAAAAAATGAAAGGGACTAAAAGCTGGGATCGTACAAAAGGCAGTTCTAAAGCAACTACTCCGAAATTTTCAAGTAAGTCTTGCTTACTTCAGCTGATTCGCACATTCAATTTCCTTTTTTTTTTTTTTAAGTAATTACCAAAGCATTTTCGGGCATGTTATGACCAAATATGAACTTGCTGAATACTCACGCTAAGATAAAACACAAATAAACAGTCCTGAATGAATCCCATTAATATTACATCTTGCTTCTACGCTTAAAACAACAGTACTGAAAAATAAGAAGAAATGTCAGTGGGGACTGGCCGCATTCTGTGCAATGAACGAGGAGATCTTTGCCCACAGCACAGTCTTTTTATCGTGTACCACCAACTGTTTGCATTCCTCTGAAGGTACCATCATTTCAGCTCAAGATAAAAGTATACTGAGGAGTATTTTGGATAATCCTTTTATAGGAATAACTATTCTTTATAGACAATTTACACATGGGTATGAAGGGCCCAAATGTACACCACTAATTCACTAATGTCATAGTGATGCTTCAGCAAAACCACTTCAGCTCATAAAAATAATATTCTGGCAACCACAATCCTAAATAACTACTTTCACTTTAACCTTGTGATTTGTTTAATCCATCTGAATCAGTAACTCTACCTAAGTCTAAGTTACTGCACAGAGCACTCCTAAAAGATGAACTTTTGAAAGTCATTGTATTGCCAAACAAAATTGAACAGAACTTCCTAGGTTTTGCCTTATCTAGTTCCTGTAAGTAAAAAAATATTATCAGAATTATCTATCAATTCATATCAGATGTAGCAGCATGTCAGAAACATCAGCACCTCAAGCACATGGTGGCTTCATCATCTGAACTACTACAAATTTTTCTGTAAACAAAACCCTGCACTGCTCAAATACAACTTTCATATTAACAAACTTACTTGTAATTACGAACTTCAGGACTGTACGTTAACTTCACAGAACCATGAGCAATGAGAACTGTATTTGGGGGAGGACGGTCAGGGACCTGCCGTATTTAATTCAGCATATTAATCAAGTTAATAGCAACAGTATACTGCTTCTGAAAATTAAGCATGTGAGGAGACCCCCAAGGCTTCTGTGATCCCTGATGCTTAGTGGTAGTAAAGAAAAAATGCACTGGGTTATGTATGTGTTTCATGCTCATACTGGACTCCTATCCAGCTGAACTTCTACCGTGTGCACAGAAAAAATATCTGGCTTGTGTTTAAAGGTGTTTTAAGTATGGGCTAATTCTCCTGGCAGGTCACAGAAGAGGCTCCATCTTCACTGAGGCTGGCACTTGCTTACTTTGCAATGAGGCAGAGTTAAAAAATAAGTCACCAAAGTAAACCTCAAACATCCTTGTTCAGCATTTCATTCAGTCCCCTTGCAGCTGTCTGGCCAGGACTGAGTCTCAGCACAAATTCCCCTGGGTCTGCCACAAGAAATACCTGTGCTAGATCTGCAAGTATGGATATCGTTAAAATTTGGACCTTTTTGGTCAAAGCATGACAGTTTCCTTTGCCCCACAACTACCCCAAGTTACTCCAGACAATCAGGGACAAGTGATACTTACACAACATAATTGTGTAGGTGATTATAGATCTTTACATTCAAACAAGCCTTGGGGAAAGTGTGCTAGACAAACCCGACCAGGATAATGTAAAAACTATTAGGCTGTGGGCACTGCAAACTGAAATAAGTGACGGACTGGCGGGGCCTGTAAGAGCAAGCAGCCACCTCTATAAAACCAAGAGAGCACCAGACTTGAAGGAGCCGCGTTATTACCTTCTGCTCTCCCTAGAGACTGAAGGAGCACTATTCCATCTCCCAATCTCTGCATTTTTCTCCTGCAAAAAGCCTATATGCTTAAGTTTATGAGGTCTGAATTTCAAAAGGAAAGCACATTTCACCTTAAACTCTATGCCCAACTGTCACTAGTATTTTATCAAATGTAAATCAACACAGTTTGGGGGTTTTGCTCTGTGTTTCAAAATATAAACCATACATAATGGCTTAACCAAACGAGTGATAAGCATGAAATATTACAAACCATTAAAAAAAGGAAAAAGCATAATCCTGGGCTGCTCCACATCGTCTCCTCATAGAAATATTACTTCTGAGATTAAAGAAGTGCTTGTTTATTTAACAATTTGACCAAAGTCCAACAATAGAACATTTAATGGAAATATTAACGTAGGACCTACAAACAGAGCTGCTATGTTATAAAGATTGTAAATAGAGACTTGGGGGTTTTTTACTTTAATATAAACGATAAAAGCTTAGCCAAAAGGAACAACAACAAAAAAAAGAACGGAACTAGGCAACAAAAAAAATAACTGAACTAGGCAACTACTCCACCTGGAGTACTGCATTCAGCTCTGGGGCCCCCAACATCAGGTGGTCATGGACGTGGTGGAGCGGGTCCAGAGGAGGGCCACGAAGGTGATGAGGGGGCCGGAGAACCTCCCCTGTGAGGACAGGCTGAACTGGGGTTGTTCAGCCTGGAGAAGAGAAGGCTCTGGGCAGACCTTATAGCAGCCTGCCAGTACCTAAAGGGGGCCTACAGGAAACCCAGAGAGGGACTTTCTACAAGGGCATGTAGTGATCGGACAAGGGCTCATGGCTTTAAACTGCAAGAGGGTAGATTTAGGTTAGATGTAAGGAAGAAGTTCTTTACTGTGAGGGTGGTGAGGCACTGGAACAGGCTTCCCAGAGAAGCTGTGGATGCCCCATCCCTGGAAGTGTCCAAGGCCAGGTTGGATGGGGCTCTGAGCAACCTGGTATAGAGGAAGGTGTCCCTGCCCGTGGCAGGGGGGTTGGAACTAGATGATCTTTAAGGGCCCTTCCAACCCGAACCATTCTGTGCGTCTACGAAATACTTAGATTGTAAATACTGACAATGAAAAAAGTTCCCAGGCATTAACCCTAGAGTTTATCTTAGAGTCCTGTTGTGAAGTTCTAGCTTATAAGATACTGTAAGAATAAAAACAAGCAAGTAATGGTATAAAATAAGAAAACACACGTGTATTACATACACTAAAGAAAATACACATGCTACATACATGCCCAACATGAATAACAAATTCTTCATCCATTTTAAGGGTCAACTCCTTTTTGCTTGATAAATAAAAGCATATATTACACTTTACTGCTTTGGGGAGGAAGGAAAACACATAAATTAGTACTTCATTACAGTTTAAAAAGGCAAATTATTTAAGGACTATTTGTATTCAAGCTAAGTAGACAGAATCATATTACATGCTTTTTATTCAAATGGAAAGAATTTACATTCACCTACCATCTCATTAAAACAAGATGATATAGCAGTAGCATCTTCCTTAACTCTTTTTCTTTTCTTTTAATTAAAACGTTCTTTTTGAATGCTTAAAATAATTCTGAGGTTTACAGTAAAGTATTTTTTAAAGCCTACATTGGCTCTTTTTCAGGTCTAATGTTGGTTACTGTCTAAACTCTCCAGAGACCAAGTGGATGTTACAGGCTTTTGCTAACTAGCATTGTTTTTCAAAGGCGGGAAGGGATATGACTCCTGACAAACACAGCTGTGATGAGTAGCTCCAAAGAAAATCAAGTTTTACTAACATAATATTTTTGCCAGTTTAGCTTATTTTGCTTCGAGTTTATTACTCTGTTAACATGCTCAGCTTTGCAGAACAGTACTCCTATAGTAAAAATTCTTTTTTTTTTCATACCCAAAAGCTCTCTCTGTTCGATGCAGCCACTATTTGTCTGCTGTTACGTAACTATACCAAAGGTTGAACTGTTCTCGAACCACAGTAACGTCCTTTCAGTCTGTCCTTTCCAAAAATCGACCCCTAAAAACCCCTTTCACAATTATGAACGTGGTACGCAGAATAGTCCTTACGACGGGATCAGGCCCCCTGTTTTTGCAACAGCCCTCTGCGCCAATACCAGCGTGCAGCCGAAGCTTAAAGGATTATGTGCATCTATGTGCAGGGGAAGTCACATGTATACACAAAGTTCGGTGCCACTACCGAGGGCAGCGCAGCGGCATCAGCGGTCTTTTTCTAAGCTCTCCCATTATTTCCTCCTACTAGAGAAATGAGATATTGGAGTTTCTGCTGAGCTCGCTTTGAAAAGGGTGTGACTTGATGGGCAAAATGGTTCTGCCAACCATCAAGGAACAACAAGGCACTGCCTACCAGGTGAGATTTTAAGAAGTTCACCTTTTAGATTGCTTTTGGTTTTTAAGAGCCTAGAAACAATTTACATTAACGCATATAAACCCTGAATCAGTGAAAATGAATAGTGCCATTGTTAGAAACCAATGTTCAGTTTTTAGATGACAGTTCTTTAGGAAAACCGTCATTGTTTAAATCTGTCATGCTCCTACTTTTTTCTGGTTGTCCAAAAGAAAGTTACAGTAGGCTTTTTCTTAGGCGTATCAATTTTCATGCTCTTGCACATTAGGCTGGATTTGTCATTTACTGTATCTTTACGTACTAAGTATGTGCTTTTAAGTTTTTTATTAATTGCTCTGAATAGATGAAATGTCAGTTTTTCTGTGTATTAAATCTAGAAGTATAACAGTATAGCCAAAGTATAGCAGAGGAATTGATCAAAAGTTAATCTAATTAGTCTTTAATAAAGCAAAAAAAGTTCTCAAACTGAGATACTTATGAATCTTCTATTCACAGCATAATAATAAAACACACAGCAAACCATACTGTGAAATATTACTGCAAAGCAGCTAAAAGACACAGCAGTAACTAATTAACTAATTAATCACAATTAAGCTGCATTTTCATTTATATTATAAAAGAAGGTAAGCCAAAGGCAAACTTCAAAGCAGCAAAAATTTCCTAACTGCTTTCAGCAGAAGCTTTGAATAAGCAGAATGACTGCTGTCCTTTTCAGCTTCCATAAGCATTTTTAACTACGCTAATCACCATGATATTTGCAAATCTGTTTTCTACTCTACTTAGCAAAAGACCTACTTTCCTTTAGGGCTCTGTCAGGTGCACTTTATGCCCTTTTTATATGAATGCTAAAGCAGCATAAAAAGGCAGCACCCTATTTCTCTTGCCAGCATCACATCCTTCGAGTACTTGACTGGCCCCTTCATTTAAGTCAAAGCAGTATCCCGTGGATTTCAACCCAAGTTGGACTGATTCTGAAAGGATGAAAAAAAGTTAATCAAATGTCTGGACAAAGTGATTCATGTGAACGTCTATGTTTGTGATCTGCACATCAGAATGATTCATTTGAACTTCTGCGTGCAGGATCTGAACATCAGATAAGAGTTTATCAGAATACTCTGCATATTTTCCACAACAGCTAAAACATGTAAGGCTCATTTAAGTGAAGATAGGCTAGTAGGCTCCAGTGACCTCCCTACAAACTGCGGTTTACTTTTGGTATGCACTCTGTGTCTGTGTGGGCTATGTAAAAACAACCATTTATCAATCATTACTAAGAAGCTGGCTCTGTGACAAACTAATTACTCCTCAGGTTTCCACCCATTAGCACAGGAGGAAGCAGATTATAAATTTATTTTATATATCAAGGCTCTATACAGCTCCTGCAGTAACAAAATCTGCTACATAATCATGCTTTCTTGCTGTGGTGTGCAAGATTTTTAAAAATGTGTGTACATATCAAGGACACTAAGAAATCTTCAAAAAAGAATCTGTTCAAATTAAAAAAACAACCAGTAATCGCTGTATGGCATGTGAGTCAATACGCTGCAATTAGTAAGCACTAGTATTTATTTCAATGTCATTTATTTGGCTGTAGTCCCAGGAATTTGTACAAATCCTAACCATGGCTTCCCAAAATCCTGTGGATTGGACAGAATGTGCATAACAGGTGGCTACAGGTAGTATACTCAAGGTATAACTTCACTGATGTTTTTGTAACAGGAGACTTCAGGTTTAGAGAGTCCTGGTTTATAGAGGTCCCAGACTCCTTTCCACATTTCTTCCCCCAAAATTACTTTTGGTTTTTTTGCCCTTGGAAACATTTGCCCAGTCTCATAGTGGGCTGGAAAAAACACCACCTGTTAAAGACTATCTAAGGAAGCATCCCCACACACACACCTGTGAAAGTATGGCCAAGGACTCAAATCAAATCATCAAATACTTAAACCTGTCAAACTCTTTGCCAGCATCCTAGACCAAAAAGTGCTAAAGGTTATTACTGGTTTTTTCAAGTTTGATGGAAGGGTCATTCCATACATATAGGTGCAATGGGGAGCCTTGTAAGAAATCAAGATTATTGGTAGGAAATTTTGATGAATAAGGGGTAAAAAACCCCTGTCACTGATAAAGTGGAGTGGGAGTGGCACATGACGAGCAGTAGATGGAAAAATCGGAAGCCATCCGTACCAGTAAGATGCCTCTTAATTTCAAGCCCCTGGTAAATGAAAATTCCTACTCCAAATCTTACAGTCTAATAATAGCCACCCTTAGATCAGAATTAATATTATATTAGCCCTCCTAGAATGTAAAATTATTTTATTCAGACATTATAAATGGAATAAGATGCAATCAGTAAATATGCAAGTTCATCCAAGAGGCAGCTAGAAAATGATATTTCCTTCACCAAGCAATAGAAATTAAAAGCCACAGGAGTATCAAGAACAAGATGTTTCAGACTTATGAACAGTTATCAGAAAGATACCTGTTTATCTCCAACGGATGTGACAAATTTTGAAGTCATTTCAGCCTTAGCGCAACTCTGCTGAGGGCCAATTTTCCCCTTCAAACTCTAAGCTCAAACCAGTTTTATACTCATTCTTATAAATGTTATCTGAGAAAGAACTATGTCGGTATTTTTGCATTTACTGGAAACCTGGTCCCTGCAGCCTGAGTCTGTTTCACAAGAGTTTCCTACATGGTCCGCGTGATGGCTTGTTGATAAGTCACCGGGTCAGCTTTCACCAATGTTTCTAATAGGAAATGGCATTACATTATAGTTTCCAGGAAAACTACCATCTGTGTCTCCTGTCAGTCTTCACAGTTGGCAGCAAAATATCTGTGGGGAATGCTTTCGTACTGCCAAGTTTCAGCAACGCTCCCTGCCACAAGTCCTAAGCAGGGGGGAAGCTAACAAACAGCGGGTTAAGATAAGAGCTGCTGTTTCCACCCTGCCAACGCAACGAGCCAACTCATTTCGAGAGTGATTCCATCAGAGTCGGCGTACCTTTGATGCTCCGTCCCTGGGATAAAGTCAGGCTGCAATATCTAGAATAGGGATAATTGCCATTGATTTTGATTGGCAAGAATTTGTCTTCTTTACTGGAGTGATGCTGATTTACGTGGACCAGAAGCACAATGTTCAGTTCATATACCTTCCTTACCTGGAACCTGAGCAACTCCAAAATGCTGGAAATGCAGAGATCTAGCCACTTGCCATCTAGTAAGAGGTGCAAATGATCTGTTTGCACCTATGATCTAAACAAAAACATTAGCTAAGCAAAGAAATTTATAAAAAAAAACCCTATCCTGTAATTTTGTATTTTCTCAAATATTTAGAAGGCCTCAGCAGAAAATTTTGAATTTGTCTCCATGATCTGATGATCTTTACATAAAAAAAGGAACGTAGAAGTTTCATAAACATTTTTTCCCCAAAACCAGTCTTAACTGACTTGTTCTACAGTTTAAATGTCTGTAGATACTGGGTAGATACTCACCCTGTAGTTAAACATTGATGATTATCGTATAAGGTCAAGCCTTTAATGAAATCACCCACCTAGTGTATTCAACTCCCTAAGTCAGAAAAAATGAACTAAATACTTTCATTACAAACAGCGGGACAAAGTGTATCTAGTGTATAAATCTACTAAGTCCCAGCTACTCTGAACATCAACATCACGATAGTAGGAATGCTTTCTGAAGGTGTGTGTAATCCTTGTGAGATCCATTGAGTTGAAATATTTCATATGAAGAGAAACCGCAACTTACGTTCAGTTTTAAATTGAATGAAAATATTTGCTACAGTTAATGGGCTTGTGTGCTCCCCAAGAAGCTGAAATTGCATGGTTTAATTAAGTCTTTTGGTTCCTGTGGCTCACCAGTTATAAGCACAGTGGAAATTCTGCCACAGGTTAAATTTTTTAAAATTTTTTTTTTCACCGAATCAGTTAAAAACCTGAATATATATAGCAACTTTCAATCATCCTGATACTGAATTTTATTTAAGTTTGTTGCCACTTAGTTTTAAAGTAGAATAGCTGCATGAAAATCAGCTTCCAAGCGCTCTGAAAACACGGACCAGGAACCACCGTAGTGCTAATGGGCTGTTCGTATTCGCCACCCTGAACGGCACTGTCTGCTCTGCTGATGCTTAAAAGCTGTCACTTCTTGTATTCCAATTAGTCAACTTTACAAAATCCAGAACTCGAAGCATCTTACGAAGCCTATTTTCTAATATTACATTCATTCTAATTATTCCTGTTATTTAATACACTCGTAAGTTACTGGAAATGAATACCAACACTAGGAAAATAACAGGGGGTTTATTTTGCATATAACTCCTTTTTTTTAAGAAGAGTTTTACCTAGTGGATATTTGGGTATCTCAAAACTGTATCTCATTTCAGAAACCCAGTCAGCTAAGGCTTGTAGACAAATACAGGTAACGGCTGCATAAATCCATTCTGCCTGATGGAATACCCTGTCTTTAGAACTGCACAAAAATAAGATATTTCACTTTTTGCAGCAATGAAATCTTAAATCAGAACACCTACGATGTATTAAAAGCTGCACTGTTCACTCTCTGCTGAATCCTTTCTCGCTGTGCATAAATGTTAAAAAAGAAAAGATATGTCAGGTTTTCCATATAGAGGCTCTTTTGGAATTCAGAGATAAAGCTAAGTCAGGAAGAGGTGGAGCAGGAGACCAGTCACTCTCATCTGATACTGGGACACTGAGAGAAGTTAACAAAACATGATCGAGTTTATAGAGTTAACCCATGCAGAGCCCCCAGCGCAGCTGCTCCTGAGCAGCTGAGGAGGGCACAGCCATCGGCAACCCAACTCCTGCAGAGGCTCTATTACAAAGAAATAAACAGCATAAAAGGAGAAGGATTTCTCTGGAGTGGCAGACAGCATCTGTGTCTGAACATGGGACTCCTTCCACACAGACCTTTAGGGGCCTTAATGCCGGACTATCTCCTCTCTACAGAACTTAGTCTCCCCATTTTGCAGGAATTTCATTTGCCTCTTCTACCCCACAGCACTTTGGTTATTACAACCTGCCAGACCACTACCACACCGTCACTTTCTAACAGATATAACAGTCTCTTAAGAACACGCTTGGGCAGTTTTTATTTTGGTTTCCAGAGTAGTTGATCTTTTTTGTCTGTCTTTATTGGAGTGTATTATCTGTTCTCATAAGGTTTAAGCTGCTTAAAAATTGGGGGGGGGGGGAAGAAAAGAAAGCAAATCCAGTTATCTGTTTCACACACGTTGTTTTGAGCCATCTTCTATGAACTCTGAAGACTGAAGTAATTTCTTCAGTTCTAACCTAATATACAGAAAATGAGCCTCGTGAAAAACAGTTACCATAACCTAAAATCAAGTTTTCCTCTCTTTCTTCCAAACCAAAGGAGAATCTGAACTCATGTGTTGATGTTTACTGATCTGTGACAGCAATTTGCAGAGACTTACTTCTGACATGGCCTTACACAAACTCAGATTCCCAAAGAGATGAACAATCTAAATAGAAACAAAGAGTGCATCTGACATTGTTAATAGTTTTATATTATATGGAAAATTATTAGAATAATAATAATAGTGATGGTGATGTAAACAAAAGGTTAAAACAGGAAAAAAAAAATTTGCATCTATTTAGTAGGTTGCCAAGAGGCCAGGGGCAGTAAGCAGATTATTATGGCACAAGTGGGATTTGAATGACCAGGTAGTTGCTATACGGGTGACTCACCACAAAGAATGGAAGAATAAACAAGTGACAAGTGGTTGCCAACATCTGTGGAACAATAAAAAAAGTCACCTAGCAAGTGAGAGAGGGGCCCACAGGAAGGAGCTAAGTTTTGAAGCGCTCTGAAGACAACATATATTCAGAATTTCTGGAAAATCGGAGAGTGAGCAACCTCAAAGGATGACCAAAGCAAAATGCAAAAACTGATTTCAGAACCATGAGTATCCCTGTACTCATTCCACTTGTAACAAATACACCCTTATTAGTTCTTGAAAATTCAGTTTTTATTGTTGACTCAACATGCCCAAGAACAGCCCGAGATGTCCCAGGGGAAAGTAACAGAGAAGTAAGAAGGGAAAGAATGCCATACTTGGAAACCCTGTGATACGTCTGATATGATATCATGTATGTGTCACATGAGCAAATGATGATGGGGGTGCAGCATTAACTGTAATAGAGTCATCAGGGAGAGATAAAGAAAAAACAAGGGCCAGGCAGAGTGGAAAAAAGTTTTTTTAAAAAATGGGGAAATGTATGTAAGCATTTATGTCTGGACAGGAATAACACCGGACTTGGAGCAAGGGGAGGCAATAAGCTATAAAACTGGAAGTGGGCTCACAGCACTCGAAACTGTGCCGAATTAAGCAGGAGTAGGCAATAGTTGGGTGGTATGAGTCAAAGGGGGGTTTTAAAGCTTGTTTTAATTAATGTTATGCTGCTACTAAAGGCAGTTCATACTGCAGAGGGAATGGGTTTAGAAAACCAAAACCTGAGCCTAATGAGGGTAAAACCAGTGAGACCAGCAGGCTGGGCACCTGCTCTTCCCATCAGTTCACTCACCAGGGTGGCAAGCGCCTTGCTCCCTCTCACAGGACCAGGGACAGACAGTGCTACTGTAGAAAGAAAAAAATACCCCTCTTCCAACTGACCTCCTCTTGCTTTTTTATTTGCACGTTAAAATTAAACATCCAAGACAGGGTTATATTCAACGCTATTTTATATCAATTACTCTTGTTATTCAGTCATGGCTTCTTTCACATTATATTGTACTGAATTAACTACATTATAAAATGGAAGTGATATCAATTATAAACATACCGCCTGCCAAACTGGTCAATGATTGCACCACAGAGACATAAATGATAGGGTTGGAAGGGGCCTGTTTTTCAGCCCAGCACCCAGTATCAAGCAGGATTTTCTTCTCCACTAATGTTAAAAGCACTTTATCTGAGCTGTATCATTACATTATAAACAGCAGCAACTCAGCAACTAACTGCATAAGGAAAGTATATTCTGAAACCTATTTGCCTGCACTGCTGCATTTTTTCCCCTCACATACAATCTGGGCAATCTAGTTCTCTGTATATCCAGCCAACAAGTCTTCTGTTAATCCCTATGGTATGTATATAAGCTAGTAAGCCTAAAAAAATGTCATGTTACCCAGACGGAGAGGTAAGAGCAGCGTGACACTTCATTTTCTCCTACTTGAGAGTTCAGAGTGTGTTCCCCTTGAGGTACAACTAATTGCAGGTATGCTGTTTTCCAGAAATACCAATCATCCATTATTGAAAGTTTTAAGAAATAATCCATAAGTAATATTTAGCATGACACTCTCAAAAAGCACCTTGCAAACTCTGACGAGCAGCTGACAATCTACTAAGTCGTGGTTTATGCATATATGCAACACTCCTGGCCAAGCTTTTTGGTTTTCTCAGTCTTGATCTGAAACAAACCTGTGCAGTCCCGCAAAGCTCTCTGTAGCGCTCAGCCTTCCCCTATGCAGTAAGTATCCTCGGGTTTCAGTCTCTCTAGGAATTAAGAGATCTGTGGAAACTGTAGAACACCTGATGAAGTAGGAGTCTTAGGCCTGTTTAGAGACTTACCTTGTTGGCAACAGCTTTATTAGCTATGCGTGGTTTATAATGGTATTGCAGCTTGTGAAAACACATATTCGGAGGTCAGATAATCTAGATAAAACCTCTTTCACATATAGATGATAGGAGAGCAAGTAGACAAATCATTTATTGTCTAAACAAAAAAAAGAGATAGTACTGCAGCTGGATAAAGCTTTGGGTTTTTTTAAAGTCAAAGAAAATAATCAGCTCATAGAATGGTCATGCTTGAAACTGTTAACCAACCTGCTCTGCAACTTAGTGCTGCATTGTGAATAAAAATGTCTGAAAAAAACCAGACTGCAGCCATGGACTCTGTAATACAACTAAGCAGCACTTCATTTTTTCTCATTAATTGAAGTTCATCTTACGCATCTTTTCTAAAATAATCTTTGCCACCAAGTGCTCTTAACTTTTATCTACAGTGTTGGAAGGAGTTTTTCTTAAGCACTTCACGCAAATTTTTTGTCTAAATAAAACCCCTTTCAACTTTTATGACATGTAATGAAATTGGCTTTCGGCCAAGTATCAGAACTCTAAAAGTACTTCTGCGCTCCCACCTTTCCTACATTGCTACTTCTGCAATGAACTCATGATGATTAAAGTCCTTCTGCAGTTTTGAGGCAGCAAAGATTTGATGCCACAGTTCGTAACACAGATTTATCCATAGCACCTATGCAATTCTGTCTGCAGACTATGTATCAAATGGGAACGTAGGAATTTTCTGCCATTTGGGAGTTGCAGGGGTTTTACAGTATCCATAATGAATTGTTAAATACAAACCAAGAAGCACAGACCGTGCCTAAAAAACCCAAACTGGAGTCAGATAGAGTAAGTCAACACGAACTGAGTAACCATTTTTAGTGCTTCTCTGGTATTTATTCCGTAAACACCTGCTGAATTTTTAATTGAGGGATTTTTATTGGTGTTTATTTGCTATGGAATAAAGCTTCAGAATCTCTAAATATAAGACAAATTATTTTGAAAAAGTAAGGCGGCTCTTGGTTTTGGTTGACGATCAGTTAAAAACATATTTTGAAGGTAGTAACTTCAGTTCTGAGGAGTTTCCGTACGAAAACCAGACCAACCACGGTACAAAATTCAGTACGGGATAAACGATCACCCTACATTTCAAAGAAATCTTTCAAGGAATTATCCATTTTAAAGGCGTCGAATATAGACGCTCACATCCCTTAATTGCCACTGACACGCAAACACCCTTTAGAACAGCCGTCTTTTCAACTTTTCAAAAACGGCAACAGAATGGAATCCATAACAGCATCCCCAAATGAGGCTCGCATCGTAACGCCCTTTCAGAACAACCCAACCAAATCTCCAAATTCAAAGTAAACTCCTCTCCTAGCTTGTATTACAAGCTGGCTCACCTTCGCAAGCGGCGCAAGCACCTGCGCGCTTCGCAGCACGACGATTTTTAAATAGCGGTTGTTTAGGACGTAGGGCCTGCAAAAACGAAACCTCAAAGCTACGCGTTCTCATCCCACGTTCAAAATAAAGCCACGCTCTCGAACGAGAGCCGTCGCTCGGCCTTGCAGGGAACGGAGCGGCCTCTCCAGCGTCCCTGGAGAAGCCCAGCCCGGCTGACAATACCGTCACCAACCCCGATATTCGAAGGAGTAAATCTGAGCCGCGGAGCCTAATCCCAGCCGGATTTGCGCGCTCGCTCTCCTCCGAGCACAGCCTCTCACTGCTGGAAACTGGCTGTAAACAGGGAAAGGGAGGGGCCTGCCGCCTGCCAAGCCAAGCAGAAACTTGTGAGTAAGTTCCAGAGGAAAAACAAGTGCAGCGCAGCAGGCAGGCAGGCGGGCAGGCAGGCCGGCCGGCCGGCCGAGCAGCGCGCTGCCGAGGGGCCATCACCATGTTTTCCAAGGGAACCGAGCCGGGGCTCGGCAGCCGGCTGCCTGCCGCGGAATCGCCGCTTAGCAACCGCCCGCGGAGCCGCGGAGAACGGGAACTGGAGGTACGCGGCTGGGCAGCACCGCGGGGCCGAGCGAAGGGCCGGGGGAGAGCGGCGGCGGGCAGGGCGCGCTGCCGGCCGGGGGAGAGCGGCGGCGGGCAGGGCGCGCTGCCCGGCGGCGCTTCGCGTTCCGAGCTCGGCTTTCGGAGCCGGCGCGAGTGTTAAAAAAGCGGAGGGGAGCAGGGGAGGGGAGGCGTGAGGGAGGGCCGAGGCAGGGCACAGAGAACGGGAGGGCTGCGGCGTTACCTTGCTGACGGGAGGGGAGCGGGGGCGGCGAGGCTCGGGGCTGGGGAAGGGGCGGGTTGAGGGCGACCGAGGGCAAGAGGTCCGCGGCCGAAGCGTCGGGAGGAGCGGGGCAGGCACGGTCTGCGGGGAGAAAACTTCCTTCGAAATGACAAAAGACACGGCCCCGCGAGGAATGCTGAGCCGGGCCCGTACGGCACAGCGGACAGGTTCAGTGCCGGCACAGGTAAGTGACAATTGAAAAGGGTCCTTTCCACGCGAGTTGGGCAAAGCCAGCTCACCTGGTCGTTCAGAAGTCAGTCAACAAAATTTCTTCAGAAAATGGTGTCATTGCGGAGTTTAGTTCTGCTCGTTTGGGAGGTAAGTTTTGTGATTTCATAAGATGTGTTCGTAAGGTTTGGTAATTTCGTAAGATGACTGTTTAGCACAATGAGTTACCTACCATTGCTGTCATTAAAATAGAATTGCCGTATGTCACTGCCGTTAGAGGATGTAAAGAAAAAAAGAGGTAATTACTAAAAACACTCTGGAAACCAGACAGCCCCCTGCCCTCTAAAATATAAAGCGTGGTAGCAAAGACTGTTGATCTTCTGAGACAATATAGAGGCAAGTATTCTGCGGCTGATGTAATTCAGTCTGGAGTAATCAAAGCTACATGCTTAAGGATAAACCTACATAATGGAATTACGTGATCGTATCCATGCCTGTGCTTAGTCACCCTTGCACTCACCGTAATGCATGCATTTGCAATATCTGGTTCCAGTCGGCTGCTTTGGTCGAATCAAGTCATAACAGTTCAATGAGATGTGATTTCGGTTGCCTTCGAGTGTGCAAAATAGCTTTTCTTTTTGTTTCTTAAAACAACAGATGCTTCCTGAAAATAAAACTGGGTTGTTTTCAGTGCTCAAAAATAGTATGAGGTTTGAAGGGCAACATAAAGATACTATACTTTCTACTCATATGCAGTACTTACTGTAGCTGAAGAACTGATTTGAGAAAACAAAGAAAAAAAGTAAGTTTTTCCACAAAGGTGAAAAAAAGGTTTGAAAACAACAGAACTGCATCTTGTGCTGCTGCCACAGAAGCCGCTTCTCTGAGGAAATCCAAAATACGACAGTGGAATAAAAAATTGTTTGCCCAGCTAAAATTACTGTATTTTCAACCTGTTTTCTGGCACGGGCTATGGTATTTAGAAAAATTGTGCACAAAACAATGGCAATGGAAGATAAAAAAAAATGGAAGTTGACACGATTCTGGAACAAATTCTGTACTATGGCTGAAGTGTCAAAGGATTGGCAGCACTAGAGAGATGCAAGCACATATCCGTATGCTTACAAAACCCGCACTGTATAATTTAGCTATATGGTTCATGGAGTATAGCATGTTGTCTGGTAACATTCATTTTAATTGCACAATATTTATTGTGGATTTGATTAAATCTTGTCTCTCTGGAAAGAATGCAGGTAGGTGTACTTATACTTTCCCATACGTGCTAAAAGGGAAGCACACAATACAACGCTGAGTATGTGACAGTATCAGAGTACACGTAACATGGGAAATCACCTGCTGCATAAATTCTACACTGTCCTAAAAATGGCCTGCCAGGAAGAATAACCATGATTTTAAGGCTGTGGATGTTTTCAGTTGCACTTCAGAGATTACTTCTTATTTCTGCATTTTGGAAAGAGACTTTTCATGATTGCTTTGAAGATCAATGATTTCATTTAAAATGTTATCTCTTTACTGACAATAAAGCAAAGATAGCTGGACAATAACTACTGATACTAGCATACTTTTTAAAGAATTCAAGCTGTTTTGAGAGGAAATGATAGATAATTCTTGCCTTTTTGGAAAGTCAGGCTGCCCTGATATTAGGTTCCCTGTACTACAGAGGTCCATTGTTTTTTCAGAACTAAATGGTTATAGGTTGGAAGTCTGAATACAAACTGATCTATAAGAAACACCCCCTTCGCCTCATTTCCCAGTTTCCTCTAGTCTTTGTCAATTTTATCAGTGACCAGTATACATCCACCCTACTGCCTTGGATATGCCTCCTAAGAAACTATCTTTTTAAGAGAGCTTATTTAACACCTTCGAGAACTCTAGTCTCCAACTTATTGCTAAGATTTGTGCTTCAGCTTATGTCTGTCAATTCTTCAGCAGCTACCCTTACATAGTATTAGCTATATAAAAGGTATTGTTTAATATTTTTTAAAAATGTACTAATCTTCATGTATATTACATTGGTTCTTATTTTAAAGATACACAGTTTATTATTTACTTCTGTTGAGTGTCCTGTATCAACTCATTTGCTACTAATTTAATTTAAATTAAAACTTCAGAACATTTACTAGTGCCATGAAATTTTGAATCACAGATTACTTTCTTCTAGACTAGCAAGACCAAACGGCACTTCAGTCACTGACCTTAAATTGATTAGTTTACGTGAAGCATGTAATCTCCATCTTTAAAATGTTTTCTTCATACTACATTGCTTTTCACTTAGAATACAATATTTCAACAATACTTTCACTATTTCTCTCTCTGCAGAATTGCTGGTAACCAGCGGAGAAGATACAAAAGCTAAAATCACTATGTGGAGCTGTGAAACCTTAAACAACAGTACCGAGAACAGCGAGGACCAGCACCTCTGCCATGACTTCCACCTTGTGCTTTCCATCTTTTCCCTACTCTACCTCATTATATGTTTCCCAATTGGCCTTTGTTACAACGGCTTGCTGGTCCTAGTTAATCTCTATAACAAAGCTACTATGACTATGCCAGATGTTTACTTTGTCAACATTGCCATTGCTGGTCTCATCATCAACGCTCTGGCACCAGTGTACCTTCTAGGTCTTGCCAATACGAAGTGGGCCATCTGGAATTCCAACAATGAAGTTTATATTACCTTACTTATTCTGTTCAACGTCTCATCTTTAGTTACCATGTACTCTACTACATTACTCAGTCTGGACTACTACATTGAACGTGCTCTACCTAGAACTTACATGTCGAGTGTGTACAACACCAAACACGTTTGTGGATTCATATGGGGTGGTGCCATGCTTACAAGTTTTTCATCTCTCCTGTTCTACGTCTGCAATCATGTATCCACTAAAATAATTGAATGTTCCAAGATGCAGAACAAAGAAGCAGCAGATGCCATTATGGTCTTTATCGGGTATGTTGTACCAGCTATCGCTGTACTGTATGCACTTACATTAATCTTGCGAATACGCAAAGAGGCTACACCACTGGATCAAGACACTGGACGATTAGATCCATCGGTGCACAGGCTTTTGATTGCCACAGTCTGTACACAGTTCACGTTATGGACACCCTATTACGTTATTCTTTTGGTAAGCACATTCACTAATGCACAAGGAAGAATTGCAGATGAAAACTACAGTCGAATATTACATTTTACCAAGATTTTATCAAAATTCTTGGCTTTCTCAAGCAGCTTTGTAATGCCTCTGCTCTACAGATACATTAACAAAAACTTTCCCAACAAATTACGACGCTTGCTTAAAAAGATACACTGTGGGAATCAAGGGTGTTCTCATGAACGCACAGTAGTACAGCAAGTTATGACGTAGGTATTAAAGAACGCTCTCTGGTGCTCTGTTACTGCAGTACTTCGCCTACTTCGTACTGGGACTGTGATACTGCTGCGGAGTCATTAATGTCAGAGTCCCAACCAAGAGGCTAGAAGGAGCTTTCCATTACAGTTAAATGAAACAGTCTTAATTTTCAAATAGTTAATTGTTGGCTGAAACCTTGTGAGACTCTGGCCTATGTGCTGTAATACCTGTGACATCTAATACTTGCCGTGCACTGAATTAGTTACAAAGCATAAACTCTGTCTTCATTGCTCTAATATTCCTGTCTGAAGAAATCACTAAGCAGTTTATTGAAGTCTTGACCGAAGACACAGCACCTTGTATCTTGTATAGAAAAAGGTATTGCCTTGTTTTCTGTACAAAGAAGGAATAGTGCTATCCTTGATGAAGTAAATACCTTTTTTCAATGAAGATGATATAGATGATCTTTACTAAAGATCATAATATCCAATTATACATGTCCAAATAGTAAATGTTAATTATAAATTATTTAATTTCTTTCTCCATCACTGAATCCCCTCTAAAAGAAGCCTAATTTACCATTTCCAGAAAATATTTTCTCATACAAGCTAAACTAAGTTTTAATGTTTAAATTGAGTTCTTCTAGAAATAACAATTAACAAAAACATGTTTTATTTTTCCAGTACTTTGTTTGCATCCTAAAACATTTCAAGAATTCAGAAATATTTATTAACTAATTCTAAGGGAACAGAGAGATGTCTGTTCCACATATTAAAATGAAGGACGCTGGTTTACAAAGTTAAATCAAAATCTATCTAGTAAAGATTGTCTGGCTAAGTATTATGGTCCACGTATGTTCATGTAACGAGAGTAATCTTAAAAGTATCTTAAAAATAAATACGTTTATGATTAACATTTTGTATTTTCAAGGGATATATTTGCAACAAATACATTAAAATCTCATTAACCTAGGGCATCACTGGAGGTTTGGAAGCCATACAAGATCCCTCAACACATACAAGGTTTTAGAATGGGCGTATTATATAGGAATCCCAGTCAGCATCAGCTTCTTGCTGACCTCTTAGAGATGAGTGCCTCCCAATGTGACTCTTGAATACACAGTAAAAGTACAGTTTCTGTATTTCACAGCGGGGATGAAGAAATCCAATCCAGATTGCCAAATTTTACCGAGTGTATGAAATATGTAAGAAACACAAATGTGCTGCGGGAAGCAAATTAACAGTTACCCACAACAGCAAACTATGAAACGTTGACCCAAGAACTGCCTGTTCCTATGCTGTTGTTGCATTATTAGTGACGGAGCGGGGTAGAAGTTAAACTCACATTCTCCCACTGGTTTTGGGGCAGTAAGACATCTTTGTCACTCGCCCTGCAACACAGCAGAATCATTTCATTGCTTAATCTGTCATAACTGAAATTCCGCATGACTTTACTCAAAAAATGTGGCTTTTCAAGCCTCTGGTATAGAAAAAACATGGAGCAAAACCAGAATTAAACCTTTTCCTTTGCTTATAGCACGATCTCATCTGATAATTGGTCCTAATTTGTCAGCAAGTTCTAAGTTCTAAATGGGAAGCAGGTGAGGAATAGCCTTTTCAGATCTTTTCCCTTCTTTTTGATATTATTCAAGTAATTTCTTCTCATAGCCATCTTTGCTTATCTTCTTCATACACAAGCATCTCTTAAGTTATCAACATCCTGGTTGGAGACTCTCCATTAATCTTTACTTTTTTAATAGCTTTTCATATTTTATTGATTTTTTTTTAACCCTTAAGCCCTATACAGTAAATCATCTATTTCTGTGGCGCTTTCCCCACACAAAAACTATCCAGCACAACTACATCAATTTACTTTATTGTTTTAGCCTGTTGATGAAAACACTGTTAAGGAACGAAGCCTTTCTTTATCATTGTGTCCGATTCACACACTAATTTAGAGTGCCTCCATGCTGACAGGATACTGGCTGCTTTGGTTGGTTTTTCTTCCCCTTGAGAGGTGTTCTGTGGATTTCTATGCATCTTGAGCATTCAAGCTCACTTCTACACAGAAGTGCTTAAGAAAGAAATCCTTCCTTACAGCTGTCAAGCAAATAAGCTCCTCTTCTTCCCATCTGAAGAAAATTAGGTTTCCTAATACACCACATTAAATCTCTCATGTAAAATCTGTTAAAGAAATTCTGTCCCATTATGCAGGAAAAATTCCAGCAGGGAGGAACTGGCTTATCTGGTGTGAGTAGAGGCTTCCAGAACTGGAATACTGCCAGAACAGTGTGGCTGAACAGGCAGCATTAAATGTAATTTTAACTTCCACGTTGCTTTCTTACTTCCATTTCCCCCTTCTCCTAAGACATCATACTTTCTAACAGGACTGTTGCATTTATTTCTGTTCCTTTCTCTCCATGTTAAACTCCCAGTTTCAGGTCACGGCTCTTATAATTTCTCTTTATCTTTTCACTTCTCTGTGCTATTTATTTAATTTTCATTCTGCTGCTCTGTTTCCATCCACGCTTGGTCTTGTACACTCGGTACCGTTCACCACTCACTTGACTCCTTTATGATGACCCAAATCTTACTCAATGATTTGACATTACAAATGGATTTATGTAGTAAAATGGAAGCTGCTGTTTAAGAGATGGAGAAAGAACAAGTTTTTATATAATTTACACTTGAAATATCAATTTTTATTTTTTCTCCTAATTTTTTTAATGCAAAGTACGTTTGCGTGTATCCTTGATAATATAATGTGATGGCAATCATATAGACAACTTTCATAATTTAATAAACAAGACTGATATCCGCTCAACGTCTTTTAGGAGTTAATTTGATATATTAGCTGCCTCAAAGAAACTGTGCCACGGAGCTGCCTGACTGCTATTCTCTTAAGGAAATTCTGAACTTAATTGCAGCACCCTCACATGGTATCTCTTAAAAAGCAGTATCCCAAAAAACTACAGCTTTCCAATATTTATGTAAAGAACGGTAGCTGAGCAAGTGCAGTGAAATACTTAATGAAATACATGGCATCATAAATATGGAAGAACTTTTATGAACAAATCTTTAATATACAAAGTTCTCAAGAATGGGGCCCTTCCATTTCAAATACCTGAAGGTTTCTGATGACTGTAAATAGGGGCTTATCTATTTTGCATTTAAGTAAATATGAATAAAATACTGTATATATGCAAGATAAAAATCAGCCTACTGATGTAAAAAGAATTTGCAAAGAATTTATTAAATTATTTCTTAAAGTGTATCATTTAAACCTCTGAACAGTAAAGTGTAATGTATGTTCCTGTATGTATATACTGTATACTAGAAAGTAAGCACTAGTTAAGTGCCATTATTAACAGTGTTATTTTCTCACAAAATTAAACTTAATATTTGAGTTGATCTATGGCTTATAGCCCTCTTGCTGAACTGCCAATTAAGTCAAATCAATGAACTAAAATAATGTTGTGCTCTGCTTCTGCTTGAATTATTAACACAGCAAGCTCAAGACAGGTCCTTGTTGACTAAGCTAATAGAGGTCCTCGTTTCAAAAGTTTCCATTTGAGAATCAAGTTGAGTTGGTCTCTGAAGACATAATTTCAGTTAATGAAAGAAAGTGATCAACCACTAGAAAATTTCTGGTTCTATTAAAATGAAGAGATGTAGCCTCCAATATTATGTCAAAATACTATAGAAATGGACTTTCTGCAAAGCTTCACAAAGGAACTATTGACTCATAATAATTCTTAATAAAAAGTGTTAAAGTGTATCTGGTCAGTAAGATGTGTGATTTTTTTTTTTTTTTTTTTGGCTTTGATAGAAACATATTCTAGACAAGGTTAAACCTGTGTTGCTTCACTGAATCAAAACAACAAATTGCATGACTTGGATGTCAAAGGAGACGTGTTACCAGATTTTCCAGGCCATAATTTTGACATCATTAAAATCTCATTATTCATCAGCATGAAGTTAGCTGAGATGAAAGCAAGAAGGCGCATCCCCTCCAACTTTTTCAGCATAAAGAATCCTGCATAGACTAGACTAACAATGCACTACAGAAATACAAGGCTGGTGATTAATGTGCACTTCGGCCACGTCCTTGTCACTTCCTCTCCTTTGTGCTGCCACAAATGAGATCTCGGAAGTCAGCTCCCTGTAGAATTTCTCTTGTTTCCCAGAAGAACATAACATAACAACCCATACCTTTGGCATCCCAAAGAAAATTTAGCCTTAAGAATATAATGCACCTCATAATACATTTACTGCTGTAACCAGTGCATATAGCCAAAAGATAACCCGCCATGGATCAGTTAGTTTACCCCACACATATGAAAATATTTTCCTGGCTATACTTTCAAAATCATTAATTTGTTCCCTTTAAATTTTCTGTAAAGTCTTGGAAGACAGCAAGTAAAAGCAAACTCTATATAAAATGGTTATTGGTGAATTCCTTAAAGAAAAAAACTTAGTCCAAGGCGCTGAGTGTTAAGTTTCAGTGAGAAATAAATGAAAATAGCAACTGTGAAAATGGAAGTTGCAGTATTATATCATTTAGTCAAAGCCTAGTATCTGACAAGATGCCCGTACCTCCATACAATGGTTTAAAGAGTATTTTCTATTGCTTTAATTGGAGAGCCAGCATCTCTAAACAAGACAGTAGTGATTTTCTGATGCTTCATTCCTCCAAGCTTTAAGATATAACCATCATACATAAAAAGGCTATGTCTGGATTAGTAAAACCCCTTTCATACAACATAGACTTGAAGGATCTTAACGAGAACAGAGTTGGTTAATAAGCAGGAAGTTAACAAGCCTACAGGTCTGCAAAGGGTGAACTACATAAATGCAAGTAAAAAAAGTTAACAGGTACAACCAAGTCAATTGGTTTATACTAGTACAAACCAGGCCAACATGGCATCAGACTCTGCCTTTTTCTGTCAATACAAAGAGATTTCACTGAAGACAACCACATTTTGGAGCAGTTGCAGAAAATACACATTTAACTATCATTATATAATGGGAAAACAGGCCCCAAGGTTGCCAAGAAAATATGACACTGCTACCAGAAAAAACTCAAAGGGAAGTGACACTTTTTTTTAAAAAAAAAAAAAACAAAGATTCAATTAAATTGGGTTTGTGCTATGGATAAGTACATAGCTAGAACCTCATTTATCATTGCTCATTAAAAATGAAAGCAGTACAGTGCTCAGGCTAGAGACCTTCTCATGAGCTTTACTGCAGCAGCACAGGACTGGTGAGAGAAAACAAAAGCAGAATCTGGCCAAGTGCTGCTCTCAGTTCTGCTGTTAGCCGAGGACTTTGAGAAATACTGACTTTTGCCTAAGTTTCTGCAGCTGTAAAGTGCTCAATGCACTGATGAATCTGAAACATACGCTCTAAGGTTAATTTTTCCAGTTTCTTAGTAAGTGAAACCTTGGGTATTTCTTAACTATCTCACACAATACTTTTTCCAAGTGAAAGCAACCTAAACATACAAACCAGTTGTGCAGACTGCCATGGCAACAAATTTGAAGTGTGAAATGTTTCCTCTGTTGCATTTCCTTTAGCTTTCCAGTATATATCAGCACACTGTCACATATGCTGAATACATTCTTTTTCCATCAGGAGAGAAGAGGATCTATTATCTACTTTGTCATTCCACTTTCTTCCCACCAAGTCCTTTCCTTACCTTGGAAGTCCATGTGATTTCCTTATATTCCTCCCTTCTAAAGAACTGGCACTTTTAATTACTTTCACAAGAATGGTCAAAATTATTCACAGTCTACAGCAGGCAGAATTCTTGTATTATTAGAAATCATGACAGTAAAAGATTTTTAAAACACCAGATTCTTAATATACTATTTATGAATTAAATATACAATTATATTTAAGAAAAATACTTCCTACCAAAAGTTCTTTAAAACAAATAATTCGTAACCAGAAAGACAATCCATTTTATCTAGTTTAAAAGTACTTGATAATGCATTATATTAAAAAAATAAATAAGCAGCAGCATAAATAGTCCCAACTCAGAGACCTGGAGAGAAGACTAATAAGAAAAGAAACAGATTTACAATTAAAGACCTCTTGCAGGAACTGCACCTGCAAGCATACTGCCCAACAGTCGGAATAATTCTCCCATAAAAATGCAGAGAAAGTGCTCAACTCTGGATAAAGTTAACCTTCAAAAACACAGAATTAATCTCCTAAATTAAAGTGGGTTTATCACAAATCTCACTGATATCGATAGGAAGTTCTACGCATTACTGTGGTGGGTTGACCCTCGTTGGGTGCCAGGTGCCCATCAAAATTGCTCTACCACTCCCCCTCCTCAACTGGACAGGGGAGAGAAAATATAATGAAAGGCTCACGGGTCGAGGTAAGGACAGGGAGAGATCACTCACCAATTGCTGTCATGGGCAAAACAGACTCCACTTGGGGAAACCGATTTGATAAAAAATTAAACGAGAGTAGAATAATGAGAAATAAATCCAAATCTTAAAAACACCTTCCCCCCAATCCCTCCCTTCTTCCCAGGCTCATCTTCACTCCCAATTTTCTCTGTCTCCTCCTCCCAGCAGCACAGAGGGACGGGGAATGGGTGTTGGGATCAGTTCATCCCATGTTGTCTCTGCCGCTCCTTCCTCCTCAGGGGCAGGGCTCCGCACTTTTCCCCTGCTCCACTGTGGGGTCCCTCCCGTGGGAAACAGTCCTCCACGAACTTCTCCAATGCGAGTCCTTCCCACAGGCCACAGTTCTTCACAGACTGCTCCAGTGTGGATTCTTCCCACGGGCTGCAGTCCCTCAGGCACAGACTGCTCCAGCGTGGGTCCCCTGTGGGGTCACAAGCCCTGCCAGAAAACCTGCTCCAGCGTGGGCTCCTCTCTCCAGGGGTCCCCAGGTCCTGCCAGGAGCCTGCTCCAGCGCGGGCTTCCCACGGGGTCACAGCCTCCTTCGGGCACCCACCTGCTCCGGCGTGGGGTCCTCCCCGGGCTGCAGGTGGGGATCTGCTCCACCGTGGAGCTCCCTGGGCTGCAGGGGCACAGCCTGCCTCACCAGGGTCTTCCCCACGGGCTGCAGGGGAATCTCTGCTCCGGCACCCGGAGCATCTCCTCCCCCTCCTTCTGCACTGACCTGGGGGGCTGCAGGGCTGGTTCTCTCACATGTTCTCACTCTCTTTGGCTACAGTTGTGCACGGGTTTTTTTCCCCTTCTTAAATACGTTATCCCAGAGGCACTACCACCATCGCTGACGGGCTCGGCCTTGGCCAGCGGCGGGTCCATCTTAGAGCCGGCTGGTATTGGCTTTGTCAGACATGGGGGAAGCTTCCAGCAGCTTCTCACAGAAGCCACCCCTGTAGCCCCCCCCCGCTACCAAACCCTTGCCGCACAAACCCAATACAAGTACCAATTACAAAATGAATTGAAAAGCCTAATTTTAGCAACAGCATTTGCAAATTTAAGCTAAAATTTATCTTGAAGCTGGTAGAATTTCCACAACTATTTCTTAACTCATCTCCAAAACCTTTAAAAGATCATTTTGGAATTAATTCTGGTATTAGGCTATCAAAGCTGTTTTAGAAACTCCATCTGGTGGCCACTAGCGGAATACTCTTGCAGTTCCCAAAAGCAACAAGATCAGTAAAACTAATTAAACGATTTAAGTTAATCATTAGGAAAAAAAAAATCAGTCCCAGTTTCTGGTGAAACACAGATTCGTACTAGCTGGTCCTGTCTGCAGGCAGTAAGGGTATTGCTGCAAGTATTTGTAGGAAGAAACAAAATAAACCGTACCTTCTACAACAAACTGCTGCTGTGAGGATGAGGCAGGTAAGAGGAAAAATTTTGTTGCAAGAAACAAATCTCAACAATGGTTAATTTTGGTTTTGAACCTCACAGAATCATATTTAACCACGCTATTAGGTCTGATTATTCACAAGAAAAAAAATACTTACAAAAAAGCATATGTTTCTTGTATTGTTTTCTGAAACATCTGGTACTAGTCATTGTGGTTGACAAGATGCTCAAAGATCAAAGGAAGTGCCATTCCTATTCAGCTCCAGAACATTGTAATTCTTTCTAATTAAGTTATGGTTTCACTAGTTCACAATGAAATAGATTTCATACTTAATTAATACAGCAGTTTCTGAAATTTTTCAGGTCATCCTGTGTGCAGTTAAATAATCATTCCAGCACCTGCACTGCTATGCAGAGATCAGATCTCTTATAAAACTTGCCATTAGGAAAAGCTTCTTTCCACCCTTTAATAGAAGTAGAGTATTATTTGGAAATACAGGCAATTTTTGAGCTCTCATAGCTGAGTTATGTAGATGATCTACCCATACTGAGGAATTTATTTTGTGATTGATAGAAATATTAGTGTATAGTAATAATAATAAAATACTGGGTTTTATAAAACAACTTACATTACAAACAGTGCCCAAATAAGCCAGTATAAAATCACTAATAGCGAATCATGGGCAAGCAACCCTGAGATGTGAAGGCAGCAATCACACAGCACAGAGCATGGCTGTTCTAGAATAAAAGGAAGAAATGTTGATTTACAACCAGCCTCTGAGGCATAGGTAATTATTAATACCAATGCTTATGTATACACATTTCCAACTTGTGCTTTTTTTAACCCTGTCCAAGCAGAGAGTTCCAACCAGAGGCAGTAAGACTATCCAATGTTACAAATTCACATAGCTCCATGTACCTTACAAATCAGCATAAGCACCTGAATTCCATTTAAAAAAAAAAAAAAAAACAACAAAAACCAAAAAAACAAAACACTCAAAAAACCCCTCCAAAACCAAACATACAGGGAATATAATACTGCAAGGTTTTTTTGTTCTAAAATTCATCCATAAAGAAAATTCCTTTAACTTTCTTCAAGCTAGCAATTCCTGGGTTTATGTACAACTTCCCTGCTCCCCCCCCCCCCTTATTTTTTTATGTCAAAGGCCTAATCTTCCATGGTGATTTAATCAAGGATGCAAATTTCCTTGCTGTCAAGCAAAAAAAGACTAAACATGTATAAAATTAAAAGCAAGACCTTTCACAAGAACAATTTTACAGAGTGACTGGCAACTATGCATCAATGTAACAAAAGCCTTAGAATAGATGCTCTTCTCAAAATTTTTTTTTCCAGGAATTTTGAGTTATTGCATTAATACAAGTAGCCTTAAGGTGCTAAAATGCCACCAAGAAAAGCTTCCAATATGTAAGCTCAGCCCTTGAATAGAGTCAAAGCAATCTTTGACTAACTCTGTAGCTAATATCCCACACTCAAGTTGGGGTTTTTTTGTTACATAACAACACTAGAGAAAGAATTAGGATGGAAATACACAGTAGTTTATGGGAAAGACCTTTGAAAAAAATTGTAGATTATTTCACAATTCAAAATTCCAGTAACACAGCAATTGCTTTTCATCATAATACACCGGGGAATGGGCAATAACAGCCATTTCATATTCCAAAACAATCCTATCGTACTACACAGGGACAGTTTTCTTAATAGCATTACATAAAAAGGGCAAGAAAAGATATCCTGATTGAGAGCAGAAGACAACAGCATAGGCTAAAAAACAGACTTCAGGCTTCTCATGCAGTATTAGCTCCCTAACAATAATAATTACCCTAGAGCAATCCAGTCCAATCCTTAGACTAACTGCAAGCTTACTGCAGCCTTTGGTTTCTGTCCTTGATGACTGTGGCTATTTGATGCTGCGCCCAAGCAAACAAGAGCTTTTCCGCTCACCCGAATGTTGTGACTCTCTGCTGAACAACTGACCACGATAATTCAAGAGGAAGGTGAGCAAGGCAGAATCACCATCTCCATAATACCTCACTGGACGGATCTGCTTTAAGCCAGAGAATAAAAAGACTGAAATCTCCATGGTTTCAGCATCTCACAAGCCAGGAGCATTGAACGATGTTTGTTACGGAAGAGGGAGAAGTTTCTCTCATCTGGCATACATGTATGTGAGAGAAAGAGACTTCCCTTCAAATGAAACCTACTGTCAGGGATCTGTACTCTGCCAAACACATCAGTAATATTGGTCAATTAAGAGAAATTATTGGGTTTGGTCAGAAGAAGAGAGGCTCACATCTGCTTTCTTTATAACAACATCTGTCACTCAGTACTAGATATATTTATTTTGCCACAGGAACAATAAGATGTGTTAAAAAATAAACAAGAGTTTTGCCCACCACAGCATACTGTAGATGGCTAGTGGAATTCTATGTGGTATCATCCAATCCTTAAATACTGTCACAGCATCTCACAATTATTTAAATTCTGCAACTTTTACCTTTCCTGCCTCTGCCCTATCCAGAACATCATTATCATACATCAACCTTTTCCACTGAGAGCATGTATACTAATACATACTAATCACCATGAAATAAATCCATAAATCACTAATAAACATAATAGTAAAATTATGCATCATCCCCAACACAGTCCCTTAAACGCCATTTTTTGCAGTTTTATGAAACGTTTCTACAACGAAACAGTAGACTGTTTGCCGCTGTCCTCACATGACTTGCACCCTGTGATCGTTTAAGTAAATTAACTAAACTGTTTTATTGTTTAAGGAAAGACACAGCTGGTCACACAACAGCAATATCTTGCTTTGCTTTTAGTAACGCATTAACTGTGACAATAACAGCACAGTGAGCTGCTGCCAAAACCACACCATATAGCTGTTAAGATACCTCAGACTAAGTTTTGTCTGTTTCCACAGAGGAGGCAGAATGGCAGCTATCAAGATGGGAATCAGCACGGTCTAAACAGAATAAAGAATCCAGAGTTGGGAAACCTTGATTTTCTAACCTCTATTTCTCCTCTGGCTTCCAATTTATTCCATCCACTTTGAAGAACACATTTCTCAGTAACCACGTTTCTCTCCCTGTAAAACAGGGGTACTTTCACACATTCTGGAATTGTAACGTGCTACTTGTTCCTGATTCAAAGTATGATAAATGTTCTCGCCCTCTAAATACCACTGAATAATGAGGCTTAATACAGATTTCAGTCAAAGTATGATACAATGTTTGTAAATGTGAATATAATCTTGAAGATGGGAACTCTCTCTAAGCTTATTTTTTCCTTTTAAAGATGGGAGGCATAAGAAATAGCTTTCCTCTTTTTGCTTTTCTGGTTCTATTAATATAATTTTTCTCATTAGAGGGTAAGTTCCCTGGGAGCTCTCTGCTTTACTACACCTTGCATTGTCACAAAGGAGGTGGCTCAATAACAGGAAGCGAGTCTTACCACTGCTGTGGTTAAGAGTTTATCTTCACTTCAGTTACTCCTTGCTCACTGATTGCTAATTAACTCAGAAAAATTTAAACCTTTGTAAAGAGTGGTTTGAATATTCCTTAAACTTTTGGTGCAGCCATTGATTTGCTTTTATTTTACTAACAATCACAGAGGGCACAGCCAGATAACCTTGTGTACATCCACCCAATGCAACTTCAAAAAAAGGACAAAACCCAGCTGTTTGCTGGTGGCCCTCAGCCAAGAAATAATTTTACTCCCTCCCTGCCCCCCAGCAGAGCCATGGTTATCAATCAAGTGTCTATTCAGCCCACTTCAGTGGAAAGTACAGCAACAAACCGACGCCGTAACTGTTTAGCATTGCCTCACGTGCACACTTCATCCATTCTGGAAGCTAAAAAGTCAAGTTAGTATCTACCAGTTAATGACCAAATACTTTCTGAAATTTTACTGCAATTTCAAAAACAATCGTTGGACTATGCTTACGTAGTTTAGTGTGCTCTCTGCACAGCCCTAAGTCCTAGAAAGAATAAGGTGACACTTCAAATTTGCATCTTTCATGAAAAATCAACAGAAAAAAAAAGTATCACCTGACTTGCATACGATTACAATGTGTATTTTTAATTCACCATTCTTAACTATGAGAAATTAATACCAACAAAATAAACCTGGATTTGGGTACACCTCAAAAGTGAATGGTATATACAAAACACACACACTACACTGCCAGCTTTATCCAATTTTTTCAGTAACAGTTTGCAGGAATTACTGTAAATAAAACAATCTACGGACTCCAACAAACTACTATGCTAGGAGGATCAAAACCAAAGTCAGTATGGGAATTACAGTATTCTGAATAACATGTGTAAGCGCATTGGAAACCACATTTCAGAGAGCCACTGAGCTACAGCAGAGCTGTTTTGGAGCCCAGCTGCTTCACAAAGAACACGCACCTTCAGCCTGAAAGCAGAAATGTCTCTGGGCCACTGCGGCAACCCAAGATCCTCCACGTGCATCTCTTGTTTCAAAAAAAGTATTTGGAGCAGTAATGCTAAACTTCAGGGGGAAATGTAGACCTAATGCTGAAATATTTTCTCCAGGTAACCCACAACTCCAATTTTGAAATCTGGACTCACACATTTGTCTTATTTCATTTCTTTGAAGCATTTTGGCTCTTTCCACATATTTTTCAGTGAAGCTTGTTAAAGTGCAACAAGTTAGTTGCTGTGAAAACAGAGGACTGATCAAACACTGCTCACAAGTTACCTTCTCAACCTATGAAAGTCACTGCAGATTATTAAAAGATTACAATAAAAATTGTTCTTCCCCATGTGCTGGTATGAGAAAACATGATGCTACCAATGCATTCCAGACAGCAAGGCTGCATGCACTAAAAAAAAAAAAAAAAAAAAAACAAACCCAAAAACCAACAAACATGAGCAAACCCTTTCTTGCTCATTTATATCTGAGGTTTTAAGAACACTATTCAACATAGTCACTAAGAAAACTGACGCTGAGCCAGACCCAAAACATACTACAGACTCAAAATCCTGTCTTTTAACACCTCATGGTCATTGCAGAGCATCTGGAAAAATAATTTATTGCATATGTACAATACTGGGAGCGCTCTAAGTGCCAAGACCCATGGAAAAATAGAAATATACCCTATTTTTAAGAAGGGATCCTAATATTTTTGACATGCACTACTTTTGTGTCGAGTTTTTGTCTTATTAAGCAAGGGGCCTTGCTTGGTATTTATTCAACAGGCTGTTCCTTTCCTAGACCTCTAGCAGTTAAAACAGCACACTAGAAAAAAATGTAATTGCAAAGGCTGGCCAATACGCGTAGGATTACTTCATGAACAGGGAAAAAAAATCCACTGGATGGCCTCACATACTTAGAAATGGCAGGGATAAACACTACTTTTCTGTTCTAAAATATCTCACTGCAGAGGATAATTTGAACTTTAAAGTCACATGATGAAACCATAGGTTTGCTAAACATGCAACGTGTATGGTTTGAATGACTTAAACCAAGTTCCTGTTTCCTTTACAGAACTGTATGTTTTTGTAGTCAGCGAGCGTCTGGATTTTTCATCTTGATGTACGGCAGCTAAAGAAGTTACTGTAATATATACACCCAGCTTTCTACATAAATAAAAAGCGCTATATGCTCCAAACAATAATTGTATTTCATCTGACTATTCACGGTGAAGTCTCAGCCCATTGTATCTGTGGAGCGTTTTCTTGAAAAGGTAAGTGCTTTATATTACTTTGAAAATGCAATGTTTTATTCATCACAAGAGGCTCAAATTGTGAAGCTAAGGCTATAATTTAAAGTTTTTAGTTACCCGTTCTTTAACAACATTTGAAGTACACAAAGTAAAATACTGTATCTGGGAAACATCCTCAGAAAGTTGAAATTTATAAAAAAGCTGAAATTTATAATAAAGGTGAGCATTAAACAGAGTAAATGTGAAGACTGTTTTCTGGTAAGTACTTAACTCCCATTGAACTGATGATAGCTAGATGATGAAATACTGGTCAGTGGTCTGGACAAAAGACTCCAACCATTGCCTAAGAGCAATCTTTTAAAGGATGGACATTGTTGGATAATCCTAACCACACTGCAGGAATTGTATAGGACAGGAAACACGTCAGCTACGCTGCTTGGAGATTATGTTCAGTTACTGCCGATTCATTTATATTCTGGAAAAGTAAAAATAAAAGCTTTCGGTTTCTCAGAAACGGGTAGTTTTTCAGAAGTTAAGGGTAGGATTTCTTAAATCTTTACAACTGCAAATACTTGCTCACGTGTAGGAATTTTGACATTACAAGAAAGATGAATATAGTATTTTACATTTCAGTCTTTCATATACAGCAAGCTGCCCCCATCTTTTAACTTGGCAGACATACTACAAACAGAAAGGACAATTTCACCCCCCAAATTATATGCAGTGTTTTCATGGGTCGATGCAGGACACATCCACCAAGAGCAGAGTTTCACAAGCAATATTATGCATATTGCTTTATGACTGGATGAAAGAATATTTTCCTTCTAAAGGCTGGTGACAGAACGCAGAAAGTCTGCCCTGCCAAACCTTTTATAGAGGAAGAGTTCTGGCTGCCAGGGAGAAACTCCCCATTTTAGGAGCTCTTCTTTCTAGACTTGAAATAAACAAAAGTTTCCTTGAAACCAAGCTCTCCATTTGCAAGAGGTAACCATCAAAGTGGGGATGGGGGACCAAAAGCAAGGAAATCTTAGAGACTAGGTGCTCTCGGTACTGAAAGTAGTCTTTTCACAACTTGCTGTTTTTAAACTGCCTGCTGAACACTATGCTCATTTGCTCAGCTCCATCTGTTGGAAGTGAAGGATAATGTTATCTGCTGTGCTTCAGAAAGTAAAAATGAAATGTATTTGCTTCAACTGCTGACACAAAAGGCAGAGTGGATGATAGTGGGGAAACAGGGCCAGAAAAAGAAAAAAAAAGAACCAAGAAAAAAGTGGGGCCACATGAAGTTAAGGATTCATGTTTGAATGATAGTCAATTAAAACAAAGTGAGGACGAGCAAAGGTAAAAAAAGGGACAAAATATTGGAACATGACAATACAGAAAAAGATAACGCAAGTAGCATATTGCAAATTTCCCTCATTAATTAATCTTAGGAGAAACAGGAATAGGCCTGGCTTCTGCCATAGCTTCAATACATGTGAGCTTTGACACACTATATATTACTCTCAGTTACCAGTGAGTAAATAGAAATAACAAAGTCAGTTTATGTCATAGTATGTTGTGAGAAAAAGAAAATTAATTCAGGTCTTGAGGTGTTTGCACTCTAAGCTGGCAGATTCCACTAAAAGAGTAAAGGACTCAAGCTCCCCCACCAAGCACAGCATAAACATTACATGCAGTTTGAAATAAAATTTATGTCCCTGCAGTAAATCCAAGAACCAGCAAGAACTGAGGGAATACCAGATTTTCTCACAGCAGAGGAAAATGACATAATAAATTCCTTATTTTTTTTATGATGGAAACTCAAAGTATTTTGACAAAAAATGTGGTTGGCTGCATGGAGATTATGAAATAAAAGATGTGAGAAATAAACAACTCTCCGGGGGTCTGCTGCTCCCATGGAACATATCTTTTTATTTTAAATTAAATTAGTACTACCAAAAGTCTATAAAAATTTGCAAATATGTTCATCTTACTACAGCAAAAGTTGTGAGCTCCTTCATCCCATTATTATTCTAAGCATACATTTACTTTAGTGTAAGGAATGAACGTAACACTTTGGGAATGTTTTAAAACTGTAAAGGCTTACAATTTCTAAGAGTTGCTTTACATGACAGATGAGCACCTTACAGTCATAAGACTTTCTAAAGCTATCCATTCTGATGTAAACAAATGTATAGAGAGGTTATGCCATCTGTGACTATATTCAATCAAGCAGCTGCAGAGGCTGCAAAGAAGTCAGGCTTTTCTGACTGGGTTCAATTTATAATCTCAGCTAGAAAACCCTAATGCAGTGACTTCATGAGGTGATAAGCAATACATCTTGTAAAGTGCTATATATCCTCAAGTTTCACTGAAATAGCTATGAAGAGACAAAACGTTGCAAAAAAAAATTAGATTGTAGGATAAGATCATAAGTCAGAAAGATATATCTAGGTGGTATGACCATGTTAGAGAGAAGAATGTACATGTATTAGCTTGTACAATGTATTAGGCATATTTGATTGCAGCCACCTGCACATGAGCCTTTTCTACCACAATCTGAACTCAAAATTGCCATTTGTTCTCTTTCAAATACTTAGTGAGACACCAGAACCTAATAAGAAAATAGTCTGACATTATCATTGTGATTTATTTTTTTTTAAAGCAGAATAAAAACTTCTAGGAATAATTGGGGGGGGGGGGGGGGGGGGGGAAATAATGTCTACAGCATTAACTTTAATCTTATTTGCCAAACCAAAAATATTTCAGAATGAGCTACAAACTGCTAGCAGATATTTTTTCTTCTGTGATGAACATTTTACTGAATTCAAGCAAGCATTATGCTCATACTGGCTAACCATAGCATAGCTGCAAACAGCTTGTTTTGTTTAAATTTTGTTTGTGTGGGTAACCTTAAGGTGATTTTCTGGAAGTTCCCTTTAAAACAGCACACATAGAAATTTTTCCCTAAGTCAGAATTTTAATACTTACACTGATTATAATCATACACATAAAGTTGCACTGTTATTTCCCCCCAAGTGAGTACGATAATTCTAGATTGAATAGCTTTTCTTCAGTTTAAATCTCTCCCCAGATGAGGCAAGTTAAAAGACACACACTTAAGTTAGAATAACAATGTCTACGTGGAGAGCAAGAGTGACATTAACATTGTTATTATTTAACAGTAATGTTAAATAATGATCTGTAGTTATAAACAAGAGTTGTAACCCAACTGAAACTATTCCAGGCATTCCTTGACACCTGTGACAAATGAGGCCTAAACACATCGGTAGCATCTCTATCATACTGTGCTGGTCCATCGTTAAATATCACAACATGCAAACTGGCAGGTACAGAAAGAGAAACCAAGATGATGCACTTACTTACACAGCACGTTGCAACTACAGGAATATGCTGCATTAAGTCTAATGGTCCTTACTTTGTCTTAAATGCCCAAAGAGTAGCTAAATAAAATAAAAAAATACCTTGCTATGGTTAAAGATGAACCCAGTATCAGTACCAAGGCCAGATCCTGAGCAAATTTAACCAAGTTTTGGCATCTTGTTTTTCCTGTAGTTTGATGTAAGGCCATATGGTTTCCTGTGAAACCCTAAACTATGTCCTCTGTTTCCTTTGCAATTATGCTACCATAGAAGTCCAATGTTGCTAAGCTATTCTGAGATTCTCTGCAAGGACACCAAGCATGGTTAGTTGGCCCATCATGTAAAAGTTGTTGAGAAGATAATGGAGACTTTCACAATACCAGAACTAAATTCAAATGTTCAGCCCTGCAAAAGGCCTGACGGGACTAGAAGGTTACACTGGAGACTCTGGTGGAAGAGCTCAAAGTGTAAATATTTCTTAACCTCCTGAAACTACTGTGTAGGATGGTAACAACAAGCTTTCTGCAGATGCTCAAGTGGTCCCACATTCTCTTTCTCTATCCATCACAAAGTACCTGTCCTTCACCAGATTAAGCTTCAAACCTCTCTTCTAATAGAAGGCCAAAATTTTACTTACAGTTTCCTTCATTCTTGAGATTTCTCCTGAGTATTTAAGAGATCAATTGTAGAAGTTAGAATTTCATGGTCTTTAGATTTCCAGGAAACAAAGAGAAATCAAAGCAGCAGAAGGAAGCCAGAAGAAGTAAGTCTGTCAAGCTCCATGGCTGCAGCTGACTGAATAGCACAGTAGATCACTTTCAGCCACAGAGACAAAGGGAAGTAGAGAGTACTTGTGCTACTTCATTAATGAGAAATTCAAATATTCCCCCCCGCCCCAGTGTTTCAGTATTAAGCATGAAATGTAATTTAGAAATCAGACTGATCACCTTTATTTCAAGAGAGACACTTTGAAATTAAAATCTAGAAGGGGGAAATCACTAGTATGAAGAAATACAAAAGGCCAGCCAGTTGACTACAGTTGTCAGGTTTTGCATGTGTGGTTTGGGGTTTTTTTGTTTTTCTTTGTAATTATTCTCACTCTTCAATGTAAGCACTTTAGTACAAACTTGAGTCCTTCTTAGTGGTTCATACTAAAAATCAGCTGAACAGAAACAAAAGCTCTACTGCAAGCATTTAAGATACATTTCCTCAATTAACAGGACAACAATATTTCCTCCCAACACCTATCATCTTTGAAAAGATTGTCACTCCACTTTTCTTAAGAGTGGTCATATTTAACAATCTATTTTTAAGCTTCAAAATTATATTGACTCTTAATTTGCTTCAGAGACTTCCACCAGTTTTGCCCATCAATGCTTTCCTACATGGTGTACTCCAGCTCAGAGGTTAGAACACAGCCAGAGTTTGACCAGCCAGCTTTTCCCCTCCTGCAAGTGTACCTGTAGCACAAAAAAAAAATCTTGCCTCGGTGTGTCAGTCCTTCCTGTAGTGGAATCTCTCCAAAAATAACCTTTTCTAGAAAGGAAGAAACCGTGCCTTTAAAATAGGACAAAGAACAGTGCTGAATCAAAACATAACTCCACGGTTTTATATAAATGAAATTATAATTATATAGGATTATATATACACACTTAATCAAGCCACTTTGATAAGTCAACTTTTCTAATTAAAACCAGTATTAGAATTCCAATTTTGAGGAGAGATTAGAAATATCAGAAATATGAAGTAGTGTCAGAGGTAACAACCATAAATGAACTGTCAAACAGTATTAAGACACTGACTTATCTATAATGAACACTGGTTAAAAACATTAATGCATCTTTATGAACTTTTACCAATTTAAAGTTACTTTCACTTTAAGAGTTAACATCACCAGAATCCCTTTATGGAAAATGCATCATGTACAACTAAGTATATCAGTCTTGTTACTAATACAACTGTATAGAAACTTCTATAAGAACTCCACCGCTCTGTCTTTGCCTGATGTACTGTCTACGTACATTGCTTGTACAGACCAGCTTTGCACACAACAAAGTAAAACCACCAAACTCAAATCTAACACAAAACTTAAATCCTTGTGAATAAAGAAGGATATATTTTTTTTGCCAGAGAACAAAATTCTACGCTGTAAAAATGACTATGTATTTAACTTAGTCCAGTACTAAGGACCTTAATCAGACATTCAAAATTCATTAGGAATAGTGAATTCATTACCTTATGTTTAAAAATATTTATCCTTCGTAACTAAAACCCCAAAATATGTTATTTTCTGCATCAATCAGTACAAGGTACACAAAAGTTTTGTTTAGAAATTGAGTTAATTATGCTTTTAGGTGGTCTGTAAAATTTATATATCCGTATCTATTACACTCAAGTTTTTCATGAGTACATATTATGTTCTCCTACAAAGCTTTTTGGCTTAAAAAAAGGATCCTCCAAATGCTTATATAGTAGCAGAATTATTATATCAAAATATCATAGCGTCATTACAGCTCACAGCCTATCCATATTACTCTTAAAATTCCCTATTTTCAGGAATTTACAACTCAGCTATAGAAAAATGTCCCTTGCTAAAACTTTATCAATAGGCTTATAATGCACCAGTAATCATTTTCTCAAATTCGTGTATGCAGAAAAGCATTTTTTTTCAGTTTTATGCAACAGCTACATCTAAAAATGACAGTATTATTAATGTATAAAGATGTTTTAGTATGAAAGCAGTTTGTTCATAACAGTTCTTAAACATCCACATTAATTTTATATGGGCTCCTCAGTGCAGACTGCAGTTATGAAAGGCTTTTTTTCATAACAGAAAGGAAGCAAAACTAAAACAAAGAAAGGAATGTGACTCTTGCCTCATATTGTGATTATCTTTGCATTTTCCTCAATATGCGGTGTGAGCCCCGAGACTGTCAGCTGGGTTCAAATTATACAAAATTCCCAACCTTGCAACAGTACAGTGAAGCTATTTTGTGGCTCTAGCTGGAACCCACGCACAGGAGTTGCCCTGCGTACTGCCTTATCTTTTTTTGGCAAGATGGTGAGGAAAAGCGGCTCCGCTTAATCACAGAGCCATTTCCTTCCTCACCTGCTAAACAGCCAACTCTCCATTTATTCTACAGGCGACATGAGTGCACTGAATCCTGGCTGTTGTCTACAAAGCTGAGCTGCAGTTAAGTCCTGTCTGTATCAAGTGAGAAAAGGGGGTAGTGGTGAGAGCAGGAACCAGATAAAAAATAAAAAGGCAGATTTCTCCAGCTAAAAATATTTTGCAAGCTAGCTTAAAATTAACATGAACATAAAATCCACCCAAAAAAGTACTACATTTCTTCTGAACAAATGGTTCATACTCCTGGCTGCGCATAATATTTAACGCACAAATTAAAGACATTACAAACTGTACTTGAAAACCTGCTTCACCTTCCTTTTCCATTTCAGTTTCAAACTCCATTGAACAGGAAATAAGCACAGTGTAGAAGGAAGGATGACTTCTCACAACATGACATGGATCAGCTACCCAAGCAAGAACTTGGCTTTCATCTCCCCAGAAGAAATTGAAGCCTTCATAGCTTCTCAAAACATCATATCAAGACTTATGCACTGTTATATCGCCTTTTTTGTACCAACAGGATTAATAGCTGGCATATGTATTCTGATTGTTTTCATAAAGAATTATCTGCAGTACAAAGTGATAGAAAACTTAGACTTACTTCTTCTACACTTCACCATCAGCAATATTATAATGATTTTTTTATCATTTACTGTCATTACTAGACCTGACTACTTAAAAGCAACCCACTACACATGTAACGTGCTGTCATTTTTTTTCAACTTCAGTTATTTCAATTCTCAGTATGTTTTGATTTTGACGCTTCTCATACTATTACTCAAGAGATTTCCAGCAAGGACTGCTCTTAGCAAAGCAACGCAAAGACCCATATTGTGTGTTGGATTTGTACTTATATATGCCTTCTGTTTGTCACTGACTGAGGCAGTACTGGTTGGCACAGATAACTATCACTTGGAAACAGACTGCCAGTTAGATCCATTATTTGCATGGCCTGAATATGAGATCATTAAATTCACCTTTGGATTTGGAATCCCATCATTTCTTCAGATACTCTGTTTTACTGTTCTTTTCGCTAAAAAAGCGCCTGCTGAAGGTCCAGCCTTACAACAACACATTCGTACTTACCCTGCTGCGTACATTATAAGCATAACAATATTTATATGCCACCTATTTTATAACATTATGATTCTCTTCAGGACAACGCTCAAATTACAGAAGAGCATTGGAACTCCAAAGAATGAGCTTGTGATGAATATTGCAGAAATAGTGTTGTTCTGCGAGAGCTGTGTTAGTTTGGTATTTATACTTTGTTTTCATAAACCATGCAAGGATGAAATACTTAAAGTCATACAGAACTGCCGAAGGGAAAACACTGCCAACAATCACCTTGAAATACCAGTAACAACTATGACCCATGAAAGTGGGTCTCAGTAATACTTCCTGTTCTGAAGAACTGTCAATCCACTTTACTTTTGCTTTTGGTTTGGTTTTTTACTTTTTCAAAAAAGGATAATTGTTCCTTCTTTAGAACCCAAACTTGGGCTATCTTACAGCTAGCAGTGCTGGAAGAAAAAAAAAAAAAAAAAGACATTTAGTTCTAGTATTTGCAGTGATCTATGAGAAAACATGCAGGGTCTGGGGTTGTTTGGTTTTCGGTGGTGTGGTTTTTTTCCATATATATATTTAAATCATCTATTTTCTGCAAGTGTTACTTCAAAGCCAAGCAGAAAGAAAAGTACTGTTGCCATAGAGGTATGCTTTTGTAATAATATCAATTCACCAGCAAAGATGCAAACAAAAACAGCAGAAAGCAACTTTGAACAAAGGTAAAAATCTGCAGCCAAAGCATTTTCCCAGGTGTGCTTCCTCTTTTGACTTCTTACTTTACAAACTACTTATTTTTATAACATTGGTAAATTCCAGCAGCAACAGCAAAGTATGGCTTAAGACCCATTAGGATTCTGAAATAGTATGTGATACTGTAAGTCTGCTCTTACTTTTTTATATATTACATATATATACATGCACACAAACTGAGCATTTTTTCCCTTTTTCCATTTTCCTCTTCTACTTTTGTTTGAACCCCTAAGGTTTTTGTCTCAACTCTTGTGCCAAAAAAAAAAAGATTCAAATTAATGGAAACACTGGTCCATAAAGGAAAGCTTTGGGTTCTTTGTGAGGCACTGAACTGGAACGATCAACAGGATGGCTAATTAAAATTTTGTGCAAGAATGAAAGCTTTTTGTTAATGTACTCTCAGCTTCAAGTTTGCATTAAGACTTACAGCAATTATTGATTTAAGCCATTCTTGATGAGTTCATTCAGAAGTATGAAGGTGCATGCCTTGGAAGAGTCACATTCAATAATATACTAACTAAAATAAAACCAAAACAAAACGGGGGAAAAACAAACAAAACAAACAAACAAACAAACAGCACCAGAAAAGCCAGCCCAGAACGGTATAACTAAGGCATGTTTTTAAGAAGGCAACAAAAGCAGAGCCCCAGTTCCAAACTGAAATCAGGGCTCTGCTGGAGACAAGATAGGAGCATCATACAATTAGATGAGAATTCATAAATGGTGCAAAATGGGGAAAAAAATCTGAATCGGAGAATAAAACAGCTGTGATAGAAGTTCAGATGTAGCCCTGCAGAATCAGTAGCCAACGCAGGCCAAGATGTAGGTGCAGAGTTTTAAATGCTTGCTTTGAGCACATTGTTACTGTAACCGAATTTGGCCAGGAGCCATCTTACACATTTGGCTTCAGTTTCAGCTTTTCCTCTCATAGAGGTGGAGAGAACAGAAACAACAGGGAAGGCACAAAATTGTACTAGATCTTGGATAAATACATAGACTTAGATTGCAAAGTTATAAAAACACAGTGATGTGACATGGAAGGCTTCTGAGAAAAGCCACTTTAATGCTTAAATATGTGCCTTTGCATGACACCTGGATGCTAACGGAACTGCTAGATTTTTTTTGCAGTTCTGTGCTTTGGAAGGTCTTCCTGACGGGGTCCAGATTTGCGTGGATGGGTGGTGCAAATCAGCATGGGCTGCCTAAGACAGAGAAAAGTGAGCACTGATTGATCAAGAGGAACACCTTCCGCAAAACAACAGCCAAGTGCATAAATGGAAGAATAAAGGACATTTGTTCAATAATAATACAGTATGTAGATCTAGGATCTAGATATATGGATTTAGTCTTATACATCCAAGTCCTGAAGTTTATGGACCATGACTGTATCACATGCAGATAAAGGGCAATATGTAGACTATGACCATAAGGATCAACATTTCTGCAAGATGTAAAACTCAACTGGTAGGATGTCTGCATTGTATTATGTCAGCCTGTTTTCCAGTTCAATTTTATTCTGCTGCCAGCCTGAACAGATGGATTATTAAAGAACACTACATATAAACAGATCATTATAGAACCTGGTCAGAAAAGAAGTACATAGATAAGAATGATCTCTTTGGAGCCAATTTCATACTTGTGAAAGGATTCTCAGCTGGCATCAGAGGTTTTGTTTTGTACCTGAGAAGAGGGAGATTCAACAACATGGACCAAAGATCAGCCCTGCAGAAAGAAGTTTGAAGAGAAGAGTTGCAAGAGCTGTAGGTCGGTGAAAAAGCTGACAGACTGAGTGAAAGAGTGTGTCAGAAGATGCAAGCTGTTTATCCCAATTCAGACAGAGTATCATAGCTTCAGCTGCGCCACGGATAAGTAGGTTATCTTCTAGTACGGGAATTATGCACAAAGGATTCTACTTTATTCCCTGCTTCCATATATTTTATATTTGAGGATGAAAGAATAAATATTGTACTGTTTCTGAGTCCTGAGTTACTGTTAAAGGTGCCTAAAAGAAAACCTAGTCAGTAAATGTTGGCTCTAGTTAATGTTGGCTGGGACTTGGAAACTCGTCTAATGGTGAGTGAATCACAATAATGCACCTGTAAGGAGCCTGAAGGTTCAACATGGGTGGAAGGATGCCTCACGATACTCTCAGCACGGTACACAGCTAAAGCAGAACCATAACCAAATGTCTCAGAGAAATAAAACCTGCAGGGGCCTACTGTCAGGTCTAGGATTTGGGAACGAGTACGTCTTGTCAAGAATGAACTGCTTTGTACAAGTCTGTGAGTACTTCTGGGTATAGCTTCTGGCTGCCATCTGTGAAATCCGAGCGAATGTACTCTGGTCTATTCCCTCTCCACGGCTGCTGTCGTGGGAAAAAAACAGAGTATTTTCTGGATGGCTGGTTATATAGTCATAAAGGAATCTCAATGTACAATGAAAAGACTTTGTAACTGAATAGGAGAAAACAAAGGTAAATGGGAGAGAAGAGGTTGAAAAATGCAGAACAGTAATTCAGATAGTTATTAATATAACTTACAGTAATTCAGAAATGTTTTGTTAAATCGTTCTTGATAAGTTTATTCAGAGCTTACATTAAAATTCAGGACAAGGAATGTGCAGTTCTAGAGAAAATCTACTTGCATCCACCTAGATGGAATATGGTGGCAAATGCCCCTATGTGCAGTAGGGGAAGGAAGAGAAACAGTCCCCAAAATGCATTCTAAATAGTCTGATATGAGGAAGAAAAGAGCAGCTTTGGCTAAGATTAAAAGTAATAATTTTTAAATTATTAATAATTTGAAGTGTATTTTTAAGAACCAAATAAAATCTCCCTGCTCGGAGATTTTTTTTTTTCCCCCTATGCCAGCAACAGCTTTGTTGAACACTTACTTCTTCCAGGCTTCACCTAGTTTTGAACAGTATGTTCCAGCAGAAATAGAGCATATATTTTTATAGGCATGCTGTCAAAATTAACTAAAGGGATATACTGGAAAATTCAAAGAAGAATATTTTACTTCTGTACTGGTAATATTCGTATCTTTCTAAGACTTTGGCCAGCTCTTGAAAAAAACCTTCCATTCAGTAAAAGAAGAGAAATCAGCAGGCTGCCTAAGTTTAAGCATGAATTTCTGAGTTGGTAACGTGTTTTGGAAAAGAACATGTAGAGAGTAAGGACTCATCTTTGCTGAACCAGCTGGCTCAGATTTGATCTGATCCCATTGCAAAACAACATCTGAGCTAAAGAGAGACTGGATTTGCACACTTGAATCATAACTCAAGCTGCTACACCCTTACATGTATTACTAAGCCTGGCCTTAGTTACATTCTGATTTCAAACTTAAAGACCCCGAAAGGGCTACAGCATTATTTATCTCAGTTTTGAGGTAGTTGCAGAATATCTGGGGTACAGTGAAAGCTCAAGCAGTTCAGCCAAAATAAATCCTCTATATAAAGTTTACACCATATATGTTGCATGACAAATTGATTCACTAATCGCTAGAATGAAAGAATACATTTCACTTCCACGGTACAAGTGTCCAGCAAAGGACTGCCAGACTCAACTACTAAAGTAAAAACAAGTGATACTTTATGAATTTTATTTTTTAATCGCGTTTGGATAGAGCCTGAAGTCCTATGATCAATCATCTTTCACTATACAACATTTTGTGGTCCAATTTTGTAAAATTGTTATATTATCCCAAGAGTTTTGTGATTTGCACTTTAAGAAAAATTAAAAGTTTTTACCAGATTAGTTTGAATGGATACAGGTGTTGTCCCTGCAAAAGAAAAGGCTGAACTTTTAAAAATTATTTTTAGTAAAAAAATGCATTCTCAGAATTATTGGCAACTAAAAAGCCTAAACACACAAAATACAATCCATCCAAGTTTTTCTGCAGGCACAGAACACAATTAATTCCAACTGAAACTAAGTTTGGTTATTTGCAAGACAGGGAAAGTTACTGAGACTGGACAGGATAAAGTATGAGGGTGCTTTAGAACAAAGTAATGGATGCAGACAGATGTCATTCAGTGGTTAAAAAAGGTCACAGTCAGCATCCACGCTAATAGAAAGTTGAGAGAATTTGGAGGAGGAGATGAATCTGCTTGCAAAACTTCATGAACTTCATTACAACAGCATCTGTATTTCCTCTGGACATAATTTCAGTAGAGATTCTTAAACACATCTTATTTCTTCTGCACATGGTTATGTTACACTGTAAGCATTCCAACACAATTTTAATTTATGCTTCCTTCCCCTTCCAAGCAATACAGTACCTTACTTTCTCTCAGCTTTATACACCCTGGCCCTGATCTAATTTCTCCAGGACTCAACAGCTTCATACCCAAAGCACTTCCACACTTCTGACAGAATCCAACAGCTCTTACATCCTACAGGGCTTATCCTGCTTATCGTCCCGCTGGAGAGGCTGCCGTGGAGTGGTGGCTCAAGAGCTGTGATACACCAGACCTCTGACGTTGTTCTCTCCTGTACTCACACCTCCCACTTTCTTCCTCTTCAGCTGTCACCCTTTTGCAACAGAATAGCAGGCACATATGTCGAAGTCTGCTAAATTACACAGAATATCTTCTATTAGGTATATATTGACTACTACAGATTTAAAAATAAACTGCTAGGAAAACTTTAAATGCTGGATTATTGAGGTCTGACATTATATGAATGCTATCGCACCAGCTGCTTTCACACGTTCTCAGCGACAATGGAGATAAGGTACATCAGGCTGAACTGTAATACTTAATACTCTCACAACTGTGACTAAGTATGGATCATTAAGGCACTCCCTATAAAGTCCCCATGGAATATCAGCAACTGACAGGGAAAAAGGGTACAATGTTCAGAAGCTGCTAAAATTAGTTTTAAGCATTTTATGGAATATGGAAGTGATGAACGGTGAGATTAAGACAGATTAATCAGTAACAATAATTTGACTGCATAAGCAAGAGCCTGAAGGTGTTGTCATCTGTTTTAGGAAACAGGATTCACATGATCTTCTCATAATACATTTAGTGAAATACAGAACTCACTGATTACAATACAAAAATACAATATAATAATACTAATTTGTCCTCTTATATTTCGTAGTTCTACTAGCAGGAAAAACAGCTACTTTGTGGGTCTTTCAAAAGAGAATTTCCTAACAATTCTGGAAGCATGGCACAGTGACATATTTCTTATCGTTAATTCAAACAAGAAAATTAGCACTCAGAATTATACATTTTAATAGCAAATCAGCTGATATTCACAGCTAGGAAAACAAGGACAGACAGACCAGATGATTAACAAATCCAGGCCCCCATAATTACAAACAACTAACACCCGGAAGCTAACATTACACATAAGGGAAAGTAAAAAATCCTTCTGGCCCGTACAAGATCAGTGAAAGCTCTGAAGGACAGAATTAAGTACAGGAAAACCACATGATCAACAAACAACAATAAAGACTCTTTATAATCCTGTTCTTTGGGACAGCAAAAAATTAAGACCTTCAAAGCTGGTATCACAAGATTTTTTCCAACATTACAATTATTCCAGTCCTATAACGCAATCATATTTGTACACTTTCAAAGCAAAACACTTCAGGCTCTCTGCCCTCATAACTCTGTAGAAAGATACTCCAGAAAGCCAATCCACACACAGTGGAAGTCCAGAAAATCTTCACCAACACTAATTTGTGCAAACTTTCCTTTAAGCTAAGTAATAATCTATTCCAAAACTATTTATGAAGAGCCATCATGTAAGAACATCTTAAAAAACAGAGTAACACTGCCAAAATCCTGTGTTCCTATGCACAGCACGTTACAAAAAAATCAGCAAATAATACATTTGCCTCACTGGCACTAGAAGGCAAAGTGCCTTCTATTCCCAAAGCCACTTTTGTAAAGACGTTTTGCTCGCTTTTCTACATACGAGATCTATTGTAGTCTAAAAATATTTGACCACTGTAACATGTGCAACACATCCATTATAATGACATGTTAATTGTTTACTCCACGCTTCTGAAGCTGTAACATTGTCTTCTCAAAACCCTGAATGCTGAGATCCATTCATCTTATTCCAGTAGCTGTAGAATGCTGCATCAATGTACAGCATATCCAGTCATGCCACTTAACATTCAGGTATCAGATCAATATAATCATAAAAAACAACTTACACAAATTAAATATTTCTCTTATGAGAAAGGTTTAACTTTCTTCCCGTTCCAAGCATTCTGGCCACCAGTAGGTGGTGTTTCTGGAAATGTCAAGCAGTTTTTTCCCCCCTACAGATGAAATGCAAAACTCCACCTGCAATACTGGTGTTTTTATGCAAGACTGAGGCTCCACATGCTCTACAAAATAAGCTTATTATATCCATGTGATTTTGAGCTGAGCAATTCTAAGAAGTGTGAGAATGATGATGTGTACCTGAAAATTTTAATACAAACAGGCAAAATGGGATCGACTTGAAGGTAGGAAAACTGAAATTTATATTGTCAGTTTAGCAAATGACCCTTCTCAGCTGCTAGATTTCTCTCAATCAAGTATTTCTCTTTAGATTGTCCAGAAGCTTTTAAAAAATACCATGTATAACAGTAATTATTGCTTTATAGCTCTATAAAATATGGTTAGTTACAATTTGCAAATAAATCTCAATTATTGATCAGCAGAGCTGTAGGTTCGAATGGACTATATAATTTGAAAAAATGCTGGAGGCAGAAAAGAGGGTGAAATGAACATTAGGCAAAATAAAACTGACAAATAATGAGAGGAAAGATGCTTCACTAGTTCTAGTAAAAAAGAAACCAGCAGAAACGGGGTTAATTCTAGCCTTATAAGGCTGTTCAGCAGCACTTCAACTGCACACAAATTAGAACAACCCTGGGAATCTATAAAGCTTGTTTTATTGCCAAGGACATGCAGCAAGATCTGCATTTTGCTGTTGTAAACTATCCTTTATTTAAGACGTTTTAAAACAGAATAGACTTTTATATGATTTTTTTTACTGCTGAATCGTCAACAGGTGGCATTCACTGCAGCTTTGCACACCTAAATACAAGTTTTTACTGACACGACAGTCGAAGTTGACACATCCATTAAGCGTGTACCCGAGCAAGAACCAGCCTTCTGTTGTCTGGAGGAAAATCAGCTCTGGAGAAATGGAATTAAGGTAAAATAAAGTGTTTCAGAGTACATGGTTACTTGTAATGCTTGTAATTGCTTGGCTTTTGGTGGCCTTTCAGATGAAATTAAAATCTGACCACAGACCGACCTTTTAAAATTAATTGCTTAGACTGTTAACTTATCTTTTATTGTATTTAAAGCAGTTTTACTGCCTCATTCAAAAATAAAAGGATTTTACATGAAAGACAACAGTTCATGTCTGACTTCCGTAACTGCTTGAAACAAACACCGAACCTTCTTCAATAAGTGTAATTTCATACGGATATGTTAGCATAAAGGTTTACATTATGAAAATTATTCAAAACATAGCAACAGCTACTGTGTACTTATGCCTATTTCATTAAGAAATAAAAGCTTTGGAACTGATATCTTTATTTAAGTATCTGCCAGCTACTTCCAATAACTTGAACACATTTAAGCAAACTCAGAGCTGTATTTCTAACTGAAAATATTTTAACACCCCTACTCTATTAGTGGTTTGCTCCTTTTTTCTCCCCAGAATGTGTATCAGCAGGATTAAAGTCACTAAAATATGCATGAATATGCATAAACTTGACTAGTAAACAATTTAACTTTTTTTTTAAATATGTTTTAGTATAATTAAAATAAAGGTTTTGGTGGTAAGATGAAGATTAAAGCAATTCAAAATATTTAAATTTAACACAAAATACCCGGAGATATCACTTTCTTGCTGTTTTATTTGTTTGGGTGCCTTTTGTTTGTTTGTTCTTCTTTTAAATAAACTTTTAGCAATGCTTCAAGTCCATAGCATTCAACATTTATAAGTAAACAAATCAGATAACCAATATTTTCCATTCCTATCCGGAAGTCAGTGCAATATAATTAATCACAAAGAAAAGCAAATTGAGTATAATAACATTGGTGTAAATCAATATGTTGCTTGCAATACCTTCATTTCTAAAATTTGCTTTTTCCTTCCCACTGAAAGCAGAAGGAACAAACTGCTTTTCATCTCCGTTGCCTTCTCAGCCGAAGACTCTGCTACTTAATAGCCTTACAAGCTGATGATGGAATAAATACATACATTTTTATACATATATATTAAAAAAATGAAGGTTTTCTTCAGTAGGCTAAACTCAGTCATCTGATTTTCTATATTTCTTCATTTTCCAATACTGAATCCCTCAAGGGTACACAAAATTTTAACAGATCTGCCTTCACATTATATTATCATCCAGAAGAAATATAAATTCCTTTAACTGAACTTTTGTATATATATTCAAACATGATGTTTCTTACAACCTCAGCTGTGTATGTTAAGTTAGCAGAAGCATATGGTACAATGCTGGAGTATGAGATTAATCATTTTCCATTTACAAATTGCAGGTCCAAGGATGTTCATTGATTATTAAAAGAAAGCAAATGGAGCTAAAAGTCTACTACCTTCCAACCTGCATGAAGAAACACTGTTGATGAAAAGCTTTTATTAAAGAGACCCAAGTACCATAATGGTAAAAAGATTTCTACATCTTAAGGCATACAGGAACTGCAAATTCTCTCATTTGCAATGTATATAGTGTCCTGTAAAAAACAATAAGAAACTTACTATTTGTACTGCTATATTTCAGTCAATTTTAAGTCTAATTAATTTGACTTCTAAAGAATTTTTATTCCTATACAAAAGTGTACATCTTTTTCCATTCCAATCAAAATGCTTACTATGAACTTAGCTGAAAGCAACCAAAAAGCTGATTTTTTTTGCATTACCACCAAACTGTGAGTACTAATAACTTTTCTGCAAATATTTTAACCATGGAAACTTATTCTGCCTCAATATCACCTGTTATATGTAACAGCACAACTTTTAACCTAAATGGATCACATTTGTGTAATGAAAGCATATCGTCTAGATTAGCAGATAAATCAGAACACCAACAATATGTTATTGGTCTTTTCTTATCATGTCTTTACACGATATTTCTTTTTCCTATCGGTTTTGTAGGAAACATTCTGATACTGGTTGTCAACATAAGCTTTCGTGAAAAAATGACTATTCCAGACCTTTACTTTATAAATCTTGCAGTAGCTGATCTCATTTTAGTTGCTGATTCTCTCATTGAGGTTTTTAATCTTGATGAAAAGTATTATGATATCACTATTATTTGTACCTTTATGTCTTTGTTCCTTCAGATCAACATGTATAGCAGCATTTTCTTTCTGACATGGATGAGTTTTGACAGATACATAGCACTGGCAAAAGTAATGAGGTCCAACATATTTCGCACTATGCAACACGCTAGATTAAGCTGTGGTCTCATATGGATGGCATCTATTTCTGCAGCACTAGTCCCATTTACAGCTGTGCATTTACAACACACCGGAGAGGTCTATTTTTGTTTTGCAGATGTAAAAGAAATCCAGTGGCTAGAAATAACCTTGGGGTTTATTATCCCTTTTGTGATCATCGGTCTTTGTTACTCATTAATTGTTCGAGTTCTTATAAAAGCACACAAGCATAGGAGTCTTCGTCTGCGGCGACAAAAGGCTCTTAGAATGATTTTTGTTGTTGTCTTGGTTTTCTTTATCTGCTGGCTACCTGAAAACGTCTTCATTAGTGTTCAACTTCTTCAAAAGAAAAGCGAGCCTGTCTCTTCAAGCAGCCCATCCTTCAGACATGATTATCCTTTAACAGGACATATTGTGAACCTAGCAGCTTTTTCTAATAGCTGTTTGAACCCCTTAATTTACAGTTTTCTAGGGGAAACCTTCAGAGACAAACTGCGACTGTATATTGAACAGAAAACAAAAATGTCAACATTACATCGCTTTTGTCAGGCTGCCTTAACGTCTGTCATTCCTGACAGTAATGAGCAATCAGAAGTCTGATTAAGTAGTTGTTGTCTAAAACATACGACTGTGAAGTTGTGCAAATAGTGAACAAAATGCTTGCTACTAACGGAAAAAAGTGCGTTTGTATATGTATAGTATCGCTCTACTGAGTATTGAAGGTTTATTCAAAATGTTTTTATGACAAGACTTTAATGTAGAAGAATATGTTTTAGTCAGATTTATATTTAATTATGAACAGGATTATTAAAAGCTGAGCACTGAAGGAGCTTTATTTTGTATTATACATGTATGAATGACAATATAGGAGAAAATTTTATCAAGTTAGGAAGACTCTAGATGTAACCTGATTATCAGAGATGCTACCTTTGCTGGTGTATATAAGGCACTTCCAATGAAATAATGAAGCTGCCATAGCAGTGGGGAAAAATCATTACAATGTATTGATGTGGAGATGCAGAAATCATTGATTTTTTTCATCCAAATATGTTAAGATAAATGACTTTGCTTAGAAGAACTACATAGTACTATCGTCACTGTATTCTAGCATGTCTTCCACAATTAACTTTTTTAAAAACTTAATATAATCTAGCATGGTGATGAGTTTTCGTCTCAAATGTAATCTACTGTTTACAGCAGTACTTGATCAAAACTGAAATCACCTGTAACTATATTGCTCATCTCAAAGAACTTCACAGAAGCAAAATGTAATGCTTCATTCTGTCTTCTAAGGATTGCCCAAGACAATCTTTCCCAGGACAGACATAATTGGGCCTTTTGTCAAAAATGCCTGTGCACATTTGTGTACATTCACATCTGCCTTCAGATTTAAATGCAGGTTGCATGAGATCTCCTTACATTTAGCAGGCCTATTTTGTTTGCCAGAACAAAGTGTTGTGGCTTTAGAAAAAAGTCACATCCTACAAAAGAGTATAAAAATTGCTTATGAAAACAACAGAAGCCTTAGTTTTTAGAAAGGAAGAACTTGCGTAATAGGGAGTGTGATTAGCTATTACCAGATTTGCACTTCGTGCACCGTCCATCCCACCTCCAGAAACCACTGGGCTTTCAAGATTTTAAGATGCATCTTGGTTGCTTTGTTCATTTGAAGATTAATTATACTAAGAAAACAAATGTTAGCACCACATACTTGAAAACAATAGTTTTTAATTTCTACTAGAAAATAATTGGGTTTTAAATCTGGTTGATTTTTGGCACAGTTTACTGCTGAACTTGTTCAGAAGAAGCTATAAAGTTCCTAGAGATCAGTATGCAAGATCATTAAAACATCACTTGCTGCATCTCTGAAGGTAACAAACTAATTTCACCTCTGTGCTCATTGACTTAAGCACCAGAACTCTGCAGAATAAGATGCTTTGTCTTATTTTCAAATGTCATATATGAATTAATTAGCACATGAATGGACTTTAAAGGATTTTTAAACATAGACACTTAAACAATGACTGAAGTTACTCAGTAATAAAGAAAACAGTGAAAACAATGATTCCACTCATATTTCTAATGAAATATTTCGAGCTTCCTAGTGGAAGCTTTGGCCACAAAAGACTTGACCCATAAACAGAAAGGCCACAAGATGATGGCTGAATTTGAAATAGATAGCTAGATATTCCTGCAACTGAAACAGGAACTGCAGGGTGGAGTTTGCAGCAACTGCTGATTATTTGCAAGTGACTGCTAATCACAGTCTAAGGAAAAATGTTATTTAGTCACATCTTCCTTGTAGAACACCAAATATATCTTCTCTCAAGAAAGATGCAAGCATTGCCATGCCTTCTCTGTATAAAACGAGTTGTTAAACCCCACTTAGCAAGAAACCTCACACCATTGTGCTACATCACACATAGCCCTTTTTCTTCATTATCTTCACTTCTGGAATTAGCCACAATTACTCATATCCTATTGACTGCCAATGTACATTAATCACACCTTGAAAGACAGCTATTTCAGACAACACAAGGGAAGGAATGGATAATTCTCTTGGCAATGCAATTCTGTGAAGTAAGACACAACTTCTGAGATTACAGATATATTAGGTTTGTGTAATCTTGACACTTGCCATGAATAAATAATTTATTTGAAGTTACAGGAATACACTTTCCCAATTGTAGTTGTTGCTTATTTTGGTTTTATAGGAGTAAACTCCTTTCCTCTCCTCCTCCCTTCCAATATAGGAATATGGGTTTTGATCATGGCTATGGTAGAAGCCGTTTCATCGCACTGTAGACAAATCAAGAAAGTGTCTTTGCTCAGAAGCTTATAATAATAAACAGACAGTAATAGCAAATGCCTGCTCATACATACTATGAAAGAGTTTGTTTCTACATGATCGTATTCAGCAATATCCTGATATCATGGTGAAATCTAGAAAAGATCAAATTACTATAGTATGAAGAAAACTGTATTTACTCAACCTGAAACAACCTATTGCATGTTTAAAACCAAATTACAAATCTAAACTACCTGATGAATTTCCTACTGTTGATATTTTGGTCCAGGCTTATGAACTGTGCCTGAAATGACTAAATTTAAACATACTACTTTAAATAAAAAATACTCTCCCAGATGAAAAAAATTACACACTTCTGCCTAACACTTTTTTTTTAACAGTAACTATGTACAAAGTAATACTTACAGAAATGCCATACAGCTTTCATGTATTTATACATACAACATGCTTTCTGCAGCCCATCATCTTGCAATAACTCATTACCGTGGCTTACCATGAACCAAAAAGACCGCTGCTTTATGTAGTTTCCTTTAAAATGAAAGGGCGTGATCATCAGCAAACAAAACCTTTTCTGGAGCATAGGGGAAAGGGGAAATGAGAGTAAGAATTTTGATACAACTTCTTCACTTTTCTCTCTGGTCTTTCACAGATTGTTCAATTTAAGGAAAGGATTCCATATGCCTTTCTAAATTGCTGAACTGATGACAACTATGAGATTTTAAAACCTGTTTATCACAGATGCTTACAATCTTTGCTATAATAATCTATATCAAGTCTCCAGACAAGAAAAGTCTAGCATTAGGAGAAGCACAAGGGCGGGGGGGGGGAAATCAAAGAATCCCTGAAACCATTAACTGCTTTGAAAATACCTTAACACAGAAATGTCTTGAATGCACAGAGTATTATTGAATATCTAGTAACAAAACAAATCCAAACAGCACAAACTAGCACCAGGCTGAACCTGATGCAACTTAAAGCAAGTCTTCCCTCATGAGAAAAATAGTTATCCGAGACCATTTTAATATGTTAAAGAGGTGCTGTAACTTTGCATTCTTTTAACAGTTTTAGGAGATACATTAAATACCAACTGTGCAAGCACAACACATCCACATCTATAAAAAAAGCAAAGTCAGTCAGCCTAAAGATAAAGTTTGATTAATTTAAGAAAAGCATTACATGATGTGAGGGCATGTGACAGGGCATTTGAATCAATGAGTCAAGCGATCCCAGATTCTGTGCAAGACTTTGACATAATACGGGCAAGATGCAAAAAAAGTCACCCCTCCCTTCCCCCTTCAGCTCCACAGAGAATCAGAACACTAGCATTCAGAACAGTCAATCCACCAATTCCAAAGACAACATACACTATAAAATATTAATATATTAAAAAAAGAAAAAACAGAATTCTTAAAACATGTTTTTCTTCAATATTGTTTCTACCAAATGAAAAATATGCAGGTTCATCTTATATTCCCCTAATGTAACCTGACATTTATATTATTAATTGAAGATGGCTTATCTGGCATAAAAAAATCCTTTCTACTAAACTTGCAAATAGGCAATCTTTAAAAAAAAAAGTAGACCACAAAGTTTTAACAAGAAAATGCTTTTAGCATTTCAGACTAAGTATCTGTGTTTTAAACAAAACTCACTGGCTGTACAGTGCAGGCTCTAATCTTTTTTCCAGCCATCAAGTTATGTTAGAAGCTAACTGAATTTTTTCCCGTGTAAGGATTTTGCTGTATTCTCTCAGCTGTTGACTAGATTGTGAAAGAGAAAAAGGTTGTCTGGACAATTTTAAACGGTTAGGATTGTCACATAAAAAAAGTGTTAAAAAGTGGTTTACCGTAAGTAAAAGCATGTCAAGTTCAACGCTGATTATCATTTAATTCCATTTGAACTTGTTTCTGCATAAGTAGGAAAAACAAGTGAGTGTATGAAGAAGGCAGGTTTGAATTTTAATAGCTATTCATGAAGGTGAATCAATGAATTAATTTGATTTTGGTTGAAAACAACAAAGATAAGGGTTTGATTTTAAGGGACAGTATCCTTCCCTTCTACTCCAAAAGTCTTTGCTTACCCATTCAGACCATCAGACAAATACTTAAAACTTTCATCATAGAAGAGCATAGGGCCAAATTCATTATTTAATTCAATAGATTGAATTATATCTTTGCAATAGAAGTTTACACTTACATTACCAATTATATCTATAGCAGCCCATGGGTACATAGTTACACCTAGCCATTCCTCATTCAGAGACTGTTTACATTAAGAAATTATTATGATCTTTGCATTCTGTTTAATAAATATGTCACCAATAAACCATTTCCACCTTGGAATTGCACTTTATCTTTTTTATGTTAAATCTGCAACCACGTGCGATAGGGAACAAGTCATTTTTAAGACATGCATACAGACCATCTTTTCTGTATACTCTTAAGCTCTGCTCTCAGGGAGGTACATTGCAGTACACGGCCTGCGCTGTGTTTTAAAGAGAGACACGCTGGATTTGAAAATCTTAACACCCTCCATTCGCATCCATAATTTAGGTGTCCTTTCTTCAAGAATATTGTCCAAATTATTTATTCCACATTGACATATGATACACCAAACTTTTAGCCCTTGCTTTTGGCTTCCTTTTAGACTTCCATTCCATCATACAGCAGCACGACACAGCCAGGAGCTAAGAATAAACAGTTGCATACTGAGACAGCCACCCAAGATGACAACAAAAGAGCAATGCCTTCTCAGGACTTCAGACAGTGCAGGATCAGCTCATTACTTTCAACTGAGTCTCTTACATGCTACTTCAGTTATTTTACATCTGTCCAGTGAATTCCACTACAAAATTTAAAGATGACTGTCCGAGTCTCACAAAGCAACCTGTGTGTTTAGAATGGCTTTTGAAGTTGTGTGACTGTGGTGATAAAACCATATGCAAGTTTCCAACTTCTTTTTTCAAATTGTTCAAACAGTCTGCTACAGGTATATACAGAAGTCTTTAAGTTCTAAATTAACAAACTACTGAACTGTTCATTATCAAAAAGTAAAACCTAACTTTTTAAATATACCTACTCTAAATAAATATTTAATGCAGCAGGGTAAGCCTTTCCAAAGCAGCAGCTTTGCCTACAAGTCCCAACTCACTTGACCTGCAAGCAAAAACACTGAAATGGCTTAAAACCTTTTCAAATTGCATGGAATGTGTTTTCTGGAAGGACTTTAGGAAAACTGTGAAAAAAAGACATACTAGAGAAACAGGAAAATTACTGGAATATTGTTGAATTATCCTTAGAAATTGGAGTTAAGGCTCTTTTTACAGAAAGAGCTCAGTGGTAGAATTGCCTAGTAGTGGTGGAAATAGATTTGTTTTCTGCCTCAGCAGCAGAAACATCTCCTTTCCCAGGTATTGTCTCACTAGAAACAGTAATATAATGGCAAATAAGATTTTCTTCCACTCATTCTCTCTCCATTCAGAACTACAGAAGAGAAATAACGTTTATCTGACTATAAGAAACCTTTTAACTCTTGTGTTCCAGTACTTAGTTATGAGTGAAGTGCACAGAGCAAATTGAAAGAGAAATCAAGGAAAGAGCTTACTTAAAAGATGTGATGATACTCCAAACATCCATCTGATGACTGACTAGCAAGACAGGAAGAAGATACAGATAGATAGTGACACCTGTGGGAACTTCATTTATAAACTTGCTTGGCTTTCAAATGCATAAAGTCAGAAGAATTACTTCTGATATTAAAAGCTTACTACTCTTAGAACAGTGAGAGATGCGACATTATTTTCTTACTCTAATGTAAAGATGCCTGATGACAGATGACACAGTTGCAGTATCATGCGATCAGAAGGGCAAACTTGCTGGCGGAGGTGCTGCTAAAGGTGACATCAGATCACGCAGAACCCAGCTGCACGCTCAGCCCATTACAAGGGGTCCACAAGGATCCATGGAAAACTATCCCTTGCTAGATTTGTGCTCTTCTTGAGTCTCACTGCTACTGAGTGAGACCTTTTGGGCCAGAAGATTTTATTACAAGACCTGTAGGATCAGGACCGTTGGCCACTCCTAAGTCCAAACTAGACCATGACTTAATCTAGACAAATCTTTGTAAAGAAGATAATCATGTTTTAAACGAAGCATGGTAAACTTTTACCATTAAAACAAACAAACAAAAAAAACCCCTACAATTTTCTTAAAAATGCCTTTAGAAAATCATGGAGCTGCAGACTTGGATGCAAGAATAGCCATGAAAGATGGGACTTTCATAATAAAATAGGAAAAACTTGTCTATTCCAAAGGTAACTAGAAAAAAAGAACCAGCGAATGAGGGACATGGAGGCTGCAAAGCCTACTCTGAATCCACAAAAAGGCCATGACCAACTTCAGTGAGCTTTGCATTACAGTTCAGTATAACAGCTCTGTAACCACCTAGTTATTTTGCAAGTGGGTAAATACGAGTAACTCCCATTTATCATTCAGCACATATTGTAAAGGTAGGACAGAATGACAGTTTTTAAAAGCATGTAAGCATACTTAAGATTTCCTATTCTCTTTCATATAACCTCCCTGCTCCTTTTTAAGCAATGCACCTCTAAGTCTTTGGTACGTTCTCTGAACAGTTTTGACATGTTTCAAACCGTCAGATGGCAGGAGCAGAGCTTTGTCTTCCCATGTGTATATATGCTGTTTGCGAAAGCCTGGTTTACAGATGCAAATTATTAAGATAATGCTGAGAAATTTAATAAAACATTGGTTGATGATCTTCTGTTTGATGCCCTGCAGAACTCTTGTGGGATTCAATTAGAAACAGGTAAATGCATTCAAAGACGGAGTCTGGTTCCTTAAGCAAGAGAGGTCCCTCTTCATGCTTGTACCCTCGTTATTTCAAGCAGCTTCTAAAAGTCAAAAGATTAATTTTCTGTTCTAATTACCTGTTGGATGTAACAGACAAGCACTTTGCAAGTATTTTTTAATCTGTGTGGCTTTGATCTAATACCCAAGAACCATTTTATCTATGTTGTAACTTATTAACATACATAAATATACACTAATCTTTCATGTGGTTCACCATATTGCACAGAAACACAAGATATTTTGGAGGAGGGTATTTCTGGTGAAATACTTCTAATTTCTCATTCATACTGTGGAAATAGCCATCGTCCCCCTTTTCTCTGCTCAAAAGTGGTTTTGGTTTTTTTCAAGTTTTTAAATCTATTCCATCAACACACAATAATTTGTATTTTATAAAAATCCTTATACCAGACTCCCACGTTGTTTAAAAAAGCAGTAGCATTCTGTCAAGGACAGGGAAAAGTGCTGCTTTTAGAATAAACATATTTTAAATATCCAAATCTGTGCCATTTTAGCTTTTTGAACAAATTAACATTAACAAAATAATACCAAGAGGAAGTAACAAATCCACAAGAATCAGGCTTACATTAATATGTTATACTGCATGCATTTCCAAGTTTCGAGCCCTGTCAAGAACAATTGCTTTTGAATGCTTTTCTCTGCTCTACCCTGTATCAAAACATAGCAAATATCCTTTCAAGCTTACAACTTAACTTCTTGCCAAGTGGAATGCATTTTGTGAATTCAAACATGTAATGGGACTTTTTTTTTTTTTAAACTGAAGTTCTACATATTTTGAGGTTTTATGCCACATTTTCTATATTCAGCAATTTGGGCCTTTTCCAGCAATTTTCATTTATGATGCCTCTCTCTATGATGAGTTAGAAGTCATTAACATAGAACCTGAAAAAATCGTAATTGACAAAGGGCAGAAAACAGTGTTCTCACTGGACTGGAGCTGGGTGACACGTAGTCAAGCAGACCTAGCCTCTGCTCCTTACTTCAACAACTGCTCAAAGACCGTTACTCAACAAATTCAGCCCACAAGTGGGAATCCTACGCTGAATTTCAATTTTGTGAAGGTAATTGCTGCTAAGTCATGGAAGCAAGAATTTATACTGGAAACCTAACAAGAACCATCAAGGAAGGTCTCACCACTAAGTAAAGAATGGGAACTGAGAGGAAACATCAAGTATGTGCTCCAAGAAGAGAAGGAAGAATTTCCCTTCTTAATAGCAAAGAAAGTATGGTTGCATTTCACCACCAACCTGCCCATCACTTTAATACCCTGGCTATATTAATAAAAGTAAGGAATTAACCGAATATATACAGATTAAGGCAAATACATGGAATTAGCATGAAACTCTTCCTGGTTAATATGTAATGAAGAATGCACAATTCCTTTAAACAAAAGTAAGAAATACACCACATATTGTTTATACCAAACACAGTTGGAGACGTGAGCCTTTCGCCTGGGAAAACCATCTTCAAAGTAGCAACTGTTTTCCCAGCTGTGAATACTCTTTCCTGGGAAATCTATTCCTACCATTACAAAAATAATTTTCAAAGGAATGTAAAATTATTCAGCCTAATCTATGCATATCCATATTTCAGACACTATTTTGTAACTTCTTAGACATGTCTGTTTACAAAAGGCCTACTATTCTCTATAAACACTATATGGTGTCACAATCTAATCTACCTCTTAAAAAATAAATAAATGCATGGTTAATTTAATGAAATAATTCAAAGAAACTCCATCAATATTCTGATGAAAAAGTGTTAGCAGGAAACAAATGTTTCAGTCCCATAAGCAGCTGCCCTCAAAGTTTGGGGGTTTTCTCCTCCTCTTTTTCCTAATTTGAGAAATATTGCATAGATGATAAGAAAGCAGACAAACCAAGTAAGATGTCACACAGTAAGTCATAAATGCCAAATGGGTTTATAGCTTCATAATTTTTTTTCAACTATCAGAAGGCCATCGTACAACAAAGCAATAAGAAGCCAATGGGCCAGCAAATTTGTCTCTTTGTGCAAGTAAAAAAAAAAAAAACACAACACCAAAACAAATAAACATTCAACTGAAAGGTAGCCCAAAGAAAAGAGAAGTAGGCCCAACATTTCAATTATAGACTGACCAAAACCAGCAGAGTAAAAAGAGCGCACTAATATCCATACTGACATTTAACTTCACCATTTTGAGAAATAGCTAGCACCTCTCCTTTATCACTAGAAAACTACTAACTGCTGATGTATCTTTACATCAGGGCGGGGGGGGGGGGGGGGGGAGACTGAGGGATAGAGGGAAGATGAAAGATTATGTCATCTTCATAACATGGACAAAAGTCTATTTGCATGTTAGAGATACATTAAAAGCAGTCCAAAAACCCAGTACAAGACAAGATTCTTATTTTAGGAGGTTATGCTAAATAAAATTAACTTTTTGGAATTTATTTTCCTTTTTTCAATATTTAAAATTGGTTTTCTACATATTTCTTAAACAAAAAGTAATACCCCCAGATAACACTAATGCATACAACAGAGTATTAAGCTAGTAAAGCAAAACCAAACAAATGCAGGAAGAGTTGACAGTGGAATTGCAATGCAAGCAGTTTCCGTTTGTAATATATCTAAGATACAGCTAATATTGGTAGCCTGGTACTCAGAAGAAAATCTTGCAACATCATGGTAAGTTGTAACTTCGTGGCATTTTTTAGGATGGGAAAATGCAAAACAAGTTATTTTGATGGTTACAAGATAAGCTTCCTATTAATTAAAAAATATAAATTAATGGAACAATAAAGGATTACTGAGTTTGGTTGCAAATCATCCACAACTCATTATTTCAACAACAGGCTTTGGTATGAACTAGTGGGTTGTCAAATAAATAAATATACTTTAGCTTTACAGTATCTGCTTGATTGGTTTTGTAGCATGAATGTCTGGTTTGCATTCATTAAACGTTCAAATTACTATCCCAGTTACCTGATTACAAGCAGCACTAGAGATCGTATCAAAGTAGCATTCCTAGCTATTCCCCTAAGCTCATGCCAAAACATTTATCTTCACAGCTTAAACATAATTTTATGGGGTTTTCCACCACTACAAGCAAACAATGCTTTTAAAGAATTGTTTTTTGTGGTTTGCTTTGCTGTAGTACTAGCTTAATAACTCCTTAGTGGTCTTTATGATAACCTCCAAAAAGCCAAACATAAAAACCTCTTCCCTGCTAATTTTGCCATTTTCCCTTTAGTAAACGGATCTTACTGTTTGGGCACCTGCACGCTAGCCCTCTGATTAAAGAAACACCATGAGCTACTTGTTTATTTGCCATTGTTTGTACTATCTGTATGGAATCTCAAAAATTAAATTCCTTTCCCACTGATTTTGCCTTTATCTGGAGAAAATGTTGATTCCTCCTCCTCCTCCAACCATTTGCAATGCTGAAGATAACAAGGAACATACAAGGAAACACCCACTGACTGTATGAGCATTACCTAAAGTACCCTTCAACCATGAACAACAGGATTCAATTTATAAAGATTGATTGCCTCTTAGTCATAGTAATTTTCCTTAAAGTTACAATGTTTACTATACTAAATTGGGAAGGAACAGGAAATTAATATTGGTTTTTATGGATTATGAATTTTGAGTCTTGCCTAATAGATGTTCAACTCTGGAATCATTTCTTACTCTTCTGTAGAAAGCCTGCAGCTCTGAAAACAGCACTGGAGAAACGAGATCTACCCTGAAATTACAAGGTTAAAAGATCCTTTGATACAGTAAGGTCATTCTGGGTAGAACTCAAATAGCCTTCATAAACAAAGCAACCACAACATGTTGTTCCCTACCTACAGTGTTGCAAGTGTCAGTACTGCTGTTTCGATAAGCTTTGTGGCACTAAGGCTGCTGAAATTTTGAAGGGTGAAGAAATTCACAAAGAAAAGCAAGACAGGGGTAATTGCAAGCAAGCACTTCTAACGCTTCTGTTATTTGTTAACAGTATTGTAAATATTTTTTTCAGAGAACTGAAACAAAATTAATTTGTGTTCAGACAAGGTTATTCAGAAAGTTTTTATTTAAGCCTCCAGTACTTCAGACCACCAGTCTCTTTTCCTTATGCCTATGTTACATGACAATTCAAAAGAATAAACTCAAACTATCAGAAGTATGTTTGTAAACTACAAAATCACTAAAACCCAAGTAAAACTAATGTCCAGGCCTTTAAAAAAAATAAAAATCCATGTTTAAAATGCAGGGTTTATTGCCAAGTAGCTAAATAAAACAGTAACATTATGAAAATCTGTCAGAAAAACCACAAGGCTGAATTAAGTTTAAAAACTTTTATTGCTCAGCTCCACTAGAAATGTGTGGTTCTAAGATCATTCATGAAAACATTTATATTGGTCTTAAATTGCTCATTGTTATTTAATGTAAACAGAAGAAACCAAGTAGATGAAAATCAATAAAACATCAAGATTACTCTGAAAGGTCAAGTTGTTCCAAGGAAAAATGCTTTAGTCTTAGGCTGGTAAGAATTTTTGAAACAACTTTCATGAAGGAATGATCAATGTACACTAAATCCAGTCACTTAAGGCACATTTCAACTTGCCTGCCTGCGGCTCTATAACAAAATCAATTAGAGATTTACATTTTCCACTTTGGAGACTAAAATTGCTGTACTAGAACAGAAAAAGAAGTAAATCACAGGGAAGTGACTTAATGAACCAGTGAAACCTCTCTCCCACCAAAAGCAGGAAGTTATATAGCTATCTTTTGACTTCTTGCCATCACATACGAGACTCCTTAGGAGAAACTGGAGTCTACCCATCCTTACTTTAAGAATGCCAAAAAAAAATTTTCTTTAATTCAGTTATTGCATTAAAAGTCAATCACAGCTCATCAGAATCCAGTCATCATGCTTCAGGAATTTCTGTACATCTATCAAGGTTCTAGCCTATTTTAAAGTAACAGAAATAAAATTTAAGTACGTAAGGCTGTAGAATAAACACTCTCAGCAGTTGCCTTAATTTTTGTTCCAAATTTCTTCTTAGAACTACACAGACTAACTGAACACATCATTGCAGCCTCGGAGTTCCTCCAGTACACACAAAGCAATTTTACACTCCTTTCTACTACATTTTCTATGTTGACAAGGTTTGATGATGAAAAGCATTTTGAAGTGTAAATGCCATTGTGACTTAACCAAGTATTTTACACAAAGCTGGGCATACACATGCTGAATAACAATCAAACTGGTAAGCAGCTAACTTTCATTAACCATTTCTGAAGTAAAATTTTTTTAAGATCTGCCCCACATTTTTCATTCTCAGCAGCCATTTCAAACAAAAAATGTGGTCCACTAACTTACACTTTCCTACTATCAACAGTTACAGTTTAGAAAGCTGATGCCAAAAAATGGCTTGTCATAGACCTTATATGGTATTCCCTAAAACTAACACTATATACATGTATAAGCCACCCACTGACACCAACTTTAATAATTCTAAGAACTGTTGTGCCTAGTGGCATTCCCTAATAGTATTAAGGATTCTTCTTTCCATTTAATATTTGCTCTTTCTTTCAGAGTCCTACAGTCTGCATGGCTAACAAAAAAAAACTTGGGGGTTCTAAAAACTTATCACTTGACATCAGATGGTCCAAAAAGGCCCTGCCTGCTATGGGTTTGAAGCCCACTTGGGAATTTTTCTGCTTTTACATTAAATTATACAGATGTCACAGGCAATAAAATTTTAATTTTGACATTTCAATTTCACAGCTTCATCCTGGAAAATTATTTTCACTCAAATTGAATTATAGTACTGTGAATATAAAGTCTATAATACACACCCTACAACAGAAAAGAGAAGCATTCCCTCTTATTAAGCCATGAATACCAGATTTTCCATTTTTGTTTTGATACAGACAAAGATGCAATCTTTCCCTTCTTTAGTTAGGAACGTTTCTGCTGAGTTCAAAACTGCAGAAATTTACAGACCTCTGAATAGCTACTGCCAATAGGTTGGCTTTTCTTATATTATGCTTCACAAACTCTAAATGTAATAGCTAGAGACACTTATGCATGCAAAAGCTCTCAAAAAATATTCTTACCAATGAGCTTAAATAAAGTCTAATAACAAAATAAGAAGTACTACTTTTTAATTATATGATCTCCACTGAGCTATACATCTCATGATAAATGAAATAGCAAGCAGCTTTCACATCTATTTTATGTTAGGCCAGGAAACATAAGAGGTTTTAAGACCATGGCTTAACATCACCTCAAGAATTCCTGAGGAAAAAACCTTTTCCTTTCCTTTTCCACTTCTCAACAGTATCAAACTGCTTCATATTTCTTTGGTCCACCTTCTACAGTAACCACCCAGAACAGCAGAACTGAATCACCCTGTTTATGTACCATTACCATGACAAAAAATCTACAGCTGTAGGTTTCCACTTAAACAACATCTCAATATTGCTAATTTCATTCTCATAAAATTAATTCATAAAATGTTCAGTAATACAAAGAGACTGCTGACACCTTCTGGCCACTTGACATTCTGTCCAAAAATCAAGAGCATTTCCAAGAAAACATCTTTCATGTTTTTCCAACCACTCAGGATCACATGAAGACTTAAGCTATGCCTGTATTGCCATATGACAGTTGCTTAAAGCCATTTGGTTTGCCTTTCACTCATATTCTCTCACCCATTCTCTGTCTTTCACAGAAGCATCCAAAACAAACAGAGATCATGTACTCTGACTGCTACAATCATATCCAGATTTGGCTTAATTTATCTCCTCCTTTTAACTTTCACTCTAGGTACATCGTATCCAAGGAATCATTGTAACTGAATCAAATTGTACATTCAGATTCAGTACTAAATCTCTAAACCCCATCACATCATGGGTATCAATATATCCACATTTTATTGAATTAAACAGTCAAAACTAGGAGAACCTACCTGCAGATTTTGTTTCTTTTTCTTTGGTTCAGTATCCAATTCCAGCTCTTCCTTTTGGGCGACACGTTGCTTTAGCTTTTTTCTTTTTTCTGCCTTCTTTTCTTTTTTTTCCGCCTTCTTTTCTTTTTTTTCCACATTCATTTTCGGCATTCTAAAATAGAACTGTTCTGTAATAAAAACCAGCAAACTGCAGTTAAAATCTTTTTTTATATTTAAGGTCAGTCTCATATACAGACAGTGTTATACTATAATTATACTGGTATGACAATTGTTTGTGACTACTTAACTATGAAATGTATGTCTGCACTGAATCTTGATCCATTTTGGAGAATTTTCATCATGCTTCCTTTAGCAATACATTACAGTTAAGCTACTGTAAAACTAAAACGTCATTCTCCTGTAGAAAACTCAACGCCTCTTGTCCTCTCAGGCCCCGTTGTGGAAAATGCTTCACTGACCCTCCTGGTAGTGATCCCCCATAACTGATGCTGTGCTTTCTGTAGGTTATAACGCACCACACTGAACTGTTTGATCAATTGTCTACTTCAGCTAACACCAATCAGACCTCTCTCTTCTCAAAAGACATGAATGCAACTCTCAAGTCATCTCATTAATATACATATGTGTGCATGCCCACAAGCAAAAAGTAAGCCTACTTCATTACTAAACAGGTAGTTTTAAACGATCAGTTCTGTTTAAACCGCAAGTTTTCCTGTTTTCATATAGATTAATGTGGAAAAACCATGCTTAAAGAATTATATCTCATGAGTTTTACCTTTCATTTTACACTGACATAAGGGCGAAGGCATCAGGCGAGTTGGAGAAAGCCTGGTTCTGAAACCAAGTCTAGTTCTAAGTGTGTATTATTTCTCCAAGAGAAAAATCTGATTTAAGTGGCTTTCAACGGCTGCCCCAACACAGTCACTTTCTGGATAACAGCACAAGCGCAACAGTTGACCCAATCACAAATATTTAGCTTGAAACATGCTCTGAAAGATAAAACGACCCACCAACCCACTTGGGTAGGCACGCCTACAGCTGAACCCGCACAACCGATGGGTAGGAGCCTCCTGTGCCGCCTGACAGAGCGACAGGGACCCAAGTGCTCGACGCCTCCGCCGCAGTGGCACCTCGTTAGCCGTACCTCTGCCAGGCCCAGACCCGACCAGGCCCCGGGCGGGCAGGCAGCGCCTCAGCCAGCGGGCAGCACTTGGGAGGCACCTACTCGCTGGCTTCCCAACACAAGACCTCTGGGTTTGCTTCTCCTTTTATTGAGGGGCGAGTTAAAACTTCGTGACTAAGAAGTTCATAAATTTGAGCCGTAGGTTCTCAAGAGCAGCCACCAGAGCGTCTTTCAGGGGAAAAGCAACGTTACTGTCCCGTCTCCAGCACCTCCCACCAGCTCCTCCGCAGCGCAGGCCCGGCACCGAGCTCCCACCCCCCGCGGGGGTCGGGGCAGGCGGCTGGGGGATCGAGAGAGGGAAGCAAGCCCCTCAGTCACCGCCGCCCCGACTCTCCCGCAGCCCCCAGCCGGGCAAGGAGACCCCCGGGGCTCCCGCCGCCGCCCCCCGAGGCTGCTGCCGGGCGCCCAACGGCGGCCCCGTGGGGTGGGAGCACAGGGGACGCGACCGCCGCTCACCCCCCGCCCGCACGCACCTCTCGGCCCTTCCGCCTCTGCACATTTAACTGAGCCCCACGCTTGGCGCCGGAGCCCGCCCCCTCCCTCTCACTGGCTACAAGGAGAGAACGGAGGCGTTTGGTTGGTCCTCGGGATGCCAATCAGGCGGGCGACCAATAGGAAGTCACGCTCGGACTTCAAACGCCCACCTGGTACACGCGTGCTGAGGAGTGCTCGGCCGGCTTTTGGAGGCGCGCTTGACGTCACCGTTGTGCGCCGAGAGCCGCCACGGAAGACGACGTCCCCGCCTCCCGCGTAGGGGCGGGGCCACAGAACGTGCCCCGCCTCCCGTTGCCTGGGTGATCCCCGCCGGGCTCGGAACCGCCCCCGGGGCCTCACAGGGACCCCCCAGCTTCTGACTGGGACTCTCCATGTTCTGACTGGGATCCTCCTGCACCCTGACAGGGATTCCATCGGGTTCTCACTGGAATCCTGCACCCTGACAGGGATCCACCCACACCCTGACAGGGATTCCATCGGGTTCTCACTGGAATCCTGCACCCTGACAGGGATCCACCCACACCCTGACAGGGATTCCATCGGGTTCTCACTGGAATCCTGCACCCTGACAGGGATCCCACCAGGTTCTGACAGGGACCCCCTAGCTTCTGACTAGGACTCTCCATGTTCTGACTGGGATCCTCCTGCACCCTGACAGGGATCCACCCACGCCCTGACAGGGATTCCATTGGGTTCTCACTGGGATCCACCCACGCCCTGACAGGGACCCCCTAGCTTCTGATTGGGACTCTCCATGTTCTGACTGGGATCCTCCTGCACCCTGACAGGGATCCACCCACGCCCTGACAGGGATTCCATCAGGTTCTGACTGGGATCCTCCCGCACCCTGACAGGGATCCCACCAGGTTCTGACAGGGACCCCCCCAGCTTCTGACTGGGACTCCCCAGGTTCTGACAGGGATCGCGCTGACAGGGACCCCCCAGGGCCTGGCAGCACCCAGCCCTGCTCTGTCCATGACGGACACCAGGTGGAAGGCCAGCCCGGCTGCTCCCCACACAAGGCAGGGTGCTACTGGCCACGGCAGGCTGACATGTTGCCCCGTGGGTGCCGTGCCAGCTGCTAACGCAGTGAGATGCGGCTCTCTGGAGAATGATGGTGATTCCTTTCAACCAGCAGATCCTAAAGGCTCCGTGTCTGAGACAGTGTTATCCACTGTCCTGATCGGGGTGAGGGAATGCGCTGGGAAGAGGCAAACGCTGCAGTTTGAAGGGACGAGAAAACCATCTCCTAGCACGAGGTTTCCAGGGAACAAATTGGTTTCTGTGTTTTCATTTTCTATAAATACCATGTGCACAAACATTTCCATTTCCCTTTCCCTTGGTAATTTAAGGGCAGGAATATTTACCACAAACACACACATAGATGGAGCATTTTCTCTTTTGTGACAACCTGAAACAGGGTTTTTGTTTCCATTTGCTTTGATCCCAGTAGCAGCTGAGCTGCTGGCTGTGGCAGCAGATGCTGGTGCCAACGACCCCCTGTACCGCTATACGCACCGACAGGCAGAGGTAAACCTTCACACCTCTGCCTCTTTCTCCTGCCCAAAGCAGGGTCACACCTTCTGCCATCGCTCTCCTTCCACCTCCTCCCCACACTGCGGGGTGCTAATCCCGTCGCCCACCCATCCCTGCTGGGCTGGGCAGAGCCTCTCGGCTCTGGTCTGTGTCCTCATGCCAGTCAGCACTTGCTGTTGCTCTCCACTGGAAAACCCATCCCAGACCACCAGTGGGGTGCACGGCATCATTCGGGGACATGTGGCCGGTTATGTATTATACAGAGAGATTATAAAAGTCCTATAGTACTGTAGCAATGTGCTAGGGCTGAGTTATGGCATTAGAGCACACAGGATAATCAGTAGGTGGTGGCATCTAAAATTAGAGTTGTAATTTAAGCTTTTCTTTCAATGTGGATAGGGAAAGCATGTTTTTTCGATGTTTAGACTTCCTAAAATAATGATTGTTTTATTACATATCCTATTGTGACATCCTGTGGTTAAACACAGTATTACAGATACTGTCAAATCACAATTTTGATCACGATTGCATAAGGTTAGACTACATGGAATCAGCAGCGGTAACTCATACCTACATTACATATTCAGTTTGGCCAACTACAGCCTTCCATATAGCTTTGATCTTCCCCCAGAACTTCCCCTGGATGAGAAGAAATCACATTGGGCCAAACATGAATATGGGATAGCACGGGTATTTTGTTCCACGTTGGCCAGAAATCACATTCTCTCTGCCCTTTCTGATGAAGAGCCTGCATCTCAATATGGCAATTGTTTACGTGCTATCCCTGTGAAGGACCATAAATCCACATTTCCTCTTTAGGCAGCATTTGTACTCTACCTCTTCAAAGAGAAACAAGAGACACACAACAGTCTGCACAACTGCAGTACACCTCAAGGTTGTATAAAGCATATGCATTACCTGCACTTATGCTCACATATCTTACAGTATTATCAAAGATTATTTTTCCCAGGTCAAGGAACACAACATTCTCTTCTATGCAAACTGCTCATCCTCCCACCTCAGCAGAACAGCATTGGGCACTCATAGCTGCAGGTGATTCAAAGGACTGCAATTACCCTTCAGTTAGTCCTAAGCCAACACTCCAGCCCACCAGCCCCAGTGTGCAGAGGAACAGCTCCAATGACACATGAAATTGAGGTCTTGACCCCCTGACATCATCAGTAAGCCTTGGCATTTTTCTCACAATTAGCTGGATGAGAGGTCTACTTAGATCCCAGCTGGGGAATTAGCATTGTTCATTAACAGCACATTTCCATTTCATCAACCTACAGTATTTCAAGCCTCAAGCTAAGCAGCTGGATATTCATGCAGTTTTAAAGAGCCAAGATAGCTGATCAGGATAATAGATGGAGCATATCTATTATATCTTCACTTGTTTACGCTTTTCAGGAAGACAGCAAGAACAGCCTCCCTAGACAATGCTCTATTTTGGCCTCATTCTCATTATATGAGACACAAACAGTTGATGCTACTTTCTCTGGCTTCTTTTTCCCCTCCTCCCAACTGCAAAAAATAACCATACCAATCCAGGTTTCAATCTAAGGGGCAATAAATTATGAAGAATTATACTGTGCATGCCTCTGTGAGCGCTAGCCTTCAATGAATTGCTTAGGGAGAGCCTAGAAAAAATAGGTATGGCTTTATAAATCAAGTACTTCCAATGACATTCAGAAACCAAGAGGCAGCTTATACAAAACTCACTTCATGTTGATGTATGTTGTCTGTCAAGCAGAATGCTGCACTGTGTGCCAGCTCACTTCCGACAGGATTGAGACATGTAACAGTAGCTTGTATTTTAGACTTTCATCTTAGGAGACTCATAGTTCAGACTTAGCATGACCTAAGCAAAGCCAGCTGTGTTTCATAGTAATTTTACTCTTCCTACCTCCATTCCCTAGTTTCCTCCACCAAGTATTTTTCAAAGTATTAGAAGTTTTATTCCAAGTATAGGAACAAATAAAGTTGGCTTGGAAAGGGCAACAGTTTATTGAATGCATACAACATTATGATACAAAAATAAGTTAATTGCATAGAAAATTTTAACAAGCTATAGACAAGATTAACTTTAAAGTAGACAAAAGGTTTGATCCCGATGTGAAGAGTCTCTACTATCTGCATCTGAAAGACATAAGAATGCACTGTAAGAGTTACACAACTAAAACTTTCAGTCACAAGGAGATACAACATAGCAGGAAAGGCCTTGGGCCATTTATGTTAATTCAGATGCTTGCTATGCTTTCCTCAACATTCTGATGACACATCATTTTTCCAGAACTTGGCCAAGCCTCACACTGAGCAGGTGGGAGACCAACCTGCTGTTACAACAACTTGATGTCTTAATGCCTGTGTCTATATAGCTGTTTTAATCACTACAGTACGAAGAAGTAAAGATTTACTTGTGCTGTCAGAACCCCTCTGCAGCATTCCCAACACCAATTAAAGGTCAACTACAAACTCTAGAGCAGTTAGGTATGACAGTGACACTCCTACACTGTGTTGACACAAGACTATTTTTAAACAATGTTTGTCTTTTCTCCTTCTGCAGCTTATACCTGTTGTGCTGAAGACTCCCATTAGATGGCACTCCAATTGCTCCCATTGACTTGAAGGCAGTTTGAGGGGCTCTCAGAGCTGCATATCTACAAAGAAATACAACCAGGCTCAGTATCTCTTATGCATACTGCCAGTAGTTTCACTCTTCCATCCGGTTTAATTATCTGCATCTGTCACACAAATCTTACAATCCTATTGCACAGAACAATGAAGGTACACCTGCCTGCAAGAGACAGATTTTTATTAAAGCTACATTTAAACTTGGCTTGGCAGGGTATTGATTGTTCTTGGTTACTTCAATGCACTGGGCAGAACTTCAGGATTCTAGTATTTAAATCCAGACCCCAAAGGGTACTTGAGTTGGCCAATGCCTATTCTTAATTAGGTGAGGCTGACACAGGTAAGCTTGAAAGAATTTTAGGAAAGCATTTGACAAGCTTTTATCTTGGCTCACAGACTTTCAGAAATTAAGCCCGAGATACAAAGAGGAAATAATGGCTATTTTATTGACATGACCAGCAGTTCACACAATTCCCTATTTGTCTGAGCTCCCCACCAATCCCTAACACTAGCTCTGAAATTGCAGCTTGAGCTCAAAGTATCACAGATAGATCTTACCCAGCCTTGGAGGTGGGATGGCTGCTCCCTTTACAGTCATGATCCAGAGGATGCCGATGTTTTATGCAGAAGTTGCCACCGCACTGTTCACAAACTACCTTCATCATCTCTTTCCTTTTGCAGCCTGGCTTTAAGCACTTGTTTGTGAAGATCTAAATAACAGAGGACACGAAGTTGGCAATGCTTGCTTTCTGCGATCAGCTTCCCAAGTAATGACGAAGCTGAAGCATGAATGCTCAAGTGCCCTTTGAATTAAGATGAAACAGAGCAAGCTTCTACACATTCTGTCATTAGGAGACCTAACTTCACAAGCAGTAGGCAGGCAGTTTAGACTTCAGCAGCCATTTCCTTACCCTCTGCTTCTGCTGTGCTGGATTGTATCTGCAGTCCTGATCCATGTGGGCTCCAACCACAATATCTGGTATTTCCCCCTTCTGTACTGGGATAGGCGCATTACAGAGCGGACACACTGGAACCTGCACATTCTAAGAACATACAACACCGATTAGAAGTCCAACTCAATTATTTTTCTGTCCTTCCCCTTCTCTTACCCAAGGGTGATAGCAGTATATTCACATGTGGTTTATGTTCTACTCATTTACTAGTGTTTTTAAATATATACTTCACAAAGGTAACTGCAAACCATTATCCAAAAAGGACTCAGACATGCTTTGCCAAATCAATTTGTAGCAATGTATTTGGTAAGCTGACTTTAAATATGCTTCCAGGGTTTCAGGAATTACAGCCTTTGAACACTTCAAAGCCCAGAGATCAAAGTTAGGCCCGACTTATTCTATTTATGTCTTCTGTAGGTTCACGTTTGCTGCCCTTCAACTTAAAGGGCTGGGACTGCAGAAAGTTTTAGGCCATGATATATTACTTAAAATATGAAGCACTCCTCTCTGGGAAGATGTGGTGTAAGTGAAAGAAACTAGAATCTAGCAGTACTGACCTCTGAAATGTTATGTTTCTATATATTTGAAATTCAGCTGTATCATTAACTTGCATCTTGTGGTTGTCCCATCTGCTTCTATTGAAACCACAGGTCAAGTTTCAGAGCTGCCTTTATCCATGACTTAGCAATTCTGCACTGTGAATTACTGACTCACATATAGGAACTTACTTTCTTGTAGGCAGAGCTACACTTGTGGTCATCGTAACGGATGTGATCTTTACAGAAGACTTCCCCGCACGCATCACATTTCAGAGGAAGGAAGTCTGGGAGAATAATAAAAAAAAGAAAAAACAGATTCTCACAGAGCAGAGCCAAGAGCTGTAAGAGTACTTAGAAAAGACTACAAATAAATTCTAAAGCAAGTAATTTTTGCCTAGTCACAATCCAACTACCTCTAGAGAAAGTACATCATTTTTCACAAACATTAAAACTAAAAAACTAGGAGTGATAAGTTTTCCCTCTTTTTATCCACAGCGTTAGACTAACACAAGCCATAAACACCCCGGCAGCTCCTTGAGTGCAGGCGCTTTAGTGAGGCACCAGCCAAGAGCTAGGACTCGAGTACAAACCCAAAGTCCAGACTCGGAAGTCTTTTTATTCTTTAAAAGGCATCCCTTAACAGTTTAACAACGCACGAAACCAAAACGCACCGGGCTCAACTATTACTCTATTACTAGACCTACGTGGAGGGGCATTACAGAAGCAGCAGTGGTGCCTGCTCCTAACCAGAGCACGCTGTACAGACTCGGGGTACAGGATTTGGACCCCCCCAGTACACAAACCACCCACCCCTGACGAAGGCCACCCGCACGGCTGCTGCCCGGGGTCGGGAGAAGCCAGTCCCCCCCCGCCCCGGAGAACCGGTCGCCGCTCACGGCTCCCCTGGGGCAGCGCAGGAGCCCTGCACCGCGCCCCGAGGCCGCTCCTTACCCAGCTGCTTGCAGGTGCGCTCCGAGCAGTGCTCGCCCAGCCCCGGGAGCTCCATGCCGACCCTCGCCCCGGGTACGCGGCGGCGTCGCCGCGCCGCCGCCGCCGCCGCCGCCGCCTTTATGCGCCTCCCGCCGTCCCGGCCCGCGCCCACGTGCTGAGTCACGCTCCCGAGCCCGCCCCGGCCACCGCGGATGACGTCGCGGCGGGCCCAGCCAATGGCGCCCCCCGCCCTCCGTCGCCGGCTGCGGCGCGTTCTAGGCGGGCGGCCAATCGGCGGCCGGGGGGCGGGGGCGGGGGGGAGAGGGCGGGCTGAGTCATGCGCCGGGGGCGGGGCCGTGACGGGGCAGATTTGGGAGGAAGGGCGGGAGAGCGGGATAGGGACGGGAATGGGAATGGGAATGGGAATGGGAATGGGGGTGGGAGTGGGATGTGGACGGGGACGGGAATGGGGACGGGGACGGGAATGGGGACGGGGACGGGAATGGGAATGGGAATGAGGACGGGAATGGGAATGAGGACGGGGATGGGAATGGGATGGGGATGGGGGAACAGGAATGGAAGGCAACAGGGCGTGGGGAAGGGCATGGAGATGAGTTCACGGTGGGGGTGAGAGAGGGGGTGATGATGAAGACGAAGGCCTCTCCCGCTTCCCCAGGGAATCACCTCCATGGGACACAAGCAGTCCCGCTGCTGTGAACACCCCGTTGTACAGGCGTGGGACGCGTGTCTCACATAAGGACACGGCGAGGAGTGCCCCCGAAAAGCCCACGTCGGACTGGTTTGCTCCTGAGGATACGGGAGTGTCTCAGCCCTTTGCCTCTTCCATCTTCACTTCATGTTTTCATCAGGGATTAGGCTGCTACGCCATCCCTCTGGATCACAGTGCTTCACCCGTGTTACTTCCAAGCTTTAAAACAAATCCAGAGCGCTGGGTGAGAGAGGGTGTCCTCGTCACAGCAGGCTGACGCTCAGGGCCCCACTGCAGGACTTCAGCATGTGCTGACAGGTTTGGGTGGACAAGCCTCAGTGGACCACAACTGGTTTGAGTGGTCTGTGGTAACCGGTCTGGGTGGACAAGCCTCAGCTGCAGCTGTGGGTTCGCGCAAGTCAACCGAATAAAAAGTTTCCCAGTTGGTCTGTGTTTTTAAATGCTTTTCTCACTTTAACAAGGCACCTTGAGATCAAGGTGTAGTTTAGAAATGTTGATCTTTGAATGTGTGTAACAATACTGGCTTCGCACAGAGGAGGTGAGGACTATTGATTTAATGACATTTGTTACAGGATTGAGAATAGACAAAATGTTGTTCTGTCTCTGCTCTCCCCAGAAAACACTTGACTTTCTCCTGTAGTACATGACTCAGATGCAGAGTGGAGCTATGAGATCGAAGAGGAGTTTTAGGAAGGCATGTGGTGACTAACTGCGAAGGCCAATTTGTGCTGTCAAACTGTGGGAATGGTATGTACCACTCATCCGTCTCCCACATCACCCAGCCACACGGTGTTCGCGTGACTCCTGCTGTGCGTGCCAGCTTACAGCCGGCCGCACTGGTGTTCTGGTCTTCCCAACAGCACGATCCTGCTGGATTAAATGATACCACGTCATCAGCCAGACACTCTTCCCAGGCCTTCCACGCATATTAATTTTCCCTTCTGGACCCATAAAATTACCAAAGATCCTCATTTAAAGCCCTTCCTCCAAAGAACAACTGCGATGACAGAGCATTGCAGTCTGCCACAGGCCTTTGGTTTGCAAAGGGCAAACTCTGATTTCATCTCCTCCGCTGCGGCGCTTGCTGCATGGGGTCTTCTCGGACAGCCGTGCCACGTCTATGCTGGGAGCACCCAGAACCCACCCTGGGGACACCCTGGGGGTGTGACGTAGCCCCACAAGGAGACACCAGCTCAGGTCTGGGAGCAGCGTGAAAGGCAGTGCTGTGTCAAGCAGACCGAGTCCTGCCCCTCTGCCTGGCGTGGCTATAGACACATGGACTTTGGAGACTGATATGAGAAGAGACCGTCTGGGTCATGCAATTCAAGTCTCTGTTAAAATATAACTACGTTGTGTAATGCCCTTCATAAACAAACCAAACCCAATGTTAAAAGCAGTTTATTCCCATCAGAAGGCTGTCCCACAACCCCACTGCTCTCAGGAAAAAAGGACAGCTTCGAGTTTCTAGTGTAAAAGTTTCCCTGGCCATCTGCCTTCAAAGCAGTGTTGTCCTTTGATTTACGTGGTTTCTCCTCACCATGTCTGTATAGCCAGCAGCTGAAGGAACCTGGTTGATGCTGCTCTGAATATATGTTAGAGCCATCGTGGTCCAGCTGTGTCCTAGAAGACCGTTCTGCAGCGGTGGTAGGTGTTTCCATCAGACATCGCACTGTTCATCTGCTGATGGTCCCATGCTTGGGCTGCGGCTGCCCTTCTCCCTGCCAGCAGAACCTGCCTCTCGAGTCACGTTTGATGCAGACCCTGGTGGTCTCAAGGCCAGGGAGAGCTTTAGCAGTCCGTGCTCCTTTTAGCACGCAGAGATGCCTGGTACTTGACAGTACAGTCATGCAGCATCTTCCACCAGGTTCCTTTGGCCAATGGCATGTGATTAAAAGGATTTCCCTTCACAGAGTTGAGCCAGCTACCTGGTATCTGCCAGGGCAATGCAGGGGCAGCCAGAGCATGGCACTCGCCCCCACTTTCCTTGTTCTTCTGACCTGGTTGGTTTTGACAGCTGGGGACAGGGGAGTGTTAAAAAGAAGGAAGAAACAGAACAGCAAAAAATACCCAAATACAAACAGTAATGGAAAGCCCAGTTATACAAGGTACTTCAAGACTTTGCTCCATTATGCATCTATACATCAGGTCTGTTATACTATTTCCACAACACTCAAGAACTTGGGAACTGCAAAGAAAATCACATGCCCTGCTTGGCTCGGAGACTGATTTTTTTTTCATACAAAGCACCTACCCAGCACCCAAGAGGAGTGGGACCCCAGTGATCTCCCTTGGAAGGCTTGCCAAAAAGCAGCGGGGTGAGCTAGGCAGAGGGGGAGAAGCCGGTGTCTTCGCTGGCTGGCTGATGCTGCCCTGCAGACTGGAGAGCCGCTGCCAAAGGGATCATGTTTTATGGTGGGGAAAGGAGGAGTTTGCGTTTGGATAACAACAGAAGTGGCTCTGCGCAGATTAGACGCTCTTAAGGAAGACTGTAAATCCCAAGTCTGGAAACCCACATAGTACAGGCAGCCATCTTAATAGAAACGAGGATTAGAAATTAGCCGAGTTCTTTAGTGATATTTTTAGAAGGTTGCTCCTGACAGGTTAGGCTGCTGAGAACCGGAGGAAAGTGCCGAACCCCCTATTACTCGGGAAAGGATCACACAGTGCAGCAGTGATTAGAGGCTGGCTAGCTTAGCGACAAGGGGGATAGGTGGGTTAGAACTGATTCGGGAGGAATTAGCAAGGGAAATTGCTTGAGAAGCAGAATTTGATTAGAGGCAGCCAACATGGATTTATGAAAGGAAAGCTACGTGTAACTAACTTGCCGGAGTCTGGGGGAGGTACCATTCCCCGGCAGCCTGCGGTGTGTTGGTTTTATATAACCCGATCTGCAAAGGCAAGGCCTGGCGTCTGCCACCAGAGTGGTGGGATGGATGGATGTCATCTCCCTCCCTTGTCTCTGCATGGTCTCACTGCCTCCTCTTTTCCCCTCCATCCCTTTTACTCCTTTTCTAGTTTTTTAGGAGAGGAAGGCTATTGTTTTTTCCTTTGTCCTGTGGTTCTGCTCTTTGTCCTTCCCTTCCTCTCCCATGGGACCTGGGTTGCCTCTTGGTGGCTCTGCAGCAGGTTAAACGCCACCATCCGCCCCACCTCACCAGCATGGTCTGCCTTAGGATGCACACTGCGTCCTGAAGGGGGAATAAAACACCTCTGAAGAGGATCACAGCCTTCCTCAGCTTCATGGATGTTTGCTCCTTCAAACAGGGCCCCCAAGAGTCATTATTTTGGAGAAGGCCAGAATTGCTCTGCAGAAAACAGAAAAACTTCTGACAGCCTCAGACTTGCACACCACTGTCCTCCAGTATGGCCAGTCCAGCCTGGCAGAGGCCAAGCGTGGAGGAGCAATGGCCAAGGGAGCCTTGACCCAGCCGAAGGGACTGTCATGCTGCCCAGAAGAGATAGAGAAGGGCTTCAAAGGCCTTCCCTGTCCCCTCTGTCATGGCAGCTCTAATTGCATGGCTGGAAAAAGTCCTGGCTGCTTTCCAATGCCACGGCTGACACAATGGAAGACCCAAATGGGACAACCGAAGCGTGGCTTCGTTTCCTCCTGTGCTGCCAGCCTGCGAGGGCAGAGGGTCATTCGTGGGATGGCAGGGGGACGACTGTCCCGCATCGCTGCCAGCTATGGACACGGCATGGGTGGGGAGCCAGGGATGTGGCTGGCTCCATCCTATCTCTCGGGGCAGGGTCTGTCCCCTTCCCACCAAGGTGTGTTATGACGGGCAGCACAGCACAGAGATGCCCGTGGCCGAGACAGCTGGGTCCATCCACCTTCTCCCTGCCTTGTGTGCCCCAGACTACTCCCAGCACCATCCAGAAGACATGGAGGAGTCCCCTGTCCCCGGGGCCCCCCAGGGCCACCCCATCGCCCACGGTCCTCCTGCACCAGCTGGGAGCATCCTGCTTGCTGCTCCAGCTGCGGAGCCACCGCTGCAGCATTAACATTCGGGTGACTCCAGCTCACATTCGCCTCATCCAGGTCTCTGAACTCCAATCCCATCGTCCTGCTTTTCGGCTCATAATTTTGTACCGGGCTCTTAAAACTGAATTTTATTTTTATTGCAATGACCCTGTAGTGCTGCCAGATCCCTCTGTGGAGGAGACGTGACATCTCCATTACATAGCTCAGATAAGTGTCTTAAAGAGACCACACACAAAGGAACCTAATGGTACCTATTTTTATTAGGTTTATTACAGGAGGGGAAGTAAAGCAGTCCGATCTCCCCACAGGATACTGCGTTAACAGCAGCAGACAGAGAGGAGAGATCTGTGGAGGCGGATCAGTTTTCCAAGAATATTAGCTACTGCTGCTCTAAAATTAGAGTCTAGGGAGAGCAGACAGGTTGACATAATTGAAAGGGCTGTCTTATGGGATGACATAGTTAAACGAGCCCATGATCAGCTTTAGAGTGACAGCTCAGCGACTTCTTCTAATCCCCAAAGGAGCACTGAGTTGCGAGGCTGTGATTTAACTAGTCCTGGATCTTATCTTGTGATGATGTCAATATTATTAGAACCCATTTCTAAAGAGATGCGTCCAAAATCACTGTACATGAACCGACTGGTTTTACAGGCGTGTTTCTCCTGCAGCTTCACTCTGCAAAGCCCGTAGCTGATACAAAGGCTCCTCTGCTGCACTTCTTACATACCCGATCCTGTCCCTGTGGGCTGGGCTACAGGGGCAGACCCAGAAACAGGATTAGGAACCTCATTTCAGGATGGAGCTGAAAAATGTCCTTGAGCTGCCCATTTTATTCAACATAATTTAATATCAAACACAAACTAACAAAGTTAGAGGTGAAATATAATAGCAGGAACCCCATAAAAAGTAACCTAATCTGTAAGATAAATAGACAACACTTTAGCCTGGGGAGATAGGAAATAAAAGAGAAATATGAGCAGAGCCATTCTCAATTCATAAGTAACCTTAAAGAGAAATAATGAAGATGAGTCCTCCAACTTTTAATGTCTTAAGATACTTCTCAACCAGAAAAAAGGCATTTTTACTGTTTTCCTCACAAGGTGAATGTCCCCAGCCAAATGCCCTGGCTCATTCCCGCACAAGCAGACACCCATCAGATGTGGAAATGGTTCGGAGGGGCCATCCTGCAATTCCTGATGGGGTGGGAGACATCAGAGGTGGAGCTCTTCTGAACCCTCACACTGGTAGAGCCTCTCAGTTGCCTTTGGTGGTCTTGTTTCGGGTGCAAAACTCAGAGCACCCATTGGCTTCATGGCGGTGTTAGCCTGACTTTTATTTTTTGGAATTTTTTTAGCCATTTTTTGTTAATGCCTACTTTAACTTCAAAGGCCGGGATTTTCCAAGCAGCCTAATGCATTTAGGCACCTAAATCCCACTGAGTTTCAAATGTGTATCAGCCCTTAGGCTCCTTAGCAAATCCTTGCTAAGTGCCTAAGGGCTCATCGGCGCAGCCACTGTTATGCTGCCGGATTTACACAGATACCGTTATACCACCATTTCTTCAATAGAAGAGTCTCTTGTTTAAAACCCCCTTCCTAAATGATGAAGTAAACTGGAAAGGGCCTCCTCTGATGGTTAATTTTTGGTAATATATGTACCTGTATGAGAATGTTAAATTCTCTCCTTGGGTTATACTAAAAAAAAGCTTTGCTTTGTAGACTGAACTTGAATTAGAGACCAAGTGCTTCTAATCCCCAGCTCTTGGCCCTGCAGGGGAAACCTCAGAGCTGGTGTTTTAGAGGTAAAACCCACCAGATATCCCACTGCTTCTGATACCCTCTACATCTCCAACCCCCTTTTAGAGCATCCAGACAGGATGCTCTAAAAGGATCATTCTTTTAGAAAGAAGAGGCTTTTCCTTCTTCAGTATCTCTGTGTACTCTGTAGGAGGAACAAAAAATCAGCAGACTCAAGCCATTTGCTTTGCTGTTTGGGAATGTCCCAGTCCAGAAGGAAAGAGCACAGACGGCAACCAAGCTGGCAGCATGACAGGCACACAGGGCATGTAGCTCTGAAAAGGCTATCTCAAAGGGGGGGGGGGGGGGGGGGGCGGGAACGACATTGCAACAGCCTTTCTAATAATAGGGAAAAAAATAAATCCCTTATCAGGTGATTTCTGGTCACAAATCAAACACTAATGTCTTGCAATGTCAGCTGCCGATACCTAGCAGAAAACAGATTAGGGGTCTCCGTGACAGACTTCCCTGGAATAACAACAGTCTTTTTGTTGAGTCCGTGCTGCAAACGGCACAACAGGACACAGTCCACGACTACTGAGACCCAGATTTCCTAGGCCCTACCACGATGCCATCAATCAGCAAGGGAAGTTAGACCCCAAATCCACCTTATTCATTGCATTGCTGGTTTCAAATTAAAGCATTTCACTGAAAACTGAGACTCTATCCTTAAGTACTTCAGCTGATGATGATGAATTAACAGCAGTGCCAAACCTCAGCATTGTCTTTATTTTTCCTTTTTTTATGTAGATAAATGGAGCCATCCTTCTTTCCCGTTTTGTAGCACTAAGAAATAAACCTGAACCCTCATAAGTGGGGTTTGGTTTCTGCTGTAGGTACAGAAGGGGACCAAACCCGTTTTGGGTGCGGATGAGCAGGTCTGCTGCAGGTTAGCAAGGGAGAGAGGTCAGGGGAGTCCTGGCAGAGCTTGGGGTCCAGAAGGAAAAGGATAGGTCCGGAGCAGGAATAGCTGAGCAGAGGAGAAGCCTCCCTTAATGCACGGATCCCGCAGCAGGCAGATGGCCCTAAAGAAATCATCTCCGAAAGCGATGGCTCTGAGCCGGACAGCATGAGTTTGGGTCATACCCTGCTTTGCAGCTGCTACTCGGCCTAGGGGGTAGGACAAGAGTTTTAGCTATTTCCCTTGTTTTCCAGAGAGTAGTCCCTCACCCATCGGTCCCAACCACCCTTCACTGGTGGCCTTTACCAGCCCACTGGGCAGCCACGTCCTTGGAGGCCCCAGGCAGCCCTGGGAGGTGATGGAGCAGCCGCAGGGGGATGGTTCCTTTTGGAAAGATGTCCATCCCACACGGACAAGGACGTGTGACACTCGGAGCTGCGTGCCACGAGGTGGCACCATGTCCCTGCTAACCCGCACGGCGGGGTCACCTCTGCGGCCAGGCAGCTTCTGCAGGACCCTGCTCACCTGGCAGGCCTCCTTTAAATCCCCCCACTGAGGGGTTTTTTTAATAACTGGGCAGCCCTCCTTTCTGTAAGACCCAGCTGAGGGAGGAGGTGGTGCCACTGCCTTGTCCCATGGAGCATCCTCCCTCCCAGCAGGACCGCTCGCCTGGGAGAGCCCTCTGCATCTCCTGCAGAAATCTGGTCACCCCACAGCCGAGGGCACGAGGTTTGCAGAGCCGCGGTACCATCTCCCACTGGTTACACCTCTCCTCAGGGGGCTCCCGGACTCCTGTCCCAGCCGTCCCAGTTGTTTGTTGGCACTGGGAGAGACGTCAGTGTCACAGCGGTGGTTGCGCCCGGCTGGTGTGTGCTGACCTGCTGGCATGCACTGGCTGTGCCCCCACCTTCCAGGGACCTGCATGCAGGAGAGCTTGTTTCTCCTGTAGAGCTTCATCATGTCAAGGTAGGGAGGATTCAGGTGAGCCTATGGCCCTGAGGAACTTTAAACTTCATGCCTTGGCACATTCAGGTCACCTCCATCTCGGGAGCACCAGTACGGAAAAGAAATGCAGTGGGTTACAGTCCCCATCCCAAAGAACTTGCCCAGCACCTGCTTAGTGCCTTGATTAGGCTCCTGAGTTCCTGATTGCTGAGCTTCCACAGCCTAACCCAGTCCTTGGGGTCCTTCAGCAAAGCCCTGCAGCTTAATGCCCTGTTCTGCTCGGGGGGGGGGGGTGGAGTACAGCCCCAGGACCTGCCTGTCCCCACCACACTGCTCTGAGCTCTACTGACACAGATCTAACTTTGGCGACAGTGGGACGGACTGCTGAGATGCTCCACAGAAAGCAAGGTGACTGCTGCACCCAAAGTCTTGCCTAGCGAAGGAAACAAAAGTACAAGCCATAGAAACCTATTAGCAGAAAATTCCCCAACGGAGGAGAGTTTCTGCACATGCCAAGGAAGCTCCAAGTAGCTCCCTCTGCTCTTGCTTTAGAGCATGGAGCAACCAGCCAAAAAACCCGTGCACTTCTTTCTGAAGAGGAAACAGAGGGAGCTGCTCAAAGGGAGCTCTCCTGCATTGGTTCGCTGTCCCTGGCAGTGCGCTCAGCGCTGTAATAGAGAGACTGGTAATACCTACATTATTCCTGACACAATGCTTTGCAGCTGAACAATACATTTGCCAATTCAATTTATTCAAACAAGTTCCTTGGGAAGACAGCAAAGCAAATCCAGGTGGCAATTACCGAATTCAGACTCTGCCCTGGACTCGGGGAAACAAAGGGGCAAGATATGAGAGAAATAGCAAGTTCTGCTGGAAATCCCACAACCGCAGAATCCTAAGAGCTTTTAATCACGTGCTTGCTAGTATTCAGCTGAAAAACCCCTGTGTCATTGGGCAAGGAGACAGAGCAGCATTGCAATTGCTCTGCTGTAGCACTTAGCAATTTGGAGTATCTTTGCTACAAAAATTAAAGGCTTTTTTTGTTTTCTTTTGAAAGCACAGCAGTATTTGGGCTCCACGGCCCATTGCAGTGACATGTAATTGAAGAATAAGTACATTCAATAGCTACCAAGACTGACAGTGTTGCAAGTCCCACTGTGTTGTATACTGTCTAACCATACTGCAGAAGGATGGGTTGGAGGTTGCCTACAAGCTTAGATGAACTGTCTAACCAGTTCAAAGCTTGGTTAGATGCCTTCAGCCATGTGCTGAGTCTCACCAGATCCCAGACCTTCTTTCCCAGCACATCAGCACGGACACAAGCCCACAGCCCAGCGCTGGTCCCTGTGCCCATGACACAGCTCCAAGAACAGCCTCCTGGATGGCTGGAGGGAGAGAAAACCTGCCGGGAACCTCCGCTTCGGCTCTGGATGTGCAAGAAGGAAACTTCTGTTCCAGAAGCACAGCTATGGAAAATTTCCTCTTACTAGAGCCTGCAAACCCCACAGCGTCAACTTCCCATACTGCATTTGCAGCCATGGGGTGAGCCCTCCAAATCATGCTTCATCTCCCCATCCCACTCCATCCCTCACAGCCAGCCCCAGGGCAGCTGTAGCTCCTCTCCCAGCAAAGCAGTTACACCAGGGATGAATTTGGCCCCAGATGTAGAATTAGGTTAAGCCAAAAGGTGGCAGCATCTTATTCAGTATCGATTTTGCATGAATATTTCTCCTATTAGCCATTTTTCTTTCTAATCATAGAATGTAAGTTTGTAAATTACAGAGGTGGAGAGTAAATGTATTGCAACCTCTGGCAAACTGATATTTTTGCAGCAATGGTAAACTTTTTCTGATGGCAGATAATTGAAGGGAGCAAGCGTCAGATAAAATTCATAAAGATTTGGACCTACTGGAATAAGACAAATGATATTTAATGTTCAGAGTTGTAAAGTAATTACCCTGGGCTCCAATATAATAAATACATAGACACAGTAAATGGAGTTTGGCTGACCAGGTGCCTTTGATGCGGCGCTGCGCAGGGCCCTGTGGCAGCCAGGGGGATGGAGAAGGGACAGACCCCTCAGTACGGGGGGACACCTTGGGTTGGTGTCACCCCCAGAAATGCCCTTCCTCAGAGGAAGGAAGGAGCCGTCTCCCATGCCTGCAGCAGAGCCCTGCAGCCCCGAGCCCTGCTGCCGGCAGTGCAGCCAGGGAGCCATCATCACCCACGGCCCCTCTACATTTCCAAAGGCAGAAGAAGCCTTTGGGTGCCCAGCTTCATCCGTACCTCTCAGCAGCGATCAGCTGGTGCAAGTTCTCCAGCAAACCCACAGCCTCCTGTTCTCATGCTCCAGGCAGCGGACATCACCACTTTACATCGACCTCTTCCCCTGGCACCCAAGAGAGCAGCTGGCAGCTGACAAAGAGGAGGGTGACCCGCTCCCTGGGGCGGTCACTGCCCTTCACCCAGGAGGGACTGACCCCCGTGGGGATGGACATCCCAGCCAGAGCTTGATGCCACTTCTGGGCATATCCAGACCTCACAAGAAAAAAAAAAAGGGAAAAAACCCCCACGCTGGCAGTGCCCTATTCTACTTTGCAAAGCAGGATGTCAGCGTAAGCTTCCCTGGCAAGATACATGCAGTGCTAAAATGCTTTTAATACGGGCACCTAGCATTGGCGGCTGTTTGGCAAGCGCAGCCCAGCCACCCCAACGGTGAGGAAGAAAACGTGCTCAAACACACACCGAGCTGGGAGTTCCAAGCCAGCCCTTCTTTCGGGCTCCTCAAACACCATCTCTGAGCAGCTGCTGGGAAACCATAAGCCAACAACAGGCCTTGTTCCTGCTCCACCACCAGTACTCCTACTGCTTATGTGCCTCTGCCCCTTTGAAGAAGTTGCTTAGAAATTCAGCAGCAATTATGCAAGCTTTAGTATTAAAAAATGCACGTGGATCTGAAAGCAAATATGAAGCTGCTGCTGTAACGCTAGCTTTAAGCTGTCTACAGTCCCCAGAAATTCTCAGTGGGATGTTTGAGAAGGATGTATATGTGTTGACAACATTAAATGATCCATGGCTCAAGGACAGAATTGAAACCATACATCTACTTCATACAGGCACTGATCACTGGGAGAGTGTTTTTCTTAAACTAACCACGGAAGGCCAGGCACCTCATCCTCCCCAGAAAGGCAGGGATGGCTCAGGGAACAGAAGGTGCACACACGCTCGTACCACGTCCCGGTGTGTAACAGAGCTCCAGTGAAAAGGGAGAGACACATGGACGCCATCAGCAGGAAAAACGTTATTGTGGCTGCACCATCTTTGAGGGAAATTGAGCATGTCACTTCGGTGCATCACCCTCTTCTCATCACCTCCCAAAGAGGCAGCGCCGCTCGCACACAGCCGTGCAACATCTGGCGAGAGGGCGAGGAGGGGCCCGATGCTGCGAGACCCGCCGGGGTGAAAATTTGCCTATTCTGCGTTACGTGCCCCAGAGCACAGCCTCGGATGCCCGTGTGCCTCGGCGCCGCCCGCAGCACTGCAGCAAGCTGTGAGAGCCGCCAACGGCGAGTGCCTCGCTCTCGAAAGCTATAGCCTTTTCTATACGTGAAATTCCCAAGGACAAGGAAAAACTGGCAGACAACAAGGAGGATTAGGTGGTTCCCCAAGGAACACAAGAAACACTGCAAGATTGTATCGTTGCCCAATTCAGTGGGGTGATTAGGCGGTATTTGATGCTGGGAGGATGATTTCTGTTAGGCTATTTTGCGAGCGTTAGCCCAGTTATTAACAGTAGGTGGTGGGAAGTCATGTTTCCCCACATGCGATAAAGCCACGCTCCTTGAGACTGCAGTCTCCTTGCCCCAAAATCCAGGCCGGCCGTGGCCAGCACCCTGCCCCAGGGAAGCTCCCTCTCCAAAAGCTGGTTGCTGAGGCTTTCTAGTTCTTGCTGCTTTGCAGCACACTGCTGTAAGCTGCTCGGGAGAAACCTCCCCCCAGCTCTCCTGCTACTCCAACCCCATCACCCTGGTCCCTGACTCAGGTACTGGTTTCCATCATTTCAACTATTACCAAATTAAAGGGTATTTCTTTGCTACCTCGTTTACGCTGAATGTTTATTTAATAGGCTGGCCAGCTTCAATTAGGTCTGTGATTACTCACAGATGACAGCTCCAGCATAACAATGTTTACTCTCAAACTCTATCTCCAAGTGTAACCTGTGATATATTTAAGGAGAAGGTATAAAACCATTAATGTTGAAATAGCTCTACCTATGGGACTGAAGTTTCTTTTTAAACCCAAACAGCTGGCAACTGAGTAAAAATGTAGCAGGGATATCAACGCCCTTCACCTGGAGATTTAGTTACCCCAGTGAAAACCTCACGCGATTGAGGTCTCCAGATGTCTTTGCCTTATCGCTGACATGTGGAACATCTTGATACAGGATCTGTAGTGTCCAAAATAAAGTTTAACAGCTCTAAGTGCATTTTCTGGTCTGTGTTTGGGTGAAAACCCTGGATGATTTGTTCATGAAATGCCGTGGCTGGAAGTGAAATGCAGCATCTTTGGGTCAGATGTGTCCCTAAGGTGCTTGGGGTTCGTCGGCAGGAGGATGTACCGCAAAAGGAATATCCAAAGTCATCTCCTCAACATGGTGTTACTTCTTGGGAAATGTCAATGGGAGTTCCTGGTCTCCCCGGCTCTGAAAATTGCATCTTTAGACCCCAGAGTGCTTGCCCCGACAAGCTTGGTACCCAAACCATTAGCTGGGTGAGAGCTACAGTACTAGGGAGTGGGGAGAGGTGGCTTTGGGGTCCTCAGAGGCAGAGGAAGGCTCTCCCCCATCCCATCACCCACTGTCCTTCCAAGGGGGTTGCACTGGCTGTGCAAAATGGTCCCAAGGAGAAAGTCCTGCCTCTCTTGTAGTGTCTTACGGCGAAAACAGCGTCCGTACATCCCTGCAGGTTAATCAGCTGCTTGGAGTCTAATTAGTGCCAAACACTCTTATCAAGAAGACGTGGGTGGGTGTGAAGCCAGGCACGCTGACAGCCGGGGATGTCGCTGGGATGTCCATCTCCTGCCCAGGACTCCGCCTGGTCCTTCTCTGAGCCCTCCAGACCAACTGCGATGACCCCAGTCTGGCCATGGCCCTGGAGAGGGAGTTGAAAGGGAAGGGTTAGGAGGGATAGGAAACTTCCTGGCTTTAATTCACTGAACTCTTTTGTTTCAACCACATTTAATATCTTAGAAATTACGAGTCGCGGGGACCTGGGTGAGCCGAAGGAGAAGGCGTGATCTGTGAGGCCAATTAAGAGGCCGATGGCACAGAGTGAAACGGGAGCCCCTCGGGGAAGGCCAAGGTTACATAAATAAGCGTGTGAAGGAGCTGCACTGAATCTGCAGACACTCAGCCACTAGTGATACCCCTTTGAATCTGGGAAAATTAAATATAAATAATACATGTTTTACCACACAGCAAATAAATACAATGAGGCACCTTTAAAAATTATACTAATAAACAGCAAGCTGTTGTCCTTCTGCTCAGGGTGGCTAAACATCTTCTGCATATCGGAGACAAAGAGCACAACGGCAGGGCTGTGTTTGGGGGGCTCTGCTCAGCCAGGTTGTCTTCACCCGCAGCGTGCCATCCTTGTGATGAACCCCAGGACAGCCCAGAATAAAACACCCAGCAAAACTGGAAAGAAAATAGTGCCAAGCTCACCCAAGTGAATGTCAGGGCCCCTGGACCAGACGCAGCTCATCTCTGCCTGCGTGATCCCAATAGGCTTCTTCTGGGAACCTGGGAGCAGGATTGGGGCTTGGATCTCAGAGAAGAAGCCCAGAGCCTCCTCGTGATGATAAAAATGTTCAGCATGAGCTGCGAGGTCCCCAGAATTGCTCTGTGTCAGCACTCACTTTACAATAAGAGCTCTGCTTCTCGGCTTCTCTGTTTTACTGCTTCCTTGGAAGAAGGGGAAAAATGAAATGGAGATATAAAAAATAAAGGGGTCATTTATAGTTAAGCACATTAGGATGGGAGCGAGAGAATAAAGCAGTGAGAATGGCTCAGCCGGGGGCCTACGGGGACTTGTTCTCTGGTACTGGCACGGTCTTTACTAGGTCGCTTGAACCTTTTGCGTTCTGCTGCAGAGCTCAGACCTGGGCTATATATCACCAGACTTGCCGTGGCACGCTGCGGATAAGGCCCTAACTGTCCCTAAACACAGGCTTCTCCCACTTGTGCCAGGAGTTACAGTTTACGGGTGACTTTTATAGGCGGTGAAAGCAACCGGTCCAAAACCGAGGGGTGCTGGGCAGCGCGGCAGAGAGCGCGGGATTAAGTGCCTATCAAGTCCCTTTCCTATGATGTAATTTCATTTCTCCCCAAATTCTACAGGGAAGGAGCAGGGCAAAAGGCCTTCCTTGCTGTGATTATACATTCCCGGGCAGTTTAATTATAGTCTTCAGCTTCTTAAACACTTGCGCAATAAACCCACAGAGAGCCGCCATCCCACTAGAGTTAGTTACCAGTTTCTTTTCTTCCCAGCCCCTGGGATTTGGTTCCACATTTACTAGAGGTCACTGGAGCCAAAGTCTCCGTAGGGCTGGGCTGGCTGTCACTGGGGAGCTTGTGCCAGAGCTAAATGTGTCTCTCAAGTTGGGTTGACTCAGTGGCAGCTGACGCTGGCGTTTGGGTTTCGTTAGAGCCGTCGCCTCTGACAGCCTCTGGTTTTGATGAGCCCCCATGCCTGCACTGAACCCCCACATCTCACCGGTCTCTAACGGCTTCAGATTCCCACTTACGAGCAACTGTAACCTGCTCTTAGCAAAACCCAGGTCCTGGACACACCACCGCAGGTAGGAAGCACCTGATTCTGGTGACAGATGTAGTACCCAGAGCTCAGGGCTGGCTTTGACACTCAAGCACAGATGCGGATATTCTCCGGCCTTTACATCCTTTCTCCATTTTAACTCATGGCTTCATTAGACTAATTTGTTTTCAGGTTGGAGGATGAATAATGAGCCTCAGCCTGTGAGTGCATAATTAAGTTTTGATAGTGAATGTTTTTATCTAACCTTGTTTTCATTTTTATCCTCAGTACCTGAATTACAAGTTAGAGATTTAGGGCTGCAGGTCTGCCTTCCTATTAAACCCACAAAGTGCAACAGTGCTCTGCCATCTCCCAGGACAGTGCCCGGTGGTGACACTATGGGGTGGTGTTTCAGTCAGGTCTAGTCATCAGGGATGTTAAAGGAAAGAGAAATAGTTAATAACAAAATGGCTTTTCCCCTGCCACGGTCGACACAACACACAATCCCTGGTCCCTGGTCCGTGCGGGGGTCTGTGCATTGATAACTCCTCCCCGGTGGGATGGCACATCCCAGTGGCAAAGGTCACCTGGAGCATCTTGGTGGGTCCCAGGATCCTGCTGCATTTCCCAATGTGGTATCTAAACTCCGTCTGACTTTTTTTCGGTCCCCTCGGATGTAGTTGGCTTAGTTTCTACAATTCTAATACCTGCCTGCAAATTCCCCAGACCGTCCCCGTCCCCCCGTGCCCTGCAAGTGCCTCCTCAGCATTACTTGGCCATTAAGGTCTCTGTGCCCTGGGTCTCTCCGCTTGCTGGTGATTTTCTCCAGCCTTCCCGTTGTTGTTCTTTTAAGCGCTGCAGGGTTTCCATCAGGCTTTTCTGCTGATCTTTTTGGCCTCTCACTGCTCCTATCATTGTCAGGAGGGTTTTCCATAATTCCCTGTCTACAGGGGTGGGTTTAGGGATAAGAAACCAGAGCAATTGCTTGGTACCTAGAGGATGCTCTCCGGGCTAAGGTAAGGAGCAGAGCACATCTCGCAGCCTCCGCTCCTGCTCCGGGTGGGAGCCGAAGCGCTGCGGTGGCAGGCGAGGAGCCCGAGCAGGTACTTAGTACAAATGTTAATAGCGTCATTGTTTATACTGTAGGATTGGAAAGGGCCTCCTGGGTCATCTGGGGCACTGCCCTTCAGTAACTCAGTCCGTACTCAAACTATCCCAAGGGTATTTTTAGTCGATTCATGAATCCTTTTAGGAATTCGGCCCGGCGACCTCCGTCAGCAAACGATTCTTTTGCCTAATTGACTTCACTTTCTGCATGCCCTGTTCTAATACCGCCTTTAAAGTTTGAGGCTTTTTCTTCCTCTCACAGTGTCATCCACTGCTCCATTTCAGTAGCTTTCTTTTCCTATTCCTACTTTTTTATCTGCATTCCAGTTTCATCCGCAGCGCTCGCTGACGAAGCCCCCTCGCCTGCAGGGCTGAGCCCCTCTGTGCGTGGTGAGATGGGCTCCACCAGGAGATGTTGTGCGTGGACTCGACGAGGTGACAAGGGTGGGAGATGGCCCAGAGGGTCACCTTTACCCACGAAAACCTCCAGCAGCAGAGCCGGGAACAGTCACAGGGGCAGGCTATCTCCCGGCTCCCATCACGTTGGCTGCCGCTCTTTGGAGGGTCCCCGTTTTCCTTGATGTCTTCAACTTTAACTGCTCTCGAAATCACAACAGACGGTGAAGGAAAAGAAAGAGAATTAAACAGTGGGGTTCGTTACCAGTTTTTCCTCGGTCGTTAGTATTCTTCTGATTTGATCCGCTGCTCCGTACCATGTCATCACTGCATTGATATTTGCAACACAGCCAATTTTGAGCATGTGACGAGGAAATTGTTTTTTTGAGACAAGGTTGTGGGAAAGGCAATAAAGAGACAAGTCAAGGGGCTGCTACCAACATGCATCACCCAGTTGAAGAGGTTGCATGCCCACACTCACCCTCGCTGCCCGGGGCCATCGTCCCTGCAGACCTGCCTGCTCTTGGCTTGTGTGGTTGTTCCCTACTCGGCTTCATCAGAATGAGCTGAAGTGAAACATGAAGCTTTTGGTAATCTGACTTGATCCGTTCGGTGTGCGTTATGGAGTATCCTCAGCAGCACACACACAGCTTTGTAACCTCCAACACGGGGTAGCATGGGGCAAGAATGTTTCTGCTGGCATTGGCCCCTAATTGACCTGTTCTCCGTCCATTTTCCTTTCCATCTTCTCCAGTTTTGGTGAAAGGGCAACAATTCACATCTCCCTGTGATGCGTGGCTTTGATTCAGCTGTGAACTTAGCGGAGGGTTTACCCTGGGAATGGCTTTGTGCGTACAACTTTTCTGCAAGAGGAGACAAGGAAGGAGGAAGCCTGAAGCAGGGAACCTGAGCTAGCTGGTCAGACTGGAGCTTGAATGACCTACACGAATCCTTGGGATCACGCAGGCAGAATTTCATTTAAATAAACTATGCAAACATGCAAGCTTCAGAAGACAATTTTTTTTTTCCCCAGGAATGCTACATTTTAGAGAAAAAATAACTGTAAAAAGAAGATGGTCTGATTTGATGAAGTCAGCAGAGCTGTAGGCAGGACGAAGACCATGCTCTCCACATCAGTCTCCAATTCATCATCAGAGCCAGCTGGTAAATATTTGCTTCTTCCAGTGATCAGCTGAAAGGTTCTTCCATTCCCACAATACTATTATCTTTGCAAATTACTTTTATTCTAGCGAAAAGCAAAAACCTAAATCCTGACTGTTTTTAATTGAAAACAAAGCGGTAAAAAAAAGAAAAAGGCTTTTACAATAATAAAAGCGTGGACTGTAGTTTAAATAGCACTTTCTAATTTTCTCCCAAATAGTTTGATACTTGAAAAACTCTGCTAAGAGAGTATTTTTGCATAACTCTGTCTATCCTCTGCTTGGCAAATTAATCGTACCAAGTGGATTCACAGGGTAGCGGTGAGCAGGTCTTAACCCTTCCTCCTTCTCCAGCAGAAACCAAAGACTTTGTTATGCCCCGTGATACAGCCAGGATTTGGGGTGTTTGCATGGGACTAGGCACCCCAAAGCAAACCAGGGGGTGCATGGGTAGACCTAAGTAGTGCAAGCAGCTCACAACATTTGGGAAAACAAACCAGGATGAGCATGATGCAGCGCCAGGACGGAGCTCGGCGAGGTCCTGTGACCTGTATCCTTGGGGGATGCTCAGCTCCGCTGCAGGAGGCCGTGGACAGCCGGGATTGATCTGAACTTGCCCTTGCCTGGACCAGAGGTTTGACCAGAGCCCTCCGGATGCTCCTTCCACCCACCACGTTTCTGGGATACCGTGATGCTTCCATACCTTTGTCCCAGCACAGGCTCCTCGTGGGCCACCAGTGGGTCACCGCAGATGCAGGTGGTCCCCCAATGGCGTTTGGTCTCGAAACAGGGCTGAG